>NC_090931.1:1530705841-1531319747 GCF_040938575.1 Ambystoma mexicanum | reverse complement strand
TGAAATGGTCGGGGTGGGCAAAAGGCTGCGGCTGCCGGTGCAAGTGCACTGACTGCCTTTGGCTTGTAGTGCTTGGGGTGGGCAGAAGGCTGCGGCTGCCGGTGCAAGTGCACTGACTGCCTTTGGCTTGCAGTGCTTGGGGTGGGAAGAAGGCTACGGCTGCAGGTGCAAGTGCACTGACTGTCTTTGGCTTGTAGTGGTTGGGGTGGGCAGAAGGCTGCAGGTGCAAGTGCACTGACTGCCTTTGGCTTGCAGTGCTTGGGGTGGGCTGAAGGCTGCAGGTGCAAGTGCACTGACTGCCTTTGGCTTGCAGTGCTTGGGGTGGGCAGAAGGCTGCGGCTGCCGGTGCAAGTGCACTGACTGCCTTTGGCTTGCAGTGCTTGGGGTGGGCAGAAGGCTGTGGCTGCCGGTGCAAGTGCACTGACTGCCTTTGGCTTGTAGTGGTTGGGTGGGCAGAAGTCTGCGGCTGCCGGTGCAAGTGCACTGACTGCCTTTGGCTTGTAGTGGTTGGGGTGGGCAGAAGGCTGCGGCTGCAGGTGCAAGTGCACTGACTGCCTTTGGCTTGTAGTGCTTGGGGTGGGCAGGTGGCTGCGGGTGCAAGTGCACTGACTGCTTTTGGCTTGCAGTGCTTCGGGTGGGCAGAAGGTTGCGGCTGCCGGTGCAAGTGCACTGACTGCCTTTGGCTTGCAGTGCTTGGGGTGGGCAGAAGGCTACGGCTGCCGATGCAAGTGCACTGACTGCCTTTGGCTTGCAGTGCTTGGGGTGGGCAGAAGGCTGCGGGTGCAAGTGCACTGACTGCCTTTGGCTTGCAGTGGTTGGGGTGGGCAGAAGGCTGCGGCTGCTGGTGCAAGTGCACTGAATGCCTTTGGCTTGCAGTGGTTGGGGTGGGCATTTTATTTTGAATACCAGAACGTTTCTACGAAATCCTGGAGCGTCGGACTTCTTCTTGTCTGGGCAAGGCTCTGGCTGCCAGGCCGCAGGAGCAGCTGCAATCCGTGTGCTCTTGCTGGCTGCAGAAAAGGGAAGGGTGCGGCTGCCGGTGCAAGTGCACTGACTGCCTTTGGCTTGTAGTGGTTGGGGTGGGCAGAAGACTGCGGCTGCCGGTGCAAGTGCACTGACTGCCTTTGGCTTGCAGTGGTTGGGGTGGGCAGAAGGCTGCGGGTGCAGGTGCAAGTGCACTGACTGCCTTTGGCTTGCAGTGGTTGGGGTGGGCAGAAGGCTGCGGGTGCAGGTGCAAGTGCACTGACTGCCTTTGGCTTGCAGTGGTTGGGGTGGGCAGAAGGCTGCGGGTGCAGGTGCAAGTGCACTGACTGCCTTTGGCTTGTAGTGGTTGGAGTGGGCAGAAGGCTGCGGCTGCCGGTGCAAGTGCACTGACTGCCTTTGGCTTGCAGTGGTTGGGGTGGGCAGAAGGCTGCGGCTGCCGGTGCAAGTGCAAGTGCACTGACTGCATTTGGCTTGCAGTGGTTGGGGTGGGCAGAAGGCTGCGGGTGCAGGTGCAAGTGCACTGACTGCCTTTGGCTTGCAGTGCTTGGGGTGGGCAGAAGGCTGCGGGTGCAGGTGCAAGTGCACTGATTGCCTTTGGCTTGTAGTGGTTGGGCTGGGCAGAAGGCTGCAGGTGCAAGTGCACTGACTGCCTTTGGCTTGCAGTGCTTGGGGTGGGCAGAAGGCTGCAGGTGCAAGTGCACTGACTGCCTTTGGCTTGCAGTGCTTGGGGTGGGCAGAAGGCTGCGGCTGCCGGTGCAAGTGCACTGACTGCCTTTGGCTTGCAGTGCTTGGGGTGGGCAGAAGGCTGCGGGTGCAGTTGCAAGTGCACTGACTGCCTTTGGCTTGTAGTGGTTGGGTGGGCAGAAGTCTGCAGCTGCCGGTGCAAGTGCACTGACTGCCTTTGGCTTGTAGTGGTTGGGGTGGGCAGAAGGCTGTGGCTGCAGGTGCAAGTGCACTGACTGCCTTTGGCTTGTAGTGCTTGGGGTGGGCAGGCGGCTGCGGGCGCAAGTGCACTGACTGCCTTTGGCTTGCAGTGCTTGGGGTGGGCAGAAGGCTGCGGCTGCCGGTGCAAGTGCATTGACTGCCTTTGGCTTGCAGTGCTTGGGGTGGACAGAAGGCTGCGGCTGCCGATGCAAGTGCACTGACTGCCTTTGGCTTGCAGTGCTTGGGGTGGGCAGAAGGCTGCGGGTGCAAGTGCACTGACTATCTTTGGCTTGCAGTGGTTGGGGTGGGCAGAAGGCTGCGGCTGCCGGTGCAAGTGCACTGAATGCCTTTGGCTTGCAGTGGTTGGGGTGGGCATTTTATTTTGAATACCAGAACGTTTCTACGAAATCCTGGAGCGTCGGACTTCTTCTTGTCTGGGCAAGGCTCTGGCTGCCAGGCTGCAGGAGCAGCTGCAATCCGTGTGCTCTTGCTGGCTGCAGAAGTGGGAAGGGTGCGGCTGCCGGTGCAAGTGCACTGACTGCCTTTGGCTTGTAGTGGTTGGGGTGGGCAGAAGGCTGCGGCTGCCGGTGCAAGTGCACTGACTGCCTTTGGCTTGCAGTGCTTGGGGTGGGCAGAAGGCTGCGGCTGCCGGTGCAAGTGCACTGACTGCCTTTGGCTTGCAGTGCTTGGGGTGGGTAGAAGGCTACGGCTGCTGGTGCAAGTGCACTGACTGCCTTTGGCTTGCAGTGCTTGGGGTGGGCAGAAGGCTGCGGCTGCTGGTGCAAGTGCACTGACTGCCTTTGGCTTGCAGTGCTTGGGGTGGGCAGAAGGCTGTGGGTGCAGGTGCAAGTGCACTGACTGCCTTTGGCTTGTAGTGGTTGGGTGGGCAGAAGTCTGCGGCTGCCGGTGCAAGTGCACTGACTGCCTTTGGCTTGTAGTGATTGGGGTGGGCAGAAGGCTGCGGCTGCCGGTGCAAGTGCACTGACTGCCTTTGGCTTGCAGTGGTTGCGGTGGGCAGAAGGCTGCGGGTGCAGGTGCAAGTGCACTGACTGCCTTTGCCTTGCAGTGCTTGGGGTGGGCAGAAGGCTGCGGCTTCAGGTGCAAGTGCACTGAATGCCTTTGGCTTGTAGTGCTTGGGGTGGGCAGAAGGCTGCAGGTGCAAGTGCACTGACTGCCTTTGGCTTGTAGTGGCTAGGGTGGGCAGAAGGCTGCTGGTGCCGGTGCAAGTGCACTGACTGCCTTTGGCTTGCAGTGGTTGGGGTGGGCAGAAGGCTGCGGCTGCCGGTGCAAGCGCACTGACTGTCTTTGGCTTGCAGTGCTTGGGGTGGGTAGAAGGCTGCAGCTTCCGATGCAAGTGCACTGACTGCCTCTGACTTGCAGTGGTTGGGGTGGGCAGAAGGGTGCGGCTGCCGGTGGAAGTGCACTGACTGCCTTTGGCTTGCAGTGGTTGGGGTGGGCAGAAGGCTGCGGCTGCCGGTGCAAGTGCACTGACTGCCTTTGGCTTGCAGTGGTTGGGGTGGGCAGAAGGCTGCGGCTGCCGGTGCAAGTGCACTGACTGCCTTTGGCTTGTAGTGCTTGGGGTGGGCAGGCAGCTGCCGGTGCAAGTGCACTGACCGCCTTTGGCTTGTAGTGGTTGGGGTGGGCAGAAGGCTGCGGCTGCGGGTGCAAGTGCACTTACTGCCTTTGGCTTGCAGTGCTTGGGGTGGGCAGAAGGCTTCGGCTGCCGGTGCAAGTGCACTGACTGCCTTTGGCTTGTCGTGGTTGGGGTGGGCAGAAGGCTGCAGCTGCCGGTGCAAGTGCACTGACTGCCTTTGGCTTGTAGTGGTTGGGGTGGGCAGAAGGCTGCGGCTGCCGGTGCAAGTGCACTGAATGCCTTTGGCTTGTAGTGGTTGGGGTGGGCAGAAGGCTGCTGGTGCCAGTGCAAGTGCACTGACTGCCTTTGGCTTGCAGTGGTTGGGGTGGGCAGAAGGCTGCTGGTGCCGGTGCAAGTGCGCTGACTGCCTTTGGCTTGCAGTGGTTGGGGTGGGCAGAAGGCTGCGGCTGCAGGTGCAAGTGCACTGAATGCCTTTGGCTTGTAGTGGTTGGGGTGGGCAGAAGGCTGCTGGTGCCGGTGCAAGTGCACTGACTGCCTTTGGCTTGCAGTGGTTGGGGTGGGCAGAAGGCTGCGGCTGCCGGTGCAAGTGCACTGAGTGCCATTGGCTTGCAGTGCTTGGGGTGGGCAGAAGGCTGCGGCTGCAGGTGCAAGTGCACTGACTGCCTTTGGCGTGTAGTGGTTGGGGTGGGCAGAAGGCTGCGGCTGCCATTGCAAGTGCACTGACTGCCTTTGGCTTGCAGTGCTTGGGGTGGGCAGAAGGCTGCTGGTGCCGGTGCAAGTGCACTGACTGCCTGTGGCTTGTAGTGGTTGGGGTGGGCAGAAGGCTGCTGGTGCCGGTGCAAGTGCACTGAATGCCTTTGGCTTGTAGTGGTTGTGGTGGGCAGAAGGCTGCTGGTGCCGGTGCAAGTGCACTGAATGCCTTTGGCTTGTAGTGGTTGGGGTGGACAGAAGGCTGTGGGTGCAAGTGCACTGATTGCCTTTGGCTTGCAGTGCTTGGGGTGGGCAGAAGGCTGCGGCTGCCAATGCAAGTGCACTGACTGCCTTTGGCTTGCAGTGCTTGGGGTGGGCAGAAGGCAACGGCTGCTAGTGCAAGTGCACTGACTGCCTTTGGCTTGCAGTGCTTGGGGTGGGCAGAAGGCTGTGGGTGAAAGTGCACTGACTGCCTTAGGCTTGCAGTGCTTGGGGTGGGCAGAAGGCTGAGGGTGCAAGTGCACTGACTGCCTTTGGCTTGCAGTGCTTGGGGTGGGCAGAAGGCTGCAGCTGCTGGTGCAAGTGCACTGAATGCCTTTGGCTTGTAGTGGTTGGGGTGGACAGAAGGCTGTGGGTGCAAGTGCACTGATTGCCTTTGGCTTGCAGTGCTTGGGGTGGGCAGAAGGCTGCGGGTGCAAGTGCACTGACTGCCTTTGGCTTGTAGTGCTTGGGGTAGGCAGAAGGCTGCTGGTGCCAGTGCAAGTGCACTGACTGTCTTTGGCTTGCAGTGGTTGGGGTGGGCAGAAGGCTGCTAGTGCTGGTGCAAGTGCACTGAATGCCTTTGGCTTGTAGTGGTTGGGGTGGGCAGAAGGCTGCGGCTGCAGGTGCAAGTGCACTGACTGCCTTTGGCTTGTAGTGGTTGGGGTGGGCAGAAGGCTGCAGCTGCAGGTGCAAGTGCACTGACTGCCTTTGGCTTGTAGTGGTTGGGGTGGGCAGAAGGCTGCTGGTGCCAGTGCAAGTGCACTGACTGCCTTTGGCTTGTAGTGGTTGGGGTGGGCAGAAGGCTGCAGCTGCAGGTGCAAGTGCACTGACTGCCTTTGGCTTGCAGTGCTTGGGGTGGGCAGAAGGCTGCGGGTGCAAGTGCACTGACTGCCTTTGGCTTGCAGTGGTTGGGGTGGGCAGAAGGCTGCGGCTGCCGTTGCAAGTGCACTGACTGCCTTTGGCTTGCAGTGGTGGGGGTGGGCAGAAGGCTGCGGATGCCGGTGCAAGTGCACTGAATGCCTTTGGATTGCAGTGCTTGGGGTGGGCAGAAGGCTGCAGGTGCAAGTGCACTGACTGCCTTTGGCTTGCAGTGCTTGGGGTGGGCAGAAGGCTGCGGATGCAAGTGCACTGACTGCCTTAGGCTTACAGTGCTTGGGGTGGGCAGAAGGCTGAGGGTGCAAGTGTACTGACTGCCTTTGGCTTGCAGTGCTTGGGGTGGGCAGAAGGCTGCAGCTGCTGGTGCAAGTGCACTGACTGCCTTTGGCTTGCAGTGGTTGGGGTGGGCAGAAGGCTGCGGCTGCTGGTGCAAGTGCACTGAATGCCTTTGGTTTGCAGTGCTTGGGGTGGGCAGAAAGCTATGGCTGCAGGTGCACTGAATGCCTTTGGCTTGCAGTGCTTGGGGTGGGCAGAAGGCTGCGGCTGCCGGTGCAAGTGCACTGACTGCCTTTGGCTTGCAGTGCTTGGGGTGGGCAGAAGGCAACGGCTGCCCGTGCAAGTGCACTGACTGCCTTTGGCTTGCAGTGCTTGGGGTGGGCAGAAGGCTGCGGGTGCAAGTGCACTGACTGCCTTAGGCTTGCAGTGCTTGGGGTGGGCAGAAGGCTGAGGGTGCAAGTGCACTGACTGCCTTTGGCTTACAGTGCTTGGGGTGGGCAGAAGGCTGCAGCTGCTGGTTCAAGTGCACTGACTGCCTTTGGCTTGCAGTGGTTGGGGTGGGCAGAAGGCTGCGGCTGCCCCTTTGGCTTGCAGTGCTTGGGGTGGGCAGAAAGCTACGGCTGCAGGTGCACTGAATGCCTTTGGCTTGCAGTGCTTGGGGTGGGCAGAAGGCTGCGGCTGCCGGTGCAAGTGCACTGACTGCCTTTGGCTTGCAGTGCTTGGGGTGGGCAGAAGGCAACGGCTGCCAGTGCAAGTGCACTGACTGCCTTTGGCTTGCAGTGCTTGGGGTGGGCAGAAGGCTGCGGGTGCAAGTGCACTGACTGCCTTAGGCTTGCAGTGCTTGGGGTGGGCAGAAGGCTGAGGGTGCAAGTGCACTGACTGCCTTTGGCTTACAGTGCTTGGGGTGGGCAGAAGGCTGCAGCTGCTGGTTCAAGTGCACTGACTGCCTTTGGCTTGCAGTGGTTGGGGTGGGCAGAAGGCTGCGGCTGCCCCTTTGGCTTGCAGTGCTTGGGGTGGGCAGAAAGCTACGGCTGCAGGTGCACTGAATGCCTTTGGCTTGCAGTGCTTGGGGTGGGCAGAAGGCTGCGGCTGCCGGTGCAAGTGCACTGACTGCCTTTGACTTGCAGTGCTTGGGGTGGGCAGAAGGCTGCAGCTGCCGGTGCAAGTGCACTGACTGCCTTTGGCTTGCAGTGGCTGGGGTGGGCAGAAGGCTGCAGCTGCCGGTGCAAGTGCACTGACTGCCTTTGGCTTGCAGTGGCTGGGGTGGGCAGAAGGCTGCAGGTGCCGGTGCAAGTGCACTGAATGCCTTTGGCTTGCAGTGCTTGGGGTGGGCAGAAGGCTGCTGGTGCCAGTGCAAGTGCACTGAATGCCTTTGGCTTGCAGTGGCTGGGGTGGGCAGAAGGCTGCAGGTGCTGGTGCAAGTGCACTGACTGCCTTTGGCTTGCAGTGGCTGGGGTGGGCAGAAGGCTGCAGGTGCCGGTGCAAGTGCACTGAATGCCTTTGACTTGCAGTGCTTGGGGTGGGCAGAAGGCTGCAGCTGCCGGTGCAAGTGCACTGACTGCCTTTGGCTTGCAGTGGCTGGGGTGGGCAGAAGGCTGCAGCTGCCGGTGCAAGTGCACTGATTGCCTTTGGCTTGCAGTGGCTGGGGTGGGCAGAAGGCTGCAGGTGCCGGTGCAAGTGCACTGAATGCCTTTGGCTTGCAGTGCTTGGGGTGGGCAGAAGGCTGCTGGTGCCAGTGCAAGTGCACTGAATGCCTTTGGCTTGCAGTGGCTGGGGTGGGCAGAAGGCTGCAGGTGCCGGTGCAAGTGCACTGACTGCCTTTGGCTTGCAGTGGCTGGGGTGGGCAGAAGGCTGCAGGTGCCGGTGCAAGTGCACTGAATGCCTTTGGCTTGCAGTGCTTGGGGTGGGCAGAAGGCTGCTGGTGCCAGTGCAAGTGCACTGAATGCCTTTGGCTTGCAGTGGCTGGGGTGGGCAGAAGGCTGCAGGTGCCGGTGCAAGTGCACTGACTGCCTTTGGCTTGCAGTGGCTGGGGTGGGCAGAAGGCTGCAGGTGCCGGTGCAAGTGCACTGAATGCCTTTGGCTTGCAGTGCTTGGGGTGGGCAGAAGGCTGCTGGTGCCAGTGCAAGTGCACTGAATGCCTTTGGCTTGCAGTGGCTGGGGTGGGCAGAAGGCTGCAGGTGCCGGTGCAAGTGCAATGACTGCCTTTGGCTTGCAGTGGCTGGGGTGGGCAGAAGGCTGCAGGTGCCGGTGCAAGTGCACTGAATGCCTTTGGCTTGCAGTGCTTGGGGTGGGCAGAAGGCTGCTGGTGCCGGTGCAAGTGCACTGAATGCCTTTGGCTTGCAGTGGCTGGGGTGGGCAGAAGGCTGCAGGTGCCGGTGCAAGTGCACTGACTGCCTTTGGCTTGCAGTGGCTGGGGTGGGCAGAAGGCTGCAGGTGCCGGTGCAAGTGCACTGAATGCCTTTGGCTTGCAGTGCTTGGGGTGGGCAGAAGGCTGCTGGTGCCAGTGCAAGTGCACTGAATGCCTTTGGCTTGCAGTGGCTGGGGTGGGCAGAAGGCTGCAGGTGCCGGTGCAAGTGCACTGACTGCCTTTGGCTTGCAGTGGCTGGGGTGGGCAGAAGGCTGCTGGTGCCAGTGCAAGTGCACTGAATGCCTTTGGCTTGCAGTGGCTGGGGTGGGCAGAAGGCTGCAGGTGCCGGTGCAAGTGCACTGAATGCCTTTGGCTTGCAGTGCTTGGGGTGGGCAGAAGGCTGCTGGTGCCAGTGCAAGTGCACTGAATGCCTTTGGCTTGCAGTGGCTGGGGTGGGCAGAAGGCTGCAGGTGCCGGTGCAAGTGCACTGAATGCCTTTGGCTTGCAGTGCTTGGGGTGGGCAGAAGGCTGCTGGTGCCAGTGCAAGTGCACTGAATGCCTTTGGCTTGCAGTGGCTGGGGTGGGCAGAAGGCTGCAGGTGCCGGTGCAAGTGCACTGACTGCCTTTGGCTTGCAGTGGCTGGGGTGGGCAGAAGGCTGCAGGTGCCGGTGCAAGTGCACTGAATGCCTTTGGCTTGCAGTGCTTGGGGTGGGCAGAAGGCTGCTGGTGCCAGTGCAAGTGCACTGAATGCCTTTGGCTTGCAGTGGCTGGGGTGGGCAGAAGGCTGCAGGTGCCGGTGCAAGTGCACTGACTGCCTTTGGCTTGCAGTGGCTGGGGTGGGCAGAAGGCTGCTGGTGCCAGTGCAAGTGCACTGAATGCCTTTGGCTTGCAGTGGCTGGGGTGGGCAGAAGGCTGCAGGTGCCGGTGCAAGTGCACTGAATGCCTTTGGCTTGCAGTGCTTGGGGTGGGCAGAAGGCTGCTGGTGCCAGTGCAAGTGCACTGAATGCCTTTGGCTTGCAGTGGCTGGGGTGGGCAGAAGGCTGCAGGTGCCGGTGCAAGTGCACTGAATGCCTTTGGCTTGCAGTGCTTGGGGTGGGCAGAAGGCTGCTGGTGCCAGTGCAAGTGCACTGAATGCCTTTGGCTTGCAGTGCTTGGGGTGGGCAGAAGGCTGCAGGTGCCGGTGCAAGTGCACTGACTGCCTTTGGCTTGCAGTGGCTGGGGTGGGCAGAAGGCTGCTGGTGCCAGTGCAAGTGCACTGAATGCCTTTGGCTTGCAGTGGCTGGGGTGGGCAGAAGGCTGCAGGTGCCGGTGCAAGTGCACTGAATGCCTTTGGCTTGCAGTGCTTGGGGTGGGCAGAAGGCTGCTGGTGCCAGTGCAAGTGCACTGAATGCCTTTGGCTTGCAGTGGCTGGGGTGGGCAGAAGGCTGCAGGTGCCGGTGCAAGTGCACTGAATGCCTTTGGCTTGCAGTGCTTGGGGTGGGCAGAAGGCTGCTGGTGCCAGTGCAAGTGCACTGAATGCCTTTGGCTTGCAGTGGCTGGGGTGGGCAGAAGGCTGCAGGTGCCGGTGCAAGTGCACTGACTGCCTTTGGCTTGCAGTGGCTGGGGTGGGCAGAAGGCTGCAGGTGCCGGTGCAAGTGCACTGAATGCCTTTGGCTTGCAGTGCTTGGGGTGGGCAGAAGGCTGCTGGTGCCAGTGCAAGTGCACTGAATGCCTTTGGCTTGCAGTGGCTGGGGTGGGCAGAAGGCTGCAGGTGCCGGTGCAAGTGCACTGACTGCCTTTGGCTTGCAGTGGCTGGGGTGGGCAGAAGGCTGCTGGTGCCAGTGCAAGTGCACTGAATGCCTTTGGCTTGCAGTGGCTGGGGTGGGCAGAAGGCTGCAGGTGCCGGTGCAAGTGCACTGAATGCCTTTGGCTTGCAGTGCTTGGGGTGGGCAGAAGGCTGCTGGTGCCAGTGCAAGTGCACTGAATGCCTTTGGCTTGCAGTGGCTGGGGTGGGCAGAAGGCTGCAGGTGCCGGTGCAAGTGCACTGAATGCCTTTGGCTTGCAGTGCTTGGGGTGGGCAGAAGGCTGCTGGTGCCAGTGCAAGTGCACTGAATGCCTTTGGCTTGCAGTGGCTGGGGTGGGCAGAAGGCTGCAGCTGCCGGTGCAAGTGCACTGAATGCCTTTGGCTTGCAGTGCTTGGGGTGGGCAGAAGGCTGCAGGTGCCGGTGCAAGTGCACTGACTGCCTTTGGCTTGCAGTGGCTGGGGTGGGCAGAAGGCTGCAGGTGCCGGTGCAAGTGCACTGACTGCCTTTGGCTTGCAGTGCTTGGGGTGGGCAGAAGGCTGCTGGTGCCAGTGCAAGTGCACTGAATGCCTTTGGCTTGCAGTGGCTGGGGTGGGCAGAAGGCTGCAGGTGCCGGTGCAAGTGCACTGAATGCCTTTGGCTTGCAGTGCTTGGGGTGGGCAGAAGGCTGCTGGTGCCAGTGCAAGTGCACTGAATGCCTTTGGCTTGCAGTGCTTGGGGTGGGCAGAAGGCTGCAGGTGCCGGTGCAAGTGCACTGACTGCCTTTGGCTTGCAGTGGCTGGGGTGGGCAGAAGGCTGCTGGTGCCAGTGCAAGTGCACTGAATGCCTTTGGCTTGCAGTGGCTGGGGTGGGCAGAAGGCTGCTGGTGCCAGTGCAAGTGCACTGAATGCCTTTGGCTTGCAGTGGCTGGGGTGGGCAGAAGGCTGCAGGTGCCGGTGCAAGTGCACTGAATGCCTTTGGCTTGCAGTGCTTGGGGTGGGCAGAAGGCTGCTGGTGCCAGTGCAAGTGCACTGAATGCCTTTGGCTTGCAGTGGCTGGGGTGGGCAGAAGGCTGCAGGTGCCGGTGCAAGTGCACTGAATGCCTTTGGCTTGCAGTGCTTGGGGTGGGCAGAAGGCTGCTGGTGCCAGTGCAAGTGCACTGAATGCCTTTGGCTTGCAGTGGCTGGGGTGGGCAGAAGGCTGCAGGTGCCGGTGCAAGTGCACTGACTGCCTTTGGCTTGCAGTGGCTGGGGTGGGCAGAAGGCTGCAGGTGCCGGTGCAAGTGCACTGAATGCCTTTGGCTTGCAGTGCTTGGGGTGGGCAGAAGGCTGCTGGTGCCAGTGCAAGTGCACTGAATGCCTTTGGCTTGCAGTGGCTGGGGTGGGCAGAAGGCTGCAGGTGCCGGTGCAAGTGCACTGACTGCCTTTGGCTTGCAGTGGCTGGGGTGGGCAGAAGGCTGCTGGTGCCGGTGCAAGTGCACTGAATGCCTTTGGCTTGCAGTGGCTGGGGTGGGCAGAAGGCTGCAGGTGCCGGTGCAAGTGCACTGAATGCCTTTGGCTTGCAGTGCTTGGGGTGGGCAGAAGGCTGCTGGTGCCAGTGCAAGTGCACTGAATGCCTTTGGCTTGCAGTGGCTGGGGTGGGCAGAAGGCTGCAGGTGCCGGTGCAAGTGCACTGAATGCCTTTGGCTTGCAGTGCTTGGGGTGGGCAGAAGGCTGCTGGTGCCAGTGCAAGTGCACTGAATGCCTTTGGCTTGCAGTGGCTGGGGTGGGCAGAAGGCTGCAGCTGCCGGTGCAAGTGCACTGAATGCCTTTGGCTTGCAGTGCTTGGGGTGGGCAGAAGGCTGCAGGTGCCGGTGCAAGTGTACTGACTGCCTTTGGCTTGCAGTGGCTGGGGTGGGCAGAAGGCTGCAGGTGCCGGTGCAAGTGCACTGACTGCCTTTGGCTTGCAGTGCTTGGGGTGGGCATTTTATTTTGAATACTGGGAACGTTTCTATGAGATCCTGGAGCGTCGGACTTCGTCTGGGCAAGGCTCAGGCTGCAGGAGCAGCTACAATCCGTGTGCTCTTGGCTCGCTGCAAATACAATTAGCATTTTCTTTCGAGATACCATGAACGTTCCTGCAAACCACCAGATTTCCATAGCGAAGCAGGAAATTACATTTATTTTAAAAATCATGTTCAGCTATTCATCATGAAAGGTATGGAGGGCTAAGAAATGGAACAGGGAGACAGTGGATGGTGGTGTTTAATCGATCAAAGCCGGCTAATAGAGTAATTTAATCTTTCATGAGGGTGTGTCTAGGATGGGTGGTTTTTGAGGGGTCGACTGGGGCTGAGCATCTGTTGCAAGGAGAAGGGGCATCTTGCTATGGAGGGAGGATGGGGCATTATGGTATTGGTCTAGACTAGAGGGAGGGATGGGGCATCTTGGTGGGGCCTGAATGGTTGGATAGGGCACTCTGGTGTGGGTCTGGCGGAAGGGTCACATTGGTGTAGGGCTGGAGGGAGGGATAGGCACATGGGTATGTTTTCGGAGGGAGTGATGGGGCATTATGGTATTGGTCTAGACTAGAGGGAGGGATGGGGCATCTTGGTGGGGCCTGAATGGTTGGATAGGGCACGCTAGTGTAGGTCTGGTGGGATGGGGCACATTGGTGTGGGTCTAGGGGAGGGATGGGGCACATGGGTATGTTTCCGGAGGGAGTGATGGGGCACAGTGGGTCTGGAGGGTGGCATGGGTCATCGAGGTGTGGGTTGGGAGGGTTGGACGGGCATCTTGGTGTGGCTTTGGATGGGGGCACATTGTGGGACTGGGGGGTTGGTTCATCTAGGTGTGGGTCTGGAGGGCAGGATGGGGGCATCTTGCTGTGTGAATGGAGGGATGGTGGCATCTTGATGGGGTCTGCAATGCATAGGGGCACTTTGGTGTTGGTTTTGTGGCACATTGGTTTGGGTTTGATGTGAGGGACGGGGACATTGGTCTGGGGAGGGATGACCGCATGTTGGTGTGGGTCTGGAAGGAGAGGATGGGGCACATTGGTCTGGGACATACTAGGATGGGTGGTTTTAGAGGGGATTGGCTGGGGCTATCTGCATGTGATTCAGGATTGGCACATGGGCATCTGTTGCAAGGGGAAGGGGCATCTTGCTATGTGTAGGGAGGATGGGGGATTATGGTATTGGTATAAAGGGAGTGTTGGGGCATCTTGGGGTCTGAATGGATGGATAGGGGCACGCTGGTGTGGGTCAGGTGGAAGGGGCACATTGGTGTAGGGCTGGAGGGAGGGATAGGAACATAGTGTGGGTATGAGCGGAGGGATAGGGACAGTAGTGTGGGTTTGGGTTGGGAGGGTGGGATGGGGCATATTGGTGTGGCTCTGGAGGGAGGGTGTGGGGGCAAATTGGTGTGGGTTTGATTTGAGGGATGGGGCACATTGGTGTGGGTTTAGGGGGAGGGATGGGTGGACATGGGCGTGTTTGGAGGGAGAGATGGGGCACAGTGGGTCTGGATGGTGGCATGGGTCATCTAGGTGAGGGTTGGGATTGTGGGATAGGGCATCTTGTTGTGGCTCTGGAGGGAGGTGGTGGGGGCACATCAGTGTGTGCTTGGGAGGGATGGGGCAAATGAGTGTGTTTCTGGAGGGAGAGATGGGGCACAGTGGGTTTGGAGGGTGGCATGGGTCATCTAGGTGTGGGTTGGGAGGGTGGGATGGGGCATCTTTATGTGGCTCTGTTAGGAGGGGATGGGGCACATTGATGTGTCTGGGGGAGTGATAGGGGCACATTGTGGGACTGGAGGAGGAGTTGTTCATCTAGGTGTGGTACTGGAGGGCGGGATGGGGGCATCCTGCTGTGTGGATGGAGGGATGGTGGCATCTTGGGGTCTGCAATGGATAGGGGCACATTGGTGTCGGTCTGGGGGCACATTGGTGTGAGTTTGATGTGGGGGTGGGGCACATTGGTGTGGGTTTGGGAGGGACAGGGACATTGGTCTTGGGAGGGATGGCTTCATATTGGTGTGGGTCTGGAAGGAGGGGATGTGGCACATTGGTGTGTGTCTGGGGGGATGGGGCATACTAGGATGTGTGGTTTTAGAGGGGGTTGGCTGGCTATCTGTGTGTGATTCAGGATTGCCACATGCGTATCTGTTGTAAGGAAAAGGGGCATCTTGCTATGTGAAGGGAGGATGGGGCATTGTGGTATTGGTCTAGAGGGAGGACTGGGGGATCTTGGTGGGGTCTGAATGAATGGATAGGGGCACGCTGGTGTGGGTCTGGCGGGATGGGGCACATTGGTGTGGGTGGGGGAGGGATGGGGGACATGGGTGTGGGTCTGGAGGGAGAGATGGTGCACAGTCGGTCTGGAGGGTGGCATGGCTCATCTAGGTGTTGGTTGGGAGGGTAGGATGGGGCATCTTGGTGTGGCTCTGGAGGAGGAGGTGGGGCACACTCGTATGGGTTTGATGGGAGGGATGGGGCACATTGGTGTGGGTCTGGGGGGAACGATGGGGCCCATGGGCGTGTTTCCGGAGGGAGAGATGGGGCACAGTGGGTCTGGATGGTGGCTGTTAGGGAGAATTCTCTGTTTAGGCTGAATTTCCTAACCTAGTGAGTCCCCCAGCAGCTTTGCTGGATTTCGGGAGTTTGTTTTTTTCCATCCTGCCAAGAGTGAGACTCTTTTTCTCCCACTCTTGGACATGTATGTGTGTAATTCCTTGAAATGTCAATGTGTTCTATGGGCTATGGGGTCTTTTACTCCATAGGCTCTCATATGTTTTGCTATGTGTGTTACACCGCATCCTACGTGCCGTAGCACTGGGGCATCCTAGCGGACCCCCACCATAGACTCCATACCCGGGGACTGACTACTGTCTCCCCGGGCATGTAAAGTCACCATTGGCTTTACTAGACCTAAATTTACTAACAGAACTAGTACCAACCATCTTATTGTGGACGTACTAGTAGGGGTAATTCGATTACTCCTGGATCTGTTACTCGAGGGGGCACTGTCCCGTCCCCCCTCGTCGAGTTTTGGCTGGTGGCAGTGGAAACTACTTGTTATGTTCAACCCCGAACATAACCCTATGGGACTCGTCCCATTGTTGGAGATTGATACTTTTCCTCGTTAATCTCTAACGTACCTCCGGCTACTTATCTTAAATAAGTTTATCAGATGGTATTTTCTGCCAGAACTCGGTTTTTAAAATGGCGTCTGTGTTCGTCTCTGTGACTCCTAAACCAAAGGTCGAGCCCTTTGTTCCACTTTTGGCGGGCTCTGTACAGAGACCCTCCAAAGTGGTGCCATTCTGTCTGGGTTACCACAGGGGTGTGCGAGGGGGTTTAGGCACCCTGGACCGAGTTGCCTTGCCAACTCCGGTTGCACTCTGGAGTGATTGGCCCAGGTGGTGAGCCTCCCCGCTCACCACTTAGCATGTGTTGATTGACAGCTAGGCTGAATGAATGGGGGTTTTGTGCATAAAAGCAGGGCTTTTGGGACTGGATCTTCAGAAGTCGCCACAGGACCTAAGAATCCGACGAGGGTAACGCTGAGACGACCTGCACGATGACACCTCCGGTGGAGCCCTGCGGAACCGACTCACCACTTCCCGACGACAGAGGAGATCTCCCTGCCGGAGAGTCTCTTCCCCTGACTGGTGGGAACAACCAGTCCCCTTTGCTTTTTATTCACCTCAGGACGCAGTGGTCGAATTGCCCGTGCAGAGCACCTCGGCAACCGGATAGCCACTACCCCTGTACCGCGACCAAAAGGTGGTGCCTTGTGACGGAGCACTCCGCGGCTGGTCTCTTCCCTGGTGGTGCACCGGACTTCACTTTTCTTCGACGACGAGATCCTCTCTACTCTTGGCAAAGACCCGACGTGCATCCACCACCAGGAACAACTGCCCCCGCCGGAGCTGCCCTCCACAACAAGGTACCGTGTCCGCCTGGCTTCCCTTTCGATCAGTTCGAGTGAGGTGTCTTAATCCTCTCCGTTCCGTTGGGTCGCCTCCAAGCTTTTCTCATTCATTGTTCTGAACTGGTTCAATCTGCCGATAACAATTTGCTACAAAGATTTGAATGCATCTCCACTAGAGACTTTTTGGGACATCGCGCCTTGCCTCTCTCCGAGTGGGCCTGGCCTCTGAACTTTACGATCTATTGTGATTCTTGCCTTCCTGCCTTGCATTTTATCCGCGTAGGATTGAACTGTGTTGATTTCATACTCTGCCTATCTTTTTCTCTCCCGTCCTAACAAATATTAGAGTGTCATCTAGGTTGAGGTATACACCTCTGTCTGAAAATAAGTGGTACCGGTAGAACCTAGACTTGTCGAAATATTGCTAGGGGGATTGATTGTTTCTTCTTTGTAGAGTAATTGTGTTTGATTTGTTTGCCGTGAATTTGCCATAGTGTTTTTCATAGATGTTTTGTTATAAATAAATGCCTTAATATCTTTACACTAAGCTTCGTTGCGTGTTTGCTTGTCTTGCTGGGAAGAATTGTCCTATCTTGTATACTCCACATACTGCTCAACTCTTCTTGAGGGAAGTCTGACTGCTCAGCCACAGCTACCAAGTGAATCTGTGTGGTACAGACTGCTACCAAGTGGGTTCACCACCAAACGCCTGTAGTCCTAAATCTTTTGCAGTGGTCCCAGAGGGAACTGCACAGGTTTCCGCCTAACACTGGTGTACAGCGGTGGGATTTGTACCGAGTATACAGTTTAGAGTGCTTTTCGACACTGTAGGATAACTAACCACAAAACTTTGCACAAAAAGCAACTTTCAAAAAACATGTCTACGATGGAAACTTACAGTCAAGAGTCTTTGTCAGGTGAAAATACTGAGAGTTTGCGAGCTCTCTGTAGGCAAGAGAATCTTTCTGTAAGATGCAAGAAGTTAGAACTAATCGAGAGATTGCGGGCGAACCAAAGTCTGGGTACTGGTTCAGAGGAACCAAACTCTCCAGCAACTGTAGACAACAGTGATGGTGTTGATCTGAATCGTAATTCCGATGATAGCGATGCAGAGGCTGACGAGGACGGCGAGGCTAACGAAACTGTCTCCCCTGCTCCTCTACCCGCCTTACCAGCTGTGCCTACGGGGCCCATACCAGGTCCCACAAGTAACCCTGCTTATTTTGAACTTGAAAAAATGAAGCTCGAACTAGAATACAAACGGTTCTTGGCTCAATCCGAACGAAACCAAGAGCTCCAGTTCAGACGGATGAATGCCCAGGCTGAGCAGAAGCAAGCTGAGTTAAGACTCAGAGAAATAGAACTTAATCACGAATTAGAGATGAAAAAGTTGTCTATGGAAAATGCTTCTCTCTCCTCTGGTTCCTCTAGGAGCTCCAGTCCCAAAAGACCCCAGATGCCGAAGGAATTAGTGGGTATGTATGAACCGAGATTGGATGTGTTGGATTGGTTGAAACTGTTTGAGTACAATCATGGGCTCCAGGACATCACCGGGAATGCTTTACTTCCCTGGTTGTTCTCTAGGCTCCCTCCTGTTGCGACTGATGTGGTAATGGAGTTGGGAGAGGCGGATAAGACAGATTACGAAAGTGTGAAACTAGCTTTGATAGCTAGATTCGGGAAGACCCCTTCCCAGTATCTTAAGAGGTTTAGAACCCTCAAAAAGCATGATGGTACCCCTTGGGCTACCTGGGTGAGTGAAGGGTTGAAAAAGTTAGAGGGATGGATTAAGGGTTACAAAGTGAACACTTATGAGGGTATGAGAAATCTTTTTATGTTGGAGTCTATTTATGATGCATGTTCTCCTGAGCACAGACAGCACTTGGCTGATTCGAAGGAATTGGATTCCAGGGAGCTAGCTAAGGCTGCTGACTTATGGGTTGCCAACAGGGCTACTCATAAGGATTCTGGGGCAACTCAGAAAAAGGATGAGGGAAAACAGCCTAAAAAAGACTCAAAAGAGAATTCTAATAACTCACATTCCAAAGAGGGCCCCAAACAAAACCAGAAGGGTAAGCCACAAGGAAAACCACAGCAGAATAGTGTGTCTTCTGGTGCCAAACCAGAAGGAGGTCAGAACAAGCCACCATTCCAGAAAGCATTCGGTAAATGCTTTGTTTGTGGCTCGACTGACCACGTGAAAGGAGATCCCAGATGTAAGGGTAAACCTTCAGGGGTCCAACTTGTCTCCTTAGCCTTCGCTCCAGAGGAGGAAGTCCAAATGGCAAGTGGAAACTTTCTACTGCTAGCTGACGAACCCATTGGAGTCTCAGCCAGCGTTTCTTTAGTATCTCTGGGGTTGTGGGAACAACAGAATTAAGATGTCTATAATTCTATCCCCGATAATACTAAAGAGTGTTATAAGGAGAGTGTCCAGGTGAATGGTCAGGAGACTCCTGCCATTAGGGACACTGGGGCCACCATAACTGTGGTGGATAAATCGTTTTTTCAGGCTGAGGATGTTGCTAAGGCACCCAAACGCCTCACCAAGTTAGCTGGAGGGCCTGTGCAGATGCTTCCCCAATTACCAGTTCTCATCCAGTGTAACGACATGACTGTGAAGATACCTGTCAGCATACAGAGTGAGGTACCAGGACGCGTACTGTTGGGTAACGATTTGAAAACTCTCGGAGTTATATCGCATACTCCCAGACCTCCTAGTAAACGGTTACAGGAGCTAACCAGACCTGCAAGAGAGTGGACCATGCGCGGTACTCTCTGGGAGATGATGAAGAAAGAAATCACTCCTGCTCCACTAGAATGGTCGGCCGCTGTCTCCAAGACATCAGAAGCGAAAGGGAAACCTAAGACTTCTATCCCGAAACCAGCAGCCAGCATTCCAGTGCAGCCGACACGGACTTCCCCGCGGTTGTCCAAAGTCACACCCGTAACTCCACCTCCAGCCGAGGCTGAGAGGGAGGTACAACCCTGCATGGTAGAATTAGACTCTGAGGAAGAGCTAATGGAAGGCCAGGAACTCATTGGAGATCTGGATCCTGTTGACCATCCTGAGCTGCAGACTTTACTGGCAGAAGGTGGACCCAACAGGGCAGACTTCAGTAAAGGGCAGAGAGAATGTCCAACTCTGGAAGGCCTTCGCCACCAGGCAGAAGCTCAGGCTGAAGGGCAAGAGCCTGGGAAATACAGGTTGCACTGGGAAGATGGCCTCTTCTACAGTGAACCGACCGAGTATGCACCTGGAGACTACAAACGACTTGTAGTACCCCAAGAGAACAGACCACAATTCTTGCAGTTAGCCCACGAGATTCCTTTGGCTGGTCACTTGAGTTTCAAGAAGACTAAGGAAAGGCTCTCTCTCTACTTCTATTGGCCGAAGATGGGGGCCGAAGTAGAAAAACACTGCAGGAGCTGCCACACCTGCCAGATCTCTGGTAAGGTTGGCTCCAAGAATGTGGCACCTTTAGTGCCTCTCCCAGTTGTGGGAGTCCCATTTGAGAGAGTAGGGATTGACATTGTTGGTCCCCTTGATCCTCCAACCTCCTCAGGCAACAGGTTTATACTTGTTGTAGTAGACCATGCTACTAGGTATCCTGAGGCAATTCCTATGAGGACTGTTACAGCCCCGGCTGTGGCTAAGGCCCTCCTTGGTATTTTTACTAGGGTCGGGTTTCCTAAGGAAGTAATCTCTGACAGGGGGTCAAACTTTATGTCCAACTACATGAAAGCCATGTGGAAAACCTACGGAGTTACTTACAAGTTCTCAACAGCTTACCACCCACAAACCAATGGGTTGGTAGAACGGTTCAACCGAACCATGAAGAGCATGATAGGTGCTTTAGAGGAACCCCTTAAGCGTAAGTGGGACCTTCTACTGCCATGCCTTCTCTTTGCTTATAGAGAAGTCCCTCAGGAGGGAGTAGGTTACTCTCCCTTCGAACTACTCTATGGTCATCCCGTCAGAGGTCCATTGGCCCTGATTAAGGAGGGGTTGGAGAGTGCTCCTTCCCCCAAGCCAGTCAGAGTGACTGACTACGTGATAGGTCTCCAGAGGAGGATGTCACACATGATGACGGAAGCAAGCGATAACTTGAAAGCTGGACAAGCATTGGTCAAGCACTGGCACGATCAAAAGGCTAACATGGTTGAGTTCGCTCAAGACCAGCTCGTTCTCGTTATGATCCCAACAAGGCAGAGGGCCTTGCAAGATAAGTGGATGGGACCCTTCCGAGTAGTGGGTAAACTTGGAGAGGTTAACTATCTGGTGGACTTGGGCAACCCCAAGGAGGCTCCGACAGTCTTTCACACCAACCGACTTAAAGCGTATGTCTCACGACCTGATATAGGAGTGTTGCTTCTAGCATCATCCGAGGAAGAAGAAGAGAGTGAAGCTCTTCCGGATCTCCTCAGAGGCTTACCGTTAGATGAAAAAATTGAAGGAGTAAATCTCTCCTCCAATCTGACACCCGAGCAACAAGAAGAGTGCAAATCTATGTTGAATCAGTTTGCCTCTCTGTTCTCGCTTTCACCAGGCTTGACCCCTTGGGGCCAGCACGACATACTCACTGGTGACTGTCTGCCTGTCAAAAGCAGAGGATACCGCATGTCAGAAAACGTACGAACCCACATCAAAGGTGAGGTCAAAAAGATGCTTGATCTCGGGGTAATAGAGCCCTCTACTAGTCCATCGTCTAGCCCAGTTGTGTTAGTACCAAAGGCCGGATCTAAAGAACTTAGATTCTGCGTGGATTATAGAGCTCTTAATGCAGTCACCAAGACTGATGCCCACCCTTTGCCAAGAACAGATGAGTTGGTGGATAAACTTGGCGCCGCCACGTTCCTCAGCACATTTGACTTGACGTCAGGCTATTGGCAAATAGCCCTGACAGACCAGGCCAAGGAGAAAACTGCATTTTCTACCACCGTTGGCCTCTACCAGTTTAAGGTAATGCCTTTCGGACTGAAGAATGCACCTGCTACGTTTCAACGGATGGTAAACCAGGTTCTGAATGGGATGGAGGACTTCTGCATGGCATACTTGGATGACATCGCAGTATTCAGCAATTCCTGGGAAGAACATGTAACCCACCTGAGAGATGTTTTGCAGGCTCTTGGACGAGCCAATCTGACCATAAAGGCGAGCAAATGCCAAATTAGACAGAGTAAGGTAGTCTATCTTGGGCATGAGGTAGGCGGTGGAGAAATAAGGCCTTTGCTCAGTAAAATTTAAGCTGTGCAAAATTGGACAAGCCCGACTACTCAAACCCAGGTGAGAGCCTTCCTAGGCCTCACTGGGTATTACAGGAATTTCATAGAGAACTATGGGACCATAGCTTCTCCACTGAATGTCATCTCCTCGCCCAAATTTCCTAAAAAGGTTAAATGGAACGAGGAGTGCAATCAGGCTTTTGGAAACCTGAAAAAGGCTCTTTGCCAAGCCCCAGTACTCAGAGCTCCTGATTACCGCCAACACTTCATTGTGCAGACAGATGCTTCAAATGTAGGAATAGGTGCCGTACTCAGTCAACTGGATGGGAAAGGTAGGGAGCACCCTGTTTGCTTCATCAGCCGCAAGCTGAAGGATCCTGAAACAAGGTGGGCAACAATCGAAAGAGAGTGCTTTGCTATCGTGTGGGCTCTGAAGAAGTTTAGGCCGTACTTGTATGGTTCTACTTTTGTCATTCAGACTGACCACCAACCCTTGAGATGGTTAATGCAAATGAAAGGGGAAAACCCAAAACTATTGAGATGGTCGATCTGCCTGCAAGTGTTTGATTTCACCATTGAGCACAGGTCAGGGTGTCACCACCAAAATGCTGATGGTCTCTCTAGGATGTATGTCATCGACTAGAGGTATGAGATTCATCCAGGAGTGGATTAAATCCTCCTGTCCCTTTTTTTTGGGGGGGGGGGGCGAGTGTTAGGGAGAATTCTCTGTTTAGGCTGAATTTCCTAACCTAGTGAGTCCCCCAGCAGCTTTGCTGGATTTCGGGAGTTTGTTTTTTTCCATCCTGCCAAGAGTGAGACTCTTTTTCTCCCACTCTTGTAGATGTATGTGTGTAATTCCTTGAAATGTCAATGTGTTCTATGGGCTATGGGGTCTTTTACTCCATAGGGTCTCATATGTTTTGCAATTTGTGTTACACCGCACCCTACGTGCCGTAGCACTGGGGCGTCCTAGCGGACCCCCACCATAGACTCCATACCCGGGGACTGACTACTGTCTCCCCGGGCATGTAAAGTCACCATTGGCTTTACTAGACCTAAATTTACTAACAGAACTAGTACCAACCATCTTATTGTGGACGTACTAGTAGGGGTAATTCGATTACTCCTGGATCTGTTACTCGAGGGGGCACTGTCCTGTCCCCCCTCGTCGAGTTTTGGCTGGTGGCAGTGGAAACTACTTGTTATGTTCAACCCCGAAAATAACCCTATGGGACTCTTCCCATTGTTGGAGATTGATACTTTTCCTCGTTAATCTCTAACGTACCTCCGGTCTACTTATCTTAAATAAGTTTATCGGATGGTATTTTCTGCCAGAACTTGGTTTTTAAAATGGCGTCTGTGTTCGTCTCTGTGACTCCTAAACCAAAGGTCGAGCCCTTTGTTCCACTTTTGGCGGGCTCTGTACAGAGACCCTCCAAAGTGGTGCCATTCTGTCTGGGTTACCACAGGGATGTGGGAGGGGGTTTAGGCACCCTGTACCGAGTTGCCTTGCCAACTCCGGTCGCACTCTGGAGTGATTGGCCCAGGTGGTGAGCCTTCCCGCTCACCACTTAGCATGTGTTGATTGACAGCTAGGCTGAATGAATGGGGGTTTTCTGCATAAAAGCAGGGCTTTTGGGACTGGATCTTCAGAAGTCGCCACAGGACCTAAGAATCCGATGAGGGTAACGCTGAGCCGACCTGCACGACAACACCTTCGGTGGAGCCCTGCAAAACCGACTCACCACTTCCCGACGACAGAGGAGATCTCCCTGCCGGAGAGTCT
Organism: Ambystoma mexicanum; assembly: GCF_040938575.1. Lineage (NCBI taxonomy): Eukaryota > Metazoa > Chordata > Amphibia > Caudata > Ambystomatidae > Ambystoma > Ambystoma mexicanum. The sequence continues at coordinate 1,531,297,109 of NC_090931.1, read as the reverse complement.
CTTCCCCTGACTGGTGGGAACAACCAGTCCCCTTTGCTTTTTATTCGCCTCAGGACGCAGTGGTCGAATTGCCCGTGCAGAGCACCTCGGCAACCGGATAGCCACTACCCCTGTACCGCAACCAAAAGGTGGTGCCTTGTGACGGAGCACTCCGCGGCTGGTCTCTTCCCTGGTGGTGCACTGGACTTCACTTTTCTTCGACGACGAGATCCTCTCTACTCTTGGCAAAGACCCGACGTGCATCCACCACCAGGAACAACTGCCCCCGCCGGTGCTGCCCTCCACAACAAGCTACCGTGTCCGCCTGGCTTCCCCTTCGATCGGTTCGAGTGAGGTGTCTTAATCCTCTCCGTTCCGTTGGGTCGCCTCCAAGCTTTTCTCATTCATTGTTCTGAACTGGTTCAATCTGCCGATAACAATTTGCTACAAAGACTTGAATGCATCTCCACTAGAGACTTTTTGGGACATCGCGCCTTGCCTCTCTCCGAGTGGGCCTGGCCTCTGAACTTTACGATCTATTGTGATTCTTGCCTTCCTCCCTTGCATTTTATCCGCGTAGGATTGAACTGTGTTGATTTCATACTCTGCCTATCTTTTTCTCTCCCGTCCTAACAAATATTAGAGTGTCATCTAGGTTGAGGTATACACCTCTGTCTGAAAATAAGTGGTACCGGTAGAACCTAGACTTGTCGAAATATTGCTAGGGGGATTGATCGTTTCTTCTTCGTAGAGTAATTGTGTTTGATTTGTTTGCCATGAATTTGCCATAGTGTTTTTCATAGATGTTTCGTTATAAATAAATGCCTTAATATCTTTACACTAAGCTTTGTTGCGTGTTTGCTTGTCTTGCTGGGAAGAATTGTCCTATCTTGTATACTCCACATACTGCTCAACTCTTCTTGAGGGAAGTCTGACTGCTCAGCCACAGCTACCAAGTGAATCTGTGTGGTACAGACTGCTACCAAGTGGGTTCACCGCCAAACGCCTGTAGTCCTAAATCTTTTGCAGTGGTCCCAGAGGGAACTGCACAGGTTTCCGCCTAACAGTGGCATGGGTCATCTTGGTGAGGGTTGGGAGGGTGGGATGGGGCATCTTGGTGTGGATCTGGAGGGAGGGGGTGGGGGCACATTGGTGTGGGTTTAGAGGGAGGGATGTGGCACATGGGTGTGTTTTCTGAGGGAGATATGGGGTGGCATGGGTCATCTAGGTATGGGTTGGGAGGGTGGGTAGGGGCATCGCTTGGTGTGGCTCTGGAGGGCGGGGATGGGGGCACATTGGTGTGGGTCTGGGGGGAGGGATGGGGCACATGGGCGTGTTTTCTGATGGAGAGATGGGGCACAGTGGGTCTGGAGGGTGGCATGGGTCATCTAGGTGTGGGTTGGGAGGGTGGGTTGGCAGCATCTTGGTGTGGCTCTGGAGGGAGGGGCGGGACCACATTGGTGTGGGTTTGATGGGAGGGTCGGGGACATTGGTCTTATTGGTGTGGGTCTGGAAGGAGGGGATGTGGCACATTGGTGTGGGTCTGGGGGATGGGGCATACTAGGATGGGTGGTTTTAGAGGGGGTTGGCTGGGGCTATCTGCGTGTGATTCAGGATCGGCACATGGGCATCTGTTGCAAGGGGATGGGGCATCTTGCTATGTGGAGGGAGGATGGAGCATTGTGGTATTGGTCTAGAGGGAGGGATGGGGCATCTTGGTGGGGTCTGAATGGATGGAGAGGGGGACACTGGTGTGGTTCTGGCGGGATGGGGCACATTGGTGTGGGTCTGAAGGGATAGGAACATAGTGGTGTTGGTCTGGGTGGAGGGATAGGGACAGTGGTGAGGGTTTGGGGTACATTGGTGTGGGTCTGGGAGAGGGATGGGCACAGTGGGTCTGGAGGGTGGCATGGGTCATCTAGGTGTGGGTTGGGAGGGTAGGATGACATATTGGTGTGGCTCTGGAGGGGGTGTGGGGGCACATTGGCTTGGGCTTGATGGGAGGGATGGGGCACAGTGGGTGTGGAGGGAGAATTAGGGACACAGTGGTTTAGGTCTGGAGCGAGGGATAGGGACATAGTGGTGCATGTCTGGAGGGAGGCATAGGGACACAGTGGTGTGGGTCTGGAGAGAGGCATAGGGACACAGTTGTGTGGGTCTGGACCGAGGGATAGGGACACAGCGGTTCGTGTCTGGAGGGAGGGAAAGGTACACAGTGATGCAGGTCTGGAGGGAGGGGTAGGGACACAGTGGTGTGGGTTTGGGGACAGGGAGGGTTGGGGCGCAGTGGTGCGGGTCTGGAGGGTGGGAGGGTTGGGGAGCAGTGGTGTGGATCTGGGGACAGGGAGGCTTGGGGCACAGTGGTGCGGGTCTGGGGACAGGGAGGGTTGGGGCGCAGAAGTGCGGGTCTAGGGACAGGTTTGGGGCACATTGTAGGGTCTAGAGGGAGGGATAGGGACATGGTGTGGGTCTGGAAGGAGGGTTGGGGACACTGGTGTGGGTCTGGAGGGAGAGTTGGAGACAGAGTGGTGTGGGTCTGGAGGGAGAGAGGGAGAGATAGGGACACAGTTGTGTGGGTCTGGAGGGAGGGATAGGGAAACAGTGGTGAGGGTCTGGAGGGAGGGTTGGGGTACAATGGTGCGAGTCTGGAGGGAGTGTTGGGGCACATTGGTGCAGGTCTGGGTACCAGGAAGGCTTGGGGCACAGTGGTGCAGGTCTGGGGACAGGGAGGGTTGGGGCAGAGTGGTGCGGGTCTGGGAACAGGGACGGTTGGGCCACAGTAGTGCGGGTCTAGGGGTGGGTCGGAAGGGGGGGATAGGGACATAGTGGTGTGGGTCTGGAGGGAGGGTTGGGGTCACAGTGGTGTGGGTCTGGAGGGAGAGATAGGGACACAGTTGTGTGGGTCTGGAGGGAGGAATAGGGAAACAGTGGTTTGGGTCTGGAGGGAGGGATATGGACACAGTGGTGTAAGGAGGGATAGGGACACAGTGGTGTAAAGAGGGCTAGGGACACAGTGGTGTAAGGAGGGATGGGGACACAGTGGGGAGGGAGGGATAGGGGCACAGTGGTGTGGGGAGGGAGGGAGGCATAGGGACACTGGTGTGGGTTTGGAGCGTGGGATAGGGACACAGTGGTGCGTGTCTGGAGGGAGGGATAGGGACACAGTGGTGCGGGTCTGGAGAGAGGCATAGGGACACAGTGGTGTTGCTCTGGAGGGAGGGATAGGGACACATTGGTCCGTGTCTGGAGGGAGGCATAGGGACACAGTGGTGCTGGTCTGGAGAGAGGCATAGGGACACATTGGTGTGGGTCTGGAGCGAGGGATAGGGACACAGTGGTGCATGTCTGGAGGGAGTAGTAGGGACACAGTGGTGTGAGTCTGGAGGGTGGGGTAGGGACACAGTGGTGTGGGTCTGGAGGGTGGGATAGGGACAGAGTGGTGTGGGTCTGAAGGGAGGGTGGCATACAGTGGTGTGGGTCTAGAGGGAGGGTTAGCATACAGTGGTGTGGGTCTAGAGGGAACGATGGGGACACAGTGGCGTGGGTCTGGAGGGAAGGATAGGGACACAGTGGTGCGAGTCTGGAGGGAGGGAAGGGGCATAGTGGTGCGGGTCTGGAGAGAGAGATAGGGACACAGTGGTGCGGGTCTGGTGGGAGGGATAGGGACATGGTGTGTATCTGGAGGGAGGGATGGGGCATATGGATCGTGAGGAATGAGGTTATTGTTGTGGGTGTGACGGGCGGCATAGGACACATTGGTGTGGGTCTAGAGGGAGGGATGGGTGCTCATTGGTCAGGGGAGGGATGGGGCATCTTGCTGTGAGGAGGGAGGTTGAGGCATCATTGTATGGGTCTTGAAGGGATTGGGTATCTTGGTGGAGTCTGGATCGGAAGGGGGCATTGTTGATCTGGAATGGCGGGACAGGGCATATGATGGGGGCATGTCAGGGAATGATGGAACATTTAGGTCTGAGTGAGGGCCGGAGCACTCTGTTGGGAAGGAAGGGGGGCATCTGGGTTTGAATGGAGGGATGGGGTATGTATGTCTAGATTGAAGGATGTTGGTTTATGGGAGGGGTGGGAGCATGTGTGTGTTGAAGGGATGGGGTAATCGGGTGTGGGTATAGAGAGAGGGTGGATGGTGCCAGCTGAGTGTGAGTCTGGAGGTAGAGGGTGAAGCATATGGGTGTGGCTCTGAGAGGTGGAGCTTCTTGGTGTAGGTATGGAGGGATGGATGTTGGTGTCTTTGTGTGGGTTTGTAGGGAGGGATGGTGGCATGTGGGTAAGGAGGGAGGTGGCATTTGAAGCTTGAAAATGTGTTTGGAAAGAGAAATGGAGCATTTGAGTGTGAATTGGGACATGTAGGGCTGGGACATGTAGGGATGGGGTATCTGCTTGTGAGTGGGGGCATGAAGGAACATGAACAGCGGAGCAGCCGGAGAGAGAGCCACGGCCCGACCTCGGTTTCATCCCAGACGTGCACTCACACAGCCCGGGGCATCTCTCGCAGAGAGGTCTGGTGTGCGTGGGCAACCAGGCGCCGGCGAGCGGGGATTCCCTTCCGCCATTGGGGGGAACGCAACCAGCCGATGGATGGGGACACCTGGCAGGGTTGGGTTAACCTGCTGGGGATGTCCCCAACCATGCACCGGAAAGGAAGCCCTGTGCGGCCCCCTCTCGTCACCAAGCAGGCCGCTGCGCTGGCCGGGGCCATGCACTCCACTTTCTGACCCACCAGTGGGTGGGCATTGGTGGGCGCACCCCGGTCAGCAGGGAAGCCCAGAATGGGGGCAGCCGGGTGCCGAGGGAAATCTGACTTCCCTCGAAGGGCGCTTCCCCAGGCAGACAGGGGCCCAGCAAGCCGGGCGCGAGCCCTGAGCCATGGCGCAGCAGGCTTACACAACAGGCATCGAGGTTAAACCACAATGGTCTCGGGTGAGCTGGACAGGGCGTTGGGCTGTCTTGCCACAGACTGCCTCTCCTGCACCTGGCCATGCTGTGTGTGGCTGTCTTTGGTGTCCAGCAACTACCGGCGCAGGATGGCCATGGAACACGGGCCTTGCGACCATGTGGGCTTCGGCCGCAGGTCGGGATAGCGCACACTCTGCTGCGCCAGTGGCACAGGGCTGGGGAATACCCCCCCCATACAGGCCTGAGGCCAGCTGCCCTGAGCTTTGTGCTCCCCCAGACTACGGCCTCAGATCAGATGTGGTGACCCGCTGAATTTATTACTAAGCAGAGGAAAAGAAACTAACCAGGATTCCCTCAGTAACGGCCAGTGAAAAGGGAAGAGCCCAGCACCGAATCCCCATTCAACGGCAGGTGTAGGAAATGTGGCGTACAGAAGATCAACTCCCCGGCATCGCTCAGGGGACTCAAGTCCTTCTGATCGAGTCTCACCCCACGGACGGTGTTAGGCTGACTTTGGCACGCCGGGATCAGGTCTTTTTGGAGTCAGGTTGCTTGGGAATGCATCCCAAAGCCTGTGGTAAACTCTATCTAAGGCTAAAGACATGCGCGAGACAGATGGTTAACAAGACCGCAAGGGAAAGTTGATAAGAACTTTGAAGAGAGAATTCAAGAGGGCGTGAACCGTAGAGGGGTAAACTGGTGCGGTCTGTGCAGTCCACCCACAGTATTCAACATGGCAGGCAGGTCGGTTGCTTGAAATGGTGGATGCCATTGCAGGACTGTGGCCCGGACAGACCTGGCCCCTGCAGAGCGCATTTCCTATGTGGCGGAGCACCGCGGCGGGCTGGAAAGGCCCCAGGGGGAAGGTGGCTGTCTGCTCCGGCAGAGAGTGTTACAGCCCACTGACAGCAGTTTTGCTCTGTCTGTTGGGCCGAGGGAGATTGACCGCTGCCGTGCCCTTCTCCGGCAACCGTCCTGGCCCCTCTTGGGGGTCGCTGGTGCGGCGAGGAGAGACAGGGCTCCCGATGCGACTGTGGTGGACTGTCCTCAGTGCGCCCCGACCACGTTGTGCCGCTGGGTGGGGAGCCCCAGAAAGGGTGCCAGGAGTCTGAGGAGTCTTAACATGTGCACAAGTTGGAGGGGCAAATGAAACCCTGTAGTGCAAAGAAGGTGATGGCCAGCACGTGCCGATTGCAGTGGGCTCCTGTCGCGGTTGGCGCACCACTGACCCGTCTCGCCCGCTCTCAGGGAAATGGAGCATGAGCGTCAGTGATAGGACCCGAAAGATGGTGAACTAGACCTGGCGGAGGTCTGTAGTGGTCCTGATGTGTAAATCGGTCGTCTGACCTGGGTATAGGGGCAAAAGACTAATCAAACCATCTAGTAGCTGGTTCCCTCAGGAGTTTCCCCTCAGGATAGCTGGCACACGGAAACCACAGTTTTATCTGGTTAAGGGAATGATTAGAGCTCCTGGGGCAAAAATGATTTCAACCTAATGTGTACGAAGCCCGTCTCGCTGGCGTGGAGCCAGGCATTGAATGCAAGTGCCCAGTGGGCAACTTTGTTAAGCAGAACTTGTGCTGCAGGATGAACCGAATGCCGAGTTAAGGCGCCCGGTGCCCATACTCATCAGTACCCGGGAAATGTTGTTGTTTGATATATGGAAGTCGGAATCCGGTAAGGGGGGTTCTCTTTTCTTTGTGAAGGGCAGGGCACCCTGGAATGGGTTCGCCCTGAGAGGGGGCCCCGAGCCTTGGAAAGCATCGCGGTTCCGGCGGCGTGCGGTGGGCTCCTGCTGGTCCTTGAAAATCCGGGGGAAATGGTGTAAATCTCGTGCTGGGCGTACCCATATCTGCAGCAGGTCTCCATGGTGAACAGCCTCTGGCATGTTGGAACAATGGAGGTAAGGGAATTCGGCAAGTCAGATCTGTAACTTCGGGATAAGGATTGGCTCTGAGGGCTGGGTCAGTTGGGCTGGGTAGCGGGGCAGACCGTATGCCGCGGCTGGAGGAGGCGTCTCATTCCCCTCCCCCCGGGAGCGGCGCTGACTCTGGTTGTGAGCCAGGCCCTGCCTGTGGATCGCCACAGCTGCAGTGGTTGCCTCTCACCGTTCCCCTCCCAGGGTTCGGGCCTGACGTTCTGCCTAGACTGATGCCTAGCAGCTAACTTAGAACTGGTGTGGACCAGGAGAATCCAACTGTTTATGGAAAATGAAGCATTGCGAAGACCTGAGGTGGGTGTTGACGCAATGTGATGTCTGCCCAGTGCTCTGAATGTCAACGTGAAGAAATTCAATGAAGCGCAGGTAAAGGCGAGAGTAACTATGACTCTCTTAAGGTAGCCAAATGCCTTGTCATCTAATAAGTGACGCGCATGAATGGATGAACTAGATTCCCACTGTCCCTACCTAGAAACCACAGCCAAGGGTCAAGTCCAAGACGGGGTGCCTTTAGCAGGTCCCTTTCCTCCATGTTGGGGTAAATGCACTCACAATTGCTGGCCTTGAGTTTGAAAGTGTTTGTGGGTTAGTCCCGGAGGGAAAGGCTCTAATGGGGTGGGAGAAGCTCAAAGGGGGGGCCTGGCCAGAGCTCCAGGAGAGTGCTGGCCCCTCTGGCCTTGGGCGCCTGTCTCACGGGAGGGTCAACTGTCCATCACCGGAGGGATAAGCTCCAAGGCGGGCAAGAAACCTCTTATGTGGAGGGGGGGCTCTAAGGTGTCCTGACCAGGCCTTGAGGATGACCATTGGTGCTGGCCCATGCCCTTGGGGACCTGCCGATCCTTTGTCAGGCGGGGAGGCCAAAGGCCCTTCCCATCCAGGCCCATTGGAATGCATTGCCCTACCAGATGGCCGCTCTCCTAGCCCGCCCATCTGGTCGTTGGCAATAGAAATGACTGCAAGGGCTGCTCTGGAAGTCCTGATGGAGGTCAATTTAAAAATGTTCTCCAGTTGGGTCTATAAGGAGCCCTGGCGCTTTTGCCGAGAGGTCCCACTCTGTGACTCTGGGTACACAGATTACAAGAAAGCTTAGTCACCTTACTCCGGATTACGAATAGACTGGATCAGGGGGACCTGTCTGTGCTCCTCTTCGTTCTCGCTGCCCGACCCGGGGTCTGTGGCGAAACTACCGCATCTCCAGCAGAAACTGTCCTGCTGGGGGCACTCTTCTGAGCACTCCATTGGATCGATTTTGCGCTCTTGGTCCATCTAGGGTTGGACTGCTTGGCCAGCCTGGGCTGTTTCAAGCAATTCGCTTCCACCTGCCTTGGAACCGTGGCAATGGTATGCCCCCCTCGGAGAGGACCCCCTCGTGTGGGCGGCTCTCACCACTGAGCAGAGTAAAGGCCGAGCAGCCTGGCAGCTCCCCAGTGGCCAGAGCAGCCTGGCATCTCCCAAGTGGTCAGATCAGAGTGGATGGAGTCCCCCTGCAAACCACGACGCGGCCCCTCCTCCACCAAGCATGTTTCTCCAGCAGTTTGGAACACACCTTCCGTGGGGTGCTGACCCCCTCTGTCGCCCAACCCCCTACCGCTTCAAGTTGTGCCTGAGCCTGGCCTCATCCCACCCACCCACCACGTGGCAGAGCAGGCTCCGCCGGCACCCGTGTGACTGACCTGTCCACCCAACCCACACGCGTTGGGGGACGCTCTTTGACGCTCTGTTCCTGCATATAGACCCAGATGGTGCGAAGGTCGGCTCTGAGGCGGGCATGCGCCCCCCCCATTGCCACTCTCCAGCAGGTGCGGCTACCTGGTTGATCCTGCTAGTAGCAAATGCTTGTCTCAAAGATTAAGCCATGCACGTGTAAGTACACATGGCCACTACAGTGAAACTGCGAATGGCTCATTAAATCAGTTATGGTGCCTTTGATCGCCCCATCTGTTACTTGGATAACTGTGGTAATTCTAAAGCTAATACATGCTTACGAGCGCAGACCTTCCATGATGCGTGCATTTATCAGACCGGCTCCCCAACCCCTTTGGTGACGCTAGATAACCTTGGGCTGATCGCACATCCCCATGACGACGATGATGCATTCGGATGTGTGGCCTGTCAACTTTCGATGGTAATTCTGTGCCTACCATGGTGACCACGGGTAATGGGGAATCAGTGTTCGATTCTGGAGAGGGAGCCTGAGAAATGGAAGGCAGCAGGCACGCAAATTACCCACTCTCGACTCCGGGAGGTAGTGACTAAAAATAACAATACAGGACTCTTTCAAGGCACTGTAATTGGAATGAGTACACTTTAAATCCTTTAACGAATACCCATTGGAGGGCAAGTCTGATGCCAGCAGCCATGGTAATTCCAGCTCCAATAGCGTATATTAAAGTTGCTGCAGTTAAAAAACTCCTAGTTGAATCTTGGGATCCAGCTGGCCGTCCGCCGCGAGGTGAGCTACCGCCTGTCCCAGCCCCTGCCCCTTGGCGCCCCCATGAAGCTCTTGCCTGAGTGTCCTGGGGATTCCAAAGCATTAACTTTGAAATAATGTGAGTGTTCAAAGCAGGCTGGTCGCCTGAATACTTCAGCTTGGAATAATGGAATACGACTCTGGTTCTATTTTGTTGGTTTTCAGAACTGGGGCCGTGAGACGGACAGGGGCACTCGTATTGTGCCACTACAGGTGAGATTCTTGCACCGGCGCAAGACGAACCAAAGCGAAAGCATTAACCAAGAATGTTTTCATTAATCAAGAACGAAAGTCTGAGGTTCGAAGATCCATTGTAGCTCCGACCATAAACTATGCAGACTAGCGATCTGGCTGCATTTTTCCCATGACCTGCTGAGCAGCTTCTTTGGGTTCCGGGAGGGTATGGTTGCAAAGCTGAAACTTAAAGGAATTGATGAAAGGTCACCACCAGGAAACCTCACCCGGCCCGGACACGGAAAGGATTGACAGATTGATAGTTCTTTCTCGATTCTGTGGGTGGTGGTGCATGGCCATTCTTAGCTGGTGGAGCGATTTGTCTGGTTAATTCCGATAACGAACGAGACTCCTCCATGCTAACTAGTTATGGGACCCCCCCTACCTCTCCCCCAGCGGTCAGCGTTCAACTTCTTAGAGGGACTGGTGGCGTTTCACACTAGATTGATCAATAACAGGTCTGTGAGGCCCTTAGATGTGCTTAGGCCCTTAGGCTGCACGTGCGCTACACTGAACCGATCATCGTTTGTCTACCCTTCGCAGACAGGTGCAGCTAACCCGCTGAACCCCGTTTGTGATAGGGATTGGGGATTGAAATTATTTCCCATGAACCAGGAATTTCCAGTAAGTGCGGGTCATAAACTTGCGTTAAGTCCCTGCCCTTTGTACACACTGCCCGTCGCTACTACCGATTGGATCGTTTAGTGAGGTCCTTGGATCGTCCCGCCGCGGTCGGCAACGGCCCTGGTGCAGCGGCGAGAAGACTATCAAATTTGACTATCTAGAGGAAATAAAAGTTGTATGGGTTGGGTTAGCCTGCCGAAGACGTCTCCCCACCGGAGAGAGGCAGTCCTTAGCGGCTCCTCACCGAGCTGGCCCCTGAGCCGCAGTGCCAGGCAGGGGCACGCTCCTCCATCCTGAAACACCAGCAGGCGGGCGTTGGTGAGCGCATCCCGGTCGGCAGCAAAGTCAAAAGTGGGAGCAGCCGGGAGCAGAGGGAAGCCAGGCCGTCCTCAAGGGACGCCAACCCAGCTGGACAGGGGCCCGGCACGCCGGGCGAGCCCTGAGCCATGGTGCATGTGGGCGTTGAGGTTCCGGTCCCCCATGTCCGTGGGCAAGCAATGGCCAGGCCCGCCGGCACAGCGGGTGACCTTTCCTGTTGCCCAGGTACCTGGAGATCAGCCACATGCGGCCGGACTGGAGTTTGAAGACTATAGCGATTCCCTACCCCCCACTCCCCTGCATGTGCTGTCTCTGGCCCGCCTCTCCGTCCGGCCCCTGAAAGGGGAGCAGCGGAGGGGGTCGGGGAAGGATGAGCAGGATCGGGCCGGGTGGGCCGGCGGCGGTGCGGCCTGCCTCTGTCCCCATGGGAAGCCGTGTTGCTGCAGGCGGCGGGCAGGCTTCCCGGACTGAGATCTTGGATTTTTTTTTTCTTTTGTTTTCAAAACCCTGATGGTCTCGGCCGACTCTCAAGTGGGAAAGCTAGATGGGGCGCTGAGCTGTCTCGGCGCGGGCAGGACAGCCGGCACTGCCTCCTCCCTGGCCTCTTGTCCTAGCAAATTTTCATCCCATTTTGCTTCTTCAATTTCGTATGAAGTTTTTTTTACATTATTTGTATTGCCATTTTAAAGTTTTTAACATTAACAAACCCCTTCCTGACGAACTCCCTGTCCCCATCCCCCCCTTTCCCTCTAGATCACTGTGCTGCATATCTTCTGAGGCAAATGTACAGGGTATAACGGGCCGTAGTCTATAGTATATCTAATAGTCTTACTCTCTGAGGACACCATTGTTCACGGTAGTCTTTGTGCAGGAAGTTCAGGACAGTGTCCCACTCGTTCTTGAATTTAGCATAATCCCCCTTTCTAGTGTATGTTACCCATTCCAGTGAAGTGTAATGTCACATTTTTGCTATCCATTCCTGTTCGCTGGGGATCGTGGTTTGTTTCCACTTTTGCACAATTAGGGAGAGGGCCACCAGCTAGGACCATATGCTTTCCACTGTGGTTTAGTCAGGAGTGTGTTCAGCACGTCATACGCGCTCAGCATAGCTTCTCCATGTTCTCTCCATATTTGGGGACCAAAGATGGCTTTCATTTCTTTGTTGACCACTTCCCAGAACAGTTTAATGATGGGGCAGGACCACCAGACATGGAGCCACGTGACTACTTCTTTGCAGCCACGACAACACATCTGTGATACTGAGGGGTATATTTTATGTAGCTTCTCTGGTATTAGGTGCCACTGCACCAGTATCCTGGTCTACATTTCACTGATCTGCATCCCTCTCATCAATTTGGGGATTCGCTGCCACACTTCCCACCACTGTCCTTCAGAGATCGGGAGGGGCAGCGTGTCTGCCCATTGTTTCATATAGGGCCACTGGACCTGTGCCTCTGGCATTGTGAATAATTTGTACATTTTACTAACCATTTGTCTATCACCAAAATGTGTTAGCAAGTACCTTTCTAGAGGAGTGAATTCTCTGGTAGTGGATTCTTTCATATCTCGAGAAGAGAGCTAGTGCCGCAGTTGAGCATAGCAGTCCCTATTGTCCCGCAAACACATGGTTTGTTTGCAGAGCTCGAATGACTTAACCTCCTGTCCCTCCATCATGTCCCTTGCGCGAATGCTGCCTGCTTTTTCCCACCTGGCATATGCTCCTTTCTCTAGCCCTGAGGTAAACTGTGGGTTGCGGAATAGGAGAGTGAACGGAGATGGGTAGGACATGATCTTTGCTTTTTTAACCATTGCATCCTATGTATCCCCACCAGGGCTGTAATTCGGCTTTGTACATGTTGGGGGGGGGGGCCTGTCCGCTCTTGGGCACCACAGGACCTCATCTAGCGGCCTTTCCCACCACTGCCCTATCCATCCTTCGCCAGATGCTGTCAGGATTCCCATTGAACCAGTTTCGGATGACCCTCAATTGAGCTGCTCGTTGGTAGTCCATTTGAAAGTTTGGAACTCCCATTTCCCATGTCCCCGTGGGAGTGACCATGACCCTCAAGGCCACCCTCTGTCTTTTGCCAGATGTAGTTGCGTACTAATTTATTTATTCAGGGTTTTGAAGATTTTTTTTGGGGGGACCACCAGGGGGGAGAGCCTGAAAGTAATATAGCGCTCTAGGGAAAATTATAATTTTAATGACATGCGGCCCATACATGATATGTTAAGGAGCCTCCTCTCTCCCAGCCAGGTCTTGATAGTTTGCTTGGTACATATCCTCTAGGGTACTGGTTATTGTCACCCCCAGGTATCGAAGGGATCGCTCTGCTCGTGCAAATTGCCCTGTATCTGATGTTTCTGATGGCGTGCCTTCTTGTAGCACTATTAGTTCAGATATTTGGTTGTTGGTCTTCAGGTCTGCCACTCTGCCAAATTCCCATAGGAGTGCCGTTAACCTCCGGAGGGAAGTGTCCATATCTGTTAGCACGACCAGGAGGTTGTCGGCAAAGGCCATTGCCTTATGTTCTTCCCACCGAACGTAATCCTTTTTATTCCCTCTCCTGTCTAATTCTAGCTAGGAAGGGTTTGAGAACGTTTGCGTACAGGAATGGTAACATGGGCAGCCCTGCTTAGTACCCCTAAGCTTCTTGAATTTCTTCCTGGGGTGCCCCCGGGCTCCCACCGCTCCTGAGCCTCTAAGTACGCTCTAGTCAAATGCTTGGGGTCGGGAGCATGTGCCGCCCACCCCTCCCCCGGTTCCTTCCCTGCCCGTTAGCGGGGGGGGGTGCTGCAGGAGACTTAGTGCTGTCACCCTTCTATTACTGCAGTTTGCCTCTGATGTTGCTGAATGGTATGGGTTTGGGCCTTTGCCTGGGTCCCGGTATGCTTCGGGTTTCCTGCCGTAGGGGGTCCCCTTCCAAATGTAGGTTATGGTGCGCTGGGGCAGATGCTTTCATAAACCTCCATGTCCGTTGTTTGGAGGGGAGCGTCTTGCATGTGCCTGCTTCATGGCTGCCAACTCCCTTAATTATGCCTGCTTACCCTCCGCCAGCTGGGGTGCATCACAGCTCATGGGGACCCTGTGCCGCGTGGCTTGTGGAGGCCCTGTGCCGTGTGGAGCTGGGCTTGCTGTATGGGGCAGAGGCAGGCATAGGATTTCAGGAGAATACTAACCGCTCCCTCGCATTTGTAGCTGGGTGTCCGTGCCACGCCGGCTCTACTGGATTTCCGCACTGCGGTGCTTGCACCATTGCGTCCCGGCGGGCGTGGTGGTCCGGCAGCTTTGTCTCCCCCAGGTCGGCCGCTGGGGATCCGCGGTGGTCCGCTCACACTCCTAGTCTCACCTATGTTGCTGTGACTGAATGGGCACAGTCCCACTCCCTTCCCTAAGGCAGTGGGACTCTTCCTGGAACCGCTGCTCCTTTTTCAGGTGGCCGGGGAGGAGCGCGTTCCTCATGGTGGAGTGGTCACGGGGGCCATCTTGGAATCCTCTTATGAAGCTTTTTGATGCCTTCGTCTGCCCTTTCTTGAGTAATCTTTCTTCTTCCTCACTTCTCAATCAATTTTTTATCCAGGACATGGCACAGAGGGGGTGCTGGTCTCCAACGTTGACGATGTGGCTTGGTTATGATATGATATGATTGTTTATTTATATAGCGCCTATACACAATGTGTTTCAAAGCACTTCAAAGAAAGGGAGGGAACAAGGGAAAATACAACACATTCTTACAGGCCATGAACAGTAAGGATGTGAAATTAACTATCGTACTCGGCCTGACAACATTTCAGATAGTGCAAGACCTAAGACATAGATAAGGAAGGGAGGGGGAGAGTGGGAAGGAAATGGAAACAGACAGACGACTACTGTACTAGGCCTGACAACATTTCTGGTAGAGCCGGAGAAAAACAAAAGGTGAGGGAGAGGGGTGCAGAAAGGGAGGGGAGGAACAAAACAAGCGACTATCATACTAGGCCTGACGACATTTCAGATAGTGCTGGAGGGGTGGTGGGGAGGAAAAAAACAGTAATGGGAGGGTGGAGGAAACAGACGAGGTTGCCATCATATTAGGTCCAGGGACAATTCTGATAGAGTAAGTGCATAGAAGAAAGTAAGGGGAGGAGATAGGAAAAGGGAGAAGGGAAAGGAGGAAAGAAATGAGAGTAAGCAGTCAAAAAGAGTGGAGAAGTAAGAGTGGAGAGTGAATACAATTGCAGAAGTCTGTAGTAACACATAATGTTGCAAGCCAGGATAGAAGATGAAGATGAAGATGGGAACAGCATGATTCAGGGCCACTAGGGCAGCGTCGGAGCTTATTACTTGACTTATCTGCCGCCTTAGATACTGTTGACCATGGTCATCTGGGCCAGCCTTTCTGGTGCTGTTCCATCCCCCCTTTTCACTCTGTGCCGTCTGCCTTGAGATGTGGAGTCCCTCAGGTTTCCTCCATCTTCCAGGTTTTGTTTAACATGTACATGAAACCTCTTACCAAGCTTATCTGCTCGCACGGCTTCCAATGTTATTCTTAACAGATGACACAGATCCTGGTCCATTTAGATCTCTCTTGTCGAGACAGCAACCAGGTTTAGGGCCTGTCTCGAAGCTGTGGGTGCATGGATGTGTAATAGCTGGTTCAGGGGAAACAATTGAGGTGTTGGTGTTGGGCCCTCCTTCCTATGCCTTTTGGACTTCCTCTTTTTGGCCATCTTTAGGAGTAAATATATTGTCTTTTCTGTCTGCGGAATCTCTGATAAGTCCAGTATGTCAAAGAGGCTATCTTCAACTGAAAACCCCATAGAAAGGTTCTTTGTTTACTCCTTTCTCAGTTACGTGCCCCTGTGGTGTCCTTACTTGTTATGTCCTCCATGGACCAATGCAATGCCCTATTTCTGGCACAAACTGTCTACTTCTTATGGCACCTTCAGGTCCTGCAGAACTCTGCAGCCAGAGTAGCCACTTATTTTTGTAACATAAGGGATAGCCTGTGGCCAGGCAGGCTGTGAAGGCTAGAATATTTGTACTACAGTAAATTATTGTAGTGACAATTCTCTTTCATTTCCATCTTAGGTTAACACATCTACACAAGTATGCATTGTTGGAGAAAAGTACACATCCAAGTACTGGAAAAACAATTGAAAATTGAAAGTTGGAGCGACCTTTATTAGTTAGGTCGCATGTTCAGGCATTAGCAATTCAATGTAAATACAGAAAGGAAAATAAATTCAATGTAAATACAAAAGACATTTTTTAAACATAGAAAAATAAAAACATTGAAAAATAGAAAATAAACCTTGTCATCCACTCTCAAAGGAGGACACATGTGTTGCAAATATTTAGTACATATTTCAATAGCATTACATGTCCAGTGGTGACAGGTGATCCCTGAATTTAGCCTGTTTTAGTCCATACAGTGCAGAATTCGAAGGGTGACTTTTTAGAAATGTACCAACAGTTCAATAAAACAGTACATTAGCAAGGTTCGTATAGTGTGTTGCCTTCACACTCCTATACTCATATTGTGTTGTATTGCAGTGTTGCCAAGTATTACATCATATTTGCCAACCTAGTGATGTATTATCACAGTCATAACTGGCATTTACACAGTATTATGCTTTGAAAGAACCTAAAAATAGGGTCTGCTACAAGGCGACGTCAACAAGAAGGTGGTAAAGAAGGTTCGAGTCATCGATCATAAACGTGTAGGGTCAGGGCACGATGACAAAGGAGGTTTCGGCTGTGAAAAAATGGCAGCCTTCTTCTGGGGCCTGGTGAAGCAGGTCTTTCTATGAATAAAAGCAATATGAAAATATATTGAGTATTCCAGGAATGGTAAAAAGCCTGTGAGAGGCTATGTTGAGGGTTGCCCCTCCTCTCCCAGACACTAACCTTGCACTTAGGAGAAAGGGTTCAAGAGCTGACTGTTGGAACCCTCTGGAATAGGTGGTTGGTGTCCTGGTTTCTGATAAATGTAGAATGTTCACTGTGCAGTGATCTGAAATGACAGGACACGCGTGCCAGTTTAGGTCATATGTACTTGGAACGTTTGGTTGTTAATCTGTAATGTCTGAGACAAACTAAGGGTACCTTGTTGATGCAGTAAGGCTGGACGTCGTACTGCAGTGCTCCCGTAGTGAGCGTAGTGTCTCTGTGGCAGGGGATGAGTTGCTGCCTGGAGAAATGGGGGCTCGGAATGTGAATCTGGAGAGCAGGGAGACAAAAAGAGCCAGGACTAGCTGTTAGTCATAAATAGTGGCTTGGAAGGGGTTGTAGAACTGTGTGCAATGGAATTCTTGTCCGGTTCTGAGAACTCACCTTGAGCCACCATGCGTGCTGTTCGTGCTGTAACCGAACTGTGATGGCGTTCGTGTTCATTTGAAAGTGAGCTGTTTAGAATATATGAAGTGCGCGTATGCGTGGGATTAGTATCTCAGCCTCGCGCATGCGCTGGGGCATGGATGCCGGGTCGTCAAGGAGACGAGGACGCGGATGAAAGCGCAATATGGTGAAAGTAGTTCTGGCAGTTATGGCTGTAGTGGAGCCGGTGCCGAGTGTGAAATTGACTCGTGAATTGGTAAAAGAGTGCACCTTTGCAGCCTGGGTGTCTAAGTGGCCACTACCGGTATGGAATGCTGTTAGGAGGGGAAAAATCTGTTAAGGTGTTATCGGCTGGGATTGTTATTAGGTGTTTACTGTTAGGGAGTTGTACAGTAGGTGGGGCTTCAGCAGCCTTGCTGTCTGTGTAACAGGCAGGATGATGTCGATGGCCTCCAAAAAGGGGTTGCTCTAAGTGCTGCAAGAGTGAATGAAAGCCTATGGAACGGAAGCCCTGGGTGGAAGTGGAAGCCGCCCTAAGGGCGTTACCAGTGATGCCAGGGGCATATATTGCCCGGACCAACTGTAACAAGAATTATTTCTTGTAGGGGGTATAATGGTAACCGCTGTTCATTACATTTACAGGTATTCAAATGGAGTGAGCTCGTTAAGCCCCTTCGACGTGGTCTGTAATTTGAATGTCCACCATGCTTCTTTGAAATTCAGGGCACTGGTGGTATTGGAACAGTCTGTTACTTTGTCTACTACCCACCATTTGAAGGAGTCACAGTTGTGTTGGTACTTGAGAAAGTGAGAAACAAGGGGTGCATTATGTGTTTTGCATCTTATTCTAGACTTATGTTCCCCTATCCTTTTGTTAACTGGCCTGGATGTTTGCCCTATGTATCTCAGATGGCAGGGGCATTCAATAAGGTAGATGACATTGGATGTTTTACAATCGGAAAAATGGCGAATTTCCCATTCTTTATCATCTATCAGAAAGGATCGTAGTTTTCTGGTTTGGCTGCAAGCTGAGCAGCTTCCACAAGGATGGTGTCCGTGGATATCTCGCATGTTCCACAGGGTGGATCTTGAGTTCTTGCGTTTGTTTCTAGCATGAGTAAGGAGATCTTTCAGATTTTTAGATCTCTTCAGGGCCATTTTGGGTAAAGGTTCTTCTGGCAAGCTCAGTTGGACGATGGGCGAGAGTTTTTTGATGATCCCTCTTAGTTGTGATGTGTTGGTGTTAAAGGTAGTGACACATGCCAAGGAGTCTTCTGTATTCAGGTTGCGAGTTTTAGGAACCAGTAATACTTCTCTCGGAGTATAAAGTGCTCTTTTCTTGGTATCCTTGAGTAGTTATTTGGGGTATCCTCTGCCTTCAAGTTTGTGCTGTAGTTCTGTAGCATGGGTTTTGAAATCTTTGGTGTCAGTGCAGTTGCGCCTAATTCTTAAGAATTGCCCATATGGCAGATTATCTCAGAGACTTTTTGGGTGGTTACTCCTATAATGTAGTGTGGTGTTGCGGTCTGTCTCCTTTTTGAAGATGGAACATGTCAATTTGGCATCAGAAGCCAATATATTGAGATCTAGGAAATTGATTTTTTCATTGCTGTGGCTCATCGTGAATTGGATTTCTTGAGTTTGGTTGTTAGTCCAGTTTAAGTAGTTGTTCCGTTCTTGTTTGTTTCCATGCCAGATGAAGATAACATCATCGATATAACGGTACCAGAGGCGGATGTTATTGTGGAATGGGTTGGCCTCACTGAGTATGAAGGTTTTTTCATATTCTGCCATGAAGATTATGGCTAGGCTGGGTGTGTACGCCGCACCCATTGCGGTGCCGCAGGTCTGTTGATAAAAAATGTCATTGAATGTAAAGTAGTTATTGGTCAGAGCGAAATCCAGTAGTTCAGATATGAAATTGGCCGGAACTCTTCTCTGAGTCATGTGTAGGGCTAGATGTTGTCTGATGCATTCCACTGCTTGTTCCTGGGGGATGCTGGTGTATAGGCTCTTGATATCCATAGTAACAATTTCTTCATTGGTGGGATCAAAAGGCTGGTTTTCAAAAATGTTGATTGTTGTCATGGTGTCCTTTAGATATGTCGGTGTGTTCTGACATAGTGGTTTCAGAAAGGAGTCAATACATTTGCATAAGGGTTCTAGTATTGAGCCGTAACCTGAAACGATGGGTCTTCCTGGAGGTAAGGTCCTATTCTTGTGAATTTTAGGTAGTGCATAAAACGCCGGGATCCTGCCCTCGGTGGTATTTAGGAATGCTTCTTCTTTATCTGTAATCCAGTTTCTTTCTGCTGCAAATTTCGTCATTTCTTGTATTTTGGATTTCAACATATTGGTAAGATCTTTTTTAAGTTTTTTGTAAATTGTTGTCTTCATTTAATACGGTCATGACCATCAATGTGTATTGTTCTTTGCTTTGTATCACAATACCTCCTCCTTTATTTGCCATTTTGATAACGATGTCCGGGTTGTTGGCCAAGATTTTGGGGCTTTGTGTTCTCCAGTAGTTAAGTTGTAGCCACTTACACACCTAGTTGTGCTCACATTACTCTTTTTGTGCACCATCTTCATTGGCTACCCATGGCCAAGCCCATTTTGGTCAAAGCCTAATGTCTAGTTCATCATGCCTTTTATGGAACGGGGGCAGAGTATCTACAGGCCAAATTCTGTCTGTACATTCCTGCTCGGCCACTCCGCTTGGTAAATGCCTGATGTTAAATACTGACAAAACTGCCTTGTACATATAAATCCATTATACATCCATATAAAAGTGCTGCGTGCAAAATGCATCATAAAGGCAAAGCAGAACCATATTACTTCAAGGCAAACCGTAACTATTAGAAATGCCAGACTAAAGTGCAAAGAGTATAACGGATTCAAAAAGTGCCAGGTGTGCTTGAGAAAAGTGCCAAGTGTTTCTGAGTTCATTCCAGTCTAATCGCATTTTTAATTTGAGGCAGTGCGAGTTGCTTTTCATGTTATTTTAACTCACTGTCCTATAAATCCATATTTTTAGTGCCATTGTTAGCTTGGAAATGTTCTTTCTGAGATCTTTAGTTATCTATAGTTTGCATGTACTTGTTCACACTACAGCACCATTATGAAAAGCAAATAATGTATAGATCGATAATTGCGTCACAAACCTCTGGCACTGTGTATCAGCGTGCCCCTGCTGAAGGTGTGAAGTCGTGATATCTGGTGAGCCCTTACAGGAAATATTGTGACAAAAGATTGTGAACATTTGCAATAATAAAGTTTACTTTTTCTGTTATCCAATTCTTGCATGTGCAGTTATGAGAATTGTTTTTCCATAAATGTTTCACTGTTCGGCTTCGTTTTCTTCCAATCCCCCCAGGTAAAGCAGGTTCACTCCATATGGCTCCACCAATTTGATCTTTGGTTTACACATGTATATGTATTATTTGTTGCTTTATAGTATAAGCACTTGACATAACAAAAACACTTCAATTACCCAATTGTCTATTTATTTCTTTAAGCTAATGTGTTTTGTTTTTAACCCCTTAACTGCCAATGCCCCCCATGCCAAGCCCTTTTTTGGTGGTTTCAGTATGCGCCATTCAATTCCTTGTAACTTTTTATTTTACATGTGATAGATATCTCACCCACATTTGGCCCCCTTTCTTCCCACATGTAGGTGGTTGTAACGCCACCTAGGAATCCTAGTTTGCTGTATGGGGGTGAGAGAAAATAACCAAAAAGGGAGCACATTTTGTGTTTTTTCAGAAAATTCCAATAAAATGATGTACAAAGAAGCCTGTGGTTGTTTCCTTGTAAGAGCTAGGAAGAAATGGTCTGCTGTGCTGAATTTGCCATTTTCCAGGCTTTCAAGAACAGGTTGAGTAGAAACCAAAAAAAAAAACATTTTTATAAAGTTACCATCTGAGAGCTATGCGAGTTTACCCCATTTCCCCACCCACCCCCCAATAGTCCATGTGTGGACGGAATGGAAGAGGAGGTAGGAAAGCTGAAAGGGAAGACCAAGGCATACATTTCTGAAAAGAAGACCACATTCCAAGTTTAGGAAAGGGTGATTTGTGCAGGTCAGGCTACATCTATGTAGGGAAAATGCCCATAGTTTGGGGAAAGATTTAAAAACTAACAGTTAAAAAAAGGTATGTGCTGGACATGGTTGGACCTGTAAGGTAATGGCTTCTGTGAATATTGAGGAAAGCAATGCCCTGCTACATTCCCCTGACTTTTCCAGTTAGGAAATCGCATATTTTTTGTATTGTTTCACAAAACAAGCAATACTACAAGCCACACACTGAGCCATGGTACACAGGAATTTATGCTGATGTCCTAAACAGACATACTTAGCATGTGTAAATAAGGAAAATAAGTGTGAGGAAAGGCAAGCATACCATGTTTGATAGCGCACAGGCAGACCTTATGAAGGGTAGGTGACTTGAGCAGGTTACAGAAGCATACAGTGCCTAAATCAGCAACTACATGTAGTTAACATTTGGGAAATGAAAGGGTTGTGTAACAAAGTGCAGAAGCAAATGTATGAAAATGTTATGAAAACCAAGAGAACACAACAAATGTCCTACATTCCCACATGTGTCCCGATGAAAACTGTACCTCATGTGTGGGTGCACCTACCTGGGTGCAAATGGAAAAGGCTAAACCACTGGTAACCCAAGTGTTCCAGGAGAGCAGACCCCGTAGGAACCCACAGACGTCTGACTTGCGCAAATTGCCCTAGAGTTTATTACCCAAAAGCCTGGCAAAGGCTGACATTTAGGGGGGAAAAACACAATTTTCAGACATTTCCAACCTGGAAACTAATGAAACATACCATCAACAACACATGTCCTACCTTCCCACAGGTGTCTGGATGAAAACAGTACCTCATGTGTGGGTGTACTTATCTGGGTGAAAAAGAAAGTGTTGACCGTCCCCAAGTCCAACGGCAGTATCAAGGAGCACCAGCAGGGTCTTCATCTGTTCCCTGCGGGGGAATTATGTAATGCTGCCTAGCCAGAGCTCCAGGATGGTCGGGGGTGATTGGCCTTGGACGACTCTACCATGTGGGTCCACCATCCCCAAGCGCAGCTGCACTCCCAGGGAGCCCCGGCAGGGTCCCCGACCTTTCCAAAAGACCTTTCCCAAAGGGAGAAGCTGTAACAGGCCAGCCAGAGCTCCAGGGTAGTTGGGGGTAATGTTCCTGGCCTTGGGCAGCTGTCTCCCATATGGAGTGACCATCTCCAAAGTGCAGAGGCTGTCCCAGGGAGCCCTGACAGGGTCCCCTTCCCTAAGTGAGTGGGACTCTTCCTGGAACTGCTGCTGAACTGCCGGACGGTCAGCCCACATGGGAGACAGCCGCCCAAGGCCGGGGACATCACCTCCAACCATCTTGGAGCTCTGGATGGCCTCTGTTACAGCTTTCCCCCACCAGAGAGCCCTGGCAGTGTGCCAATACCTCCATCAAAGGAAAAGCTGTAATGCAGCCCAGCCAAAACTCCAGGACGGCTGCAGGTGATGTCCCCGGCCTTCGGCATATGTCTCCCATGTGAGTCCACCATCCCCAAGTGCAGTGGCAGCCGAAGGGGGCCCGGCAGTGTCCCCTTCATGGAGAGAAATTGTATAATGCAGGTCAAACCATAGCTCAAGGATGGTCAGGGGTGCTGTCCAGGGCTTTGGGTGGCTGTCCCTCGTGTGGTTTGACTGTCCACAAACCCAGCAAGGGTTCCAGGGAGCCTTGGCAGGGTCCACGTCCTTCCCAGAGGGTGCAGCTGTAACAAAACCCAGCCAGAGCTCTAGCACGGTTGGGGGTGCTGTCCCTGGCCTTAGGCATTTGTTTCCCATGTGGGTCTCCGTACTCGAGCACAGTGGCTGTCCCAGGGAGCCCTGGCAGGGTCCCTTTCCTTTCACAGAGGGAGAAGCTGTAATGCAGGCCAGCCAGAGCTCCAGGAAGGTGGGGGTGATGCCCCTGGCCTTGGGTGGCTGTCTCCCATGTGGGTTGACTGTCCCTAAATCCAGCTGTAGTTCTGGGGAGCCCGGCAGGGTCTCCATTCCTCCCCAGAGGTGAAATCTGTAACGCAGCATAGCCAGAGGTGCAGCCTGGGCTTGCAGATAGTCAACCCACATGGGAGACAGCTGCTCCCAGGGAAACACCAATGTTTTGCTGGCATGGGGGGAATTTGTGGCCTGACCCTGCATTTGTGTCCCAGCCCACCAAAATACCTCCCAGACTGCCCAATCCCGTAGAATAAAAAAACTACTCGCATAACGTTGGAGCTCCTTGCGTAAAGAAACCTGCAAACAAAACAAAAAACATTCATTACCTATGTTCAGTCCAGCAAAAACAAATCATAACTATCACGCTCTGATCACCGCCGCCTTTCAAGCCATCCCTGGTGGTCTAGTGACCCTCACACCCCAGTAAAAACACATTTGCCCCTTCCTAGGGGCCGGTTTTTATTAAGACTATTAGTGACCATAACACAATTTAACCGTATAATTATACGTTTATGGATTTTGGTCGACTGTTCCCCACGCCGCCTCCCAACTGGTTGAAAATCCCCTGCCCCTTCCCCTCATTTTCTTTACATTTTTTAAACCACCAAAGGTAGATGGTGGGTTTGGGTCAGGCCATATTGGATTGTGTAAGATGGTGGCAGGGCGACCTACCCCAAAATCTGACATTAAAAAAACTTCGGTACAAAACATTTGGAAAAAATTCAACTAGTTCAGGTTCAATTTGAACACATAGATCCATAATTATGCCAACGGCTATGATCACTTTGGTCCAAGTGGGCTATAATAAATCTTAAACCATGAACTGATAACTCTAGTAATATAATAAATGGAAAATAAGGCCTACTTTAACAATATAAATACTTTCATGGACTATACATGTCTGAAAATATGAAACTGTCAAAAGAATTACATATTGAGTACAACAATGAGCTGAGTGACGGCATTAAAAAAAGGAGAGAACTTTGACCCTGTTTCTAGGTGGACACATGAATGGAGCTACGAGACTGGGGGGGCTGTACCTTCAGAAAGATAATAGCATATAAGGTATTCCCACGGCGTCTACCCTATCCACTTTATCCTTTGCCAGGTACCAGTCTGTAAGTCAAGGCCTGGTAGAGTTTTGAAGAATGAACAACTCTGCATTAGAAGGCCAAAAGATCTGAGGGTATTGTCTTTGATCCCACTAAAAGTACATTTGAATACACAGTCTGCAGGATGGACTGTGGAAAAGACCTACTTGAGCTTGGGTATGCAATGAAGTTGGCAAATGAGGTTCAAGGTTGGCACAGTTATTGTGCAGCTGCCTGCAGGAGGCACCATGGTGGGGGTCAGGCAGCTACCATGACAGCGCTGCTTGACTTCAAGTTGGCAGCTGACAATTTATAACTGATACAAACCGCTAGATCTGAAGATGGTGAGTTACTCAGAAGAGCCAATCACTTTGTCGCGTACACACAAGGACATGGGCACATTCATTAACACGCTTCCTTTTCCAGTATCAAAAGGGGCAGGACTATACAGGGAGGCTTTGGTAGAAGGCCTAGTATGGGAGTGTGCAAACAAGTGTTGCAGTAAAGAGTGGAGTAAAAGAGGAAGAAGGAAGGCGAAGGGGGTGGAAGGAGAGTAAGACTTGAGGTGGATGGGAGAGGAAGGTGAAGATGCGTCAAAAGAAGGGAAAGGGGAAAGCAGTGTGAAGAGGGAAAACTAGCAAGGGGAAAAGGGGAGACGGAAGGTCAGACACAAGAGAAAGGAGGAAATTACTTGGAGAACAGTTTAAAAGGTACAGACAAAATCGGTGTAGGAAGATGAGGGCCACCGATGGAGGAACATTTTGGGAAGGAAAGGAAGGTGGAGGAAGGAAGAAGTGCAGAAGGTGGACCCTGAAAATAAGGTAAATGCTGTGGAAGAAGGCCTGTGTCCATTAAGAAGTATGCTGGCTGGCGCCCGGGTGTACATCTTAACCTAATAACAAGCCCAGCAAAAGTAGAGAGGAGTAGTGGAAAGACTAGGACGAGTGCAGTACCTTGGGTAAACCAACTTGACCATGGTTTAACTCTCAACACCAAGCTGAGTGGGCCTCTTCGGTTTCTGGCCCTGCCAATGCATCACATCATCAGTTTCTGGCCCCTGGAAGGGCCTATCTTTGTCTTCAAGCCCAGGACAGACAAATGGTCTTTCTGGCAATGAGAGCAAACAAATCCTCATGCCTAATAGGGCCAATGCGTCATCAATCCTAGGAGGGTCAACCCATGCTCATGTAGAGCACTAGAGGGGGACTAACTGAACTATTCACACTTGGCAATACAACTCTAGTTGAGTAATATTAGAATACGGAAAGTGGCCATGGGAATAAAGTCCTCTAGAAGAAAGGGGGACTCCTTACGGTGTTAGGAATGTCAGCAGAGGGAATGTTATGGGTGTGGAATGTGAACAGAGAACACTAGTAGAGAATGCAAGGCAAGTAGTACGGTGGTTGGTGTAAGGGTGAGGACAGAGAGAGTTGTTACAGCATAGAGATGAACTTAAAAGAAATTAAGTCACACATACTGGCTGTGTTCTGGTTCACTTCCTTAACTGGTGATGAGTTGCAGCAATGACAAAGAGCCTGCACTTGCCATAGATTGTGGTTGCCCTGGCTGAGCACAGTCGAATAGTGGCCCACTCTTCAGGCATGTATTGGGGAGTATCTGGGCTGTGCGTGAACCTATGAGGACACATGAAGCACCCTAGCAGCATAGCCGTGCATGCACACGACAGAACACGTGATCCAAGGACGCATTGTCCGGTGTTGCAAGTTGTTACCTGGTAATTTTAGATGATAAGGAGTTGACATGTCTGTTGCTTAGCTATGTAACAAGCTGAAGGCCTTCACTGCGGGCCCTGTGCTCCGTGCTGTGCCCGTCCCACATGCAGTGCAGTGACTGAAAGAATTACTTGCACACATAAAGAAGGGAGCATGCCGTAGCACAATTGGCTGTTACTCTGAAAGGTTTTTTTTTTCATTGCACCTTAAAAGGGAGATTACAGACATTTGTCCCTGTGTACAAGGTGACAAATACCAAGAGCACGAAAATAGGGAAGCAACAGAAGCTAATTTAAAGATTATGGCAAATATACCAGGCACTGGGTTATTCCTAGGTTATTAAATGGCAAGAAAGATTCCAGAAGTATATGATGGCAGTATACGGTCCTAATTATTTGAGTAAAAAGAAAGAGGCATTGTTTCATTGTCGAGGTCGGGCTGGACAACAATTTCTTAAAACTAGCTAAATGCATCAAGATGGGCAACCAGTTTTATATATGCATAGCCAAGATGGACAAGCATTACGAGGTGAATGGGAATAACATTTTTGCTTGTTATCAATTTGCCATCAGACAACAGAAATATTGTGAGACCACTGAGGAGTTTATTACAGCACTGTGAGGGTTGGCTATAAAGTGTTGTTTTGAACATTATCAGAAAGAGTACATTCTGCACACGTTGATGATCAACAGGAGATCAAGAGGTCCCCTCGTTTTATGGGAGATAGCCCATTCACACTTAAGCAGCTATTTCCCATTAGAGAAACGGCCCTCCGACCTGGAGAGGCAGAAAAGTCGGAGGGACGTTTCTCTTATAGGAAATAGTTGCTTCAGTGTGAGTGGGCTAGTCCCATTAGACGAGATCACCTTTCTGCCTCTCCAGGTCAGAGAGGACCTTTCTGCCTCTGCAGGTCGGAGGGCCGTTTCTCTAATGGGAAATAGCTGCTTCAGTGTGAATGGGCTAGTTCCCATTAGACGAGAGGACCTTTGTGCCTCTGCAGGTCGGAGGGCCGTTTTTCTAATGGGAAATAGCTGCTTCAGTATGAATGGGCTAGTTCCCATTAGACGAGAGGACCTTTTTGCCTTTCCTGGTCGGAGGGCCGTTTCTTTAATGGGAAATAGCTGCTTCAGTGTGAATGGGCTAGTTCCCATTAGACGAGAGGACCTTTTTGCCTTTCCTGGTCGGAGGGCCGTTTCTCTAATGGGAAATAGCTGCTTCATTGTGAATGGGCTAGTTCCCATTAGACGAGAGGACCTTTCTGCCTCTGCAGGTCGGGGGGCCACTTCTCTAATGGGAAATAGCTGCTTCAGTGTGAATGGGCTAGTTCCCATTAGACGAGAGGACCTTTTTGCTTTTCCAGGTCAGAGGGCCGTTTCTCTAATGGGAAATAGCTGCTTCAGTGTGAATGGGCTAGTTCCCATTAGACGAGAGGACCTTTCTGCCTTTCCAGGTCAGAGGGCCGTTTCCCTAATGGGAAATAGCTGCTTCAGTGTGAATGGGCTAGTTCCCATTAGACGAGAGGACCTTCTGCCTCTGCAGGTCGGGGTGCCGTTTCTCTAATGGGAAAGAGCTGCTTCAGTGTGAATGGGCTAGTTGCCATTAGACGAGAGGACCTTTCTGCCTTTCCAGGTCAGAGGGCTGTTTCTCTAATGGGAAATAGCTGCTTCAGTGTGAATGGGCTAGTTCCCATTAGACAAGAGGACCTTTTTGCCTTTCCTGGTCGGAGGGCCGTTTCTCTAATGGGAAATAGCTGCTTCAGTGTGAATGGGCTAGTTCCCATTAGACGAGAGGACCTTCCTGCCTTTCCAGGTCAGAGGGCCATTTCTCTAATGGGAAATAGCTGCTTAAGTGTGAATGGGCTAGTTCCCATTAGACAAGAGGACCTTTCTGCCTCTGCATGTCGGAGGGTCGCTTCTCTAATGGGAAATAGCTGCTTCAGTGTGAATGGGCTAGTTCCCATTAGACGAGAGGACCTTTTTGCCTTTCCAGGTCGGAGGGCCGTTTCTCTAATGGGAAATAGCTGCTTCAGTGTGAGTGGGCTAGTTCCCATTAGAGAAGAGGACCTTTCTGCCTTTCCAGGTCAGAGGGCCGTTTCTCTAATGGGAAATAGCTGCTTCAGTGTGAATGGGCTAGTTCCCATTAGACGAGAGGACCTTTCTGCCTTTCCAGGTCGGAGGGCCGTTTCTCTAATGGGAAATAGCTGCTTCATTCTGAGTGGGCTAGTTCCCATTAGACGAGAGGACCTTTTTGCCTTTCCAGGTGGGAGGGCCGTTTCTCTAATGGGAAATA
Source organism: Ambystoma mexicanum (assembly GCF_040938575.1). Lineage (NCBI taxonomy): Eukaryota > Metazoa > Chordata > Amphibia > Caudata > Ambystomatidae > Ambystoma > Ambystoma mexicanum. Next base: position 1,531,269,199 of record NC_090931.1, on the reverse strand, counting down.
GCTGCTTCAGTGTGAATGGGCTAGTTCCCATTAGACGAGAGGACCTTTTTGCCTTTCCAGGTGGGAGGGCTATTTCTCTAATGGGAAATAGCCTTCTCAGTGTGCGTGGGCTAGTTCTCATTATTATGCAGGACTTGGCCACTAGGGGCAAAAAGGGCCATTTCTCTAATGGGAACTAGCCTTCTCTGTTTGAGTGGGCTAGTTCCCATTATTATGCAGGACTTGGCCACTAGGGGAGCAAAAAGGGCCATTTGTCTAATGGGAACTAGCTTTCTCTGTGTGAGTGGGCTAGTTCCCATTATTATGCAGGACTTGGCCACTAGGGGCAAAAAGGTCCATTTGTCTAATGGGAACTAGCCTTCTCATTGTGAGTGGGCTAGTTCCCATTATTATGCAGGACATGGCTACTAGGGGAGCAAAAAGGGCCATTTCTCTAATGGGAACTAGCCTTGTCAGTTTGAGTAGGCTAGTTCCCATTATTATGCAGGACTTGGACACTAGGGTCAACGGGGCCATTTCTCTAATGGGAACTAGCCTTCTCTGTGTGAATGGGCTAGTTCCCATTATTATGCAGGACTTGGCCACTAGGGGGCAAACAAGGGCCATTTCTCTAATGGGAAATAGCTGCTTCAGTGTGAATGAGCTAGTTCCCATTAGACGAGAGGACCTTTTTGCCTTTCCAGGTCGGAGGGCCGTTTCTCTAATGGGAAATAGCTGCTTCAGTGTGAGTGGGCTAGTTCCCATTAGACGAGAGGACCTTTCTGCCTCTGCATGTCGGAGGGACGCTTCTCTAATGGGAAATAGCTGCTTCAATGTGAATGGGCTAGTTCCCATTAGACGAGAGGACCTTTTTGCCTTTCCAGGTCGGAGGGCCGTTTCTCTAATGGGAAATAGCTGCTTCAGTGTGAATGGGCTAGTTCCCATTAGACGAGAGGACCTTTCTGCCTCTGCATGTCGGAGGGCCGCTTCTCTAATGGGAAATAGCTGCTTCAGTGTGAATGGGCTAGTCTCAGATTTAGGGGGTTCTTTGTTAAGGTTAATACCAGGATCCTCCCTCTCTTCCTTCTCACCTGATTCTTGTTCCTCAGATGAGCTCTCAGTAGGTATCGTCCTTCTGTTTCTCCAAGCTCCCTCTTCTCTCTCTTTGTAGGTTTTGGGACGAACTCGTCTGGAGGCCACCTTGCCAGTTCGCAGATTTGCTCGGCAGTGGGACCCTCAGGGAGTCCGCCCCCAATCCCAGGGAAAAAGGCGTATGCCGGAAAAAACCCTGGCGTGATGGTAAACTGCTGCGGGATGGAATGCAGGAGAGCGTAGAACGTGATTCCCAATAGACTCGTTCAAGAACCAAACAAAGCGAAGCGAAGCAAAATCCAGGCACAACAAGGCGGAAGGTGAGTGAATGCAGCTGAGTGGAAGCAGGATTCGTACACGAAGGAAAGCGAGAAACGAGAGCGGGACCAGAGAAGAGAAGCATAGAGCGGGGACGGAAGGCAAACAAGGTAAGCAAGCAAGGTAAGGCGGAGAAATGCGGGAGACAGAGCCCCAGCGGGGGAAACAGCTGGAGGGCAGAGAAATACTCACACGGAGCGCGAAGGAAGGAACTTCAGCGTGTTAACCCGAAGCGGAGACTGAGGGTTGCAACGCATCGGCGTAGCTGTTCGGTGCGTAGATAATGTTGAACCTCAGGGGGCGTGGCACGGCAGTCCGGACACTAGACCGTAGTGTATAGTTCCGTTAGTGTTTCCTCCATCGATTCCACAGTTTCCAGGACGGACGCGTCGTGACAGCTAGTTCCCATTAGACGAGAGGACCTTTCTGCCTCTGCAGGTCGGAGGGCCGCTTCTCTAATGGGAAATAGCTGCTACAGTGTGAATGAGCTAGTTCCCATTAGACGAGAGGACCTTTCTGCCTCTGCAGGTCGGAGGGCGGTTTCTCTAATGGGAAATATCTGCTTCAGTGTGAATGGGCTAGTTCCCATTAGAAGAGAGGACCTTTCTGCCTCTGCATGTCGGGGGACCGCTTCTCTAATGGGAAATAGCTGCTTCAGTGTGAATGGGCTAGTTCCCATTAGACAAGAGGACCTTTCTGCCTCTGCAGGTCGGAGGGCCGTTTCTCTAATGGGAAATAGCTGCTTCAGTGTGAGTGGGCTAGTTCCCATTAGACAAGAGCACCTTTCTGCCTCTGCAGTTCTGAGGGCCGTTTCTCTAATGGGAAATAGCTGCTTCAGTGTGAGTGGGCTAGTTCCCATTAGAGAAGAGGACCTTTCTACCTCTGCAAGTTGGGGGGCCATTTCTCTATTGGGAACTAGCCTTCTCTGTGTGAGTGGGCTAGTTCCCATTATCATGCAGGTCTTGGCCACTAGGGCCAAAAAGGGCAATTTCTCTAATGGGAAATAGCAAGACTTGGCCACTAGGGGGAAAAAGGGCCATTTTCTAATGGGAACTAGCCTTCTCAGTGTGAGTGGGCTAGTTCCCATTATTATGCAGGACTTGGCCACTAGGGGAGCAAAAAGAGCCATTTGTCTAATGGGAACTAGCCTTGTCAGTGTGAGTGGGCTAGTTTCCATTATTATGCAGGACTTGACCACTAGGGGCAAAAAGGGCCATTTGTCTAATGGGAACTAGCCTTCTCATTGTGAGTGGGCTAGTTCCCATTATTATGCAGGACTTGGCCACTAGGGCCGAAAAGGGCCATTTGTCTAATGGGAACTAGCTTTCTCAGTATGAGTGGGCTAGTTCCCATTATTATGCAGGACCTGGCCACTAGGGGAGCAAAAAGGGTCATTCCTCTAATGGGAACTAGCTTTCTCAGTATGAGTGGGCTAGTTATGTTATGTTATTAGCATTTGTAAAGCGCGCGTTCGCCCAAAGGCATCATGGCGCTGGAAGGGAAGCTACCCAGTCGGAGAAGACCAGTGGAGTGGTCAGGCTTAGAACAGGTTGGTTTTCAACGCTCTTCTGAATCCGAGATGGTTAAGAGTGGCCCTAAGAGGTTCAGGGAGGCTCTTCCAAAGTATGGTCATGGCAACAGAGAAGGCTCTACCACCGAGCCTTGCCCGGTTAAACCTGGGGACAGTGAGCAGGTTAGAAGTAGCAGAGCGGAGGTTCCGGTCCGGACAATATCAGGTGAATTTAAGCTGCAAAAATTCAGCACCCTGACCGTGAATAGCTAGGTGAACAATACACGGAGATTTAAACTGAATTTGTTGGTTCACCGGGAGCCAGTGCAGTTGGCGAAGCACTGGTGTAATGTGGGCACCATAAGGGGAGCCAGTAGCCAGCCTAGCAGCCAGGTTCTGCATACGCTGAAGGCGATGGATGAGGCCGATAGGTTGAGACAGATAGAGCGAATTGCAATAGTCCAGTCGTGTGAGGACTAACACGGCTACCACAGGGGGGCGGAGGGCTACCGGGATCAAGGGCATAACCCTATTAAGGATTCTGATCTGGTGGTGGGTGGACTGGCACACGGCCGCAACCTGCTTGGACATTGACAAAGAAGCGGAGAGGATAACTCCTAAATTCTTGACTTTCCCCCACTGGGTTGGGTAGCGGGCCCAAGGCAGCGGGCCAGAAAGCAGGGGTCCACAGGGAGGGGTTGGGGGGGACGCCTACCAACAGTACCTCCATTTTATCACCATTTAACTTTAGCCAATTCTGGTCCATCCAGATCCCGACTGCCCTAAGGCAGTCGTGGAGGCATACAGAGGTCTCTGATTGATCCTGGTCCAGACGGATCAGGATTTGGGTATCATCTCCATATGAGTTAACCCATAGGAGCGGATGAGACAAATCAGGGCCCAAATGTAGATGTTAAACAGGATTGGCGATAGCAAGGATCCCTGAGGGACACCACAAGTGAGAAAGCAAGAGGGGGAGAGAAACGGTGGCATAGCAAGGGTCTGAGTGCGATCCGAAAGAAACGAAGTAAACCAAGCAAGAACAGCACCGGATATCCCAATCTGTGAGAGACGAGAGAGAAGGATGGAGTGGTCTACCGTGTCGAATGCGGCGGAGAGATCTAGCAGGATCAGGGCCCCAACTCCGCCAGCATCGACAAGTCTGGACATGTCGTCCTGCACCAAGACCAGGACACTTTCCGTACCTCTCCCAGGCCTAAAACCCGCCTGGGCATGATTAAATATTTTGGAAGATTCCAAAAAAGAAGACAGAAGCGGTGTGACCAGTGATTCCAGCAGTTTGGACAGAAACGTAAGTAGAGAAATAGGGCGGAAATTAGCTGGGATAGTGGGGTCAAGAGAAGGCTTTTTAAGGAGGGCAATAACCCTAGCAGATTTCAGTTCTGGGGGAACAAATCCCGACTGACAAGAGTTGTTTATTGCCAGTGTGATCTCAGTCAGAATATCAGGAGCAATAACCTTCATAATAGAGGCTGGGATGGGGTCCTCGGGAGATGATGATTTAATCTTCAAAATGGCTGTCAAGACCTCTGCCTCGGTGAATGGAGGGAAAGAGGACCAACTAGCCAAGGTATCAGTAGAGGGCACAAAGCTGGGGGTTTCAGGAGGCAATATTGCAAGAGATTTAGCAATGTTTGCTCGTATAGCATCAATTTTGGTGGTAAAAAAGGAGGCCAGGTCATTGCACGGTTCCTGAGAGGGCTTAACCATAGAGGTCAGGGTCTCCGAAGAGGATAACGAATGCACAATGGAAAAGAGAGTTTTTGGTTTGCATAGAGCGTGTTCAATTTTCTGGGCAAAGAAGGAGGATTTTGCCAGTTGGACGCTTGTCAGGTATGTGGACAGATTGCGTTTATATATATCTCTGAGCTCTGGATTATAACCAGAACGCCATTTCCGTTCAGCTTGTCTAAGATGGAGGCGAGCCGTTTTAAGCTGGTCAGTAAACCAGGGTTGGGAGGGAAGTCTACGGCCTTGAATCAGTTTCAGTGGGGCGAAGAGGTCGGCCACGGTGGTTAAAGAATGGGACAGTGAGGATAAAGATAGTTGCTTCAAGGGGGCACAGTTAGAGATAATCTGATCAGTAAGAGCCTTTAGGTCGACTGAGCACCAGGAGCGCAAAGGCATTTTAGGAGGGCGAGCTTTACAGGAGGAGCCGGTAGGAAAAAAGGAACATGAGACTAGATAGTGATCTGACCACGTCATTGGCTCGATAGGACCAGGACATAGCAGCGAGTCATTCGCAAACACTAATTCCAAGCTATTACCACGTACGTGAGCAGGAGCATGGACTAGTTGATGCAGTTGCAGATCTAACAGACTGTCAGAGAGAGATGTAATTTCAGCCGAACTAGACATATTAGAGTGCAAGTTGAAATCACCCAGGATTACAAGATTGGAAAAACGCAAGTTCAAATTTGCTATAAGATCAGCCAGCCCTTTGACAAAGGATCCTAATGGGCCCGGGGGGCGATAAAGGAGCAGGAGATGAAAAACTCTGGAAGGAGGGATAGAACAACGGATAAAGAGTGCTTCCATACTGAGTGTGTGGGGGCATGGTAATTTAACCACAGTGTATTTCTCATTAAAAATAACAGCGACCCCTCCGCCCCGGTTAGGTGGCGGGCGGTCATGGTGAATAATGAGATGGGTCGGGGAATAGCTTGCACTAAGGCCGGTGCTGAGCACGGCATAAGCCATGTTTCTGTAAGGCACAGCAGGTCCGGTTTCCTGCTAGTAAGCAGATCCCAGATCTCACCAGTATGAGCTGGGAGGGATCTAGTATTTAGTAGGCATAAGGAGGGGGCAGCTAATGTGGGCTGCCCTTGAGGAGCATCAATAGCAGGGGTATGATCAGAAGTCGCCATCGAGTGGTTCCAGCCAGCTGGCCAGATTGTATCAGCAGGCGCTAAGGAAAGCATAAAACCCCTAGCAAGGCTTTCCTTCCGGCCCTTCCCGGCACAGACGGGCACAGATGGGCTTGCCTTAAGCGCGCCTTTGGCGCACTGGCGGCGCGCCCGCTGCGCCCGCCCGCTGCGTGGGCGAACGATCCTGCACATAAGTGCACGGATCAGAGTGGAAATGAGGCAGGGAGGCAGGGCTCACAGGCGTAGAAAGAGGACTGCTGAGTAGTCCTAGCCCAGTCAGCCCGCCTTCCGAATGTCGGAATAAAACAGAACGAAAACGAAAGTATCACACAGTGAGCAGCATACATTCAAGTCTCTTCATTCACACATGGCACAAGTAAATTCAGATAAAACACGTATCTTCTGAAGCAAGTTAAAAATACAAAGCAGTCAGGTAAAAAGAACAGTAAAATCAACTAATTCGCAGCAGACAAAGCAACGGCTGTCCTTAAAGGGAACAGCTTACCTTAGTTCCCATTATTATGCAGGACCTCGCCACTAGGGGAGCAAAAAGGGCCATTTCTCTAATGGGAACTAGCCTTGTCTGTCATGTACCGGCGTGTAAGCAGTGTCAAGAAACGGATGCATAGCCCTTTAAGAACACTACAACCAGGGGCTTGGAAGTTGGCATGGCAACGCTGGCGTCCTCTCAGCGTTTCCCACGGTCGACGCTGGAAGCCGCGGAACGCTGTCATGTGACCTCACCTTTATAGTCTCCGCCTACACTCCAGATCGGTGCTTCTGATTGAGAATTGGTGGCGCCTCGTATCTTGTACCTTGTATCCAGCTTTCCCTATCATCCCGGTTCTGTCCCTTTCCTTTCCCCTTCCTCCAGCATTTCTGATTACCTTGTTGCCTCGACCCGGACCGTTTACCTGGCTTTGGATTTTGGACTGCCTTGTTCTTGTTTGCTGCCCGCATCATTCTTCGACCTCGGACCGCTCACGGATTTCCTAGCCTTCGCCCATTGGTTTTGGTTGCTCTTCGGTTATCTTCTGGATCATCAATCATCTGGACTGCATCTGGGTATTTTGAGGAACTTTGGAACTTTTCTTGAACTTTGGATTGTTGACCTTGGAACTCTTGAACTTTTGGATTATTGCACTTGGAACTTATGAACTTCCAACCTGGGGTTTCCTTGTGACGCACACTATCTAGTGTGTATTTAGGCGTCCTCGTGCCGGCGGGATAGGTGGTTGAGCTTTGCTGATTTTCTGCATTGTGGACTTCGGAGTTCTTCTCTTCCTGGTTCCATCTGGTTCCCCCCGGAGTAACGGTAAGCCTAGGGGTTGTTATCAGAATTGGGTTCATCGTATTGCATTCTTTCTGTTGTGTTCGGGTTTGGTCAGAAGGGCGGTTGTTATATTATCTGTATTGTGTTAACTCCTCACTTACAGATCCAACGCCTGTCCTCGGCTACTCGTACCACCCTGACTCTACATTACAACTCCTGCGTCATCTGGGTCTCATCAGGTATCCGTTCTTTCCTCTGATTGATCGCTCTGGCTGTCCGTTCCTGGGGCCAGAGGGTTCCATCGGGAGGAAGAACTCTTCGGCTACACGACGTGGGCAACTGGATTCTGACATAATCAGAAGCCATTCAATATGGATACCAGTGAGACGCTGTCCACTATTTTACAATTGGTGGCCGATTTACGTAATGATATGACTGCGGCTCATTCAGCCACGCAGCGACGCATTGATGAGTTGCAAGCAGGGTTCCAACCCCTTGGGGCAGCTGCCCCACCTTTGGCCAGTGTCTCTGGGGCAGGTGCTGGTCCATCCCAACAGGGTGCTGGACCAGTTTGTATGACTACCCAGTTCCCTTTGGCTCCACCGGAACGCTTCAGTGGAGACCCCAAGACCTTTAGGACCTTTTTGAACCAATGTAGACTACACTTTCTGTGTCGTCCTGCCTCTTTTCCAGATTCCACTACTAAGGCGGCGTTTCTGTTATCTCATTTAGGGGGTACCGCGGGTGCCTGGGCTACTCCGTTGTTGGAAGAGGGCAGTCATCTTCTTTACAATTGTGACGCCCTAATTGAGGCAATGAGTCGTGTGTTCGACACACGTTATGCCACACAAGCTACGGATTTAGAACTGCTTGGTCTCCAACAAGGCAGTACACCTCTCCTGTCCTATCTAGCCAAGTTCAATCAGCTGGTGGCGGAAACTAATTGGCCCGAAGAGAAGAAGGCCTCTCTCTTCTATAAAGGGCTATCCGACTCCCTAAAAGACACACTGGCTACCGTTCCGGTGATACCTACTGCTTTTTCGGAACTATTGGATTTGGTTCTCCAGATCGATTCCCGACAAGCAGCACGGAGGGGTGAAAAGAGAACGGTTCCTCCTGTTGCTATCTCCGTTCCTTTACCTGCCGCTGGATCCACGGAACCCATGCAGATTGGGGCACTTAGAACCCCTCTCTCGGCTGAAGTTAGGGAACACCGGAGAAAGAATGGATTATGTTTCTATTGCGGAGGTTCAGACCACTTGCTCCGAGAATGTACCAAAAAACCTGCTAAGAAACAGGGAAATGCCAAAACCCGGTGACTGAAGGGGTCCAGATGCCGGGTGTTTCTTCGATAGACCCTACCATATACAGTCCTTATTGTCTATCTGTTTCCCTGTCGTCTCCCGGTTCTGAGAAATGGGCCGTGATGATGGTCCTGGACTCAGGCGCCACAGGGAATTACGTGGATGCCACTTATGCTCAGGAGTTGGGTCTGCCAGTTATGCACAAATCATGTCCTGAAGTGGTAAATTCGGTGGATGGCTCTTCCTTGGTCTCTGGGTTAGTGACGAAGCGGACTACTGACCTCACCATGATCACTGACTGCGGTCATCAAGAGAGCATCTACTTTGATCTCATTGCGGCACCACAGTTTAAATTCATTCTTGGCTTACCTTGGTTAAAATTGCATAATCCTTCTGTGGATTGGCTTTCTGGGGAGGTATGTTTTCCGTCGGATTACTGTGAAAGGAGATGCCTCACTATCAGGTCGAAGATCCCTGTTGCCTCGGTTCGTGGGTCCCTACAGCATTCTGCAGGTTATTAACCCTGCGGCCCTCCGATTGGCTCTTCCTGCAAAATGGAAGGTACACCCGGTATTCCATGTCTCTCTAGTGAAACCATGCCACCCATCTACCAGACTTCCTGCTCAGCCACCACCGATTAGGGTGCGTGGTTTTGATGAATATGAGGTGGGTGCGATCTTGGATACCAAAGTCCGAAGGGGCAGACGCCTCTATCTGGTCGATTGGAAGGGTTATGGTCCCGAAGACCGTACGTGGGAACCTGTGGGAAACATCCATGCTCTGGCCATATTGTCTCGTTTCTGGTCTGCTCGGGGGGTGACACCCCCTTTGAGGGAGGAAACTGTCATGTACCGGCGTGTAAGCAGTGTCAAGAAACGGATGCATAGCCCTTTAAGAACACTACAACCAGGGGCTTGGAAGTTGGCATGGCAACGCTGGCGTCCTCTCAGCGTTTCCCACGGTCGACGCTGGAAGCCGCGGAACGCTGTCATGTGACCTCACCTTTATAGTCTCCGCCTACACTCCAGATCGGTGCTTCTGATTGAGAATTGGTGGCGCCTCGTATCTTGTACCTTGTATCCAGCTTTCCCTATCATCCCGGTTCTGTCCCTTTCCTTTCCCCTTCCCTCCAGCATTTCTGATTACCTCGTTGCCTCGACCCGGACCGTTTACCTGGCTTTGGATTTTGGACTGCCTTGTTCTTGTTTGCTGCCCGCATCATTCTTCGACCTCGGACCGCTCACGGATTTCCTAGCCTTCGCCCATTGGTTTTGGTTGCTCTTCGGTTATCTTCTGGATCATCAATCATCTGGACTGCATCTGGGTATTTTGAGGAACTTTGGAACTTTTCTTGAACTTTGGATTGTTGACCTTGGAACTCTTGAACTTTTGGATTATTGCACTTGGAACTTATGAACTTCCAACCTGGGGTTTCCTTGTGACGCACACTATCTAGTGTGTATTTAGGCGTCCTCGTGCCGGCGGGATAGGTGGTTGAGCTTTGCTGATTTTCTGCATTGTGGACTTCGGAGTTCTTCTCTTCCTGGTTCCATCTGGTTCCCCCCGGAGTAACGGTAAGCCTAGGGGTTGTTATCAGAATTGGGTTCATCGTATTGCATTATTTCTGTTGTGTTCGGGTTTGGTCAGAAGGGCGGTTGTTATATTATCTGTATTGTGTTAACTCCTCACTTACAGATCCAACGCCTGTCCTCGGCTACTCGTACCACCCTGACTCTACATTACAACTCCTGCGTCCTCTGGGTCTCATCAGGTATCCGTTCTTTCCTCTGATTGATAGCTCTGGCTGTCCGTTCCTGGGGCCAGAGGGTTCCATCGGGAGGAAGAACTCTTCGGCTACACGACGTGGGCAACTGGATTCTGACATTGTCAGTGTGCATGGGCTAGATCCCATTATTATGCAGGACTTGGCCACTAGGGGCAAAAAGGGCCATTTGTCTAATGGGAACTAGCTTTCTCAGTATGAGTGGGCTAGTTCCCATTATTATGCAGGACCTGGCTACTAGGGGAGCAAAAAGGGCAATTTCTCTAATGGGAACTAGCTTTCTCAGTATGAGTGGGCTAGTTCCCATTATTATGCAGGACCTGGCCACTAGGGGAGCAAAAAGGGCCATTTCTCTAACGGGAACTAGCTTTCTCAGTATGAGTGGGCTAGTTCCCATTATTATGCAGGACCTGGCCACTAGGGGAGCAAAAAGGGCAATTTCTCTAACGGGAACTAGCCTTCTCAGTGTGAATGGGCTAGTTCCCATTATTATGCAGGACCTGGCCACTAGGGGAGCAAAAAGGGCAATTTCTCTAATGGGAACTAGCCTTCTCAGTGTGAGTAGGCTAGTTCCCATTATTATGCAGGACTTGGCCACTAGGGGAGCAAAAAGGGCAATTTCTCTAATGGGAACTAGCCTTCTCAGTGTGAATGGGCTAGTTCCCATTATTATGCAGGACCTGGCCACTAGGGGAGCAAAAAGGGCCATTTGTCTAATGGGAACTAGCCTTGTCAGTGTGCATGGGCTATTTCCCATTATTATGCAGGACTTGGCTACTAGTGTGCAAAAAAGGGGCATTTCTCTAATGGGAATTAGCCCCCTCACACTGAAGCAGCTATTTCCCATCTGAGAAATGGCCCTAACAACCGAGGGTCCGTTTCTCGGATGGGAACTAGTATCACTGTGTGCACGTGATGAAGGCCTTCCCTGGTGATCTGTGGCCGGTGATCTGGAGAGTAGTGTCTCCTGCTCTGCGCAGCCTCAGTGCAGCGCTGGGGCTTCACCCGTAGGGGACAGGGGCCTGCTCTTTCTGCAGAGAAATCCACCCGCGATCCCAGGTGGGAAATCCACCCAGGATCACTGGGAGGAGAGGCCGGGCCAGGATTCAGAGGTGAGTTGGTTCCTGACTCTTGTGTTTTCTTGAGAGCTGGAGTGATTGCTGCCTCCTGGACCCCTGTACTGACACTCACCTGCAGCAAACCTTTTACCCAACATCCCTCTGTATTCTGGGAGCTGTGGTTTCACTATGGTCCTGTAAGGGCTGTAATTCCCAGCATGCAGCGTGCCTAGGAGCTGCAGGTGAGCTTCATGACGTGCAGCACTTGTGTTGTGTTGTGTCGTGTTGCATGTGTTCAGGGGACAGCTGAGTGCTTCTCATAGGCCATGAGAGGGGATCGCCAGTCACTACCTTACAGGGGCTTACAGTGTAGGATCGTGACTAGAGAGCAGGCGGTGTGGGAGGGGCCTGTGCCAGGGTCATCACGGATTGATTGACAGGGCACCATGCACATTATACTACATTCCAGTGCAGTGGCGGGCGATGGTGGGGCTGGGATGATGCCACCAGACCAATCAAGTCGCCCCCAACTCGCAGGAGTCTCCAGCTAGAAAAGTCTGTCTCCTGCGCCCCACAACTGACTTTAATCCTGACTCAAAACTGGCTACCGAGATCGCTAGACAAAAAGACATGCGTGTGTGTAATTTCTCAAGCCTACATCTTTTGCATCCCGACCCCGTCACCCCTCAATAGACCACTGATCCCAGGCACTGTCACCCCTCAGTGCTCTGCACTCCCAAAACCACGGATCCCAGGCACTGTCACCCCTCAGTGCTCTGCACTCCCAAAACCACGGATCCCAGACACTGTCACCCCTCAATACTGTGCACTCACAACACCACTGATCCCAGGCACTGTCACCCCTCAATACTGCGCACTCCCAAAACCACTGATCCCAGGCACTGTCACCCCTCAGTACTGCGCACTCCCAAACCCACTGATCCCAGGCACTGTCACCCCTCAGTGCTCTGCACTCCCCAACACCACTGATCCCAGGCACTGTCACCCCTCTGTGCTCTGCACTCCCCAACACCACTGATCCCAGTCACTGTCACCCCTCAGTACTCTGCACTCCCCAACACCACTGATCCCAGGCACTGTCACCCCTCAGTGCTCTGCACTCCCCAACACCACTGACCCCAGGCACTGTCACCCCTCAGTACTCTGCACTCCCCAACACCACGGATCCCAGGCACTGTCACCCCTCATTACTCTGCACTCCCAAAACCACTGATGCCAGGCACTGTCACCCCTCAATACTGTGCACTCCCTAACACCACTGATCCCAGGCACTGTCACTCCTCAGTACTACGCACTCCCAAAACCACTGATCCCAGGCACTGTTACCCCTCAGTACTACGCACTCCCAAAACCACTGATTCGAGGCACTTTCACCCCTCAGTAGTCTGCACTCCCCAACACCACTTATCCCAGGCACTGTCACCCCTCAATTCTACGCACTCCCAAAACCACTGATCCCGGGCACTGTCACCCCTCAGTGCTCTGCACTCCCCAACACCACTGATCCCAGGCACTGTCACCCCTCAGTGCTCTGCACTCCCCAACATCACTGATCCCAGGCACTGTCACCCCTCAGTACTACGCACTCCCAAAACCACTGATCCCAGGCACTGTCACCCCTCAGTACTCTGCACTCCCAAAACCACTGATCCCAGGCACTGTCACCCCTCAATACTGTGTTCTCCCCAACAACGCTGATCCCAGATACTGTCACCCCTCAGTGCTCTGCACTCCCCAACACCAGTGATCCCAGGCACTGTCACCCCTCAGTACTACGCACTCCCAAAACCACTGATCCCAGGCACTGTCACCCCTCAGTACTCTGCACTCCCAAAACCACTGATCCCAGGCACTGCCACCCCTCAATACTGTGCACTCACCAACAACACTGATCCCAGGCACTGTCACCCCTCAGTGCTCTGCACTCCCCAACACCAGTGATCCCAGGCACTGTCACCCCTCAGTGCTCTGCACTCCCCTACACCACTGACCCCATGCCCTGTCACCCCTCTGTGCTCTGCATTCCCCAACACCACTGATCCCAGGCACTGTCACCCCTCAATACTGTGCACTCCCCAACACCACTGATCCCAGGCACTGTCACCCCTCAATACTGTGCACTCCCCAACACCACTGATCCCAGGCACTGTCACCCCTCAATACTCTGCACTCCCAATACCACTGATCCCAGGCACTGTCACCCCTCAGTACTCTGCACTTCCAAAACCACTGATGCCAGGCACTGTCGCCCCTCAGTGCTCTGCACTCCCAAAAACCACTGTTCCCAGGCACTGTCAACCATCAGTACTCCACACTCCCCATCACCAATGATCACAGGCACTGACACCCACAATTATCCACACTCCCAAACACCACTGATCCCAGACACTGTCACCCCTCAGTACTCTGCACTCCCCACACCACTGATCCTAGGGACTGTCACCCCTCAGTACTCTGCACTCCCAAAACCACTGATCCCAGGCACTGTCACTCCTCAATACTGTGCATTCCCAACACCACTCATCCCAGGCACTGTCACTTCTCAATACTGTGCACTCCCCAACATCACTGATCCCAGACACTGTCACCCCTCAGTGCTCTGCACTCCCCAACGCCACTGATCCCAGGCACTGTCACCCCTCAGTACTACGCACTCCCAAAACCATTGATCCTAGGCACTGTCACTCCTCAGTACTCTGCACTCCCAAAACCACTGATCCCAGGCACTGTCACTCCTCAGTGCTCTGCACTCCCAAAATCACTGTTCCCAGACACTGTCACCCCTCAGTGCTCTGCACTCCCAACACCACTGATCCCAGGCACTTTCACCCCTCAGTACTCTGCACTCCCCAACACCACTGATACCAGGCACTGTCACCCCTCAGTACTCTGCACTCCCCAACACCACTGATACCAGGCACTGTCACCCCTCAGTACTCTGCACTCCCAAAACCACTGATCCCAGGCACTGTCACCCCTCAATACTGTGCACTCCCAAAACCACTGATCATAGGCACTGTCACCCCTCAATACTGTGCACTCCCCAACACCACTGATCCCAGGCACTGTCACCCCTCAGTACTATGCACTCCCAAAACCATTGATCCTAGGCACTGTCACCACTCAGTAATATGCACTCCCCACACCACTGATTCCAGGCACTGTCACCCTCAGTACTCTGCACTCCCAAAACCACTGATCCCAGGCACTGTCACTCCTCAGTGCTCTGCACTCCCCAACACCACTGATCCCAGGCACTGTCACCTCTCAATACTGTGCACTCCCAACACCACTGATCCCAGGCACTGTCACCCCTCAGTACTATGCACTCCCAAAACCATTGATCCTAGGCACTGTCACCACTCAGTAATATGCACTCCCCACACCACTGATTCCAGGCACTGTCACCCTCAGTACTCTGCACTCCCAAAACCACTGATCCCAGGCACTGTCACTCCTCAGTGCTCTGCACTCCCCAACACCACTGATCCCAGGCACTGTCACCTCTCAATACTGTGCACTCCCAACACCACTGATCCCAGGCACTGTCACCCCTCAGTACTCCACACTCCCCAGCACCACTGATCCTAGGCACTGTCACCCCTCAGTGCTCTGCACGACCCAACACCACTGATCCCAGGCACTGTCACCCCTCAATACTGTGCAGTCCCCAACACCACTGATCCCAGGCACTGTCACCCCTCAGTACTCCACACTCCCCAACACCACTGATCCTAGGCACTGTCACCCCTTAGCGCTCTGCACTCCCCAACACCACTGATCCCGGGCACTGTCACCCCTCAGTAGTCTGCACTCCCAACACCACTGATCCCAGGCACTGTTACCCCTCAGTACTCTGCACTCCCAAAACCACTGATCCCAGGCACTGTCACCCCTCAGCGCTGTGCACTCCCCAACACCACTGATCCCAGGCACTGTCACCCCTCAGTTTTCTGCACTCCCAACACCACTGATCGCAGGCACTGTCACCCCTCAACACTGTGCACTCCCAACACCACTCATCACAGGCACCGTCACCCCTCAGTGCTCTGCACTCCCCAACACCACTGATCCCAGGCACTGTCACCCCTCAGTTCTACGCACTCCCAAAACCATTGATCCTAGGCACTGTCAGCCCTCAGTACTCTGCACTCCCCACACCACTGATCCCAGGCACTGTCACCCCTCAGTTTTCTGCACTCCCAACACCACTGATCGCAGGCACTGTCACCCCTCAACACTGTGCACTCCCAACACCACTCATCACAGGCACTGTCACCCCTCAGTGCTCTGCACTCCCCAACACCACTGATCCCAGGCACTGTCACCCCTCAGTTCTACGCACTCCCAAAACCATTGATCCTAGGCACTGTCAGCCCTCAGTACTCTGCACTCCCCACACCACTGATCCCAGGCGCTGTCACCCCTCAGTACTCTGCACTCCCAAAACCACTGATCCCAGGCACTGTCACTCCTCAGTGCTCTGCACTCCCCAACACCAGTGATCCCAGGCACTGTCACCCCTCAATACTGTGCACTCCCCAACAACACTGATCCCAGGCACTGTCACCCCTCAGTGCTCTGCACTCCCCAACACCAGTGACCCCAGGCACTGTCACCCCTCAGTACTACGCACTCCCCAACACCACTGATCCCAGGCACTGTCACCCCTCAATACTGTGCACTCCCCAACACCACTGATCCCAGGCACTGTCACCCCTCAGTACTCGGCACTCCCCAACACCACTGACCTCAGGCACTGTCACCCTTCAGTGCTCTGCACTCCCCAACACCACTGATCCCAGGCACTGTCACCCCTCAGTGCTCTGCACTCCCCAACATCACTGATCCCAGGCACTGTCACCCCTCAGTACTACGCACTCCCAAAACCACTGATCCCAGGCACTGTCACCCCTCAGTACTCTGCACTCCCAAAACCACTGATCCCAGGCACTGTCACCCCTCAATACTGTGTTCTCCCCAACAACGCTGATCCCAGATACTGTCACCCCTCAGTGCTCTGCACTCCCCAACACCAGTGATCCCAGGCACTGTCACCCCTCAGTACTACGCACTCCCAAAACCACTGATCCCAGGCACTGTCACCCCTCAGTACTCTGCACTCCCAAAACCACTGATCCCAGGCACTGCCACCCCTCAATACTGTGCACTCACCAACAACACTGATCCCAGGCACTGTCACCCCTCAGTGCTCTGCACTCCCCAACACCAGTGATCCCAGGCACTGTCACCCCTCAGTGCTCTGCACTCCCCTACACCACTGACCCCATGCCCTGTCACCCCTCTGTGCTCTGCATTCCCCAACACCACTGATCCCAGGCACTGTCACCCCTCAGAGCTCTGCACTCCTCAACATCACTGATCCCAGGCACTGTCACCCCTCAATACTGTGCACTCCCCAACACCACTGATCCCAGGCACTGTCACCCCTCAATACTCTGCACTCCCAATACCACTGATCCCAGGCACTGTCACCCCTCAGTACTCTGCACTTCCAAAACCACTGATGCCAGGCACTGTCGCCCCTCAGTGCTCTGCACTCCCAAAAACCACTGTTCCCAGGCACTGTCAACCATCAGTACTCCACACTCCCCATCACCAATGATCACAGGCACTGACACCCACAATTATCCACACTCCCCAACACCACTGATCCCAGACACTGTCACCCCTCAGTACTCTGCACTCCCCACACCACTGATCCTAGGGACTGTCACCCCTCAGTACTCTGCACTCCCAAAACCACTGATCCCAGGCACTGTCACTCCTCAATACTGTGCATTCCCAACACCACTCATCCCAGGCACTGTCACTTCTCAATACTGTGCACTCCCCAACATCACTGATCCCAGACACTGTCACCCCTCAGTGCTCTGCACTCCCCAACGCCACTGATCCCAGGCACTGTCACCCCTCAGTACTACGCACTCCCAAAACCATTGATCCTAGGCACTGTCACTCCTCAGTACTCTGCACTCCCAAAACCACTGATCCCAGGCACTGTCACTCCTCAGTGCTCTGCACTCCCAAAATCACTGTTCCCAGACACTGTCACCCCTCAGTGCTCTGCACTCCCAACACCACTGATCCCAGGCACTTTCACCCCTCAGTACTCTGCACTCCCCAACACCACTGATACCAGGCACTGTCACCCCTCAGTACTCTGCACTCCCCAACACCACTGATACCAGGCACTGTCACCCCTCAGTACTCTGCACTCCCAAAACCACTGATCCCAGGCACTGTCACCCCTCAATACTGTGCACTCCCAAAACCACTGATCATAGGCACTGTCACCCCTCAATACTGTGCACTCCCCAACACCACTGATCCCAGGCACTGTCACCCCTCAGTACTATGCACTCCCAAAACCATTGATCCTAGGCACTGTCACCACTCAGTAATATGCACTCCCCACACCACTGATTCCAGGCACTGTCACCCTCAGTACTCTGCACTCCCAAAACCACTGATCCCAGGCACTGTCACTCCTCAGTGCTCTGCACTCCCCAACACCACTGATCCCAGGCACTGTCACCTCTCAATACTGTGCACTCCCAAAACCACTGATCCCAGGTACTGTCACCCCTCAGTACTCTGCACTCCCAACACCACTGATCCCAGGCACTGTCACCCCTCAGTACTCCACACTCCCCAGCACCACTGATCCTAGGCACTGTCACCCCTCAGTGCTCTGCACGACCCAACACCACTGATCCCAGGCACTGTCACCCCTCAATACTGTGCAGTCCCCAACACCACTGATCCCAGGCACTGTCACCCCTCAGTACTCCACACTCCCCAACACCACTGATCCTAGGCACTGTCACCCCTTAGCGCTCTGCACTCCCCAACACCACTGATCCCGGGCACTGTCACCCCTCAGTAGTCTGCACTCCCAACACCACTGATCCCAGGCACTGTTACCCCTCAGTACTCTGCACTCCCAAAACCACTGATCCCAGGCACTGTCACCCCTCAGCGCTGTGCACTCCCCAACACCACTGATCCCAGGCACTGTCACCCCTCAGTTTTCTGCACTCCCAACACCACTGATCGCAGGCACTGTCACCCCTCAACACTGTGCACTCCCAACACCACTCATCACAGGCACCGTCACCCCTCAGTGCTCTGCACTCCCCAACACCACTGATCCCAGGCACTGTCACCCCTCAGTTCTACGCACTCCCAAAACCATTGATCCTAGGCACTGTCACCCCTCAGTAGTCTACACTCCCAACACCACTGATCCCAGGCACTGTTACCCCTCAGTACTCTGCACTCCCAAAACCACTGATCCCAGGCACTGTCACCCCTCAGCGCTTTGCACTCCCCAACACCACTGATCCCAGGCACTGTCACCCCTCAGTTTTCTGCACTCCCAACACCACTGATCGCAGGCACTGTCACCCCTCAACACTGTGCACTCCCAACACCACTCATCACAGGCACTGTCACCCCTCAGTGCTCTGCACTCCCCAACACCACTGATCCCAGGCACTGTCACCCCTCAGTTCTACGCACTCCCAAAACCATTGATCCTAGGCACTGTCAGCCCTCAGTACTCTGCACTCCCCACACCACTGATCCCAGGCGCTGTCACCCCTCAGTACTCTGCACTCCCAAAACCACTGATCCCAGGCACTGTCACTCCTCAGTGCTCTGCACTCCCCAACACCAGTGATCCCAGGCACTGTCACCCCTCAATACTGTGCACTCCCCAACAACACTGATCCCAGGCACTGTCACCCCTCAGTGCTCTGCACTCCCCAACACCAGTGACCCCAGGCACTGTCACCCCTCAGTACTACGCACTCCCCAACACCACTGATCCCAGGCACTGTCACCCCTCAATACTGTGCACTCCCCAACACCACTGATCCCAGGCACTGTCACCCCTCAGTACTCGGCACTCCCCAACACCACTGACCTCAGGCACTGTCACCCTTCAGTGCTCTGCACTCCCCAACACCACTGATCCCAGGCACTGTCACCCCTCAGTGCTCTGCACTCCCCAACATCACTGATCCCAGGCACTGTCACCCCTCAGTACTACGCACTCCCAAAACCACTGATCCCAGGCACTGTCACCCCTCAGTACTCTGCACTCCCAAAACCACTGATCCCAGGCACTGTCACCCCTCAATACTGTGTTCTCCCCAACAACGCTGATCCCAGATACTGTCACCCCTCAGTGCTCTGCACTCCCCAACACCAGTGATCCCAGGCACTGTCACCCCTCAGTACTACGCACTCCCAAAACCACTGATCCCAGGCACTGTCACCCCTCAGTACTCTGCACTCCCAAAACCACTGATCCCAGGCACTGCCACCCCTCAATACTGTGCACTCACCAACAACACAGATCCCAGGCACTGTCACCCCTCAGTGCTCTGCACTCCCCAACACCAGTGATCCCAGGCACTGTCACCCCTCAGTGCTCTGCACTCCCCTACACCACTGACCCCATGCCCTGTCACCCCTCTGTGCTCTGCATTCCCCAACACCACTGATCCCAGGCACTGTCACCCCTCAGAGCTCTGCACTCCTCAACATCACTGATCCCAGGCACTGTCACCCCTCAATACTGTGCACTCCCCAACACCACTGATCCCAGGCACTGTCACCCCTCAATACTCTGCACTCCCAATACCACTGATCCCAGGCACTGTCACCCCTCAGTACTCAGCACTTCCAAAACCACTGATGCCAGGCACTGTCGCCCCTCAGTGCTCTGCACTCCCAAAAACCACTGTTCCCAGGCACTGTCAACCATCAGTACTCCACACTCCCCATCACCAATGATCACAGGCACTGACACCCACAATTATCCACACTCCCCAACACAACTGATCCCAGACACTGTCACCCCTCAGTACTCTGCACTCCCCACACCACTGATCCTAGGGACTGTCACCCCTCAGTACTCTGCACTCCCAAAACCACTGATCCCAGGCACTGTCACTCCTCAATACTGTGCATTCCCAACACCACTCATCCCAGGCACTGTCACTTCTCAATACTGTGCACTCCCCAACATCACTGATCCCAGACACTGTCACCCCTCAGTGCTCTGCACTCCCCAACGCCACTGATCCCAGGCACTGTCACCCCTCAGTACTACGCACTCCCAAAACCATTGATCCTAGGCACTGTCACTCCTCAGTACTCTGCACTCCCAAAACCACTGATCCCAGGCACTGTCACTCCTCAGTGCTCTGCACTCCCAAAATCACTGTTCCCAGACACTGTCACCCCTCAGTGCTCTGCACTCCCAACACCACTGATCCCAGGCACTTTCACCCCTCAGTACTCTGCACTCCCCAACACCACTGATACCAGGCACTGTCACCCCTCAGTACTCTGCACTCCCCAACACCACTGATACCAGGCACTGTCACCCCTCAGTACTCTGCACTCCCAAAACCACTGATCCCAGGCACTGTCACCCCTCAATACTGTGCACTCCCAAAACCACTGATCATAGGCACTGTCACCCCTCAATACTGTGCACTCCCCAACACCACTGATCCCAGGCACTGTCACCCCTCAGTACTATGCACTCCCAAAACCATTGATCCTAGGCACTGTCACCACTCAGTAATATGCACTCCCCACACCACTGATTCCAGGCACTGTCACCCTCAGTACTCTGCACTCCCAAAACCACTGATCCCAGGCACTGTCACTCCTCAGTGCTCTGGACTCCCCAACACCACTGATCCCAGGCACTGTCACCTCTCAATACTGTGCACTCCCAAAACCACTGATCCCAGGTACTGTCACCCCTCAGTACTCTGCACTCCCAACACCACTGATCCCAGGTACTGTCACCCCTCAGTACTCCACACTCCCCAGCACCACTGATCCTAGGCACTGTCACCCCTCAGTGCTCTGCACGACCCAACACCACTGATCCCAGGCACTGTCACCCCTCAATACTGTGCAGTCCCCAACACCACTGATCCCAGGCACTGTCACCCCTCAGTACTCCACACTCCCCAACACCACTGATCCTAGGCACTGTCACCCCTTAGCGCTCTGCACTCCCCAACACCACTGATCCCGGGCACTGTCACCCCTCAGTAGTCTGCACTCCCAACACCACTGATCCCAGGCACTGTTACCCCTCAGTACTCTGCACTCCCAAAACCACTGATCCCAGGCACTGTCACCCCTCAGCGCTGTGCACTCCCCAACACCACTGATCCCAGGCACTGTCACCCCTCAGTTTTCTGCACTCCCAACACCACTGATCGCAGGCACTGTCACCCCTCAACACTGTGCACTCCCAACACCACTCATCACAGGCACCGTCACCCCTCAGTGCTCTGCGCTCCCCAACACCACTGATCCCAGGCACTGTCACCCCTCAGTTCTACGCACTCCCAAAACCATTGATCCTAGGCACTGTCAGCCCTCAGTACTCTGCACTCCCCACACCACTGATCCCAGGCACTGTCACCCCTCAGTACTCTGCACTCCCAAAACCACTGATCCCAGGCACTGCCACTCCTCAGTGCTCTGCACTCCCCAACAACACTAATCCCAGGCACTGTCACCCCTCAATACTGTGCACTCCCCAACAACACTGATCCCAGGCACTGTCACCCCTCAGTGCTCTGCACTCCCCAACACCAGTGATCCCAGGCACTGTCACCCCTCAGTACTACGCACTCCCCAACACCACTGATCCCAGGCACTTTCACCCCTCAATACTGTGCACTCCCCAACACCACTGATCCCAGGCACTGTCACCCCTCAGTACTCTGCACTCCCCAACACCACTGACCTCAGGCACTGTCACCCCTCAGTGCTCTGCGCTCCCCAACACCACTGATCCCAGGCACTCTCACCCCTCAGTGCTCTGCACTCCCCAACATCACTGATCCCAGGCACTGTCACCCCTCAATACTGTGCACTCCCCAACAACACTGATCCCAGACACTGTCACCCCTCAGTGCTCTGCACTCCCCAACACCAGTGATCCCAGGCACTGTCACCCCTCAGTACTACGCACTCCCAAAACCACTGATCCCAGGCACTGTCACCCCTCAATACTGTGTTCTCTCCAACAACACTGATCCCAGACACTGTCACCCCTCAGTGCTCTGCACTCCCCAACACCAGTGAGCCCAGGCACTGTCACCCCTCAGTACTACGCACTCCCAAAACCACTGATCCCAGGCACTGTCACCCCTCAGTACTCTGCACTCCCAAAACCACTGATCCCAGGCACTGTCACCCCTCAATACTGTGCTCTCACCAACAACACTGATCCCAGGCACTGTCACCCCTCAGTGCTCTGCACTCCCCAACACCAGTGATCCCAGTCACTGTCACCCCTCAGTGCTCTGCACTCCCCTACACCACTGACCCCAGGCACTGTCACCCCTCTGTGCTCTGCACTCCCCAACACCACTGATCCCAGGCACTGTCACCCCTCAGAGCTCTGCACTCCTCAGCATCACTGATCCCAAGCACTGTCACCTCTCAATACTGTGCACTCCCCAACACCAGTGATCCCAGGCACTGTCACCCCTCAATACTCTGCACTCCCAATACCACTGATCCCAGGCACTGTCACCCCTCAGTACTCTGCACTTCCAGACCCACTGATGCCAGGCACTGTCACCCCTCAGTGCTCTGCACTCCCCAACACCACTGATCCCAGGCACTGTCACCCCTCAGTACTACGCACTCCCAAAACCACTGATCCCGGGCACTGTCACCCCTCAGTACTATGCACTCCCAAAACCACTGATCCCAGGCACTGTTGCCCCTCAGTAGTCTGCACTCCCAAAACCACTGATCCCAGGCACTGTCACCCCTCAAAACTCTGCACTCCCAAAACCACTGATCCCAGGCACTGTCACTCCTCAATACTGTACACTCACCAACACCACTGATCCCAGGCACTGTCACCCCTCAGTACTACGTACTCCCCAACACCACTGATCCCAGGCACTGTCACCCCTCAGTACTCTGCACTTCAAAAACCACTGATCCCAGGCACTGTCACCCCTCAGTACTACGCACTCCCAAATCCACTGATCCCAGGCACTGTCGCCCCTCAGTAATATGCACTCCCCAACACCACTGATCCCAGGCACTGTCACCCCTCAGTACTACGCACTCCCAAAACCACTGATCCCGGGCACTGTCACCCCTCAGTACTACGCACTCCCAAATCCACTGATCCCAGGCACTGTCGCCCCTCAGTAATATGCACTCCCCACACCACTGATTCCAGGCACTGTCACCCCTCAGTACTCTGCACTCCCAAAACCACTGATCCCAGGCACTGTCACTCCTCAGTGCTCTGCACTCCCCAACACCACTGATCCCAGGCACTGTCACCCCTCAGTACTCCACACTCCCCAACACCACTGATCCTAGGCACTGTCACCCCTTAGCGCTCTGCACTCCCCAACACAACTGATCCCGGGCACTGTCACCCCTCAGTAGTCTACACTCCCAACACCACTGATCCCAGGCACTGTTACCCCTCAGTACTCTGCACTCCCAAAACCACTGATCCCAGGCACTGTCACCCCTCAGCGCTTTGCACTCCCCAACACCACTGATCCCAGGCACTGTCACCCCTCAGTTTTCTGCACTCCCAACACCACTGATCGCAGGCACTGTCACCCCTCAACACTGTGCACTCCCAACACCACTCATCACAGGCACTGTCACCCCTCAGTGCTCTGCACTCCCCAACACCACTGATCCCAGGCACTGTCACCCCTCAGTTCTACGCACTCCCAAAACCATTGATCCTAGGCACTGTCAGCCCTCAGTACTCTGCACTCCCCACACCACTGATCCCAGGCGCTGTCACCCCTCAGTACTCTGCACTCCCAAAACCACTGATCCCAGGCACTGTCACTCCTCAGTGCTCTGCACTCCCCAACACCACTGATCCCAGGCACTGTCACCCCTCAATACTGTGCACTCCCCAACAACACTGATCCCAGGCACTGTCACCCCTCAGTGCTCTGCACTCCCCAACACCAGTGACCCCAGGCACTGTCACCCCTCAGTACTACGCACTCCCCAACACCACTGATCCCAGGCACTGTCACCCCTCAATACTGTGCACTCCCCAACACCACTGATCCCAGGCACTGTCACCCCTCAGTACTCGGCACTCCCCAACACCACTGACCTCAGGCACTGTCACCCTTCAGTGCTCTGCACTCCCCAACACCACTGATCCCAGGCACTGTCACCCCTCAGTGCTCTGCACTCCCCAACATCACTGATCCCAGGCACTGTCACCCCTCAATACTGTGCACTCCCCAATAACACTGATCCCAGACACTGTCACCCCTCAGTGCTCTGCACTCCCCAACACCAGTGATCCCAAGCACTGTCACCCCTCAGTACTACGCACTCCCAAAACCACTGATCCCAGGCACTGTCACCCCTCAGTACTCTGCACTCCCAAAACCACTGATCCCAGGCACTGTCACCCCTCAATACTGTGTTCTCCCCAACAACGCTGATCCCAGATACTGTCACCCCTCAGTGCTCTGCACTCCCCAACACCAGTGATCCCAGGCACTGTCACCCCTCAGTACTACGCACTCCCAAAACCACTGATCCCAGGCACTGTCACCCCTCAGTACTCTGCACTCCCAAAACCACTGATCCCAGGCACTGCCACCCCTCAATACTGTGCACTCACCAACAACACTGATCCCAGGCACTGTCACCCCTCAGTACTACGCACTCCCAAAACCACTGATCCCAGGCACTGTCACCCCTCAGTACTCTGCACTCCCAAAACCACTGATCCCAGGCACTGCCACCCCTCAATACTGTGCACTCACCAACAACACTGATCCCAGGCACTGTCACCCCTCAGTGCTCTGCACTCCCCAACACCAGTGATCCCAGGCACTGTCACCCCTCAGTGCTCTGCACTCCCCTACACCACTGATCCCAGGCACTGTCACCCCTCAGAGCTCTGCACTCCTCAACATCACTGATCCCAGGCACTGTCACCCCTCAATACTGTGCACTCCCCAACACCACTGATCCCAGGCACTGTCACCCCTCAATACTCTGCACTCCCAATACCACTGATCCCAGGCACTGTCACCCCTCAGTACTCTGCACTTCCAAAACCACTGATGCCAGGCACTGTCGCCCCTCAGTGCTCTGCACTCCCAAAAACCACTGTTCCCAGGCACTGTCAACCATCAGTACTCCACACTCCCCATCACCACTGATCACAGGCACTGACACCCACAATTATCCACACTCCCCAACACCACTGATCCCAGACACTGTCACCCCTCAGTACTCTGCACTCCCCACACCACTGATCCTAGGGACTGTCACCCCTCAGTACTCTGCACTCCCAAAACCACTGATCCCAGGCACTGTCACTCCTCAATACTGTGCATTCCCAACACCACTCATCCCAGGCACTGTCACTTCTCAATACTGTGCACTCCCCAACATCACTGATCCCAGACACTGTCACCCCTCAGTGCTCTGCACTCCCCAACGCCACTGATCCCAGGCACTGTCACCCCTCAGTACTACGCACTCCCAAAACCATTGATCCTAGGCACTGTCACTCCTCAGTACTCTGCACTCCCAAAACCACTGATCCCAGGCACTGTCACTCCTCAGTGCTCTGCACTCCCAAAATCACTGTTCCCAGACACTGTCACCCCTCAGTGCTCTGCACTCCCAACACCACTGATCCCAGGCACTTTCACCCCTCAGTACTCTGCACTCCCCAACACCACTGATACCAGGCACTGTCACCCCTCAGTACTCTGCACTCCCCAACACCACTGATACCAGGCACTGTCACCCCTCAGTACTCTGCACTCCCAAAACCACTGATCCCAGGCACTGTCACCCCTCAATACTGTGCACTCCCAAAACCACTGATCATAGGCACTGTCACCCCTCAATACTGTGCACTCCCCAACACCACTGATCCCAGGCACTGTCACCCCTCAGTACTATGCACTCCCAAAACCATTGATCCTAGGCACTGTCACCACTCAGTAATATGCACTCCCCACACCACTGATTCCAGGCACTGTCACCCTCAGTACTCTGCACTCCCAAAACCACTGATCCCAGGCACTGTCACTCCTCAGTGCTCTGCACTCCCCAACACCACTGATCCCAGGCACTGTCACCTCTCAATACTGTGCACTCCCAAAACCACTGATCCCAGGTACTGTCACCCCTCAGTACTCTGCACTCCCAACACCACTGATCCCAGGCACTGTCACCCCTCAGTACTCCACACTCCCCAGCACCACTGATCCTAGGCACTGTCACCCCTCAGTGCTCTGCACGACCCAACACCACTGATCCCAGGCACTGTCACCCCTCAATACTGTGCAGTCCCCAACACCACTGATCCCAGGCACTGTCACCCCTCAGTACTTCACACTCCCCAACACCACTGATCCTAGGCACTGTCACCCCTTAGCGCTCTGCACTCCCCAACACCACTGATCCCGGGCACTGTCACCCCTCAGTAGTCTGCACTCCCAACACCACTGATCCCAGGCACTGTTACCCCTCAGTACTCTGCACTCCCAAAACCACTGATCCCAGGCACTGTCACCCCTCAGCGCTCTGCACTCCCCAACACCACTGATCCCAGGCACTGTCACCCCTCAGTTTTCTGCACTCCCAACACCACTGATCGCAGGCACTGTCACCCCTCAACACTGTGCACTCCCAACACCACTCATCACAGGCACCGTCACCCCTCAGTGCTCTGCACTCCCCAACACCACTGATCCCAGGCACTGTCACCCCTCAGTTCTACGCACTCCCAAAACCATTGATCCTAGGCACTGTCAGCCCTCAGTACTCTGCACTCCCCACACCACTGATCCCAGGCACTGTCACCCCTCAGTACTCTGCACTCCCAAAACCACTGATCCCAGGCACTGCCACTCGTCAGTGCTCTGCACTCCCCAACAACACTAATCCCAGGCACTGTCACCCCTCAATACTGTGCACTCCCCAACAACACTGATCCCAGGCACTGTCACCCCTCAGTGCTCTGCACTCCCCAACACCAGTGATCCCAGGCACTGTCACCCCTCAGTACTACGCACTCCCCAACACCACTGATCCCAGGCACTTTCACCCCTCAATACTGTGCACTCCCCAACACCACTGATCCCAGGCACTGTCACCCCTCAGTACTCTGCACTCCCCAACACCACTGACCTCGGGCACTGTCACCCCTCAGTGCTCTGCACTCCCCAACACCACTGATCCCAGGCACTGTCACCCCTCAGTGCTCTGCACTCCCCAACATCACTGATCCCAGGCACTGTCACCCCTCAATACTGTGCACTCCCCAACAACACTGATCCCAGACACTGTCACCCCTCAGTGCTCTGCACTCCCCAACACCAGTGATCCCAGGCACTGTCACCCCTCAGTACTACGCACTCCCAAAACCACTGATCCCAGGCACTGTCACCCCTCAATACTGTGTTCTCTCCAACAACACTGATCCCAGACACTGTCACCCCTCAGTGCTCTGCACTCCCCAACACCAGTGATCCCAGGCACTGTCACCCCTCAGTACTACGCACTCCCAAAACCACTGATCCCAGGCACTGTCACCCCTCAGTACTCTGCACTCCCAAAACCACTGATCCCAGGCACTGTCACCCCTCAATACTGTGCTCTCACCAACAACACTGATCCCAGGCACTGTCACCCCTCAGTGCTCTGCACTCCCCAACACCAGTGATCCCAGGCACTGTCACCCCTCAGTGCTCTGCACTCCCCTACACCACTGACCCCAGGCACTGTCACCCCTCTGTGCTCTGCACTCCCCAACACCACTGATCCCAGGCACTGTCACCCCTCAGAGCTCTGCACTCCTCAACATCACTGATCCCAGGCACTGTCACCTCTCAATACTGTGCACTCCCCAACACCACTGATCCCATGCACTGTCACCCCTCAATACTCTGCACTCCCAATACCACTGATCCAAGGCACTGTCACCCCTCAGTACTCTGCACTTCCAAACCCACTGATGCCAGGCACTGTCACCCCTCAGTGCTCTGCACTCCCCCACACCACTGATCCCAGGCACTGTCACCCCTCAGTACTACGCACTCCCAAAACCACTGATCCCGGGCACCTTCACCCCTCAGTACTATGCACTCCCAAAACCACTGATCCCAGGCACTGTTGCCCCTCAGTAGTCTGCACTCCCAAAACCACTGATCCCAGGCACTGTCACCCCTCAAAACTCTGCACTCCCAAAACCACTGATCCCAGGCACTGTCACTCCTCAATACTGTACACTCACCAACACCACTGATCCCAGGCACTGTCACCCCTCAGTACTACGCACTCCCCAACACCACTGATCCCAGGCACTGTCACCCCTCAGTACTCTGCACTTCAAAAATCACTGATCCCAGGCACTGTCACCCCTCAGTACTACGCACTCCCAAATCCACTGATCCCAGGCACTGTCGCCCCTCAGTAATATGCACTCCCCAACACCACTGATCCCAGGCACTGTCACCCCTCAGTACTACGCACTCCCAAAACCACTGATCCCGGGCACTGTCACCCCTCAGTACTACGCACTCCCAAATCCACTGATCCCAGGCACTGTCGCCCCTCAGTAATATGCACTCCCCACACCACTGATTCCAGGCACTGTCACCCCTCAGTACTCTGCACTCCCAAAACCACTGATCCCAGGCACTGTCACTCCTCAATGCTCTGCACTCCCCAACACCACTGATCCCAGGCACTGTCACCCCTCAATACTGTGCACTCCCAAAACCACTGATCCCAGGTACTGTCACCCCTCAGTACTCTGCACTCCCAACACCACTGATCCCAGGCACTGTCACCCCTCAGTACTCCACACTCCCCAGCACCACTGATCCTAGGCACTGTCACCCCTCAGTGCTCTGCACGACCCAACACCACTGATCCCAGGCACTGTCACCCCTCAATACTGTGTAGTCCCCAACACCACTGATCCCAGGCACTGTCACCCCTCAGTACTCCACACTCCCCAGCACCACTGATCCTAGGCACTGTCACCCCTCAGTGCTCTGCACGACCCAACACCACTGATCCCAGGCACTGTCACCCCTCAATACTGTGCAGTCCCCAACACCACTGATCCCAGGCACTGTCACCCCTCAGTACTCCACACTCCCCAACACCACTGATCCTAGGCACTGTCACCCCTTAGCGCTCTGCACTCCCCAACACCACTGATCCCGGGCACTGTCACCCCTCAGTAGTCTGCACTCCCAACACCACTGATCCCAGGCACTGTTACCCCTCAGTACTCTGCACTCCCAAAACCACTGATCCCAGGCACTGTCACCCCTCAGCGCTCTGCACTCCCCAACACCACTGATCCCAGGCACTGTCACCCCTCAGTTTTCTGCACTCCCAACACCACTGATCGCAGGCACTGTCACCCCTCAACACTGTGCACTCCCAACACCACTCATCACAGGCACCGTCACCCCTCAGTGCTCTGCACTCCCCAACACCACTGATCCCAGGCACTGTCACCCCTCAGTTCTACGCACTCCCAAAACCATTGATCCTAGGCACTGTCAGCCCTCAGTACTCTGCACTCCCCACACCACTGATCCCAGGCACTGTCACCCCTCAGTACTCTGCACTCCCAAAACCACTGATCCCAGGCACTGCCACTCCTCAGTGCTCTACACTCCCCAACAACACTAATCCCAGGCACTGTCACCCCTCAATACTGTGCACTCCCCAACAACACTGATCCCAGGCACTGTCACCCCTCAGTGCTCTGCACTCCCCAACACCAGTGATCCCAGGCACTGTCACCCCTCAGTACTACGCACTCCCCAACACCACTGATCCCAGGCACTTTCACCCCTCAATACTGTGCACTCCCCAACACCACTGATCCCAGGCACTGTCACCCCTCAGTACTCTGCACTCCCCAACACCACTGACCTCGGGCACTGTCACCCCTCAGTGCTCTGCACTCCCCAACACCACTGATCCCAGGCACTGTCACCCCTCAGTGCTCTGCACTCCCCAACATCACTGATCCCAGGCACTGTCACCCCTCAATACTGTGCACTCCCCAACAACACTGATCCCAGACACTGTCACCCCTCAGTGCTCTGCACTCCCCAACACCAGTGATCCCAGGCACGGTCACCCCTCAGTACTACACACTCCCAAAACCACTGATCCCAGACACTGTCACCCCTCAGTGCTCTGCACTCTCCAACACCAGTGATCCCAGGCACTGTCACCCCTCAGTACTACGCACTCCCAGAACCACTGATCCCAGGCACTGTCACCCCTCAGTACTCTGCACTCCCAAAACCACTGATCCCAGGCACTGTCACCCCTCAATACTGTGCTCTCACCAACAACACTGATCCCAGGCACTGTCACCCCTCAGTGCTCTGCACTCCCCAACACCAGTGATCCCAGGCACTGTCACCCCTCAGTGCTCTGCACTCCCCTACACCACTGACCCCAGGCACTGTCACCCCTCTGTGCTCTGCACTCCCCAACACCACTGATCCCAGGCACTGTCACCCCTCAGAGCTCTGCACTCCTCAACATCACTGATCCCAGGCATTGTCACCTCTCAATACTGTGCACTCCCCAACACCACTGATCCCAGGCACTGTCACCCCTCAATACTCTGCACTCCCAATACCACTGATCCCAGGCACTGTCACCCCTCAGTACTCTGCACTTCCAAACCCACTGATGCCAGGCACTGTCACCCCTCAGTGCTCTGCACTCCCCAACACCACTGATCCCAGGCACTGTCACCCCTCAGTACTACGCACTCCCAAAACCACTGATCCCGGGCACTGTCACCCCTCAGTACTATGCACTCCCAAAACCACTGATCCCAGGCACTGTTGCCCCTCAGTAGTCTGCACTCCCAAAACCACTGATCCCAGGCACTGTCACCCCTCAAAACTCTGCACTCCCAAAACCACTGATCCTAGGCACTGTCACTCCTCAATACTGTACACTCACCAACACCACTGATCCCAGGCACTGTCACCCCTCAGTACTACGCACTCCCCAACACCACTGATCCCAGGCACTGTCACCCCTCAGTACTCTGCACTTCAAAAACCACTGATCCCAGGCACTGTCACCCCTCAGTACTACGCACTCCCAAATCCACTGATCCCAGGCACTGTCGCCCCTCAGTAATATGCACTCCCCAACACCACTGATCCCAGGCACTGTCACCCCTCAGTACTACGCACTCCCAAAACCACTGATCCCGGGCACTGTCACCCCTCAGTACTACGCACTCCCAAATCCACTGATCCCAGGCACTGTCGCCCCTCAGTAATATGCACTCCCCACACCACTGATTCCAGGCACTGTCACCCCTCAGTACTCTGCACTCCCAAAACCACTGATCCCAGGCACTGTCACTCCTCAGTGCTCTGCACTCCCCAACACCACTGATCCCAGGCACTGTCACCCCTCAATACTGTGCACTCCCAAAACCACTGATCCCAGGTACTGTCACCCCTCAGTACTCTGCACTCCCAACACCACTGATCCCAGGCACTGTCACCCCTCAGTACTCCACACTCCCCAGCACCACTGATCCTAGGCACTGTCACCCCTCAGTGCTCTGCACGACCCAACACCACTGATCCCAGGCACTGTCACCCCTCAATACTGTGTAGTCCCCAACACCACTGATCCCAGGCACTGTCACCCCTCAGTACTCCACACTCCCCAGCACCACTGATCCTAGGCACTGTCACCCCTCAGTGCTCTGCACGACCCAACACCACTGATCCCAGGCACTGTCACCCCTCAATACTGTGTAGTCCCCAACACCACTGATCCCAGGCACTGTCACCCCTCAGTACTCCACACTCCCCAGCACCACTGATCCTAGGCACTGTCACCCCTCAGTGCTCTGCACGACCCAACACCACTGATCCCAGGCACTGTCACCCCTCAATACTGTGCAGTCCCCAACACCACTGATCCCAGGCACTGTCACCCCTCAGTACTCCACACTCCCCAACACCACTGATCCTAGGCACTGTCACCCCTTAGCGCTCTGCACTCCCCAACACCACTGATCCCGGGCACTGTCACCCCTCAGTAGTCTGCACTCCCAACACCACTGATCCCAGGCACTGTTACCCCTCAGTACTCTGCACTCCCAAAACCACTGATCCCAGGCACTGTCACCCCTCAGCGTTCTGCACTCCCCAACACCACTGATCCCAGGCACTGTCACCCCTCAGTTTTCTGCACTCCCAACACCACTGATCGCAGGCACTGTCACCCCTCAACACTGTGCACTCCCAACACCACTCATCACAGGCACCGTCACCCCTCAGTGCTCTGCACTCCCCAACACCACTGATCCCAGGCACTGTCACCCCTCAGTTCTACGCACTCCCAAAACCATTGATCCTAGGCACTGTCAGCCCTCAGTACTCTGCACTCCCCACACCACTGATCCCAGGCACTGTCACCCCTCAGTACTCTGCACTCCCAAAACCACTGATCCCAGGCACTGCCACTCGTCAGTGCTCTGCACTCCCCAACAACACTAATCCCAGGCACTGTCACCCCTCAATACTGTGCACTCCCCAACAACACTGATCCCAGGCACTGTCACCCCTCAGTGCTCTGCACTCCCCAACACCAGTGATCCCAGGCACTGTCACCCCTCAGTACTACGCACTCCCCAACACCACTGATCCCAGGCACTTTCACCCCTCAATACTGTGCACTCCTCAACACCACTGATCCCAGGCACTGTCACCCCTCAGTACTCTGCACTCCCCAACACCACTGACCTCGGGCACTGTCACCCCTCAGTGCTCTGCACTCCCCAACACCACTGATCCCAGGCACTGTCACCCCTCAGTGCTCTGCACTCCCCAACATCACTGATCCCAGGCACTGTCACCCCTCAATACTGTGCACTCCCCAACAACACTGATCCCAGACACTGTCACCCCTCAGTGCTCTGCACTCCCCAACACCAGTGATCCCAGGCACTGTCACCCCTCAGTACTACGCACTCCCAAAACCACTGATCCCAGGCACTGTCACCCCTCAATACTGTGTTCTCTCCAACAACACTGATCCCAGACACTGTCACCCCTCAGTGCTCTGCACTCCCCAACACCAGTGATCCCAGGCACTGTCACCCCTCAGTACTACGCACTCCCAAAACCACTGATCCCAGGCACTGTCACCCCTCAGTACTCTGCACTCCCAAAACCACTGATCCCAGGCACTGTCACCCCTCAATACTGTGCTCTCACCAACAACACTGATCCCAGGCACTGTCACCCCTCAGTGCTCTGCACTCCCCAACACCAGTGATCCCAGGCACTGTCACCCCTCAGTGCTCTGCACTCCCCTACACCACTGACCCCAGGCACTGTCACCCCTCTGTGCTCTGCACTCCCCAACACCACTGATCCCAGGCACTGTCACCCCTCAGAGCTCTGCACTCCTCAACATCACTGATCCCAGGCACTGTCACCTCTCAATACTGTGCACTCCCCAACACCACTGATCCCAGGCACTGTCACCCCTCAATACTCTGCACTCCCAATACCACTGATCCAAGGCACTGTCACCCCTCAGTACTCTGCACTTCCAAACCCACTGATGCCAGGCACTGTCACCCCTCAGTGCTCTGCACTCCCCAACACCACTGATCCCAGGCACTGTCACCCCTCAGTACTACGCACTCCCAAAACCACTGATCCCGGGCACCTTCACCCCTCAGTACTATGCACTCCCAAAACCACTGATCCCAGGCACTGTTGCCCCTCAGTAGTCTGCACTCCCAAAACCACTGATCCCAGGCACTGTCACCCCTCAAAACTCTGCACTCCCAAAACCACTGATCCCAGGCACTGTCACTCCTCAATACTGTACACTCACCAACACCACTGATCCCAGGCACTGTCACCCCTCAGTACTACGCACTCCCCAACACCACTGATCCCAGGCACTGTCACCCCTCAGTACTCTGCACTTCAAAAATCACTGATCCCAGGCACTGTCACCCCTCAGTACTACGCACTCCCAAATCCACTGATCCCAGGCACTGTCGCCCCTCAGTAATATGCACTCCCCAACACCACTGATCCCAGGCACTGTCACCCCTCAGTACTACGCACTCCCAAAACCACTGATCCCGGGCACTGTCACCCCTCAGTACTACGCACTCCCAAATCCACTGATCCCAGGCACTGTTACCCCTCAGTAATATGCACTCCCCACACCACTGATTCCAGGCACTGTCACCCCTCAGTACTCTGCACTCCCAAAACCACTGATCCCAGGCACTGTCACTCCTCAGTGCTCTGCACTCCCCAACACCACTGATCCCAGGCACTGTCACCCCTCAATACTGTGCACTCCCAAAACCACTGATCCCAGGTACTGTCACCCCTCAGTACTCTGCACTCCCAACACCACTGATCCCAGGCACTGTCACCCCTCAGTACTCCACACTCCCCAGCACCACTGATCCTAGGCACTGTCACCCCTCAGTGCTCTGCACGACCCAACACCACTGATCCCAGGCACTGTCACCCCTCAATACTGTGTAGTCCCCAACACCACTGATCCCAGGCACTGTCACCCCTCAGTACTCCACACTCCCCAGCACCACTGATCCTAGGCACTGTCACCCCTCAGTGCTCTGCACGACCCAACACCACTGATCCCAGGCACTGTCACCCCTCAATACTGTGCAGTCCCCAACACCACTGATCCCAGGCACTGTCACCCCTCAGTACTCCACACTCCCCAACACCACTGATCCTAGGCACTGTCACCCCTTAGCGCTCTGCACTCCCCAACACCACTGATCCCGGGCACTGTCACCCCTCAGTAGTCTGCACTCCCAACACCACTGATCCCAGGCACTGTTACCCCTCAGTACTCTGCACTCCCAAAACCACTGATCCCAGGCACTGTCACCCCTCAGCGCTCTGCACTTTCCAACACCACTGATCCCAGGCACTGTCACCCCTCAGTTTTCTGCACTCCCAACACCACTGATCGCAGGCACTGTCACCCCTCAACACTGTGCACTCCCAACACCACTCATCACAGGCACCGCCACCCCTCAGTGCTCTGCACTCCCCAACACCACTGATCCCAGGCACTGTCACCCCTCAGTTCTACGCACTCCCAAAACCATTGATCCTAGGCACTGTCAGCCCTCAGTACTCTGCACTCCCCACACCACTGATCCCAGGCACTGTCACCCCTCAGTACTCTGCACTCCCAAAACCACTGATCCCAGGCACTGCCACTCCTCAGTGCTCTGCACTCCCCAACAACACTAATCCCAGGCACTGTCACCCCTCAATACTGTGCACTCCCCAACAACACTGATCCCAGGCACTGTCACCCCTCAGTGCTCTGCACTCCCCAACACCAGTGATCCCAGGCACTGTCACCCCTCAGTACTACGCACTCCCCAACACCACTGATCCCAGGCACTTTCACCCCTCAATACTGTGCACTCCCCAACACCACTGATCCCAGGCACTGTCACCCCTCAGTACTCTGCACTCCCCAACACCACTGACCTCGGGCACTGTCACCCCTCAGTGCTCTGCACTCCCCAACACCACTGATCCCAGGCACTGTCACCCCTCAGTGCTCTGCACTCCCCAACATCACTGATCCCAGGCACTGTCACCCCTCAATACTGTGCACTCCCCAACAACACTGATCCCAGACACTGTCACCCCTCAGTGCTCTGCACTCCCCAACACCAGTGATCCCAGGCACGGTCACCCCTCAGTACTACACACTCCCAAAACCACTGATCCCAGACACTGTCACCCCTCAGTGCTCTGCACTCTCCAACACCAGTGATCCCAGGCACTGTCACCCCTCAGTACTACGCACTCCCAGAACCACTGATCCCAGGCACTGTCACCCCTCAGTACTCTGCACTCCCAAAACCACTGATCCCAGGCACTGTCACCCCTCAATACTGTGCTCTCACCAACAACACTGATCCCAGGCACTGTCACCCCTCAGTGCTCTGCACTCCCCAACAACAGTGATCCCAGGCACTGTCACCCCTCAGTGCTCTGCACTCCCCTACACCACTGACCCCAGGCACTGTCACCCCTCTGTGCTCTGCACTCCCCAACACCACTGATCCCAGGCACTGTCACCCCTCAGAGCTCTGCACTCCTCAACATCACTGATCCCAGGCATTGTCACCTCTCAATACTGTGCACTCCCCAACACCACTGATCCCAGGCACTGTCACCCCTCAATACTCTGCACTCCCAATACCACTGATCCCAGGCACTGTCACCCCTCAGTACTCTGCACTTCCAAACCCACTGATGCCAGGCACTGTCACCCCTCAGTGCTCTGCACTCCCCAACACCACTGATCCCAGGCACTGTCACCCCTCAGTACTACGCACTCCCAAAACCACTGATCCCGGGCACTGTCACCCCTCAGTACTATGCACTCCCAAAACCACTGATCCCAGGCACTGTTGCCCCTCAGTAGTCTGCACTCCCAAAACCACTGATCCCAGGCACTGTCACCCCTCAAAACTCTGCACTCCCAAAACCACTGATCCTAGGCACTGTCACTCCTCAATACTGTACACTCACCAACACCACTGATCCCAGGCACTGTCACCCCTCAGTACTACGCACTCCCCAACACCACTGATCCCAGGCACTGTCACCCCTCAGTACTCTGCACTTCAAAAACCACTGATCCCAGGCACTGTCACCCCTCAGTACTACGCACTCCCAAATCCACTGATCCCAGGCACTGTCGCCCCTCAGTAATATGCACTCCCCAACACCACTGATCCCAGGCACTGTCACCCCTCAGTACTACGCACTCCCAAAACCACTGATCCCGGGCACTGTCACCCCTCAGTACTACGCACTCCCAAATCCACTGATCCCAGGCACTGTCGCCCCTCAGTAATATGCACTCCCCACACCACTGATTCCAGGCACTGTCACCCCTCAGTACTCTGCACTCCCAAAACCACTGATCCCAGGCACTGTCACTCCTCAGTGCTCTGCACTCCCCAACACCACTGATCCCAGGCACTGTCACCCCTCAATACTGTGCACTCCCAAAACCACTGATCCCAGGTACTGTCACCCCTCAGTACTCTGCACTCCCAACACCACTGATCCCAGGCACTGTCACCCCTCAGTACTCCACACTCCCCAGCACCACTGATCCTAGGCACTGTCACCCCTCAGTGCTCTGCACGACCCAACACCACTGATCCCAGGCACTGTCACCCCTCAATACTGTGTAGTCCCCAACACCACTGATCCCAGGCACTGTCACCCCTCAGTACTCCACACTCCCCAGCACGACTGATCCTAGGCACTGTCACCCCTCAGTGCTCTGCACGACCCAACACCACTGATCCCAGGCACTGTCACCCCTCAATACTGTGTAGTCCCCAACACCACTGATCCCAGGCACTGTCACCCCTCAGTACTCCACACTCCCCAGCACCACTGATCCTAGGCACTGTCACCCCTCAGTGCTCTGCACGACCCAACACCACTGATCCCAGGCACTGTCACCCCTCAATACTGTGCAGTCCCCAACACCACTGATCCCAGGCACTGTCACCCCTCAGTACTCCACACTCCCCAACACCACTGATCCTAGGCACTGTCACCCCTTAGCGCTCTGCACTCCCCAACACCACTGATCCCGGGCACTGTCACCCCTCAGTAGTCTGCACTCCCAACACCACTGATCCCAGGCACTGTTACCCCTCAGTACTCTGCACTCCCAAAACCACTGATCCCAGGCACTGTCACCCCTCAGCGTTCTGCACTCCCCAACACCACTGATCCCAGGCACTGTCACCCCTCAGTTTTCTGCACTCCCAACACCACTGATCGCAGGCACTGTCACCCCTCAACACTGTGCACTCCCAACACCACTCATCACAGGCACCGTCACCCCTCAGTGCTCTGCACTCCCCAACACCACTGATCCCAGGCACTGTCACCCCTCAGTTCTACGCACTCCCAAAACCATTGATCCTAGGCACTGTCAGCCCTCAGTACTCTGCACTCCCCACACCACTGATCCCAGGCACTGTCACCCCTCAGTACTCTGCACTCCCAAAACCACTGATCCCAGGCACTGCCACTCCTCAGTGCTCTGCACTCCCCAACAACACTAATCCCAGGCACTGTCACCCCTCAATACTGTGCACTCCCCAACAACACTGATCCCAGGCACTGTCACCCCTCAGTGCTCTGCACTCCCCAACACCAGTGATCCCAGGCACTGTCACCCCTCAGTACTACGCACTCCCCAACACCACTGATCCCAGGCACTTTCACCCCTCAATACTGTGCACTCCCCAACACCACTGATCCCAGGCACTGTCACCCCTCAGTACTCTGCACTCCCCAACACCACTGACCTCGGGCACTGTCACCCCTCAGTGCTCTGCACTCCCCAACACCACTGATCCCAGGCACTGTCACCCCTCAGTGCTCTGCACTCCCCAACATCACTGATCCCAGGCACTGTCACCCCTCAATACTGTGCACTCCCCAACAACACTGATCCCAGACACTGTCACCCCTCAGTGCTCTGCACTCCCCAACACCAGTGATCCCAGGCACGGTCACCCCTCAGTACTACACACTCCCAAAACCACTGATCCCAGGCACTGTCACCCCTCAATACTGTGTTCTCTCCAACAACACTGATCCCAGACACTGTCACCCCTCAGTGCTCTGCACTCCCCAACACCAGTGATCCCAGGCACTGTCACCCCTCAGTACTACGCACTCCCAGAACCACTGATCCCAGGCACTGTCA
The DNA here is from genome assembly GCF_040938575.1 of Ambystoma mexicanum. NCBI lineage: Eukaryota > Metazoa > Chordata > Amphibia > Caudata > Ambystomatidae > Ambystoma > Ambystoma mexicanum. Next base: position 1,531,230,049 of record NC_090931.1, on the reverse strand, counting down.
CCCCTCAGTACTCTGCACTCCCAAAACCACTGATCCCAGGCACTGTCACCCCTCAATACTGTGCTCTCACCAACAACACTGATCCCAGGCACTGTCACCCCTCAGTGCTCTGCACTCCCCAACACCAGTGATCCCAGGCACTGTCACCCCTCAGTGCTCTGCACTCCCCTACACCACTGACCCCAGGCACTGTCACCCCTCAGTGCTCTGCACTCCCCAACACCAGTGATCCCAGGCACTGTCACCCCTCAGTGCTCTGCACTCCCCAACACCACTGATCCCAGGCACTGTCACCCCTCAGAGCTCTGCACTCCTCAACATCACTGATCCCAGGCACTGTCACCTCTCAATACTGTGCACTCCCCAACACCACTGATCCCAGGCACTGTCACCCCTCAATACTCTGCACTCCCAATACCACTGATCCCAGGCACTGTCACCCCTCAGTACTCTGCACTTCCAAACCCACTGATGCCAGGCACTGTCACCCCTCAGTGCTCTGCACTCCCCAACACCACTGATCCCAGGCACTGTCACCCCTCAGTACTACGCACTCCCAAAACCACTGATCCCGGGCACTGTCACCCCTCAGTACTATGCACTCCCAAAACCACTGATCCCAGGCACTGTTGCCCCTCAGTAGTCTGCACTCCCAAAACCACTGATCCCAGGCACTGTCACCCCTCAAAACTCTGCACTCCCAAAACCACTGATCCCAGGCACTGTCACTCCTCAATACTGTACACTCACCAACACCACTGATCCCAGGCACTGTCACCCCTCAGTACTACGCACTCCCCAACACCACTGATCCCAGGCACTGTCACCCCTCAGTACTCTGCACTTCAAAAACCACTGATCCCAGGCACTGTCACCCCTCAGTACTACGCACTCCCAAATCCACTGATCCCAGGCACTGTCGCCCCTCAGTAATATGCACTCCCCAACACCACTGATCCCAGGCACTGTCACCCCTCAGTACTACGCACTCCCAAAACCACTGATCCCGGGCACTGTCACCCCTCAGTACTACGCACTCCCTAATCCACTGATCCCAGGCACTGTCGCCCCTCAGTAATATGCACTCCCCACACCACTGATTCCAGGCACTGTCACCCCTCAGTACTCTGCACTCCCAAAACCACTGATCCCAGGCACTGTCACTCCTCAGTGCTCTGCACTCCCCAACACCACTGATCCCAGGCACTGTCACCCCTCAATACTGTGCACTCCCAAAACCACTGATCCCAGGTACTGTCACCCCTCAGTACTCTGCACTCCCAACACCACTGATCCCGGGCACTGTCACCCCTCAGTACTACGCACTCCCTAATCCACTGATCCCAGGCACTGTCGCCCCTCAGTAATATGCACTCCCCACACCACTGATTCCAGGCACTGTCACCCCTCAGTACTCTGCACTCCCAAAACCACTGATCCCAGGCACTGTCACTCCTCAGTGCTCTGCACTCCCCAACACCACTGATCCCAGGCACTGTCACCCCTCAATACTGTGCACTCCCAAAACCACTGATCCCAGGTACTGTCACCCCTCAGTACTCTGCACTCCCAACACCACTGATCCCAGGCACTGTCACCCCTCAGTACTCCACACTCCCCAGCACCACTGATCCTAGGCACTGTCACCCCTCAGTGCTCTGCACGACCCAACACCACTGATCCCAGGCACTGTAACCCCTCAATACTGTGCAGTCCCCAACACCACTGATCCCAGGCACTGTCACCCCTCAGTACTCCACACTCCCCAACACCACTGATCCTAGGCACTGTCACCCCTTAGCGCTCTGCACTCCCCAACACCACTGATCCCGGGCACTGTCACCCCTCAGTAGTCTGCACTCCCAACACCACTGATCCCAGGCACTGTTACCCCTCAGTACTCTGCACTCCCAAAACCACTGATCCCAGGCACTGTCACCCCTCAGCGCTCTGCACTCCCCAACACCACTGATCCCAGGCACTGTCACCCCTCAGTTTTCTGCACTCCCAACACCACTGATCGCAGGCACTGTCACCCCTCAACACTTTGCACTCCCAACACCACTCATCACAGGCACCGTCACCCCTCAGTGCTCTGCACTCCCCAACACCACTGATCCCAGGCACTGTCACCCCTCAGTTCTACGCACTCCCAAAACCATTGATCCTAGGCACTGTCAGCCCTCAGTACTCTGCACTCCCCACACCACTGATCCCAGGCACTGTCACTCCTCAGTACTCTGCACTCCCAAAACCACTGATCCCAGGCACTGCCACTCCTCAGTGCTCTGCACTCCCCAACAACACTAATCCCAGGCACTGTCACCCCTCAATACTGTGCACTCCCCAACAACACTGATCCCAGGCACTGTCACCCCTCAGTGCTCTGCACTCCCCAACACCAGTGATCCCAGGCACTGTCACCCCTCAGTACTACGCACTCCCCAACACCACTGATCCCAGGCACTTTCACCCCTCAATACTGTGCACTCCCCAACACCACTGATCCCAGGCACTGTCACCCCTCAGTACTCTGCACTCCCCAACACCACTGACCTCAGGCACTGTCACCCCTCAGTGCTCTGCACTCCCCAACACCACTGATCCCAGGCACTGTCACCCCTCAGTGCTCTGCACTCCCCAACATCACTGATCCCAGGCACTGTCACCCCTCAATACTGTGCACTCCCCAACAACACTGATCCCAGACACTGTCACCCCTCAGTGCTCTGCACTCCCCAACACCAGTGATCCCAGGCACTGTCACCCCTCAGTACTACGCACTCCCAAAACCACTGATCCCAGGCACTGTCACCCCTCAATACTGTGTTCTCTCCAACAACACTGATCCCAGACACTGTCACCCCTCAGTGCTCTGCACTCCCCAACACCAGTGATCCCAGGCACTGTCACCCCTCAGTACTACGCACTCCCAAAACCACTGATCCCAGGCACTGTCACCCCTCAGTACTCTGCACTCCCAAAACCACTGATCCCAGGCACTGTCACCCCTCAATACTGTGCTCTCACCAACAACACTGATCCCAGGCACTGTCACCCCTCAGTGCTCTGCACTCCCCAACACCAGTGATCCCAGGCACTGTCACCCCTCAGTGCTCTGCACTCCCCTACACCACTGACCCCAGGCACTGTCACCCCTCTGTGCTCTGCACTCCCAAACACCACTGATCCCAGGCACTGTCACCCCTCAGAGCTCTGCACTCCTCAACATCACTGATCCCAGGCACTGTCACCTCTCAATACTGTGCACTCCCCAACACCACTGATCCCAGGCACTGTCACCCCTCAATACTCTGCACTCCCAATACCACTGATCCCAGGCACTGTCACCCCTCAGTACTCTGCACTTCCAAACCCACTGATGCCAGGCACTGTCACCCCTCAGTGCTCTGCACTCCCCAACACCACTGATCCCAGGCACTGTCACCCCTCAGTACTACGCACTCCCAAAACCACTGATCCCGGGCACTGTCACCCCTCAGTACTATGCACTCCCAAAACCACTGATCCCAGGCACTGTTGCCCCTCAGTAGTCTGCACTCCCAAAACCACTGATCCCAGGCACTGTCACCCCTCAAAACTCTGCACTCCCAAAACCACTGATCCCAGGCACTGTCACTCCTCAATACTGTACACTCACCAACACCACTGATCCCAGGCACTGTCACCCCTCAGTACTACGCACTCCCCAACACCACTGATCCCAGGCACTGTCACCCCTCAGTACTCTGCACTTCAAAAACCACTGATCCCAGGCACTGTCACCCCTCAGTACTACGCACTCCCAAATCCACTGATCCCAGGCACTGTCGCCCCTCAGTAATATGCACTCCCCAACACCACTGATCCCAGGCACTGTCACCCCTCAGTACTACGCACTCCCAAATCCACTGATCCCAGGCACTGTCGCCCCTCAGTAATATGCACTCCCCACACCACTGATTCCAGGCACTGTCACCCCTCAGTACTCTGCACTCCCAAAACCACTGATCCCAGGCACTGTCACTCCTCAGTGCTCTGCACTCCCCAACACCACTGATCCCAGGCACTGTCACCCCTCAATACTGTGCACTCCCAAAACCACTGATCCCAGGTACTGTCACCCCTCAGTACTCTGCACTCCCAACACCACTGATCCCAGGCACTGTCACCCCTCAGTACTCCACACTCCCCAGCACCACTGATCCTAGGCACTGTCACCCCTCAGTGCTCTGCACGACCCAACACCACTGATCCCAGGCACTGTCACCCCTCAATACTGTGTAGTCCCCAACACCACTGATCCCAGGCACTGTCACCCCTCAGTACTCCACACTCCCCAACACCACTGATCCTAGGCACTGTCACCCCTTAGCGCTCTGCACTCCCCAACACCACTGATTCCGGGCACTGTCACCCCTCAGTAGTCTGCACTCCCAACACCACTGATCCCAGGCACTGTTACCGCTCAGTACTCTGCACTCCCAAAACCACTGATCCCAGGCACTGTCACCCCTCAGCGCTCTGCACTCCCCAACACCACTCATCCCAGGCACTGTCACCCCTCAGTTTTCTGCACTCCCAACACCACTGATCGCAGGCACTGTCACCCCTCAACACTGTGCACTCCCAACACCACTCATCACAGGCACTGTCTCCCCTCAGTGCTCTGCACTCCCCAACACCACTGATCCCAGGCACTGTCACCCTCAGTTCTACGCACTCCCAAAACCATTGATCCTAGGCACTGTCAGCCCTCAGTACTCTGCACTCCCCACACCACTGATCCCAGGCACTGTCACCCCTCAGTACTCTGCACTCCAAAAACCACTGATCCCAGGCACTGTCACTCCTCAGTGCTCTGCACTCCCCAACACCACTGATCCAGGCTCTCAATACTGTGCACTCCCCAACAACACTGATCCCAGGCACTGTCACCCCTCAGTGCTCTGCACTCCCCAACACCAGTGATCCCAGGCATTGTCACCCCTCAGTACTACGCACTCCCCAACACCACTGATCCCAGGCACTGTCACCCCTCAGTACTCTGCACTTCAAAAACCACTTATCCCAGGCACTGTCACCCCTCAGTACTACGCACTCCCAAATCCACTGATCCCAGGCACTGTCGCCCCTCAGTAATATGCACTCCCCAACACCACTGATCCCAGGCACTGTCACCCCTCAGTACTACACACTCCCAAAACCACTGATCCCGGGCACTGTCACCCCTCAGTACTTCGCACTCCAAAATCCACTAATCCCAGGCACTGTCGCCCCTCAGTAATATGCACTCCCCACACCACTGATTCCAGGCACTGTCACCCCTCAGTACTCTGCACTCCCAAAACTACTGATCCCATGCACTGTCACTCCTCAGTGCTCTGCACTCCCCAACACCACTGATCCCAGGCACTGTCACCCCTCAATACTGTGCACTCCCAAAACCACTGATCCCAGGTACTGTCACCCCTCAGTACTCTGCACTCCCAACACCACTGATCCCAGGCACTGTCACCCCTCAGTACTCCACACTCCCCAGCACCACTGATCCTAGGCACTGTCACCCCTCAGTGCTCTGCACGACCCAACACCACTGATCCCAGGCACTGTCACCCCTCAATACTGTGTAGTCCCCAACACCACTGATCCCAGGCACTGTCACCCCTCAGTACTCCACACTCCCCAACACCACTGATCCTAGGCACTGTCACCCCTTAGCGCTCTGCACTCCCCAACACCACTGATCCCGGGCACTGTCACCCCTCAGTAGTCTGAACTCCCAACACCACTGATCCCAGGCACTGTTACCCCTCAGTACTCTGCACTCCCAAAACCACTGATCCCAGGCACTGTCACCCCTCAGCGCTCTGCACTCCCCAACAACACTGATCCCAGGCACTGTCACCCCTCAGTTTTCTGCACTCCCAACACCACTGATCGCAGGCACTGTCACCCCTCAACACTGTGCACTCCCAACACCACTCATCACAGGCACTGTCACCCCTCAGTTTTCTGCACTCCCCAACACCACTGATCCCAGGCACTGTCACCCCTCAGTTCTACGCACTCCCAAAATCATTGATCCTAGGCACTGTCAGCCCTCAGTACTCTGCACTCCCCACACCACTGATCCCAGGCACTGTCACCCCTCAGTACTCTGCACTGCCAAAACCACTGATCCCAGGCACTGTCACTCCTCAGTGCTCTGCACTCCCCAACACCACTGATCCCAGGCACTGTCACCCCTCAATACTGTGCACTCCCCAACAACACTGATCCCAGGCACTGTCACCCCTCAGTGCTCTGCACTCCCCAACACCAGTGATCCCAGGCACTGTCACCCCTCAGTACTACGCACTCCCCAACACCACTGATCCCAGGCACTGTCACCCCTCAATACTGTGCACTCCCCAACACCACTGATCCCAGGCACTGTCACCCCTCAGTACTCTGCACTCCCCAACACCACTGACCTCAGGCACTGTCACCCCTCAGTGCTCTGCACTCCCCAACACCACTGATCCCAGGCACTGTCACCCCTCAGTGCTCTGCACTCCCCAACATCACTGATCCCAGGCACTGTCACCCCTCAATACTGTGCACTCCCCAACAACACTGATCCCAGACACTGTTACCCCTCAGTGCTCTGCACTCCCCAACACCAGTGATCCCAGGCACTGTCACCCCTCAGTACTACCCACTCCCAAAACCACTGATCCCAGGCACTGTCACCCCTCAGTACTCTGCACTCCCAAAACCACTGATCCCAGGCACTGTCACCCCTCAATACTGTGTTCTCCCCAACAACACTGATCCCAGACACTGTCACCCCTCAGTGCTCTGCACTCCCCAACACCAGTGATCCCAGGCACTGTCACCCCTCAGTACTACGCACTCCCAAAACCACTGATCCGAGGCACTGTCACCCCTCAGCACTACGCACTCCCCAACACCACTGATCCCAGGCACTGTCACCCCTCAATACTGTGCACTCCCCAACACCACTGATCCCAGGAACTTTCACCCCTCAGTGCTCTGCACTCCCAAAACCACTGATCCCAGGCACTCTCACCCCTCAATACTGTGCACTCCCAACACCACTGATCCCAGGCACTGTCACCCCTCAATACTGTGCACTCCCAAAACCACTGATCCCAGGCACTGTCACCCCTCAATACTGTGCACTCCCAAAACCACTGATCCCAGGCACTGTCACCCCTCAGTGCTCTGCACTCCCAAAAACCACTGTTCCCAGGCACTGTCAACCATCAGTACTCCACACTCCCCATCACCACTGATCACAGGCCCTGACACCCCACAATTATCCACACTCCCCAACACCACTGATCCCAGACACTGTCACCCCTCAGTACTCTGCACTCCCCACACCACTGATCCCAGGCACTGTCACCCCTCAGTACTCTGCACTCCCAAAACCACTGATCCCAGGCACTGTCACTCCTCAATACTGTGCATTCCCAACACCACTGATCCCATGCACTGTCACTCCTCAGTGCTCTGCACTCGCAAAATCACTGATCCCAGACACTGTCACCCCTCAGTGCTCTGCACTCCCCAACACCACTGATCCCAGGCACTGTCACCCCTCAGTACTAAGCACTCCCAAAACCATTGATCCTAGGCACTGTCACTCCTCAGTACTATGCACTCCCAAAACCACTGATCCCAGGCACTGTCACTCCTCAGTGCTCTGCACTCCCAAAATCACTGTTCCCAGACACTGTCACCCCTCAGTGCTCTGCACTCCCAACACCACTGATCCCAGGCACTGTCAACCCTCAGTACTCTGCACTCCCCAACACCACTGATACCAGGCACTGTCACCCCTCAGTACTCTGCACTCCCCAACACCACTGATACCAGGCACTGTCACCCCTCAGTACTCTGCACTCCCCAACACCACGGATCCCAGGCACTGTCACCCCTCAGTACTCTGCACTCCCAACACCACTGATCCCAGGCACTGTCACCCCTCAATACTGTGCACTCCCAAAACCACTGATCATAGGCACTGTCACCCCTTAATACTGTGCACTCCCCAACACCACTGATCCCAGGCACTGTCACCCCTCAGTACTACGCACTCCCAAAACCATTGATCCTAGGCACTGTCAACACTCAGTAATATGCACTCCCCACACCACTGATTCCAGGCACTGTCACCCCTCAGTACTCTGCACTCGCAACACCACTGATCCCAGGCACTGTCACCCCTCAATACTGTGCACTCCCAAAACCACTGATCCCAGGTACTGCCACCCCTCAGTACTCTGCACTCCCAACACAACTGATCCCAGGCACTGTCACCCCTCAGTACTCCACACTCCCCAGCACCACTGATCCTAGGCACTGTCACCCCTGAGTGCTCTGCACTACCCAACACCACTGATCCCAGGCACTGTCACCCCTCAATACTGTGCAGTCCCCAACACCACTGATCCCAGGCACTGTCACCCCTCAGTACTCCACACTCCCCAACACCACTGATCCTAGGCACTGTCACCCCTTAGCGCTCTGCACTCCCCAACACCACTGATCCCGGGCACTGTCACCCCTCAGTAGTCTGCACTCCCAACACCACTGATCCCAGGCACTGTTACCCCTCAGTACTCTGCACTCCCAAAACCACTGATCCCAGGCACTGTCACCCCTCAGCGCTCTGCACTCCCCAACACCACTGATCCCAGGCACTGTCACCCCTCAGTTTTCTGCACTCCCAACACCACTGATCGCAGGCACTGTCACCCCTCAACACTGTGCACTCCCAACACCACTGATCCCAGGCACTGTCACCCCTCAGTTCTACACACTCCCAAAACCATTGATCCTAGGCACTGTCAGCCCTCAGTACTCTGCACTCCCCACACCACTGATCCCAGGCACTGTCACCCCTCAGTACTCTGCACTCCCAAAACCACTGATCCCAGGCACTGTCACTCCTCAATGCTCTGCACTCCCCAACACCACTGATCCCAGGCACTGTCACCCCTCAATACTGTGCACTCCCCAACAACACTGATCCCAGGCACTGTCACCCCTCAGTGCTCTGCACTCCCCAACACCAGTGATCCCAGGCACTGTCAGCCCTCAGTACTACGCACTCCCCAACACCACTGATCCCAGGCACTGTCACCCCTCAGTACTCTGCACTCCCCAACACCACTGACCTCAGGCACTGTCACCCCTCAGTGCTCTGCACTCCCCAACACCACTGATCCCAGGCACTGTCACCCCTCAGTGCTCTGCACTCCCCAACATCACTGATCCCAGGCACTGTCACCCCTCAATACTGTGCACTCCCCAACACCACTGATCTCAGGCACTGTCACCCCTCAATACTGTGTTCTCCCCAACAACACTGATCCCAGACACTGTCACCCCTCAGTGCACTGCACTCCCCAAAACCACTGATCCCAGGCACTGTCACCCCTCAGTACTACGCACTCCCAAAACCACTGATCCCAGGCACTGTCACCCCTCAGTACTCTGCACTCCCAAAACCACTGATCCCAGGCACTGTCACCCCTCAATACTGTGTTCTCCCCAACAACACTGATCCCAGACACTGTCACCCCTCAGTGCTCTGCATTCCCCAACACCAGTGATACCAGGCACTGTCACCCCTCAGTACTACGCACTCCCAAAACCACTGATCCCAGGCACTGTCACCCCTCAGTACTCTGCACTCCCAAAACCACTGATCCCAGGCACTGTCACCCCTCAATACTGTGCACTCACCAACAACACTGATCCCAGGCACTGTCACCCCTCAGTGCTCTGCACTCCCCTACACCACTGACCCCAGGCACTGTCACCCCTCTGTCCTCTGCACTCCCCAACACCACTGATCCCAGGCACTGTCACCCCTCAGAGCTCTGCACTCCTCAACATCACTGATCCCAGGCACTGTCACCCCTCAATACTGTGCACTCCCCAACACCACTGATCCCAGGCACTGTCACCCCTCAGTACTCTGCACTCCCAATACCACTGATCCCAGGCACTGTCACCCCTCAGTACTCTGCACTTCCAAAACAACTGATGCCAGGCACTGTCACCCCTCAGTGCTCTGCACTCCCCAACACCACTGATCCCAGGCACTGTCACCCCTCAGTACTATGCACTCCCAAAACCACTGATTCCGGGCACTGTCACCCCTCAGTACTACGCACTCCCAAAACCACTGATCCCAGGCACTGTCGCCCCTCAATACTCTGCACTCCCAAAACCACTGATCCCAGGCACTGTCACTCCTCAATACTGTGCACTCACCAACACCACTGATCCCAGGCACTGTCACCCCTCAGTACTACGCACTCCCAAAAGCACTGATTTGAGGCACTGTCACCCCTCAGTAGTCTGCACTCCCCAACACCACTTATCCCAGGCACTGTCACCCCTCAATTCTACGCACTCCCCAACACCACTTATCCCAGGCACTGTCACCCCTCAATACTGTGCACTCCCCAACACCACTGATCCTAAGCGCTGTCACCCATCAGTGCTCTGCACTCCCCAACACCACTCATCCCAGTCACTGTCACCCCTCAATACTCTGCACTCCCAACACCACTGATCCCAGGCACTGTCACCCCTCAGTACTCTGCAGTCCCCAACACCACTGATCCCAGGCACTCCCCAACACCACTGATCCCAGGCACGGTCACCCCTCAGTACTACGCACTCCCCAACACCACTGATCCCAGGCACTGTCACCCCTCAATACTGTGCATTCCCCAACACCACTGTTCCCGGGCACTGTCACCCCTCAGTACTCTGCACTCCCCAACACCACTGATCCCAGGCACTGTCACCCCTCAATACTGTGCACTCCCAAAACCACTGATCCCAGGCACTGTCACCCCTAAATACTGTGCACTCCCCAACACCACTGATCCCAGGCACTGTCACTCCTCAGTACTACGCACTTCCAAAACCACTGATCCCAGGCACTGTCACCCCCTCAGTACTACGCACTCCCCAACACCACTGATCCCAGGCACTGTCACCCCTCAATACTCTGCACTCCCAACACCACTGATCCCAGGCACTGTCACCCCTCAGTACTCTGCAGTCCCCAACACCACTGATCCCAGGCACTCCCCAACACCACTGATCCCAGGCACGGTCACCCCTCAGTACTACGCACTCCCCAACACCACTGATCCCAGGCACTGTCACCCCTCAATACTGTGCATTCCCCAACACCACTGTTCCCGGGCACTGTCACCCCTCAGTACTCTGCACTCCCCAACACCACTGATCCCAGGCACTGTCACCCCTAAATACTGTGCACTCCCCAACACCACTGATCCCAGGCACTGTCACTCCTCAGTACTACGCACTTCCAAAACCACTGATCCCAGGCACTGTCACCCCTCAGTACTACGCACTCCCCAACACCACTGATCCCAGGCACTGTCACCCCTCAGTACTCCACACTCCCCAACACCTCTGATCCTAGGCACTGTCACACCTCAGCGCTCTGCACTCCCAAAACCACTGATGCCAGGCACTGTCACCCCTCAATACTGTGCACTCCCTAACACCACTGATCCCAAGTACTGTCGCTCCTCAGTACTACGCACTCCCAAAACCACTGATCCCAGGCACTGTCACCCCTCAGTACTACGCACTCCCCAACACCACTGATCCCAGGCACTGTCACCCCTCAGTACTACGCACTCCCCAACACCACTGATCCCAGGCACTGTCACCCCTCAATACTGTGCACTCCCCAACACCACTGATCCCAGGCACTGTCACCCCTCAGTACTACACTCTCCCAAAACCATTGATCCTAGGCACTGTCACCCCTCAGTACTACACTCTCCCAAAACCACTGATCCCAGGCACTGTCACCCCTTAATACTGTGCACTCCCCAACACCACTGATCCCAGGCACTGTCACCCCTCAGTACTACGCACTCCCCAACACCACTGATCCCAGGCACTGTCACCCCTCAATACTGTGCACTCCCCAACACCACTAATCCCAGGCACTTTCACCCCTCAGTACTACACTCTCCCAAAACCATTGATCCTAGGCACTGTCACCCCTCAGTACTCTGCACTCCTAACACCACAGATCCCAGGCACTGTCACCCCTCAGTACTCCACACTCCCCACCACCACTGATCCTAGGTACTGTCACCCATCAGCGCTCTGTACTCCCAAAACCACTGATCCCAGGCACTGTCACTCCTCAGTACAATGCACTCCCAAAACCACTGATCCCAGGCACTATCACACCTCAGTGCTCTGCGCTCCCCATCACCGCTGATCCCAGGCACTGTCACCCCTCAGTGCTCTGCACTCCCAAAACCACTGATCCCAGGCCCTGTCACCCCTCAATACTGTGCACTCCCAACACCACTGATCCCAGGCACTGTCACCCCTCAATACTGTGCACTCCCAAAACCACTAATCCCAGGCACTGTCGCCCCTCAATACTGTGCACTCCCAAAACCACTGATCCCAGGCACTATCACCCCTCAGTGCTCTGCACTCCCAAAAAACACTGTTCCCAGGCACTGTCAACCATCAGTACTCCACACTCCCCATAACCACTGATCACGGGCTCTGACACCCCACAATTATCCGCACTCCCCAACAACACTGATCCCAGACACTGTCACCCCTCAGTACTCTGCACTCCCAAAACCACTGATCCCAGGCACTGTCACCCCTCAGTGCTCTGCACTCCCAAAACCACTGATCCCAGGCACTCTCACCCCTCAATACTGTGCACTGATCCCAGGCACTATCACCCCTCAGTGCTCTGCACTCCCAATAAACACTGTTCCCAGGCACTGTCAACCATCAGTACTCCACACTCCCCATCACCACTGATCACAGGCTCTGACACCCCACAATTATCCGCACCACTGATCCCAGGCACTATCACACCTCAGTGCTCTGCGCTTCCCATCACCGCTGATCCCAGGCACTGTCACCCCTCAGTGCTCTGCACTCCCCAACACCACTGATCCCAGACACTGTCACCCCTCAGTACTCTGCACTCCCCACACCACTGATCCCAGGCACTCCCCACACCACTGATCCCAGGCACTGTCACCCCTCAGTACTCTGCACTCCCAAAACCACTGATCCCAGGCACTGTCACCCCTCAGTGCTCTGCACTCCCAAAACCACTGATCCCAGGCACTCTCACCCCTCAATACTGTGCACTCCCAACACCACTGATCCCAGGCACTGTCACCCCTCAATACTGTGCACTCCCAAAACCACTGATCCCAGGCACTGTCACCCCTCAATACTGTGCACTCCCAAAAACCACTGATCCCAGGCACTGTCACCCCTCAGTGCTCTGCACTCCCAAAACCCACTGTTCCCAGGCACTGTCAACCATCAGTACTCCACACTCCCCAACACCACTGATCCCAGACATTGTCACCTCTCAGTACTCTGCACTCCCCCCACCACTGACCCCAGGCACTGTCACCTCTCAGTACTCTGCACTCCCAAAACCACTGATCCCAGGCACTGTCACTCCTCAATACTGTGCATTCCCAACACCACTGATCCCAGGCACTGTCACTTATCAATACTGTGCACTCCCCAACATCACTGATCCCAGGGACTGTCACCCCTCAGTACTACACACTCCCAAAACCATTGATCCTAGGCACTGTCACCCCTCAGTGCCCTGCACTCCCCAACATCACTGATCCACAGGCACTGTCACTCCTCAGTACTCTGCACTCCCAAAACCACTGATCCCAGGCACTGTCACTCCTCAATACTGTGCATTCCCAACACCACTGATCCCAGGCACTGTCACTTCTCAATACTGTGCACTCCCCAACATCACTGATCCCAGCCACTGTCACCCTTCAGTGCTCTGCACTCCCCAACACCACTGATCCCAGGCATTGTCACCCCTCAGTACTACGCACTCCCAAAACCATTGATCCTAGGCACTGTCATCCCTCAGTGCTCTGCACTCCCCAACATCACTGATCCACAGGCACTGTCACTCCTCAGTACTCTGCACTCCCAAAACCACTGATCCCAGGCACTGTCACTCCTCAGTGCTCTGCACTCCCAAAATCACTGTTCCCAGACACTGTCACCCCTCAGTGCTCTGCACTCCCAACACCACTGATCCCAGGCACTGTCACCCCTCAGTACTCTGCACTCGCCAACACCACTGATCCCAGGCACTGTCACCCCTCAGTACTCTGCACTCCCAAAACCACTGATCCCAGGCACTGTCACCCCTCAGTGCTCTGCACTCCCAAAACCACTGATCCCAGGCACTCTCACCCCTCAATACTGTGCACTCCCAACACCACTGATCCCAGGCACTGTCACCCCTCAATACTGTGCACTCCCAAAACCACTGATCCCAGGCACTGTCACCCCTCAATACTGTGCACTCCCAAAAACCACTGATCCCAGGCACTGTCACCCCTCAGTGCTCTGCACTCCCAAAACCCACTGTTCCCAGGCACTGTCAACCATCAGTACTCCACACTCCCCATCACCACTGATCACAGGGACTGACACCCAACAATTATCCACACTCCCCAACACCACTGATCCCAGACACTGTCACCCCTCAGTACTCTGCACTCCCCCCACCACTGACCCCAGGCACTGTCACCTCTCAGTACTCTGCACTCCCAAAACCACTGATCCCAGGCACTGTCACTCCTCAATACTGTGCATTCCCAACACCACTGATCCCAGGCACTGTCACTTCTCAATACTGTGCACTCCCCAACATCACTGATCCCAGGGACTGTCACCCCTCAGTACTACACACTCCCAAAACCATTGATCCTAGGCACTGTCACCCCTCAGTGCCCTGCACTCCCCAACATCACTGATCCACAGGCACTGTCACTCCTCAGTACTCTGCACTCCCAAAACCACTGATCCCAGGCACTGTCACTCCACAATACTGTGCATTCCCAACACCACTGATCCCAGGCACTGTCACGTCTCAATACTGTGCACTCCCCAACATCACTGATCCCAGCCACTGTCACCCTTCAGTGCTCTGCACTCCCCAACACCACTGATCCCAGGCATTGTCACCCCTCAGTACTACGCACTCCCAAAACCATTGATCCTAGGCACTGTCATCCCTCAGTGCTCTGCACTCCCCAACATCACTGATCCACAGGCACTGTCACTCCTCAGTACTCTGCACTCCCAAAACCACTGATCCCAGGCACTGTCACTCCTCAGTGCTCTGCACTCCCAAAATCACTGTTCCCAGACACTGTCACCCCTCAGTGCTCTGCACTCCCAACACCACCGATCCCAGGCACTGTCACCCCTCAGTACTCTGCACTCGCCAACACCACTGATAACAGGCACTGTCACCCCTCAGTACTCTGCACTCCCCAACACCACTGTTACCAGGCACTGTCACCCCTCAGTACTACGCACTCCCAAAACCATTGATCCTAGGCACTGTCACCAATCAGTAATATGCACTCCCCACACCACTGATTCCAGGCACTGTCACCCCTCAGTACTCTGCACTCCCAAAACCACTGATCCCAGGCACTGTCACTCCTCAGTACTCTGCACTCCCCAACACCACTGATACCAGGCACTGTCACCCCTCAGTACTCTGCACTGCCCAACACCACGGATCCCAGGCACTGTCACCCCTCAGTACTACGCAGTCCCCAACACCACTGATCCCAGGCACTCCCCAACACCACTGATCCCAGGCACGGTCACCCCTCAGTACTACGCACTCCCCAACACCACTGATCCCAGGCACTGTCACCCCTCAATACAGTGCATTCCCCAACACCACTGTTCCCGGGCACTGTCACCCCTCAGTACTCTGCACTCCCCAACACCACTGATCCCAGGCACTGTCACCCCTCAATACTGTGCACTCCCAAAACCACTGATCCCAGGCACTGTCACCCCTAAATACTGTGCACTCCCCAACACCACTGATCCCAGGCACTGTCACTCCTCAGTACTACGCACTTCCAAAACCACTGATCCCAGGCACTGTCACCCCTCAGTACTACGCACTCCCCAACACCACTGATCCCAGGCACTGTCACCCCTCAGTACTCCACACTCCCCAACACCTCTGATCCTAGGCACTGTCACACCTCAGCGCTCTGCACTCCCAAAACCACTGATGCCAGGCACTGTCACCCCTCAATACTGTGCACTCCCTAACACCACTGATCCCAAGCACTGTCGCTCCTCAGTACTACGCACTCCCAAAACCACTGATCCCAGGCACTGTCACCCCTCAGTACTACGCACTCCCCAACACCACTGATCCCAGGCACTGTCACCCCTCAGTACTATGCACTCCCCAACACCACTGATCCCAGGCACTGTCACCCCTCAATACTGTGCACTCCCCAACACCACTGATCCCAGGCACTGTCACCCCTCAGTACTACACTCTCCCAAAACCATTGATCCTAGGCACTGTCACCCCTCAGTACTACACTCTCCCAAAACCACTGATCCCAGGCACTGTCACCCCTTAATACTGTGCACTCCCCAACACCACTGATCCCAGGCACTGTCACCCCTCAGTACTACGCACTCCCCAACACCACTGATCCCAGGCACTGTCACCCCTCAATACTGTGCACTCCCCAACACCACTAATCCCAGGCACTTTCACCCCTCAGTACTACACTCTCCCAAAACCATTGATCCTAGGCACTGTCACCCCTCAGTACTCTGCACTCCTAACACCACAGATCCCAGGCACTGTCACCCCTCAGTACTCCACACTCCCCACCACCACTGATCCTAGGTACTGTCACCCATCAGCGCTCTGTACTCCCAAAACCACTGATCCCAGGCACTGTCACTCCTCAGTACAATGCACTCCCAAAACCACTGATCCCAGGCACTATCACACCTCAGTGCTCTGCGCTCCCCATCACCGCTGATCCCAGGCACTGTCACCCCTCAGTGCTCTGCACTCCCAAAACCACTGATCCCAGGCCCTGTCACCCCTCAATACTGTGCACTCCCAACACCACTGATCCCAGGCACTGTCACCCCTCAATACTGTGCACTCCCAAAACCACTAATCCCAGGCACTGTCACCCCTCAATACTGTGCACTCCCAAAACCACTGATCCCAGGCACTATCACCCCTCAGTGCTCTGCACTCCCATAAAACACTGTTCCCAGGCACTGTCAACCATCAGTACTCCACACTCCCCATAACCACTGATCACGGGCTCTGACACCCCACAATTATCCGCACTCCCCAACAACACTGATCCCAGACACTGTCACCCCTCAGTACTCTGCACTCCCAAAACCACTGATCCCAGGCACTGTCACCCCTCAGTGCTCTGCACTCCCAAAACCACTGATCCCAGGCACTCTCACCCCTCAATACTGTGCACTCCCAACACCACTGATCCCAGGCACCGTCACCCCTCAGTACTGTGCACTCCCAAAACCACTGATCCCAGGCACTGTCACCCCTCAATACTGTGCACTCCCAAAACCACTGATCCCAGGCACTGTCACCCCTCAGTGCTCTGCACTCCCAAAACCACTGATCCCAGGCACTGTCACCCCTCAATACTGTGCACTCCCAACACCACTGATCCCAGGCACTGTCACCCCTCAATACTGTGCACTCCCAAAACCACTAATCCCAGGCACTGTCACCCCTCAATACTGTGCACTCCTAAAACCACTGATCCCAGGCACAATCACCCCTCAGTGCTCTGCACTCCCAATAAACACTGTTCCCAGGCACTGTCAACCATCAGTACTCCACACTCCCCATCACCACTGATCACAGGCTCTGACACCCCACAATTATCCGCACTCCCCAACACCACTGATCCCAGACACTGTCACCCCTCAGTACTCTGCACTCCCCACACCACTGATCCCAGGCACTGTCACCCCTCAGTACTCTGCACTCCCAAAACCACTGATCCCAGGCACTGTCACCCCTCAGTGCTCTGCACTCCCAAAACCACTGATCCCAGGCACTCTCACCCCTCAATACTGTGCACTCCCAACACCACTGATCCCAGGCACTGTCACCCCTCAATACTGTGCACTCCCAAAACCACTGATCCCAGGCACTGTCACCCCTCAATACTGTGCACTCCCAAAAACCACTGATCCCAGGCACTGTCACCCCTCAGTGCTCTGCACTCCCAAAAACCACTGTTCCCAGGCACTGTCAACCATCAGTACTCCACACTCCCCATCACCACTGATCACAGGCACTGACACCCAACAATTATCCACACTCCCCAACACCACTGATCCCAGACACTGTCACCCCTCAGTACTCTGCACTCCCCCCACCACTGACCCCAGGCACTGTCACCCCTCAGTACTCTGCACTCCCAACACCACTGATCCCAGGCACTGTCACTTCTCAATACTGTGCACTCCCCAACATCACTGATCCCAGGGACTGTCACCCCTCAGTACTACACACTCCCAAAACCATTGATCCTAGGCACTGTCACCCCTCAGTGCCCTGCACTCCCCAACATCACTGATCCACAGGCACTGTCACTCCTCAGTACTCTGCACTCCCAAAACCACTGATCCCAGGCACTGTCACTCCTCAATACTGTGCATTCCCAACACCACTGATCCCAGGCACTGTCACTTCTCAATACTGTGCACTCCCCAACATCACTGATCCCAGCCACTGTCACCCTTCAGTGCTCTGCACTCCCCAACACCACTGATCCCAGGCATTGTCACCCCTCAGTACTACGCACTCCCAAAACCATTGATCCTAGGCACTGTCATCCCTCAGTGCTCTGCACTCCCCAACATCACTGATCCACAGGCACTGTCACTCCTCAGTGCTCTGCACTCCCAAAATCACTGTTCCCAGACACTGTCACCCCTCAGTGCTCTGCACTCCCAACACCACTGATCCCAGGCACTGTCACCCCTCAGTACTCTGCACTCGCCAACACCACTGATAACAGGCACTGTCACCCCTCAGTACTCTGCACTCCCCAACACCACTGATACCAGGCACTGTCACCCCTCAGTACTACGCACTCCCAAAACCATTGATCCTAGGCACTGTCACCCCTCAATACTGTGCACTCCCCAACACCACTGATCCCAGGCACTATCACCCCTCAGTACTACGCACTCCCAAAACCATTGATCCTAGGCACTGTCACCAATCAGTAATATGCACTCCCCACACCACTAATTCCAGGCACTGTCACCCCTCAGTACTCTGCACTCCCAAAACCACTGATCCCAGGCACTGTCACTCCTCAGTACTCTGCACTCCCCAACACCACTGATACCAGACACTGTCACCCCTCAGTACTCTGCACTCCCCAACACCACGGATCCCAGGCACTGTCACCCCTCAGTACTACGCACTCCAAAAACCATTGATCCTAGGCACTGTCACCCCTCAATACTGTGCACTCCCCAACACCACTGATCCCAGGCACTGTCACCCCTCAGTACTACGCACTCCCAAAACCATTGATCCTAGGCACTGTCACCAATCAGTAATATGCAGTCCCCACACCACTGATTCCAGGCACTGTCACCCCACAGTACTCTGCACTCCCAAAACCACTGATCACAGGCACTGTCACCCCTCAGTACTCCACACTCCCCACCACCACTGATCCTAGGTACTGTCACCCATCAGCGCTCTGCACTCCCAAAACCACTGATCCCAGGCACTGTCACTCCTCAGTACAATGCACTCCCAAAACCACTGATCCCAGGCACTATCACCCCTCTGTGCTCTGCGCTCCCCATCACCGCTGATCCCAGGCACTGTCACCCCTTAGTGCTCTGCACTCCCAAAACCACTGATCCCAGGCACTGTCACCCCTCAATACTGTGCACTCCCAACACCACTGATCCCAGGCACTGTCACCCCTCAATACTGTGCACTCCCAAAACCACTAATCCCAGGCACTGTCACCCCTCAATACTGTGCACTCCCAAAACCACTGATCCCAGGCACTATCACCCCTCAGTGCACTGCACTCCCAAAAAACACTGTTCCCAGGCACTGTCAACCATCAGTACTCCACACTCCCCATCACCACTGATCACAGACTCTGACACCCCACAATTATCCGCACTACTGATCCCAGACACTGTCACCCCTCAGTACTCTGCACTCCCCACACCACTGATCCCAGGCACTGTCACCCCTCAGTGCTCTGCACTCCCCATCACCACTGATCCCAGGCACTGTCACCCCTAAGTGCTCTGCACTCCCAAAACCACTGATCCCAGGCACTGTCACCCCTCAATACTGTGCACTCCCAAAACCACTGATCCCAGGCACTGTAACCCTTCAATACTGTGCACCCCCAAAACCACTGATCCCAGGCACTGTCACCCCTCAGTGCTCTGCACTCCCAAAAACCACTGTTCCCAGGCACTGTCAACCATCAGTACTCCACACTCCCCATCACCACTGATCACAGGCACTGACACCCCACAATTATCCGCACTCCCCAACACCACTGATCCCAGACACTGTCACCCCTCAGTACTCTGTACTCCCCACACCACTGATCCCAGGCACTGTCACCCCTCAGTGCTCTGCACTCCCAGAACCACTGATCCCAGGCACTGTCACCCCTCAGTGCTCTGCACTCCCCATCACCACTGATCCCAGGCACTGTCACCCCTAAGTGCTCTGCACTCCCAAAACCACTGATCCCAGGCACTGTCACCCCTCAGTACTGTGCACTCCCAAAACCACTGATCCCAGGCACTGTAACCCTTCAATACTGTGCACCCCCAAAACCACTGATCCCAGGCACTGTCACCCGTCAGTGCTCTGCACTCCCAAAAACCACTGTTCCCAGGCACTGTCAACCATCAGTACTCCACACTCCCCATCACCACTGATCACAGGCACTGACACCCCACAATTATCCGCACTCCCCAACACCACTGATCCCAGACTCTGTCACCCCTCAGTACTCTGTACTCCCCACACCACTGATCCCAGGCACTGTCACCCCTCAGTGCTCTGCACTCCCACAACCACTGATCCCAGGCACTGTCACCCCTCAGTGCTCTTCACTCCCCATCACCACTGATCCCAGGCACTGTCACCCCTAAGTGCTCTGCACTCCCAAAACCACTGATCCCAGGCACTGTCAACCCTCAGTACTACGCACTCCCAAAACCACTGATCCTAGGCACTGTCACCCCTCAGTGCTCTGCACGACCCAACACCACTGATCCCAGGCACTGTCACCCCTCAATACTGTGTAGTCCCCAACACCACTGATCCCAGGCACTGTCACCCCTCAGTACTCCACACTCCCCAACACCACTGATCCTAGGCACTGTCACCCCTTAGCGCTCTGCACTCCCCAACACCACTGATTCCGGGCACTGTCACCCCTCAGTAGTCTGCACTCCCAACACCACTGATCCCAGGCACTGTTACCGCTCAGTACTCTGCACTCCCAAAACCACTGATCCCAGGCACTGTCACCCCTCAGCGCTCTGCACTCCCCAACACCACTCATCCCAGGCACTGTCACCCCTCAGTTTTCTGCACTCCCAACACCACTGATCGCAGGCACTGTCACCCCTCAACACTGTGCACTCCCAACACCACTCATCACAGGCACTGTCTCCCCTCAGTGCTCTGCACTCCCCAACACCACTGATCCCAGGCACTGTCACCCTCAGTTCTACGCACTCCCAAAACCATTGATCCTAGGCACTGTCAGCCCTCAGTACTCTGCACTCCCCACACCACTGATCCCAGGCACTGTCACCCCTCAGTACTCTGCACTCCAAAAACCACTGATCCCAGGCACTGTCACTCCTCAGTGCTCTGCACTCCCCAACACCACTGATCCAGGCTCTCAATACTGTGCACTCCCCAACAACACTGATCCCAGGCACTGTCACCCCTCAGTGCTCTGCACTCCCCAACACCAGTGATCCCAGGCATTGTCACCCCTCAGTACTACGCACTCCCCAACACCACTGATCCCAGGCACTGTCACCCCTCAGTACTCTGCACTTCAAAAACCACTTATCCCAGGCACTGTCACCCCTCAGTACTACGCACTCCCAAAACCACTGATCCCGGGCACTGTCACCCCTCAGTACTACGCACTCCCAAATCCACTGATCCCAGGCACTGTCGCCCCTCAGTAATATGCACTCCCCAACACCACTGATCCCAGGCACTGTCACCCCTCAGTACTACACACTCCCAAAACCACTGATCCCGGGCACTGTCACCCCTCAGTACTTCGCACTCCAAAATCCACTAATCCCAGGCACTGTCGCCCCTCAGTAATATGCACTCCCCACACCACTGATTCCAGGCACTGTCACCCCTCAGTACTCTGCACTCCCAAAACTACTGATCCCAGGCACTGTCACTCCTCAGTGCTCTGCACTCCCCAACACCACTGATCCCAGGCACTGTCACCCCTCAATACTGTGCACTCCCAAAACCACTGATCCCAGGTACTGTCACCCCTCAGTACTCTGCACTCCCAACACCACTGATCCCAGGCACTGTCACCCCTCAGTACTCCACACTCCCCAGCACCACTGATCCTAGGCACTGTCACCCCTCAGTGCTCTGCACGACCCAACACCACTGATCCCAGGCACTGTCACCCCTCAATACTGTGTAGTCCCCAACACCACTGATCCCAGGCACTGTCACCCCTCAGTACTCCACACTCCCCAACACCACTGATCCTAGGCACTGTCACCCCTTAGCGCTCTGCACTCCCCAACACCACTGATTCCGGGCACTGTCACCCCTCAGTAGTCTGCACTCCCAACACCACTGATCCCAGGCACTGTTACCGCTCAGTACTCTGCACTCCCAAAAACACTGATCCCAGGCACTGTCACCCCTCAGCGCTCTGCACTCCCCAACACCACTCATCCCAGGCACTGTCACCCCTCAGTTTTCTGCACTCCCAACACCACTGATCGCAGGCACTGTCACCCCTCAACACTGTGCACTCCCAACACCACTCATCACAGGCACTGTCTCCCCTCAGTGCTCTGCACTCCCCAACACCACTGATCCCAGGCACTGTCACCCTCAGTTCTACGCACTCCCAAAACCATTGATCCTAGGCACTGTCAGCCCTCAGTACTCTGCACTCCCCACACCACTGATCCCAGGCACTGTCACCCCTCAGTACTCTGCACTCCAAAAACCACTGATCCCAGGCACTGTCACTCCTCAGTGCTCTGCACTCCCCAACACCACTGATCCAGGCTCTCAATACTGTGCACTCCCCAACAACACTGATCCCAGGCACTGTCACCCCTCAGTGCTCTGCACTCCCCAACACCAGTGATCCCAGGCATTGTCACCCCTCAGTACTACGCACTCCCCAACACCACTGATCCCAGGCACTGTCACCCCTCAGTACTCTGCACTTCAAAAACCACTTATCCCAGGCACTGTCACCCCTCAGTACTACGCACTCCCAAAACCACTGATCCCGGGCACTGTCACCCCTCAGTACTACGCACTCCCAAATCCACTGATCCCAGGCACTGTCGCCCCTCAGTAATATGCACTCCCCAACACCACTGATCCCAGGCACTGTCACCCCTCAGTACTACACACTCCCAAAACCACTGATCCCGGGCACTGTCACCCCTCAGTACTTCGCACTCCAAAATCCACTAATCCCAGGCACTGTCGCCCCTCAGTAATATGCACTCCCCACACCACTGATTCCAGGCACTGTCACCCCTCAGTACTCTGCACTCCCAAAACTACTGATCCCAGGCACTGTCACTCCTCAGTGCTCTGCACTCCCCAACACCACTGATCCCAGGCACTGTCACCCCTCAATACTGTGCACTCCCAAAACCACTGATCCCAGGTACTGTCACCCCTCAGTACTCTGCACTCCCAACACCACTGATCCCAGGCACTGTCACCCCTCAGTACTCCACACTCCCCAGCACCACTGATCCTAGGCACTGTCACCCCTCAGTGCTCTGCACGACCCAACACCACTGATCCCAGGCACTGTCACCCCTCAATACTGTGTAGTCCCCAACACCACTGATCCCAGGCACTGTCACCCCTCAGTACTCCACACTCCCCAACACCACTGATCCTAGGCACTGTCACCCCTTAGCGCTCTGCACTCCCCAACACCACTGATCCCGGGCACTGTCACCCCTCAGTAGTCTGAACTCCCAACACCACTGATCCCAGGCACTGTTACCCCTCAGTACTCTGCACTCCCAAAACCACTGATCCCAGGCACTGTCACCCCTCAGCGCTCTGCACTCCCCAACAACACTGATCCCAGGCACTGTCACCCCTCAGTTTTCTGCACTCCCAACACCACTGATCGCAGGCACTGTCACCCCTCAACACTGTGCACTCCCAACACCACTCATCGCAGGCACTGTCACCCCTCAGTTTTCTGCACTCCCCAACACCACTGATCCCAGGCACTGTCACCCCTCAGTTCTACGCACTCCCAAAATCATTGATCCTAGGCACTGTCAGCCCTCAGTACTCTGCACTCCCCACACCACTGATCCCAGGCACTGTCACCCCTCAGTACTCTGCACTGCCAAAACCACTGATCCCAGGCACTGTCACTCCTCAGTGCTCTGCACTCCCCAACACCACTGATCCCAGGCACTGTCACCCCTCAATACTGTGCACTCCCCAACAACACTGATCCCAGGCACTGTCACCCCTCAGTGCTCTGCACTCCCCAACACCAGTGATCCCAGGCACTGTCACCCCTCAGTACTACGCACTCCCCAACACCACTGATCCCAGGCACTGTCACCCCTCAATACTGTGCACTCCCCAACACCACTGATCCCAGGCACTGTCACCCCTCAGTACTCTGCACTCCCCAACACCACTGACCTCAGGCACTGTCACCCCTCAGTGCTCTGCACTCCCCAACACCACTGATCCCAGGCACTGTCACCCCTCAGTGCTCTGCACTCCCCAACATCACTGATCCCAGACACTGTTACCCCTCAGTGCTCTGCACTCCCCAACACCAGTGATCCCAGGCACTGTCACCCCTCAGTACTACCCACTCCCAAAACCACTGATCCCAGGCACTGTCACCCCTCAGTACTCTGCACTCCCAAAACCACTGATCCCAGGCACTGTCACCCCTCAATACTGTGTTCTCCCCAACAACACTGATCCCAGACACTGTCACCCCTCAGTGCTCTGCACTCCCCAACACCAGTGATCCCAGGCACTGTCACCCCTCAGTACTACGCACTCCCAAAACCACTGATCCGAGGCACTGTCACCCCTCAGCACTACGCACTCCCCAACACCACTGATCCCAGGCACTGTCACCCCTCAATACTGTGCACTCCCCAACACCACTGATCCCAGGAACTTTCACCCCTCAGTGCTCTGCACTCCCAAAACCACTGATCCCAGGCACTCTCACCCCTCAATACTGTGCACTCCCAACACCACTGATCCCAGGCACTGTCACCCCTCAATACTGTGTACTCCCAAAACCACTGATCCCAGGCACTGTCACCCCTCAATACTGTGCACTCCCAAAACCACTGATCCCAGGCACTGTCACCCCTCAGTGCTCTGCACTCCCAAAAACCACTGTTCCCAGGCACTGTCAACCATCAGTACTCCACACTCCCCATCACCACTGATCACAGGCCCTGACACCCCACAATTATCCACACTCCCCAACACCACTGATCCCAGACACTGTCACCCCTCAGTACTCTGCACTCCCCACACCACTGATCCCAGGCACTGTCACCCCTCAGTACTCTGCACTCCCAAAACCACTGATCCCAGGCACTGTCACTCCTCAATACTGTGCATTCCCAACACCACTGATCCCATGCACTGTCACTCCTCAGTGCTCTGCACTCGCAAAATCACTGATCCCAGACACTGTCACCCCTCAGTGCTCTGCACTCCCCAACACCACTGATCCCAGGCACTGTCACCCCTCAGTACTAAGCACTCCCAAAACCATTGATCCTAGGCACTGTCACTCCTCAGTACTCTGCACTCCCAAAACCACTGATCCCAGGCACTGTCACTCCTCAGTGCTCTGCACTCCCAAAATCACTGTTCCCAGACACTGTCACCCCTCAGTGCTCTGCACTCCCAACACCACTGATCCCAGGCACTGTCAACCCTCAGTACTCTGCACTCCCCAACACCACTGATACCAGGCACTGTCACCCCTCAGTACTCTGCACTCCCCAACACCACTGATACCAGGCACTGTCACCCCTCAGTACTCTGCACTCCCCAACACCACGGATCCCAGGCACTGTCACCCCTCAGTACTCTGCACTCCCAACACCACTGATCCCAGGCACTGTCACCCCTCAATACTGTGCACTCCCAAAACCACTGATCATAGGCACTGTCACCCCTTAATACTGTGCACTCCCCAACACCACTGATCCCAGGCACTGTCACCCCTCAGTACTACGCACTCCCAAAACCATTGATCCTAGGCACTGTCAACACTCAGTAATATGCACTCCCCACACCACTGATTCCAGGCACTGTCACCCCTCAGTACTCTGCACTCGCAACACCACTGATCCCAGGCACTGTCACCCCTCAATACTGTGCACTCCCAAAACCACTGATCCCAGGTACTGCCACCCCTCAGTACTCTGCACTCCCAACACAACTGATCCCAGGCAATGTCACCTCTCAGTACTCCACACTCCCCAGCACCACTGATCCTAGGCACTGTCACCCCTGAGTGCTCTGCACTACCCAACACCACTGATCCCAGGCACTGTCACCCCTCAATACTGTGCAGTCCCCAACACCACTGATCCCAGGCACTGTCACCCCTCAGTACTCCACACTCCCCAACACCACTGATCCTAGGCACTGTCACCCCTTAGCGCTCTGCACTCCCCAACACCACTGATCCCGGGCACTGTCACCCCTCAGTAGTCTGCACTCCCAACACCACTGATCCCAGGCACTGTTACCCCTCAGTACTCTGCACTCCCGAAACCACTGATCCCAGGCACTGTCACCCCTCAGCGCTCTGCACTCCCCAACACCACTGATCCCAGGCACTGTCACCCCTCAGTTTTCTGCACTCCCAACACCACTGATCGCAGGCACTGTCACCCCTCAACACTGTGCACTCCCAACACCACTCATCACAGGCACTGTCACCCCTCAGTGCTCTGCACTCCCCAACACCACTGATCCCAGGCACTGTCACCCCTCAGTTCTACGCACTCCCAAAACCATTGATCCTAGGCACTGTCAGCCCTCAGTACTCTGCACTCCCCACACCACTGATCCCAGGCACTGTCACCCCTCAGTACTCTGCACTCCCAAAACCACTGATCCCAGGCAATGTCACTCCTCAATGCTCTGCTCTCCCCAACACCACTGATCCCAGGCACTGTCACCCCTCAATACTGTGCACTCCCCAACACCACTGATCCTAAGCGCTGTCACCCATCAGTGCTCTGCACTCCCCAACACCACTCATCCCAGTCACTGTCACCCCTCAATACTCTGCACTCCCAACACCACTGATCCCAGGCACTGTCACCCCTCAGTACTCTGCAGTCCCCAACACCACTGATCCCAGGCACTCCCCAACACCACTGATCCCAGGCACGGTCACCCCTCAGTACTACACACTCCCCAACACCACTGATCCCAGGCACTGTCACCCCTCAATACTGTGCATTCCCCAACACCACTGTTCCCGGGCACTGTCACCCCTCAGTACTCTGCACTCCCCAACACCACTGATCCCAGGCACTGTCACCCCTCAATACTGTGCACTCCCAAAACCACTGATCCCAGGCACTGTCACCCCTAAATACTGTGCACTCCCCAACACCACTGATCCCAGGCACTGTCACTCCTCAGTACTACGCACTTCCAAAACCACTGATCCCAGGCACTGTCACCCCCTCAGTACTACGCACTCCCCAACACCACTGATCCCAGGCACTGTCACCCCTCAATACTCTGCACTCCCAACACCACTGATCCCAGGCACTGTCACCCCTCAGTACTCTGCAGTCCCCAACACCACTGACCCCAGGCACTCCCCAACACCACTGATCCCAGGCACGGTCACCCCTCAGTACTACGCACTCCCCAACACCACTGATCCCAGGCACTGTCACCCCTCAATACTGTGCATTCCCCAACACCACTGTTCCCGGGCACTGTCACCCCTCAGTACTCTGCACTCCCCAACACCACTGATCCCAGGCACTGTCACCCCTAAATACTGTGCACTCCCCAACACCACTGATCCCAGGCACTGTCACTCCTCAGTACTACGCACTTCCAAAACCACTGATCCCAGGCACTGTCACCCCTCAGTACTACGCACTCCCCAACACCACTGATCCCAGGCACTGTCACCCCTCAGTACTCCACACTCCCCAACACCTCTGATCCTAGGCACTGTCACACCTCAGCGCTCTGCACTCCCAAAACCACTGATGCCAGGCACTGTCACCCCTCAATACTGTGCACTCCCTAACACCACTGATCCCAAGTACTGTCGCTCCTCAGTACTACGCACTCCCAAAACCACTGATCCCAGGCACTGTCACCCCTCAGTACTACGCACTCCCCAACACCACTGATCCCAGGCACTGTCACCCCTCAGTACTACGCACTCCCCAACACCACTGATCCCAGGCACTGTCACCCCTCAATACTGTGCACTCCCCAACACCACTGATCCCAGGCACTGTCACCCCTCAGTACTACACTCTCCCAAAACCATTGATCCTAGGCACTGTCACCCCTCAGTACTACACTCTCCCAAAACCACTGATCCCAGGCACTGTCACCCCTTAATACTGTGCACTCCCCAACACCACTGATCCCAGGCACTGTCACCCCTCAGTACTACGCACTCCCCAACACCACTGATCCCAGGCACTGTCACCCCTCAATACTGTGCACTCCCCAACACCACTAATCCCAGGCACTTTCACCCCTCAGTACTACACTCTCCCAAAACCATTGATCCTAGGCACTGTCACCCCTCAGTACTCTGCACTCCTAACACCACAGATCCCAGGCACTGTCACCCCTCAGTACTCCACACTCCCCACCACCACTGATCCTAGGTACTGTCACCCATCAGCGCTCTGTACTCCCAAAACCACTGATCCCAGGCACTGTCACTCCTCAGTACAATGCACTCCCAAAACCACTGATCCCAGGCACTATCACACCTCAGTGCTCTGCGCTCCCCATCACCGCTGATCCCAGGCACTGTCACCCCTCAGTGCTCTGCACTCCCAAAACCACTGATCCCAGGCCCTGTCACCCCTCAATACTGTGCACTCCCAACACCACTGATCCCAGGCACTGTCACCCCTCAATACTGTGCACTCCCAAAACCACTAATCCCAGGCACTGTCGCCCCTCAATACTGTGCACTCCCAAAACCACTGATCCCAGGCACTATCACCCCTCAGTGCTCTGCACTCCCAAAAAACACTGTTCCCAGGCACTGTCAACCATCAGTACTCCACACTCCCCATAACCACTGATCACGGGCTCTGACACCCCACAATTATCCGCACTCCCCAACAACACTGATCCCAGACACTGTCACCCCTCAGTACTCTGCACTCCCAAAACCACTGATCCCAGGCACTGTCACCCCTCAGTGCTCTGCACTCCCAAAACCACTGATCCCAGGCACTCTGACCCCTCAATACTGTGCACTGATCCCAGGCACTATCACCCCTCAGTGCTCTGCACTCCCAATAAACACTGTTCCCAGGCACTGTCAACCATCAGTACTCCACACTCCCCATCACCACTGATCACAGGCTCTGACACCCCACAATTATCCGCACCACTGATCCCAGGCACTATCACACCTCAGTGCTCTGCGCTTCCCATCACCGCTGATCCCAGGCACTGTCACCCCTCAGTGCTCTGCACTCCCCAACACCACTGATCCCAGACACTGTCACCCCTCAGTACTCTGCACTCCCCACACCACTGATCCCAGGCACTCCCCACACCACTGATCCCAGGCACTGTCACCCCTCAGTACTCTGCACTCCCAAAACCACTGATCCCAGGCACTGTCACCCCTCAGTGCTCTGCACTCCCAAAACCACTGATCCCAGGCACTCTCACCCCTCAATACTGTGCACTCCCAACACCACTGATCCCAGGCACTGTCACCCCTCAATACTGTGCACTCCCAAAACCACTGATCCCAGGCACTGTCACCCCTCAATACTGTGCACTCCCAAAAACCACTGATCCCAGGCACTGTCACCCCTCAGTGCTCTGCACTCCCAAAACCCACTGTTCCCAGGCACTGTCAACCATCAGTACTCCACACTCCCCAACACCACTGATCCCAGACATTGTCACCCCTCAGTACTCTGCACTCCCCCCACCACTGACCCCAGGCACTGTCACCTCTCAGTACTCTGCACTCCCAAAACCACTGATCCCAGGCACTGTCACTCCTCAATACTGTGCATTCCCAACACCACTGATCCCAGGCACTGTCACTTCTCAATACTGTGCACTCCCCAACATCACTGATCCCAGGGACTGTCACCCCTCAGTACTACACACTCCCAAAACCATTGATCCTAGGCACTGTCACCCCTCAGTGCCCTGCACTCCCCAACATCACTGATCCACAGGCACTGTCACTCCTCAGTACTCTGCACTCCCAAAACCACTGATCCCAGGCACTGTCACTCCTCAATACTGTGCATTCCCAACACCACTGATCCCAGGCACTGTCACTTCTCAATACTGTGCACTCCCCAACATCACTGATCCCAGCCACTGTCACCCTTCAGTGCTCTGCACTCCCCAACACCACTGATCCCAGGCATTGTCACCCCTCAGTACTACGCACTCCCAAAACCATTGATCCTAGGCACTGTCATCCCTCAGTGCTCTGCACTCCCCAACATCACTGATCCACAGGCACTGTCACTCCTCAGTACTCTGCACTCCCAAAACCACTGATCCCAGGCACTGTCACTCCTCAGTGCTCTGCACTCCCAAAATCACTGTTCCCAGACACTGTCACCCCTCAGTGCTCTGCACTCCCAACACCACTGATCCCAGGCACTGTCACCCCTCAGTACTCTGCACTCGCCAACACCACTGATCCCAGGCACTGTCACCCCTCAGTACTCTGCACTCCCAAAACCACTGATCCCAGGCACTCTCACCCCTCAATACTGTGCACTCCCAACACCACTGATCCCAGGCACTGTCACCCCTCAATACTGTGCACTCCCAAAACCACTGATCCCAGGCACTGTCACCCCTCAATACTGTGCACTCCCAAAAACCACTGATCCCAGGCACTGTCACCCCTCAGTGCTCTGCACTCCCAAAACCCACTGTTCCCAGGCACTGTCAACCATCAGTACTCCACACTCCCCATCACCACTGATCACAGGCACTGACACCCAACAATTATCCACACTCCCCAACACCACTGATCCCAGACACTGTCACCCCTCAGTACTCTGCACTCCCCCCACCACTGACCCCAGGCACTGTCACCTCTCAGTACTCTGCACTCCCAAAACCACTGATCCCAGGCACTGTCACTCCTCAATACTGTGCATTCCCAACACCACTGATCCCAGGCACTGTCACTTCTCAATACTGTGCACTCCCCAACATCACTGATCCCAGGGACTGTCACCCCTCAGTACTACACACTCCCAAAACCATTGATCCTAGGCACTGTCACCCCTCAGTGCCCTGCACTCCCCAACATCACTGATCCACAGGCACTGTCACTCCTCAGTACTCTGCACTCCCAAAACCACTGATCCCAGGCACTGTCACTCCTCAATACTGTGCATTCCCAACACCACTGATCCCAGGCACTGTCACTTCTCAATACTGTGCACTCCCCAACATCACTGATCCCAGCCACTGTCACCCTTCAGTGCTCTGCACTCCCCAACACCACTGATCCCAGGCATTGTCACCCCTCAGTACTACGCACTCCCAAAACCATTGATCCTAGGCACTGTCATCCCTCAGTGCTCTGCACTCCCCAACATCACTGATCCACAGGCACTGTCACTCCTCAGTACCCTGCACTCCCAAAACCACTGATCCCAGGCACTGTCACTCCTCAGTGCTCTGCACTCCCAAAATCACTGTTCCCAGACACTGTCACCCCTCAGTGCTCTGCACTCCCAACACCACTGATCCCAGGCACTGTCACCCCTCAGTACTCTGCACTCGCCAACACCACTGATAACAGGCACTGTCACCCCTCAGTACTCTGCACTCCCCAACACCACTGATACCAGGCACTGTCACCCCTCAGTACTACGCACTCCCAAAACCATTGATCCTAGGCACTGTCACCCCTCAATACTGTGCACTCCCCAACACCACTGATCCCAGGCACTGTCACCCCTCAGTACTACGCACTCCCAAAACCATTGATCCTAGGCACTGTCACCAATCAGTAATATGCACTCCCCACACCACTGATTCCAGGCACTGTCACCCCTCAGTACTCTGCACTCCCAAAACCACTGATCCCAGGCACTGTCACTCCTCAGTACTCTGCACTCCCCAACACCACTGATACCAGGCACTGTCACCCCTCAGTACTCTGCACTGCCCAACACCACGGATCCCAGGCACTGTCACCCCTCAGTACTACGCAGTCCCCAACACCACTGATCCCAGGCACTCCCCAACACCACTGATCCCAGGCACGGTCACCCCTCAGTACTACGCACTCCCCAACACCACTGATCCCAGGCACTGTCACCCCTCAATACTGTGCATTCCCCAACACCACTGTTCCCGGGCACTGTCACCCCTCAGTACTCTGCACTCCCCAACACCACTGATCCCAGGCACTGTCACCCCTCAATACTGTGCACTCCCAAAACCACTGATCCCAGGCACTGTCACCCCTAAATACTGTGCACTCCCCAACACCACTGATCCCAGGCACTGTCACTCCTCAGTACTACGCACTTCCAAAACCACTGATCCCAGGCACTGTCACCCCTCAGTACTACGCACTCCCCAACACCACTGATCCCAGGCACTGTCACCCCTCAGTACTCCACACTCCCCAACACCTCTGATCCTAGGCACTGTCACACCTCAGCGCTCTGCACTCCCAAAACCACTGATGCCAGGCACTGTCACACCTCAATACTGTGCACTCCCTAACACCACTGATCCCAAGCACTGTCGCTCCTCAATACTACGCACTCCCAAAACCACTGATCCCAGGCACTGTCACCCCTCAGTACTACGCACTCCCCAACACCACTGATCCCAGGCACTGTCACCCCTCAGTACTATGCACTCCCCAACACCACTGATCCCAGGCACTGTCACCCCTCAATACTGTGCACTCCCCAACACCACTGATCCCAGGCACTGTCACCCCTCAGTACTACACTCTCCCAAAACCATTGATCCTAGGCACTGTCACCCCTCAGTACTACACTCTCCCAAAACCACTGATCCCAGGCACTGTCACCCCTTAATACTGTGCACTCCCCAACACCACTGATCCCAGGCACTGTCACCCCTCAGTACTACGCACTCCCCAACACCACTGATCCCAGGCACTGTCACCCCTCAATACTGTGCACTCCCCAACACCACTAATCCCAGGCACTTTCACCCCTCAGTACTACACTCTCCCAAAACCATTGATCCTAGGCACTGTCACCCCTCAGTACTCTGCACTCCTAACACCACAGATCCCAGGCACTGTCACCCCTCAGTACTCCACACTCCCCACCACCACTGATCCTAGGTACTGTCACCCATCAGCGCTCTGTACTCCCAAAACCACTGATCCCAGGCACTGTCACTCCTCAGTACAATGCACTCCCAAAACCACTGATCCCAGGCACTATCACACCTCAGTGCTCTGCGCTCCCCATCACCGCTGATCCCAGGCACTGTCACCCCTCAGTGCTCTGCACTCCCAAAACCACTGATCCCAGGCCCTGTCACCCCTCAATACTGTGCACTCCCAACACCACTGATCCCAGGCACTGTCACCCCTCAATACTGTGCACTCCCAAAACCACTAATCCCAGGCACTGTCACCCCTCAATACTGTGCACTCCCAAAACCACTGATCCCAGGCACTATCACCCCTCAGTGCTCTGCACTCCCATAAAACACTGTTCCCAGGCACTGTCAACCATCAGTACTCCACACTCCCCATAACCACTGATCACGGGCTCTGACACCCCACAATTATCCGCACTCCCCAACAACACTGATCCCAGACACTGTCACCCCTCAGTACTCTGCACTCCCAAAACCACTGATCCCAGGCACTGTCACCCCTCAGTGCTCTGCACTCCCAAAACCACTGATCCCAGGCACTCTCACCCCTCAATACTGTGCACTCCCAACACCACTGATCCCAGGCACCGTCACCCCTCAGTACTGTGCACTCCCAAAACCACTGATCCCAGGCACTGTCACCCCTCAATACTGTGCACTCCCAAAACCACTGATCCCAGGCACTGTCACCCCTCAGTGCTCTGCACTCCCAAAACCACTGATCCCAGGCACTGTCACCCCTCAATACTGTGCACTCCCAACACCACTGATCCCAGGCACTGTCACCCCTCAATACTGTGCACTCCCAAAACCACTAATCCCAGGCACTGTCACCCCTCAATACTGTGCACTCCTAAAACCACTGATCCCAGGCACAATCACCCCTCAGTGCTCTGCACTCCCAATAAACACTGTTCCCAGGCACTGTCAACCATCAGTACTCCACACTCCCCATCACCACTGATCACAGGCTCTGACACCCCACAATTATCCGCACTCCCCAACACCACTGATCCCAGGCACTGTCACCCCTCAATACTGTGCACTCCCAAAACCACTGATCCCAGGCACTGTCACCCCTAAATACTGTGCACTCCCCAACACCACTGATCCCAGGCACTGTCACTCCTCAGTACTACGCACTTCCAAAACCACTGATCCCAGGCACTGTCACCCCCTCAGTACTACGCACTCCCCAACACCACTGATCCCAGGCACTGTCACCCCTCAATACTCTGCACTCCCAACACCACTGATCCCAGGCACTGTCACCCCTCAGTACTCTGCAGTCCCCAACACCACTGACCCCAGGCACTCCCCAACACCACTGATCCCAGGCACGGTCACCCCTCAGTACTACGCACTCCCCAACACCACTGATCCCAGGCACTGTCACCCCTCAATACTGTGCATTCCCCAACACCACTGTTCCCGGGCACTGTCACCCCTCAGTACTCTGCACTCCCCAACACCACTGATCCCAGGCACTGTCACCCCTAAATACTGTGCACTCCCCAACACCACTGATCCCAGGCACTGTCACTCCTCAGTACTACGCACTTCCAAAACCACTGATCCCAGGCACTGTCACCCCTCAGTACTACGCACTCCCCAACACCACTGATCCCAGGCACTGTCACCCCTCAGTACTCCACACTCCCCAACACCTCTGATCCTAGGCACTGTCACACCTCAGCGCTCTGCACTCCCAAAACCACTGATGCCAGGCACTGTCACCCCTCAATACTGTGCACTCCCTAACACCACTGATCCCAAGTACTGTCGCTCCTCAGTACTACGCACTCCCAAAACCACTGATCCCAGGCACTGTCACCCCTCAGTACTACGCACTCCCCAACACCACTGATCCCAGGCACTGTCACCCCTCAGTACTACGCACTCCCCAACACCACTGATCCCAGGCACTGTCACCCCTCAATACTGTGCACTCCCCAACACCACTGATCCCAGGCACTGTCACCCCTCAGTACTACACTCTCCCAAAACCATTGATCCTAGGCACTGTCACCCCTCAGTACTACACTCTCCCAAAACCACTGATCCCAGGCACTGTCACCCCTTAATACTGTGCACTCCCCAACACCACTGATCCCAGGCACTGTCACCCCTCAGTACTACGCACTCCCCAACACCACTGATCCCAGGCACTGTCACCCCTCAATACTGTGCACTCCCCAACACCACTAATCCCAGGCACTTTCACCCCTCAGTACTACACTCTCCCAAAACCATTGATCCTAGGCACTGTCACCCCTCAGTACTCTGCACTCCTAACACCACAGATCCCAGGCACTGTCACCCCTCAGTACTCCACACTCCCCACCACCACTGATCCTAGGTACTGTCACCCATCAGCGCTCTGTACTCCCAAAACCACTGATCCCAGGCACTGTCACTCCTCAGTACAATGCACTCCCAAAACCACTGATCCCAGGCACTATCACACCTCAGTGCTCTGCGCTCCCCATCACCGCTGATCCCAGGCACTGTCACCCCTCAGTGCTCTGCACTCCCAAAACCACTGATCCCAGGCCCTGTCACCCCTCAATACTGTGCACTCCCAACACCACTGATCCCAGGCACTGTCACCCCTCAATACTGTGCACTCCCAAAACCACTAATCCCAGGCACTGTCGCCCCTCAATACTGTGCACTCCCAAAACCACTGATCCCAGGCACTATCACCCCTCAGTGCTCTGCACTCCCAAAAAACACTGTTCCCAGGCACTGTCAACCATCAGTACTCCACACTCCCCATAACCACTGATCACGGGCTCTGACACCCCACAATTATCCGCACTCCCCAACAACACTGATCCCAGACACTGTCACCCCTCAGTACTCTGCACTCCCAAAACCACTGATCCCAGGCACTGTCACCCCTCAGTGCTCTGCACTCCCAAAACCACTGATCCCAGGCACTCTGACCCCTCAATACTGTGCACTGATCCCAGGCACTATCACCCCTCAGTGCTCTGCACTCCCAATAAACACTGTTCCCAGGCACTGTCAACCATCAGTACTCCACACTCCCCATCACCACTGATCACAGGCTCTGACACCCCACAATTATCCGCACCACTGATCCCAGGCACTATCACACCTCAGTGCTCTGCGCTTCCCATCACCGCTGATCCCAGGCACTGTCACCCCTCAGTGCTCTGCACTCCCCAACACCACTGATCCCAGACACTGTCACCCCTCAGTACTCTGCACTCCCCACACCACTGATCCCAGGCACTCCCCACACCACTGATCCCAGGCACTGTCACCCCTCAGTACTCTGCACTCCCAAAACCACTGATCCCAGGCACTGTCACCCCTCAGTGCTCTGCACTCCCAAAACCACTGATCCCAGGCACTCTCACCCCTCAATACTGTGCACTCCCAACACCACTGATCCCAGGCACTGTCACCCCTCAATACTGTGCACTCCCAAAACCACTGATCCCAGGCACTGTCACCCCTCAATACTGTGCACTCCCAAAAACCACTGATCCCAGGCACTGTCACCCCTCAGTGCTCTGCACTCCCAAAACCCACTGTTCCCAGGCACTGTCAACCATCAGTACTCCACACTCCCCAACACCACTGATCCCAGACATTGTCACCCCTCAGTACTCTGCACTCCCCCCACCACTGACCCCAGGCACTGTCACCTCTCAGTACTCTGCACTCCCAAAACCACTGATCCCAGGCACTGTCACTCCTCAATACTGTGCATTCCCAACACCACTGATCCCAGGCACTGTCACTTCTCAATACTGTGCACTCCCCAACATCACTGATCCCAGGGACTGTCACCCCTCAGTACTACACACTCCCAAAACCATTGATCCTAGGCACTGTCACCCCTCAGTGCCCTGCACTCCCCAACATCACTGATCCACAGGCACTGTCACTCCTCAGTACTCTGCACTCCCAAAACCACTGATCCCAGGCACTGTCACTCCTCAATACTGTGCATTCCCAACACCACTGATCCCAGGCACTGTCACTTCTCAATACTGTGCACTCCCCAACATCACTGATCCCAGCCACTGTCACCCTTCAGTGCTCTGCACTCCCCAACACCACTGATCCCAGGCATTGTCACCCCTCAGTACTACGCACTCCCAAAACCATTGATCCTAGGCACTGTCATCCCTCAGTGCTCTGCACTCCCCAACATCACTGATCCACAGGCACTGTCACTCCTCAGTACTCTGCACTCCCAAAACCACTGATCCCAGGCACTGTCACTCCTCAGTGCTCTGCACTCCCAAAATCACTGTTCCCAGACACTGTCACCCCTCAGTGCTCTGCACTCCCAACACCACTGATCCCAGG
Source organism: Ambystoma mexicanum (assembly GCF_040938575.1). Lineage (NCBI taxonomy): Eukaryota > Metazoa > Chordata > Amphibia > Caudata > Ambystomatidae > Ambystoma > Ambystoma mexicanum. Next base: position 1,531,191,825 of record NC_090931.1, on the reverse strand, counting down.
CACTGTCACCCCTCAGTACTCTGCACTCGCCAACACCACTGATCCCAGGCACTGTCACCCCTCAGTACTCTGCACTCCCAAAACCACTGATCCCAGGCACTGTCACCCCTCAGTGCTCTGCACTCCCAAAACCACTGATCCCAGGCACTCTCACCCCTCAATACTGTGCACTCCCAACACCACTGATCCCAGGCACTGTCACCCCTCAATACTGTGCACTCCCAAAACCACTGATCCCAGGCACTGTCACCCCTCAATACTGTGCACTCCCAAAAACCACTGATCCCAGGCACTGTCACCCCTCAGTGCTCTGCACTCCCAAAACCCACTGTTCCCAGGCACTGTCAACCATCAGTACTCCACACTCCCCATCACCACTGATCACAGGCACTGACACCCAACAATTATCCACACTCCCCAACACCACTGATCCCAGACACTGTCACCCCTCAGTACTCTGCACTCCCCCCACCACTGACCCCAGGCACTGTCACCTCTCAGTACTCTGCACTCCCAAAACCACTGATCCCAGGCACTGTCACTCCTCAATACTGTGCATTCCCAACACCACTGATCCCAGGCACTGTCACTTCTCAATACTGTGCACTCCCCAACATCACTGATCCCAGGGACTGTCACCCCTCAGTACTACACACTCCCAAAACCATTGATCCTAGGCACTGTCACCCCTCAGTGCCCTGCACTCCCCAACATCACTGATCCACAGGCACTGTCACTCCTCAGTACTCTGCACTCCCAAAACCACTGATCCCAGGCACTGTCACTCCTCAATACTGTGCATTCCCAACACCACTGATCCCAGGCACTGTCACTTCTCAATACTGTGCACTCCCCAACATCACTGATCCCAGCCACTGTCACCCTTCAGTGCTCTGCACTCCCCAACACCACTGATCCCAGGCATTGTCACCCCTCAGTACTACGCACTCCCAAAACCATTGATCCTAGGCACTGTCATCCCTCAGTGCTCTGCACTCCCCAACATCACTGATCCACAGGCACTGTCACTCCTCAGTACCCTGCACTCCCAAAACCACTGATCCCAGGCACTGTCACTCCTCAGTGCTCTGCACTCCCAAAATCACTGTTCCCAGACACTGTCACCCCTCAGTGCTCTGCACTCCCAACACCACTGATCCCAGGCACTGTCACCCCTCAGTACTCTGCACTCGCCAACACCACTGATAACAGGCACTGTCACCCCTCAGTACTCTGCACTCCCCAACACCACTGATACCAGGCACTGTCACCCCTCAGTACTACGCACTCCCAAAACCATTGATCCTAGGCACTGTCACCCCTCAATACTGTGCACTCCCCAACACCACTGATCCCAGGCACTGTCACCCCTCAGTACTACGCACTCCCAAAACCATTGATCCTAGGCACTGTCACCAATCAGTAATATGCACTCCCCACACCACTGATTCCAGGCACTGTCACCCCTCAGTACTCTGCACTCCCAAAACCACTGATCCCAGGCACTGTCACTCCTCAGTACTCTGCACTCCCCAACACCACTGATACCAGGCACTGTCACCCCTCAGTACTCTGCACTGCCCAACACCACGGATCCCAGGCACTGTCACCCCTCAGTACTACGCAGTCCCCAACACCACTGATCCCAGGCACTCCCCAACACCACTGATCCCAGGCACGGTCACCCCTCAGTACTACGCACTCCCCAACACCACTGATCCCAGGCACTGTCACCCCTCAATACTGTGCATTCCCCAACACCACTGTTCCCGGGCACTGTCACCCCTCAGTACTCTGCACTCCCCAACACCACTGATCCCAGGCACTGTCACCCCTCAATACTGTGCACTCCCAAAACCACTGATCCCAGGCACTGTCACCCCTAAATACTGTGCACTCCCCAACACCACTGATCCCAGGCACTGTCACTCCTCAGTACTACGCACTTCCAAAACCACTGATCCCAGGCACTGTCACCCCTCAGTACTACGCACTCCCCAACACCACTGATCCCAGGCACTGTCACCCCTCAGTACTCCACACTCCCCAACACCTCTGATCCTAGGCACTGTCACACCTCAGCGCTCTGCACTCCCAAAACCACTGATGCCAGGCACTGTCACCCCTCAATACTGTGCACTCCCTAACACCACTGATCCCAAGCACTGTCGCTCCTCAATACTACGCACTCCCAAAACCACTGATCCCAGGCACTGTCACCCCTCAGTACTACGCACTCCCCAACACCACTGATCCCAGGCACTGTCACCCCTCAGTACTATGCACTCCCCAACACCACTGATCCCAGGCACTGTCACCCCTCAATACTGTGCACTCCCCAACACCACTGATCCCAGGCACTGTCACCCCTCAGTACTACACTCTCCCAAAACCATTGATCCTAGGCACTGTCACCCCTCAGTACTACACTCTCCCAAAACCACTGATCCCAGGCACTGTCACCCCTTAATACTGTGCACTCCCCAACACCACTGATCCCAGGCACTGTCACCCCTCAGTACTACGCACTCCCCAACACCACTGATCCCAGGCACTGTCACCCCTCAATACTGTGCACTCCCCAACACCACTAATCCCAGGCACTTTCACCCCTCAGTACTACACTCTCCCAAAACCATTGATCCTAGGCACTGTCACCCCTCAGTACTCTGCACTCCTAACACCACAGATCCCAGGCACTGTCACCCCTCAGTACTCCACACTCCCCACCACCACTGATCCTAGGTACTGTCACCCATCAGCGCTCTGTACTCCCAAAACCACTGATCCCAGGCACTGTCACTCCTCAGTACAATGCACTCCCAAAACCACTGATCCCAGGCACTATCACACCTCAGTGCTCTGCGCTCCCCATCACCGCTGATCCCAGGCACTGTCACCCCTCAGTGCTCTGCACTCCCAAAACCACTGATCCCAGGCCCTGTCACCCCTCAATACTGTGCACTCCCAACACCACTGATCCCAGGCACTGTCACCCCTCAATACTGTGCACTCCCAAAACCACTAATCCCAGGCACTGTCACCCCTCAATACTGTGCACTCCCAAAACCACTGATCCCAGGCACTATCACCCCTCAGTGCTCTGCACTCCCAAAAAACACTGTTCCCAGGCACTGTCAACCATCAGTACTCCACACTCCCCATAACCACTGATCACGGGCTCTGACACCCCACAATTATCCGCACTCCCCAACAACACTGATCCCAGACACTGTCACCCCTCAGTACTCTGCACTCCCAAAACCACTGATCCCAGGCACTGTCACCCCTCAGTGCTCTGCACTCCCAAAACCACTGATCCCAGGCACTCTCACCCCTCAATACTGTGCACTCCCAACACCACTGATCCCAGGCACCGTCACCCCTCAGTACTGTGCACTCCCAAAACCACTGATCCCAGGCACTGTCACCCCTCAATACTGTGCACTCCCAAAACCACTGATCCCAGGCACTGTCACCCCTCAGTGCTCTGCACTCCCAAAACCACTGATCCCAGGCACTGTCACCCCTCAATACTGTGCACTCCCAACACCACTGATCCCAGGCACTGTCACCCCTCAATACTGTGCACTCCCAAAACCACTAATCCCAGGCACTGTCACCCCTCAATACTGTGCACTCCTAAAACCACTGATCCCAGGCACAATCACCCCTCAGTGCTCTGCACTCCCAATAAACACTGTTCCCAGGCACTGTCAACCATCAGTACTCCACACTCCCCATCACCACTGATCACAGGCTCTGACACCCCACAATTATCCGCACTCCCCAACACCACTGATCCCAGACACTGTCACCCCTCAGTACTCTGCACTCCCCACACCACTGATCCCAGGCACTGTCACCCCTCAGTACTCTGCACTCCCAAAACCACTGATCCCAGGCACTGTCACCCCTCAGTGCTCTGCACTCCCAAAACCACTGATCCCAGGCACTCTCACCCCTCAATACTGTGCACTCCCAACACCACTGATCCCAGGCACTGTCACCCCTCAATACTGTGCACTCCCAAAACCACTGATCCCAGGCACTGTCACCCCTCAATACTGTGCACTCCCAAAAACCACTGATCCCAGGCACTGTCACCCCTCAGTGCTCTGCACTCCCAAAAACCACTGTTCCCAGGCACTGTCAACCATCAGTACTCCACACTCCCCATCACCACTGATCACAGGCACTGACACCCAACAATTATCCACACTCCCCAACACCACTGATCCCAGACACTGTCACCCCTCAGTACTCTGCACTCCCCCCACCACTGACCCCAGGCACTGTCACCCCTCAGTACTCTGCACTCCCAAAACCACTGATCCCAGGCACTGTCACTCCTCAATACTGTGCATTCCCAACACCACTGATCCCAGGCACTGTCACTTCTCAATACTGTGCACTCCCCAACATCACTGATCCCAGGGACTGTCACCCCTCAGTACTACACACTCCCAAAACCATTGATCCTAGGCACTGTCACCCCTCAGTGCCCTGCACTCCCCAACATCACTGATCCACAGGCACTGTCACTCCTCAGTACTCTGCACTCCCAAAACCACTGATCCCAGGCACTGTCACTCCTCAATACTGTGCATTCCCAACACCACTGATCCCAGGCACTGTCACTTCTCAATACTGTGCACTCCCCAACATCACTGATCCCAGCCACTGTCACCCTTCAGTGCTCTGCACTCCCCAACACCACTGATCCCAGGCATTGTCACCCCTCAGTACTACGCACTCCCAAAACCATTGATCCTAGGCACTGTCATCCCTCAGTGCTCTGCACTCCCCAACATCACTGATCCACAGGCACTGTCACTCCTCAGTACTCTGCACTCCCAAAACCACTGATCCCAGGCACTGTCACTCCTCAGTGCTCTGCACTCCCAAAATCACTGTTCCCAGACACTGTCACCCCTCAGTGCTCTGCACTCCCAACACCACTGATCCCAGGCACTGTCACCCCTCAGTACTCTGCACTCGCCAACACCACTGATAACAGGCACTGTCACCCCTCAGTACTCTGCACTCCCCAACACCACTGATACCAGGCACTGTCACCCCTCAGTACTACGCACTCCCAAAACCATTGATCCTAGGCACTGTCACCCCTCAATACTGTGCACTCCCCAACACCACTGATCCCAGGCACTATCACCCCTCAGTACTACGCACTCCCAAAACCATTGATCCTAGGCACTGTCACCAATCAGTAATATGCACTCCCCACACCACTGATTCCAGGCACTGTCACCCCTCAGTACTCTGCACTCCCAAAACCACTGATCCCAGGCACTGTCACTCCTCAGTACTCTGCACTCCCCAACACCACTGATACCAGACACTGTCACCCCTCAGTACTCTGCACTCCCCAACACCACGGATCCCAGGCACTGTCACCCCTCAGTACTACGCACTCCCAAAACCATTGATCCTAGGCACTGTCACCCCTCAATACTGTGCACTCCCCAACACCACTGATCCCAGGCACTGTCACCCCTCAGTACTACGCACTCCCAAAACCATTGATCCTAGGCACTGTCACCAATCAGTAATATGCACTCCCCACACCACTGATTCCAGGCACTGTCACCCCACAGTACTCTGCACTCCCAAAACCACTGATCCCAGGCACTGTCACCCCTCAGTACTCCACACTCCCCACCACCACTGATCCTAGGTACTGTCACCCATCAGCGCTCTGCACTCCCAAAACCACTGATCCCAGGCACTGTCACTCCTCAGTACAATGCACTCCCAAAACCACTGATCCCAGGCACTATCACCCCTCTGTGCTCTGCGCTCCCCATCACCGCTGATCCCAGGCACTGTCACCCCTTAGTGCTCTGCACTCCCAAAACCACTGATCCCAGGCACTGTCACCCCTCAATACTGTGCACTCCCAACACCACTGATCCCAGGCACTGTCACCCCTCAATACTGTGCACTCCCAAAACCACTAATCCCAGGCACTGTCACCCCTCAATACTGTGCACTCCCAAAACCACTGATCCCAGGCACTATCACCCCTCAGTGCACTGCACTCCCAAAAAACACTGTTCCCAGGCACTGTCAACCATCAGTACTCCACACTCCCCATCACCACTGATCACAGACTCTGACACCCCACAATTATCCGCACTACTGATCCCAGACACTGTCACCCCTCAGTACTCTGCACTCCCCACACCACTGATCCCAGGCACTGTCACCCCTCAGTGCTCTGCACTCCCCATCACCACTGATCCCAGGCACTGTCACCCCTAAGTGCTCTGCACTCCCAAAACCACTGATCCCAGGCACTGTCACCCCTCAATACTGTGCACTCCCAAAACCACTGATCCCAGGCACTGTAACCCTTCAATACTGTGCACCCCCAAAACCACTGATCCCAGGCACTGTCACCCCTCAGTGCTCTTCACTCCCAAAAACCACTGTTCCCAGGCACTGTCAACCATCAGTACTCCACACTCCCCATCACCACTGATCACAGGCACTGACACCCCACAATTATCCGCACTCCCCAACACCACTGATCCCAGACACTGTCACCCCTCAGTACTCTGTACTCCCCACACCACTGATCCCAGACACTGTCACCCCTCAGTGCTCTGCACTCCCAGAACCACTGATCCCAGGCACTGTCACCCCTCAGTGCTCTGCACTCCCCATCACCACTGATCCCAGGCACTGTCACCCCTAAGTGCTCTGCACTCCCAAAACCACTGATCCCAGGCACTGTCACCCCTCAGTACTGTGCACTCCCAAAACCACTGATCCCAGGCACTGTAACCCTTCAATACTGTGCACCCCCAAAACCACTGATCCTAGGCACTGTCACCCGTCAGTGCTCTGCACTCCCAAAAACCACTGTTCCCAGGCACTGTCAACCATCAGTACTCCACACTCCCCATCACCACTGATCACAGGCACTGACACCCCACAATTATCCGCACTCCCCAACACCACTGATCCCAGACTCTGTCACCCCTCAGTACTCTGTACTCCCCACACCACTGATCCCAGGCACTGTCACCCCTCAGTGCTCTGCACTCCCACAACCACTGATCCCAGGCACTGTCACCCCTCAGTGCTCTTCACTCCCCATCACCACTGATCCCAGGCACTGTCACCCCTAAGTGCTCTGCACTCCCAAAACCACTGATCCCAGGCACTGTCAACCCTCAGTACTACGCACTCCCAAAACCACTGATCCTAGGCACTGTCACCCCTCAGTGCTCTGCACTCCCAAAACCACTGATCCCAGGCACTGTCACCCCTCAGTGCTCTGCACTCCCCATCACCACTGATCCCAGGCACTGTCACCCCTAAGTGCTCTGCACTCCCAAAACCACTGATCCCAGGCACTGTCAACCCTCAGTACTACGCACTCCCAAAACCACTGATCCCAGGCACTGTCACCCCTCAGTGCTCTGCTATCCCAAAACCACTGTTCCCAGGCACTGTCAACCATCAGTACTCCACACTCCCTAACACCACTGATCACAGGCACTGACACCCCACAATTATCCGCACTCCCCAACACCACTGATCCCAGACACTGTCACCCCTCAGTACTCTGCACCCCCCCAATCACTGTTCCCAGGCACTGTCACCCCTCAGTGCTCTGCACTCCCAAAACCACTGATCCTAGGCACTGTCACCCCTCAGTGCTCTGCACTCCTAAAACCACTGATCCCAGGCAGTCACTCCTCAATACTGTGCACTCCCAAAACCACTGATCCTAAGCACTGTCACCCTCAGTACTCTGCACTCCCCAACACCACTGATCCCAGGCACTGTCACCCCTCAATACTGTGCACTCCCCAACACCACTGATCCCAGGCACTGTCACCCCTCAGTACTACACACTCCCAAAACCACTGATCCTAGGCACTGTCACCCCTCAGTACTCTGCACTCTCCAACACCACTGATCCCAGTCAGTGTCACCCTTCAATACTCTGCACTCCCTAACACCACTCACCACACTTCCCCAGACACTGACACTCTCAGTACTCTGTAATCCCTAAAGGTACCCACTTTCCATAGATACTGCCTCTCCTCACCAAATTGTGGTCTGCAAATCACCCACTGACTCAGAGCAGGGTTATTTCATAGTAGTCCCCAGTCACTACACTGGCCATTGTCACCAGGCATTGCCACATTTCACAAATCTGCAGTCTGGAAAACTAGCCACATCGCCCAGGCACTGCCACCCATCAATACAATGATGTATGTACTAGGAACTGCCCCTAAGTACTGTCATCCCTCAGTAGTCTGGACATTACCCACTGTCTCCGGGCACTGCCATGCCTCAGCGCTGTGCAGTCTGTAAACTACCTATGCATTATCCCCCTCAGTATATGCAGTGTGTAAACTAGCCACGCTCCCCAGACACTGTCATGCCTCAGTGCTCTGTAGTCTGTAAACTACATAGGCATTATCCCCCTCAGTATATGCAGTGTGTAAACTAGCCACTCTCCCCAGACACTGCCATGCCTAGTGGTCTGCATTCTGTAAACTACCTAGGCATTGTCTCCCTCAGTATATGCAGTGTGCAAACTATCCACTCTCCCCAGACACTGTCATGCCTCAGTGCTCTGCAGTCTGTAAACTACCTAGGCATTATCCCCCTCAGTATATGCAGTGTGTAAACTAGCCACTCTCCCCAGATACTGCCATACTCTGTGTTCTTTGTTCCGTAAACTACTCATTTCTCCTGACACTGTCACCCCTCAGTGCTCTGTAGTCTGTAAACTACCTAGGCATTATCCCTCTCAGTATATGCAGTGTGTAATCTAGCCACTCTCACCAGACACTGCCATGCCTCAGTGCTCTGTAGTCTGTAAACTACCTAAGCATTATCCCTATCAGTATATGCAGTGTGTAATCTATCCACTCTCCCCAGACATGCCATGCCTCAGTTCTCTGCCATCTGTAAACTACCTAGGCATTGTCTCACTCCGTATATGCAGTGTGTAAACTAGCCACTCTCCCCAGACACTGCCATACCTAGTGGTCTGCATTCTGTAAACTGCCTAGGCATTATCACCCTCAGTACATGCAGTGTGTAATCTAGCCACTCTCCCCAGACACTGCCATGTCTTAGTGCTCTGCAGTCTGTAAACTACCTAGGCATTGTCCCCTCAGTATATACAGTGTGTAAACTAGCCACTCTCCCCTGACGCTGCCATGCCTCAGTGTTCTGCAGTCTGTAAACTACCTAGGCATTGTCTCCCTCAGTATATGCAGTGTGTAAACTAGCCACTCTCCCCAGACACTGCCATACCTAGTGGTCTGCATTATGTAAACTGCCTAGGCATTGTCACCCTCTGTATATGCAGTGTGCAAACTAGCCACTCTCCCCAGACACTGCCATGCTTCAATGCTCTGCAGTCTGTAAGCTACCTAGGCATTGTCTCCCTCTGTATATGCTTTGTGAAAACTAGCCACTCTCCCCAGACACTGCCATGCCTCAGTGCTCTGCAGTCGGTACACTACCTAGGCATTGTCTCCCTCATTATATGCAGTGTGCAAACTAGCCACTCTCCCCAGACACTGCTATGCCTCAGTGCTCTGCAGTCGGTAAAGTACCTAGGCATTCACACCCTCAGTATATGCAGTGTGTAAACTAGCCACTCTCCCCAGACACTGCCATACCTCAGTGCTCTGTAATCTGTAAACTACCTAGGCATTATCCCCTTCAGTATATGCAGTGTATAATCTAGCCACTCTCACCAGACACTGCCATGCCTCAGTGCTCTGCAGTCGGTAAACTACCTAGGCATTCACACACTCAGTATATGCAGTGTATCACCTAGCCACTCTCCCCAGACACTGGTATACCTCAGTGCTCTATAGTCTGTAAACTACCTAGGCATTATCCCGCTCAGTATATGCAGTGTGTAATCTAGCCACTCTCACCAGACACTCCCATGCCTCAGTGTTCTGTAGTCTGTAAACTACCTAGGCATTATCCCTCTCAGTATATGCAGTGTTTAATCTAGCCACTCTCCCCAGACACTGCCATTCCTCAGTGCTATGTAGTCCGTAAACTACCTAGGCATTATCCCTCTCAGTATATGCAGTGTGTAATCTAGCCACTCTCCCCAGACACTGCCATGCGTCAGTGCTCTGTAGTCTGTAAACTACTAGGCATTATCCCTCTCAGTATAGGCAGTGTGTAATCTAGCTACTCTCCCCAGACACTGCCATGCCTCAGTGCTCTGTAGTCTGTAAACTACCTAGGCATTATCCCTCTCAGTATATGCAGTGTATAATCTAGCGACTCCCCCCAGACACTGCCATGCCTCAATGCTCTGTAGTCTGTAAACTACCTAGGCATTAGCCCCCTCAGTATATGCAGTGTGTAAACTAGCCACTCCCCCCAGACACTGCCATGCCTAGTGGTCTGCATTCTGTAAACTACCTAGGCATTGTCTCCCTCAGTATATGCAGTGTGCAAACTATCCACTCTCCCCAGACACTGTAATGTCTCAGTGCTCTGCAGTCTGTAAACTACCTAGGCATTATCCCCCTCAGTTTATGCAGTGTGTAAACTAGCCACTCCCCCCAGACACTGCCATGCCTCAGTGCTCTGCATTCTGTAAACTACCTAGGCATTGTAACCCTCAGTATATGCAGTGTGTAAACTAGCCACTCTCCCCGGGCACTGCCATGCCTCAGTGCTCTGCAGTCTGTAAACTACCTAGGCATTATCCCCCCTCAGTATATGCAGTGTGTAAACTAGCCACTCTCCCCAGACACTGCCATGCCTCAGTTCTCTGCCGTCTGTAAACTACCTAGGCATTGTCTCACTCAGTATATGCAGTGTGTAAACTAGCCACTCTCCCCAGACACTGCCATACCCAGTGGTCTGCATTCTGTAAACTACCTAGACATTGTCTCCCTCAGTATATGCAGTGCGCAAACTATCCACTCTCCCCAGACACTGTCATGTCTCAGTGCTCTGCAGTCTGTAAACTACCTAGGAATTGTCCCCTCAGTATATACAGTGTGTAAACTAGCCACTCTCCCCTGACGCTGCCATGCCTCAGTGTTCTGCAGTCTGTAAACTACCTAGGCATTGTCTCCCTCAGTATATGCAGTGTGTAAACTAGCCACTCTCCCCAGACACTGCCATACCTAGTGGTCTGCATTATGTAAACTGCCTAGGCATTGTCACCCTCTGTATATGCAGTGTGCAAACTAGCCACTCTCCCCAGACACTGCCATGCTTCAGTGCTCTGCAGTCTGTAAGCTACCTAGGCATTGTCTCCCTCTGTATATGCTTTGTGTAAACTAGCCACTCACCCCAGACACTGCCATGCCTCAGTGCTCTGCAGTCGGTACACTACCTAGGCATTGTCTCCCTCAGTATATGCAGTGTGCAAACTAGCCACTCTCCCCAGACACTGCTATGCCTCAGTGCTCTGCAGTCGGTAAACTACCTAGGCATTCACACCCTCAGTATATGCAGTGTGTAAACTAGCCACTCTCCCCAGACACTGCCATACCTCAGTGCTCTGTAATCTGTAAACTACCTAGGCATTATCCCCTTCAGTATATGCAGTGTATAATCTAGCCACTCTCACCAGACACTGCCATGCCTCAGTGCTCTGCAGTCGGTAAACTACCTAGGCATTCACACACTCAGTATATGCAGTGTATCACCTAGCCACTCTCCCCAGACACTGGTATACCTCAGTGCTCTATAGTCTGTAAACTACCTAGGCATTATCCCGCTCAGTATATGCAGTGTGTAATCTAGCCACTCTCACCAGACACTCCCATGCCTCAGTGTTCTGTAGTCTGTAAACTACCTAGGCATTATCCCTCTCAGTATATGCAGTGTTTAATCTAGCCACTCTCCCCAGACACTGCCATTCCTCAGTGCTATGTAGTCCGTAAACTACCTAGGCATTATCCCTCTCAGTATATGCAGTGTGTAATCTAGCCACTCTCCCCAGACACTGCCATGCCTCAGTGCTCTGTAGTCTGTAAACTACTAGGCATTATCCCTCACAGTATAGGCAGTGTGTAATCTAGCTACTCTCCCCAGACACTGCCATGCCTCAGTGCTCTGTAGTCTGTAAACTACCAGGCATTATCCCTCTCAGTATATGCAGTGTATAATCTAGCGACTCCCCCCAGACACTGCCATGCCTCAATGCTCTGTAGTCTGTAAACTACCTAGGCATTAGCCCCCTCAGTATATGCAGTGTGTAAACTAGCCACTCCCCCCAGACACTGCCATGCCTAGTGGTCTGCATTCTGTAAACTACCTAGGCATTGTCTCCCTCAGTATATGCAGTGTGCAAACTATCCACTCTCCCCAGACACTGTAATGTCTCAGTGCTCTGCAGTCTGTAAACTACCTAGGCATTATCCCCCTCAGTTTATGCAGTGTGTAAACTAGCCACTCTCCCCGGGCACTGCCATGCCTCAGTGCTCTGCAGTCTGTAAACTACCTAGGCATTATCCCCCCTCAGTATGTGCAGTGTGTAAACTAGCCACTCTCCCCAGACACTGCCATGCCTCAGTTCTCTGCCGTCTGTAAACTACCTAGGCATTGCCTCACTCAGTATATGCAGTGTGTAAACTAGCCACTCTCCCCAGACACTGCCATACCCAGTGGTCTGCATTCTGTAAACTACCTAGACATTGTCTCCCTCAGTATATGCAGTGTGCAAACTATCCACTCTCCCCAGACACTGTCATGTCTCAGTACTCTGCAGTCTGTAAACTACCTAGGCATTATCCCCCTCAGTATATGCAGTGTGTAAACTAGCCACTCTCCCCACACACTGCCATGCTTCAGTGCTCTGCAGTCTGTAAGCTACCTAGGCATTGTCTCCCTCTGTATATGCTTTGTGTAAACTAGCCACTCTCCCCAGACACTGCCATGCCTCAGTGCTCTGCATTCGGTACACTACTTAGGCATTGTCTCCCTCAGTATATGCAGTGTGCAAACTAGCCACTCTCCTCAGACACTGCTATGCCCCAGTGCTCTGCAGTTGGTAAACTACCTAGGTATTCACACCCTCAGTATATGCAGTGTGTAAACTAGCCACTCTCCCCAGACACTGCCATACCTCAGTGCTCTGTAATCTGTAAACTACATAGGCATTATCCCCCTCAGTATATGCAGTGTGTAAACTAGCCACTCTCATCAGACACTGCCACCCCTCTGTGTTCTTTGTTCCGTAAACTACTCATTTCTCCTGACACTGTCACCCTCAGTGCTCTGTAGTCTGTAAACACCTAGGCATTATCCCTCTCAGTATATGCAGTGTTTAAACTAGCCACTCTCCCCAGACACTGCCATGCCTCAGTGCTCTGCAGTCGGTACACTACCTAGGCATTGTCTCCCTCAGTATATGCAGTGTGCAAACTAGCCACTCTCCTCAGACACTGCTATGCTTCAGTGCTCTGCAGTCGGTAAACTACCTAGGCATTCACACCCTCAGTATATGCAGTGTGTAAACTAGCCACTCTCCCCAGACACTGCCATACCTCAGTGCTCTGTAATCTGTAAACTACCTAGGCATTATCCCCTTCAGTATATGCAGTTTATAATCTAGCCACTCTCACCAGACAATGCCATGCCTCAGTGCTCTGCAGTCGGTAAACTACCTAGGCATTCACACACTCAGTATATACAGTGTATCACCTAGCCACTCTCCCCAGACACTGCCATACCTCAGTGCTCTATAGTCTGTAAACTACCTAGGCATAAACCCTCTCAGTATATGCAGTGTGTAACTAGCCACTCTCATCAGACACTGCCACCCCTCTGTGTTCTTTGTTCTGTAAACTACTCATTTCTCCTGACACTGTCACCCCTCAGTGCTCTGTAGTCTTTAAACTACCTAGGCATTATCCCTCTCAGTATATGCAGTGTGTAATCTAGCCACTCTCACCAGACACTGCCATGCCTCAGTGCTCTGTAGTCTGTAAACTACCTAGGCATTGTCTCACTCAGTATATGCAGTGTGTAAACTAGACACTTTTCCCAGACACTGCCATGCCTCAGTTCTCTGCCGTCTGTAAACTACCTAGGCATTGTCTCACTCAGTATATGCAGTGTGTAAACTAGCCACTCTCCCCGGGCACTGCCATGCCTCAGTGCTCTGCAGTCTGTAAACTACCTAGGCATTATCCCCCCTCAGTATGTGCAGTGTGTAAACTAGCCACTCTCCCCAGACACTGCCATGCCTCAGTTCTCTGCCGTCTGTAAACTACCTAGGCATTGCCTCACTCAGTATATGCAGTGTGTAAACTAGCCACTCTCCCCAGACACTGCCATACCCAGTGGTCTGCATTCTGTAAACTACCTAGACATTGTCTCCCTCAGTATATGCAGTGTGCAAACTATCCACTCTCCCCAGACACTGTCATGTCTCAGTACTCTGCAGTCTGTAAACTACCTAGGCATTATCCCCCTCAGTATATGCAGTGTGTAAACTAGCCACTCTCCCCACACACTGCCATGCTTCAGTGCTCTGCAGTCTGTAAGCTACCTAGGCATTGTCTCCCTCTGTATATGCTTTGTGTAAACTAGCCACTCTCCCCAGACACTGCCATGCCTCAGTGCTCTGCATTCGGTACACTACTTAGGCATTGTCTCCCTCAGTATATGCAGTGTGCAAACTAGCCACTCTCCTCAGACACTGCTATGCCCCAGTGCTCTGCAGTTGGTAAACTACCTAGGTATTCACACCCTCAGTATATGCAGTGTGTAAACTAGCCACTCTCCCCAGACACTGCCATACCTCAGTGCTCTGTAATCTGTAAACTACCTAGGCATTATCCCCCTCAGTATATGCAGTGTGTAAACTAGCCACTCTCATCAGACACTGCCACCCCTCTGTGTTCTTTGTTCCGTAAACTACTCATTTCTCCTGACACTGTCACCCTCAGTGCTCTGTAGTCTGTAAACACCTAGGCATTATCCCTCTCAGTATATGCAGTGTTTAAACTAGCCACTCTCCCCAGACACTGCCATGCCTCAGTGCTCTGCAGTCGGTACACTACCTAGGCATTGTCTCCCTCAGTATATGCAGTGTGCAAACTAGCCACTCTCCTCAGACACTGCTATGCTTCAGTGCTCTGCAGTCGGTAAACTACCTAGGCATTCACACCCTCAGTATATGCAGTGTGTAAACTAGCCACTCTCCCCAGACACTGCCATACCTCAGTGCTCTGTAATCTGTAAACTACCTAGGCATTATCCCCTTCAGTATATGCAGTTTATAATCTAGCCACTCTCACCAGACAATGCCATGCCTCAGTGCTCTGCAGTCGGTAAACTACCTAGGCATTCACACACTCAGTATATACAGTGTATCACCTAGCCACTCTCCCCAGACACTGCCATACCTCAGTGCTCTATAGTCTGTAAACTACCTAGGCATAAACCCTCTCAGTATATGCAGTGTGTAACTAGCCACTCTCATCAGACACTGCCACCCCTCTGTGTTCTTTGTTCTGTAAACTACTCATTTCTCCTGACACTGTCACCCCTCAGTGCTCTGTAGTCTTTAAACTACCTAGGCATTATCCCTCTCAGTATATGCAGTGTGTAATCTAGCCACTCTCACCAGACACTGCCATGCCTCAGTGCTCTGTAGTCTGTAAACTACCTAGGCATTGTCTCACTCAGTATATGCAGTGTGTAAACTAGACACTTTTCCCAGACACTGCCATGCCTCAGTTCTCTGCCGTCTGTAAACTACCTAGGCATTGTCTCACTCAGTATATACAGTGTGTAAACTAGCCACTCTCCCCAGACACTGCCATTCCTCAGTGTTCTGCAGTCTGTAAACTACCTAGGCATTGTCTCCCTCAGTATATGCAGTGTGTAAACTAGCCACTCTCCCATGACACTGCCATACCTAGTGGTCTGCATTATGTAAACTTCCTAGGCATTGTCACCCTCTGTATATGCAGTGTGCAAACTAGCCACTCTCCCCAGACACTGCCATGCTTCAGTGCTCTGCAGTCTGTAAGCTACCTAGGCATTGTCTCCCTCTGTATATGCTTTGTGTAAACTAGCCACTCTCCCCAGACACTGCCATGCCTCAGTGCTCTGCAGTCGGTACACTACCTAGGCATTGTCTCCCTCAGTATATGCAGTGTGCAAACTAGCCACTCTCCCCAGACACTGCTATGCCTCAGTGCTCTGCAGTCGGTAAACTACCTAGGCATTCACACCCTCAGTATATGCAGTGTGTAAACTAGCCACTCTCCCCAGACACTGCCATACCTCAGTGCTCTGTAATCTGTAAACTACCTAGGCATTATCCCCTTCAGTATATGCAGTGTATAATCTAGCCACTCTCACCAGACACTGCCATGCCTCAGTGCTCTGCAGTCAGTAAACTACCTAGGCATTCACACACTCAGTATATGCAGTGTATCACCTAGCCACTCTCCCCAGACACTGGTATACCTCAGTGCTCTGTAATCTGTAAACTACCTAGGCATAAACCCTCTCAGTATATGCAGTTTATAATCTAGCCACTCTCACCAGACAATGCCATGCCTCAGTGCTCTGCAGTCGGTAAACTACCTAGGCATTCACACACTCAGTATATGCAGTGTATCACCTAGCCACTCTCCCCAGACACTGCCATACCTCCGTGCTCTATAGTCTGTAAATTACCTAGGCATAAACCCTCTCAGCATATGCAGTCTGTAACTAGCCACTCTCATCAGACACTGCCACCCCTCTGTGTTCTTTGTTCTGTAAACTACTCATTTCTCCTGACACTGTCACCCCTCAGTGCTCTGTAGTCTTTAAACTACCTAGGCATTATCCCTCTCAGTATATGCAGTGTGTAATCTAGCCACTCTCACCAGACACTGCCATGCCTCAGTGCTCTGTAGTCTGTAAACTACCTAGGCATTGTCTCCCTCAGTATATGCAGTGTGTAAACTAGACACTTTCCCCAGACACTGCCATGCCTCAGTTCTCTGCCGTCTGTAAACTACCTAGGCATTGTCTCACTCAGTATATACAGTGTGTAAACTAGCCACTCTCCCCAGACACTGCCATGCTTCAGTGCTCTTCATTCTGTAAACTACCTAGGCATTGTAACCCTCAGTATATGCAGTGTATAAACTAGCCACTCTCCCCGGGCACTGCCATGCCTCAGTGCTCTGCAGTCTGTAAACTACCTAGGCATTATCCCCCCTCAGTATATGCAGTGTGTAAACCAGCCACTCTCCCGAGACACTGCCATACCTAGTGGTCTGCATTCTGTAAACTACCTAGGCATTGTCTCCCTCAGTATATGCAGTGTGCAAACTATCCACTCTCCCCAGACACTGTCATGTCTCAGTGCTCTGCAATCTGTAAACTACCTAGGCATTATCCCCCTCAGTATATGCAGTGTGTAAACTAGCCACTCTCCTCAGACACTGCCATGCTTCAGTGCTCTGCAGTCTGTAAGCTACCTAGGCATTGTCTCCCTCTGTATACGCTTTGTGTAAACTAGCCACTCTCCCCAGACACTGCCATGCCTCAGTGCTCTGCAGTCGGTACACTACCTAAGCATTGTCTCCCTCAGTATATGCAGTGTGCAAACTAGCCACTCTCCTCAGACACTGCTATGCCTCAGTGCTCTGCAGTCTGTAAACTACCTAGGCATTCACACCCTCAGTATATGCAGTGTGTAAACTAGCCACTCTCCCCAGACACTGCCATACCTCAGTGCTCTGTAATCTGTAAACTACCTAGGCATTATCCCCCTCAGTATATGCAGTGTATAATGTAGCCACTCTCACCAGACACTGCCATGCCTCAGTGCTCTGCAGTCGGTAAACTACCTAGGCATTCACACACTCAGTATATGCAGTGTATCACCTAGCCACTCTCCCCAGACACTGCCATACCTCAGTGCTCTATAGTCTGTAAACTACCTAGGCATAAACCCTCTCAGTATATGCAGTGTGTAAACTAGCCACTCTCATCAGACACTGCCACCCCTCTGTGTTCTTTGTTCCGTAAACTACTCATTTCTCCTGACACTGTCACCCCTCAGTGCTCTGTAGTCTGTAAACTACCTAGGCATTATCCCTCTCAGTATATGCAGTGTGTAATCTAGCCACTCACACCAGACACTGCCATGCCTCAGTGCTCTGTAGTCTGTAAACTACCTAGGCATTATCCCTCTCAGTATATGCAGTGTGTAATCTAGCCACTCTCCCCAGACACTGCCTTGCCTCAGTGCTCTGTAGTCTGTAAACCACCTAGGCATTATCCCTCTCAGTATATGCAGTGTGTAATCTAGCCACTCTCCCCAGACACTGCCATGCCTCAGTGCACTGTAGTCTGTAAACTACTAGGCATTATCCCTCTCAGTATATGCACTGTGTAATCTAGCCCCTCTCACCAGACACTGCCATGCCTCAGTGCTCTGTAGGCTGTAAACTACCTAGGCATTATCCCCCTCAGTATATGCAGTGTGTAAACTAGCCACTCTCATCAGACACTGCCATGCCTCAGTGCTCTGTAGTCTGTAAACTACCTAGGCATTATCCCTCTCAGTATATGCAGTGTGTAATCTAGCCACTCTCCCCAGACACTGCCATGCCTCAGTGCTCTATAGTCTGTAAACTACCTATGCATTATCCCTTTCAGTATATGAAATGTGTAATCTCGCCACTCTCACCAGACACTGCCACCCCTCTGTGTTCTTTCTTCCGTAAACTACTCATTTCTCCTGACACTGTCACCCCCTCAGTACTCTACTGCCTCTAGGGCTACCCTGTCTCCCTAGACATAGTCACACCTCTTTCTGGTTAACTACCCCCTGTTCCAAGACACTACCACCCTCAGTACTCTGCACTATGAACACTACACACTGTCCCAGAATGCTGTCTCCCCTCAGTTGTATTCTGTACCTTACTCATGTCTAAGGGTCTGGCTTTCAGTAAACTGCAGTCTCTAAAACTATGCAATGCCCCTAAGCACAGTTACTCCTCAGTACCCTTTATTCTATAAACAACCCATTGTCCCAGGACACTGCTACCCCTTAGTACTCAGTGGTGTTAAAACTACCCATTTTCCTTGTCACTGTCAGCTCTCTGCTATCTCTACCTCGCTACTCCACCTCTCTTCTCTGTGGCCTGTTAACTACATACTGTCCTCAGTAGTCTGCAGCCTCTGAAGTAAAGCTACCCACAATGTGTAATCTCTGTGACCACTCAATACTCTGCAGGTTCTGAGGCTAAACACTCTCCACTGGCATTTCTAGTCTGCATCACTCTGTGGTCTGTAAACAATCCACGGTCCAGGCACACACTGCATACATTCTTTAAACGGGTGGGATGACCCCTGTGTCAGGTGGAGCTGCAGGTCACCGGGTTGGGCTGCTGCGATCTGAGCGTGATCTGCAGATCGCAGGTACGAATCCCGGCAAGGCCAACTCAGCCTTTCATCCTTCCGAGGTCGATAAATGAGTACCAATTTCGGTTGGGTGATATTGTATGTAAATATGTGCTCTGTAAAGCGCTTTGGATAAAGGCGCTATATAAATAACACATCATTATCATTATTATCATTTGTTACCAGGGAGAGCATTACTCAGGCCTGGCTGCAGGATTGTATATAGACGGGTATGATATGATAGTTTATTTATATAGCGCCTATACACAATGTGTTTCAAAGTGCTTCAAGGCAAGGGAGGGAACAAGGGAAAATACAATGACATTCTTACAGGCCATGAACAGTAAGGATGTGAAATTAACTATCGTGGTCGGCCTGATGACATTTCAGATAGTGCAAGAGCTAAGACATAGATAAGGAAGGGAGGGTGAGAGTGGGAAGCAAATGGAAATAGACAGGCGACTACCGTTCTAGGCCTGATGACATTTCTGGTAGAGCCAGAGAAAACAAAAGATGAGGGAGAGGGGTGCAGAAAGGGAGGGGAGGAACCAAACAAGTGACTATCGTACTAGGCCTGACAACATTTCAGATAGTGCTGGAGGGTGGGGGGGGGGCAGTTAATGGGAGGAGGAGGAGACAGGCGAGGTTGCTATCATACTAGGCCCAGGGACAATTCTGATAGAGTAAGTGTATAGCTCCGCTGGGCAAGAGGAGGCATATTGAAGATGTACAGCAGGTAATGCTACCAACTAAACCAAACCTTTGGGCAGATTTAGGGTTTTAGGGGTCTCTCCATCAGGTATTTAGAGGTGACACTCAATGGGAAATTAATAAGGAATGATTTGTGACTTTGTGTTTATAGAGTGCACATATTGTCTATTGGCATCAGGGCGCTATAGTATCAGGTAAAACAGAGACACAAAGGGCAGGATTATTTCCCAAGCAGCCAAGTCTTGAGGGATTTCTGGAAAGTCAAGAGATTTCTTTCAGATCACGACTGCAGTGGTAGTGGATTCCAAGTGATCGAGTCCTGGTTTGAGAACAAGATGGTCTGCGACAAAGAGGGTGATAATAGCAACCTATTTGATGTTACAGGAATGGGGTACCACAAAAGATGGGACCTTTTTATGAAAATGGAAACTACATGTTGGAATGCGATCCTGCCCCCATAATGACACCGTAATGGAATGCCTCTGCTGCAGAACAGGAGTGTAACATGGGTGCTTCTCTGGGTCTCTGGTTCAATAGCCAGAGATAAGGGGGGATAGAATGGAATGGCATGGACTAGAGTACTGCTATTACAAGCAGAACGTGGCTCCGTTTCAGTGGAAGGGATCTCTTTGCATGTTTAATATGAGGTGGCAATATGGATGTGTAGGACATTGCAAGCAATTATTCAATGAAGAAATGTTTGTAAGAATAAAATATTAATAATTGAATGTAAAAAAACACGCTGGTCCTCTGCTTCTTTCAACAGAGAATGAGCCGCCATCAGAGGATCCAGACTGAGGAGAAGTCCTACCAGTGCACGGAATGTTATAAGCACTTCAATTGGCTGTCGCACCTGAGGATACATGAGCGCTCCCACACAGGAGAAAGGCCATTCCAGTGCTCAGAGTGTGAGAAAAGCTTCACTATTAGCTCAACTCTATACCAACATCTGAAGATCCATACTGGAGAGAAGCCCTATGAATGCACAGAGTGCAAAAAAAGGTTCAGTCGTACCTCAGCTCTGAATCAACATCGGAAGACCCATACAGGGGAAAAACACTATGAGTGCACAGAGTGCAGGAAGCTCTTCATTCAGCCCTCTGCTCTAATTGAACATCAAAGAATTCATACAGGGGAGAAACCACATCAGTGCACAGAGTGCAAGAAAAGCTTCAGTCGTGCACCGACTCTGAAACGCCATCAAAGGACCCATACTGGGGAGAAGCCGTATGGATGCACAGAGTGCAAGAAAAGCTTCAGTGATTGCTCACGACTGAAGAGGCATCAGAGGATTCATACAGGGGAGAAACCATATGAGTGCACAGAGTGCAGGAAACACTTCGTTAATTCCTCAGATCTGATCAAGCATAGAAGAATTCATACTGGGGAGAAACTGTATGGATGCCCAGAGTGCAAGAAACACTTCAGTGAGTCCTCAAGCCTGAAGCGGCATCAGAGGATCCATACAGGGGTGAAACCATATGAATGCACAGAGTGCGCGATAAGCTTCAGTCGGGCCTCGGCTCAAAGGCGCCATCGAAGAAGGTTCCATACTGGGCAAATGCTGTGTGTCATTAACAGTGAAACACTTCAGTAACTCCTCTGATCACCCATCACACAATCCATGCAGGGGAAGCTGTGCGGTTGCATGGAGAGTGGTAAGCACGTCAATCTTATATAATTCTTGAGCCATCAACAGAGATCACAAACAAGGGGTCTGGTCCAAGGTGCTGCATCTTCAGAAATTAACAATGTACCTGCTCTGGGATTAGTCTTCCGTGAACCAACAATAACAGCCAGCATACGAGAGACATCTGCTTTCGATAGCTGCAAAAGCTGAAGGAGCGGACACTGCAGAGAGTACAGGGAGGTTAAAAGAAGCTGATGGGCTGCTACCTTTAATGCAGAGCATTAACCCACCGGCCTACGTGTAGAGCTCAGGGTACTTTCTGTTTGCATGGATCAAAACAACAGCAAAGCTATCTTACATGTTCACTCTCATCTCATTAACATTTACTCACCCCCCCCTCCCTTTCGTATGATCCACAATACCTGCAGGCCTTGCGGGGTGTAAGTCCCGGTAACATAACGTTTGTCCCTAATTTGAGGTTCCTTCCTACCATGGAAGATTGTAAAACATGCCCCGAAAGAGGAAATGCTCCCCCCAGGAGAACAATGAAAAAAATAAAATAAAGAATAAAACTGCAGACAAACCAAAAAACTAGAGAAAAGACAATAAGCAAGTCCATGAGTACATTGCAATATGCATCAATCTACTAACGAAACAGCAGCTGATGAGTAATTAGTACATGACCGGTAGCAAACGTGAAAACTGAAACCTACAAATGAGATTAATGATGACGTGAAAGGATGGTGAACAAGGCACAGAGAGAAGGGGAAATCAGATATTGCAAGTTCTGCCAATTTCATGTCAGTAAATAGAGAGCTATCTATGCATAGAACATACATAAGAGTAACAACAGAGCTGGAGACCAAACCCGTCATTAAACCTTTTGCGAAAAAAATTGGAAATACCACATGTATAGTCATTCCAATTCCTCATGAGGTATTGTAGGGTCATGGACCGCTTCTAGAATGATCAAAAGGTGCACAATTGATACAAATAAATCACTGCCCATTGGAAAAACTATGACCTCTAATGAAGTCACTTGTGACAGGCTGGGATAGGGCAAATTAGGGACTCTGCGGGCTGGGGATCACTATTGCTACATGATGTTGGCCCTGGAGGTGGTAAATGGGGGTTTCCCCTGAGCCCCTCGCTCCTCCCAAGCTTGCCCCAAATCCATAGAGTCCAGGGGAGAAAAAAGGGGTAGCCCGTACCCAAAAAACAAACGAGAGTCATCCCGCAGAGCAGGCCTGCAAGCGTACAGAAGTTCATAGCCAAGAGAATAGACATGAAAGCGCAATCCGTGAACAGGCAGGCAGCATTGCCCAACCACTCTCTCCATGATGACGTAGAATGTGTACAAAAGTGAAAACTGAAACCAACCAATGAGATCAATGATAGCATGGAAGGGTGATGTACATGGCAGAGAGAGTGGAAAATCAGACAGAGAAAATGGAAAATCAGACATTGAACATTCTGTTATCCCATGTCATGATAGCAGGGAAGGGTGATGAACAAGGCAGAGAGAATGGAAAATCAGACATTGAACATTCTGTTAGTCCCATGTCATGATAGCAGGGAAGGGTGATGAACAAGGCAGAGATAATGGAAAATGAGACATTGAACATTCTGTTAGTCCCATGTCATGATAGCAGGGAAGGGTGATGAACAAGGCAGAGATAATGGAAAATGAGACATTGAACATTCTGTTAGTCCCATGTCATGATAGCAGGGAAGGGTGATGAACAAGGCAGAGAGAATGGAAAATCAGACATTGAACATTCTGTTAGTCCCATGTCATGATATCAGGGAAGGGTAATAAACTGGGTGGTGATAAACTAGGCAGAGAGAATGGAAAATCAGCCATTGAACATTCTGTTAGTCCCATGTCATGATAGCAGGGAACGGTGATGAACATGGCAGAGAGAATGGACAATCAGACATTGAACATTCTGTTAGTCCCATGTCATGATAGCAGGGAAGGGTGATGAACAATGCAGAGACAATGGAAAATCAGACATTGAACATTCTGTTAGTCCCATGTCATGATAGCAGGGAAAGGTGATGAACAACGCAGAGAGAATGGAAAATCAGACATTGAACATTGTTAGTCCCATGCCATGATAGCAGGGAAAGGTGATGAATAAGGCAGAGAGAACGGTAAATCAGACATTGAACATTCTGTTAGTCCCATGTCATGATGGCAGGGAAGGGTGATGAACAAGGCAGAGAGAACGGAAAATCAGACATTGAACATTCTGTTAGACCCATGTCATGATAGCAGGGAAGGGTGATGAGGAAAATGAGACATTGAACATTCTGTTAGACCCATGTCATGATAGCAGGGAAGGGTGATGAACAAGGCAGAGAGAACGGAAAATCAGACATTGAACATTCTGTTAGTCCCACGTCATGATAGCAGGGAAGGGTGATGAACAAGGCAGAGAGAACGGAAAATCAGATATTGAACATTCTGTTAGTCACACGTCATGATAGCAGGGAAGGGTGATGAACAAGGCAGAGAGAACGGAAAATCAGACATTGAACATTCTGTTAGTCCCACGTCATGGTAGCAGGGAAGGGTGATGAACAAGGCAGTGAGAACGGAAAATCAGACATTGAACATTCTGTTAGTCCCACGTCATGATAGCAGGGAAGGGTGATGAGCAAGGCAGAGAGAACGGAAAATGAGACATTGAACATTCTGTTAGTCCATGTCATGATAGCAAGGAAGGGTGATGAACAAGGCAGAGAGAACGGAAAATCAGACATTGAACATTCTGTGAGTCCCACGTCATGATAGCAGGGAAGGGTGATGAACGAGGCAGAGAGAATGGAAAATCAGACATTGAACATTCTGTTAGTCCATGTCATGATAGCAAGGACGGGTGATGAACGAGGCAGAGAGAACGGAAAATCAGACATTGAACATTCCGTTAGCCCCACGTCATGATAGCAGGGAAGGGTGATGAACGAGGCAGAGAGAATGGAAAATGAGACATTGAACATTCTGTTAGTCCATGTCATGATAGCAGGGAAGGGTGATGAACGAGGTAGAGAGAATGGAATTCTGTTAGTCTCATGTCAGTAAGGAGATAGCTATGAATGCATTATACATATTCCACAGGAGGTATTTGAGGGCCCAGGAGTCCATGCAAGTATACTTATGCTAGTGTGGTACATGCATTGCAATCACATTACCACATGCAGTAAAACTGTTTACCATTGACCGAGACACATGAGACAGGCTAATAAAGAGGACATTAGGGGTTCTGTGGACTGGCGACCACCGCCTTCACCATGATGTTGTCTCCAGAGTTGGTATTCAGGGGTATTCAGAGCCCCTCTTCCCTGCCCGCCTGCTCTTTTTGCTCAAATCCATATGGTCCAGGAGAGAAAGAAGAGTTATCCCAGACTCTAGACAGTGTCAAGAATAGATGTAGTCCATAGAGCGGGGCTTACACGCATGCATACATTCACACCTAAGAAGACCGACACGAGTGCACGATCTACAAGCAGGCCACCGGGTCACTCAAACACTTGCAGCATTAGCAGAGGTGCCAGGCAAAAGGGAGAACCCACGCCCATGCTGCTGAATGAATAACAATGTTGAGAAAGGGGAACAGACTGAGGCAAATGAGGGGAGCCATGCCAGAGTCAGGCAGCTGTCATTACGGCGCTGCCTGACTCCATAATGATGAGGGTCCTTTCGGTGCAGTCGGCCTGTGGAGCTGTGGACCAGATAACAACAGTAAATGAATCATGCATTTCACCTAGGGAGGAGGTCCCAGCCATACGTAAGCAATCATATGTGAATACCACCAACGGCCTGATGTTCCTTCCAATAGCCACGCTAGTGCCTCATTTGTCTCACTTCCCAGAGGGCAAAACAGGGCTGACGTTAGATCTAGGTGAGGGAATTTGGCAGGTGTTTGGACACAAAGTTGTTTAAAGCGAGCAAAGCAACCCAAGAGTGGAAAAAAAGAAGTGGGAAGGAGAAAGAGTGGAGAAGAGGAGTGGTGCAAGACCATTAGGGAAAGGTTCTAGTTGGAGGAGGGAGAGAAATGGGCAGGTGGATGCCTCCTAGAACAGCAGGGAAAGGCTGGAGTTGAATAAGGGAGAGGAATGAGCCAGCAGGTGATAACAAGAACACCAGGGAAAGGCTGGAGTTGAATAAGGGAGAGGAATGAGCCAGCAGGTGATAACAAGAACACCAGGGAAAGGTTGGAGTTGGAGGAGGCCAAGAGGCAGAACAAGGATGACAGAGAAGAGGGAAGAAACATCAGAGAAGGTTTTGAGGGTGAGGAGAGCAAGAGAGGAGGATGAAGGTGAGGCAAAAAAGAACTGCAGGGAATGGCTGGAGTTGGAAGAGAGAGAAACATGATGACAGAAAAGGGAGAAGGTGCATCAGAGAAAGGTTGGAGGGAGAGGGCAGAGAGGTGGAGAAAGATAAAGTGAGAGATTGGAACAGTGCTGAAAAGTTGGGGACAGTGAAAGAAGGGCCCTGGATCCCTGGGAACTTCCAGAAACTTTGTGACTGCATGAATCATGCAGGGTGGTACAACCCCCACTGTGAACTGTTATAGACGAGGGGCCTTGATATGTTTGCCTGGGCCCTACATAAGGCTATGGTGTAATCAACTGTCCAAGTGATCGTGTTGCCCCTGGACCTCTGCTCTGTTATATTGGAGACCCATCTGTCTTTTGTTGACGTGTCTCCCTGTTGCACCAGTAGGGCTTACTTCAACCTCTGGGTTTGACCTCATTGGCCCTGTGCTGTTTACTACCTATGTGACTGTGAGCCGCCTACCAGAAGCAGCGCGCCCTCAGTAGATGTTCAGCAGGCACGTTTCCTCTTCCTCTGCGTCGAGCACTTGACTCTTGCACTTCTCGTGGCGCTTCAAGCTACTGTACAGAATAGCGCTTTTCACCAGGAGTCGGGATCAACTCCGCATAAACCGAGCCACCTACCAGAATCAGCGTCCCCTCAGTCGACGTTCAGCAGCACAGCTTCCTCTGCTTGAGCGTTGAGCACTTGACTCTTGCACTTCTCATGGCGCTTTATGCTGCTGCGCAGAATAGCGCTTCTCATCAGGAGTCAGGTTCAACACTTGGCATAAACTGAGGCTAACAGAAGCAGCGTCCCCTCAGTCGACGTTCAGCAGCCCAGCTTCCTCTGCTCGAGCGTTGAGCACTTGACTCTTGCACTTCTCGTGGCGCTTCATGCTACTGCACAGAATAGCGCTTTTCACCAGGAGTCGGGGTCAACTCCGCATAAACCGAGCCGCCTACCAGAAGCAGCGTCCCCTCAGTCGACGTTCAGCAGCACAGCTTCCTCTGCTTGAGCGTAGAGCACTTGACTCTTGCACTTCTCGTGGGGCTTCATGCTACTGCACAGAATAGCGCTTTTCACCAGGGGTCGGGGTCAACTCCGCATAAACCGAACCGCCTACCAGAAGCAGCGTCCCCTCAGTCGACGTTCAGCAGCACAGCTTCCTCTGCTTGAGCGTTGAGCACTTGACTCTTGCACTTCTCGTGGCGCTTCATGCTACTGCACAGAATAGCGCTTTTCACCAGGGGTCGGGGTCAACTCCGCATAAACCGAGCCGCCTACCAGAAGCAGCGTCCCCTCAGTCGACGTTCAGCAGCCCAGCTTCCTCTGCTTGAGCGTTGAGCACTTGACTCTTGCACTTCTCATGGCGCTTTATGCTGCTGCGCAGAATAGCGCTTCTCATCAGGAGTCAGGTTCAACACTTGGCATAAACTGAGGCTAACAGAAGCAGCGTCCCCTCAGTCGACGTTCAGCAGCCCAGCTTCCTCTGCTCGAGCGTTGAGCACTTGACTCTTGCACTTCTCGTGGTGCTTTATGCTGCTGCGCAGAATAGCGCTTCTCACCAGGAGTCAGGTTCAACACTTGGCATAAACTGAGGCTAACAGAAGGAGCGCCCCCTCAGTAGACGTTCAACAGCCCAGCTTCCTCTGCTCGAGCGTAGAGCACTTGACTATTGCACTTCATGTGCAAGGTACCTGGCTGCCATATTAGACTCACTGCAGCTTTATTATACCACACCAGTCACCACCATACTGGTCTCACAGCACTGAGGCTTCTGCAATGAGGGGGCCTATTGTACCCTGGCCAGGGGTATCCAGGCTTTGGGTTCTGAGAGAATAGAAAAGTCCAGCAGAGGAGATTATAGGGAAAACTTAAAGAATGGTTGGAATGGGTGGTGGCTTTCATGACTGTAAAGTCAGTGTAGAAAGATCAGAGTATATCGATTATCAGAAAGGGAAATGCTTAATGATCCAGTGACCGACAATATAACTGCGTGCTTTAGCCCTTCAGCACTTGCAGAGGAGCGCTGAACTTAGATGCTGATGGGCTGGACACGCACCCTGGCGTGCCCTTGAAGCATGGAGGATTGTCTGTGCATTTGGCATCCAGTGACCTGCCAAACCCACAGAGAGATACATCTGAGATTACCCAGAAGACTGTCAGAACTGTCAACTGCCAGGCCTGAGTGCCTGCAGGCGGAATGAGGTGGACCCACAGGGGAGTGGAAATCAAGTTTGTGTAACAGTCTTTCAGAGCATTATCCTTGTAGGGCCGCGTACTGAAGGACTGGTGCTGTGGGTGACAACAGCTTACTATTGGGATAATGTATTGCAGGATACTATCTCAGAGTGTTGTTGCTGCCCAGGTTGTGGCTCCTGTACAGGGAGCTGTGTGTGTTACATGGCTGCCACTATTATGGCATGCTTGAGACGCTTGTTGCTTGCATATAATTTTATGGAAGAATTAGGCCTCATAGAACTGAGATGGGGAGAAGAGAGTCTTTGGGGGTGCAGGTCAATAATAAAAGCCCCAGTGCACTGAATGGGTTGCACTGAAAGGCCCCTCAGCCATGAAACTGCCAGTTGATAGACGGGATAAGTGGGAGAACCCTGTCATGTCAGGGTAACCCTCCGCAGGCAGGTTCCCTGCTGAAAATACCCTTTCATGTCAGGGTAACCCTACGCAGGCAGGTTCCCCGCTGAAAATACCCTTTCATGTCAGGGTAACCCTACGCAGGCAGGTTCCCCGCTGAAAATACCCTTTCATGTCAGGGTAACCCTACGCAGGCAGGTTCCCCGCTGAAAATACCCTTTCATGTCAGGTTAACCCTCCGCAGGTAGGTTCCCCGCTGAGAATACCCTTTCATGTCAGGGTAACCCTCCGCAGGCAGGTTCCCCGATGAGAATACCCTTTCATGTCAGGGTAACCCTCCGCAGGTAGGTTCCCCGCTGAGAATACCGTTTCATGTCAGGGTAATCCCCCGCAGGTAGGTTCCCTGCTGAGAATACCCCTTCATGTCAGGGTAACCCCGCGCAGGCAGGTTCCCTGCTGAAAATACCCTTTCATGTCAGGGTAACCCTACGCAGGCAGGTTCCCCGCTGAAAATACCCTTTCATGTCAGGGTAACCCTACGCAGGCAGGTTCCCCGCTGAAAATACCCTTTCATGTCAGGGTAACCCTACGCTTGCAGGTTCCCCGCTGAAAATACCCTTTCATGTCAGGTTAACCCTCCGCAGGTAGGTTCCCCGCTGAGAATACCCTTTCATGTCAGGGTAACCCTCCGCAGGCAGGTTCCCCGATGAGAATACCCTTTCATGTCAGGGTAACCCTCTGCAGGTAGGTTCCCCGCTGAGAATACCGTTTCATGTCAGGGTAATCCCCCGCAGGTAGGTTCCCTGCTGAGAATACCCCTTCATGTCAGGGTAACCCTGCGCAGGTAGGTTCCCTGCTGAAAATACCCTTTCTTGTCAGGGTAACCCTCCGCAGGTAGGTTCCCCGCTGAGAATACCCTTTTGTGTCAGGGTAACCCTCTGCAGGTAGGTTCCCTGCTGAGAATACCCTTTCACGTCAGGATAACCCTCTGCAGGTAGGTTCCCCGCTGAGAATACCCTTTCATGTCAGGGTAATCCCCCGCAGGTAGGTTCCCTGCTGAGAATACCCCTTCATGTCAGGGTAACCCTGTGCAGGTAGGTTCCCTGCTGAGAATACCCTTTCTTGTCAGGATAACCCTCCGCAGATACGTTCCCCGCTGAGAATATCCTGCTGAGAATACCCTTTCAGGTCAGGGTAACCCTCTGCAGGTAGGTTCACTGCTGAGAATACCCTTTAGTGTCAGGGTAACCCTCTGCAGGTAGGTTCCCTGCTGAGAATACCCTTTCACGTCAGGATAACCCTCTGCAGGTAGGTTCCCCGCTGAGAATACCCTTTCATGTCAGGGTAACCCTCCGCAGGCAGGTTCCCTGCTGAGAATACCCTTTCATGTCAGGGTAATCCCCCGCAGGTAGGTTCCCTGCTGAGAATACCCCTTCATGTCAGGGTAACCCTGTGCAGGCAGGTTCCCCGCTGAAAATACCCTTTCATGTCAGGGTAATCCCCCGCAGATAGGTTCCCTGCTGAGAATACCCCTTCATGTCAGGGTAACCCTGCACAGGTAGGTTTCCTGCTGAGAATACCCTTTCTTGTCAGGGTAACCCTCCGCAGGTAGGTTCCCCGCTGAAAATACCCTGCTGAGAATACTCTTTCATGTCAGGGTAACCCTCTGCAGGTAGGTTCACCGCTGAGAATACCCTTTTGTGTCAGGGTAACCCTCTGCAGGTAGGTTCCCTGCTGAGAATACCCTTTCACGTCAGGATAACCCTCTGCAGGTAGGTTCCCCGCTGAGAATACCCTTTCATGTCAGGGTAATCCCCCGCAGGTAGGTTCCCTGCTGAGAATACCCCTTCATGTCAGCGTAACCCTGTGCAGGTAGGTTCCCTGCTGAGAATACCCTTTCTTGTCAGGATAACCCTCCGCAGATAGGTTCCCCGCTGAGAATATCCTGCTGAGAATACCCTTTCAGGTCAGGGTAACCCTCTGCAGGTAGGTTCACTGCTGAGAATACCCTTTTGTGTCAGGGTAACCCTCTGCAGGTAGGTTCCCTGCTGAGAATACCCTTTCACGTCAGGATAACCCTCTGCAGGTAGGTTCCCCGCTGAGAATACCCTTTCATGTCAGGGTAACCCTCCGCAGGCAGGTTCCCTGCTGAGAATACCCTTTCATGTCAGGGTAATCCCCCGCAGGTAGGTTCCCTGCTGAGAATACCCCTTCATGTCAGGGTAACCCTGCGCAGGTAGGTTCCCTGCTGAGAATACCCTTTCATGTCATGGTAACCCTCTGCAGGTAGGTTCCCCGCTGAGAATACCCTTTTGTGTCAGGGTAACCCTCTGCAGGTAGGTTCCCCGCTGAGAATACCCTTTTGTGTCAGGGTAACCCTCCGCAGGTAGGTTCCACGCTGAGAATACCCTTTTATGTCAGGGTAACCCTCCACAGGTAGGTTCCCCGCTGAGAATACCCTTTCGTTTCAGGGTATCCCTCCTCAGTTAGGTTCCCCGCTGAGAATACCCTTTCACATCATGATAACCCTCAGCAGGTAGGTTCCTTGCTGAGAATACTCGTTCACGTCAGGGTAACCATCCGCAGGTTGTTTCCCCACTGAGAATACCCTTTCTTGTCAGGGTAACCCTCCGCAGGTAGGTTCCCCGCTGAGAATACCCTGCTGAGAATACCTTTTCATGTCAGGGTAACCCTCGACAGGTAGGTATCCGGCTAAGAATACCCTTTTGTGTCAGGGTAGCCCTACGCAGGTAGGTTCCCCGCTGAGAATACCCTTTCACGTCATGATAACCCTCAGCAGGTAGGTTCCTTGCTTAGAATACTCTTTCACATCAGGATAACCCTCCGCAGGCAGGTTCCTCGCTGAGAATACCCTTTCATGTTAGGGTAACCCTCCGCAGGTAGGTTCCCCACTGAGAATACCCTTTCACATCAGGATAACCCTCCGCAGGTAGGTTCCCTGCTGAGAATAACCCTTCATGTCAGGGTAATCCCCCGCAGGTAGGTTCCCTGCTGAGAATACCCTTTCTTGTCAGGGTAACCCTCCGCAGGTAGGTTCCTCGCTGAGAATACCCTGCTGAGAATACCCTTTCATGTCAGGGTAACCCTCTGCAGGTAGGTTCCCCGCTGAGAATACCCCTTTGTGTCAGGGTAACCCTCCGCAGGTAGGTTCCCCGCTGAGAATACCGTTTCACATCAGGATAATCCTCCGCAGGTAGGTTCCCCACTGAGAATACCCTGTCGTGTCAGGGTAACCCTCTGTAGGCAGGTTCCCCGCTGAGAATAACCTTTCATGTCAGGGTAATCCCCCGCAGGTAGGTTCCCTGCTGAGAATACCCCTTCATGTCATGGTAACCCTGCGCAGGTAGGTTCCCTGCTGACAATACCCTTTCTTGTCAGGGTAACCCTCCGCATGTAGGTTCCCCGCTGAGAATACCCTGCTGAGAATACCCTTTCATGTCAGGGTAACCCTCCGCAGGTAGGTTACCCACTGAGGATACCCTTTTGTGTCAGAGTAACCCTCCCAGGTAGGTTCCCCGCTGAGAATACATTTTCGTTTCAGGGTAACCCTCCGCAGGTAGGTTCCCCGCTGAGAATACCCTTTCATGTCAGGGTAACCCTCCGCAGGTAGGTTCATTGCTGAGAATACTCTTTCACGTCAGGGTAACCATCCGCAGGTTGGTTCCCCGCTGACAATACCCTTTTGTGTCAGGGTAACCCTCCGCAGGTAGGTTCCCCGCTGAGAATACCCTTTTGTGTCAGGGTAACCCTCTGAAGGTAGGTTCCCCACTGAGAATACCCTTTTGTGTCAGGGTAACACTCCACAGGTAGGTTACCCGCTGAGAATACTCTTTCATGTCAGGGTAACCCTCCGCAGGTAGGTTCCCCGCTGAGAATACCCTTTCGTGTCAGGGTATCCCTCCTCAGGCAGGTTCCCCACTGAGAATACCCTGTCAAATAGGGTAACCCTCCGCAGGTAGGTTCCCCGCTGAGAATACCCTTTCACGTCAGGGTACCCATCTGCAGGTAGGTTCCCTGCTGAGAATACCCTTTCGTGTCAGGATAACCCTCCGCAGGTAGGTTTCCCGCTGAGAATACCCTTTTGTGTCAAGGTAACTCTCCGCAGGTAGGTTCCCCGCTGAGAATACCCTTTCGTGTCAGGGTATCCCTCCGCAGGCAGGTTCCCTGCTGAGAGTCCCCTTTTGTGTCAGGGTATCCCTCCGCAGGCAGGTTTCCCGCTGAGAATACCCTTTCATATTACCCTCCGTAAGTAGGTTCCCTGCTGAGAATACCCTTTCATGTCAGGGTAATCCAGTGTAGGTAGGTTCCCTGCTGACAAATATCCTTTCATGTCATGGTAACCCTCCGCAGGTAGGTTCCCTGCTGAGAATACCCTTTCATGTCAGGGTAACCCTCCGCAAGTAGGTTCCATGCTGAGAATACCCTTTCATGTCAGGGTAACCCTCCGCAGGTAGGTTCCCTGCTGTGAATACCCTTTCATGTCAGGGTAATCCTCTGCAGGTAGGTTCCCTGCTGAGAATACCCTTTCTTGTCAGGGTAATCCTGTGTTGGTAGGTTCCCTGCTGAGAATACCCTTTCATGTCACCCTCCGTAAGTAGGTTCCCTGCTAAGAATACCCTTTCATGTCAGGGTAACCCTGTGTTGGTAGGTTCCCTGCTGAGAATACCCTTTCATGTCAGGGTAACCCTCCGCAAGTAGGTTCCCTGCTGAGAATAACCTTTCATGTCAGGGTAATCCTCCGCAGGTAGGTTCCCTGATGAGAATACCATTTCATGTCAGGTTAACCCTCTGTAGATAGGTTCCCTGCTGAGAATACCCTTTCATGTCAGGGTAACCCTCCGCAAGTAGGTTCCCTACTGAGAATACCCTTTCATGTCAGGGTAATCCTCTGCAGGTAGGTTCCCTGCTGAGAATACCCTTTCTTGTCAGGGTAATCCTCTGCAGGTAGGTTCCATGCTGCAAATACCCTTTCATGTCACCCTCCGTAAGTAGGTTCCCTCCTGAGAATACCATTTCATGTCAGGGTAACCCTATGTAGGTAGGTTCCCTGCTGAGAATCTACTTTCATATCAGGTTAAGCCTCCGCAGGTAGGTTCCCCACAGAGAATACCCTGTCATGTCAGGGTAATCCTCCACAAGTAGGTTCCTTGCTGAGAATACCCTTTCACGTCAGGGTAACCCTCCGGAGGTAGGTTTCCTGCTGAGAATACCCTTTCATATTAGTGTAACCCTCCACAGGTAGGTTCCCTGCTGAGAATACAGGTCATGTTTAAATGTAAGGGTAACAGTTCTTCAGATATAAATGGAATAATCAAAGTGGTGCTACTGTTGCAGGCAGGTAGGTGGTAAGATGCTTCAAACAGAAATGAGATCAGGTGAGCAAAACCTCTGAGGGCCCGCTGGCAATATATGTGGGACGGATTCATGATGCAACAGAACCAATCACGGGCTCTTCGGGCTGAGAGCCCGGCCGCTCTGCCCCCAGCCTAAGAAGAAGACACTGTGATGGACCTCTCTGTGCAAGGTCACTCCAAGGTTAGACATTGCCTACATCAATTCTCATTTCATAAACTGGGGGATTGACATCATTATTCTTACACATTCCCTGCATGGTCTTCTCCCACTCTTCCTACATTACTCGAGAATCACATTTCTTTCAAATAAATGACTTACGGGCATTGTAATTCGCCCTCTATCACTGCATTCGCTGAAATGTTTATATTCAAATCGTTGCATATTGTTATTGGGATGTATTTCTTACATTCAAGGTAAAGTATGCTGCAACTACTAATGACGTGTGTCTGAGGTTATACGTGCCCCTATGTTATGTTATGATATGCTATGCTGTTTTATGTTGTGTTATGTTATTATGATGTATATGCTGATAGTTTCCACAGAGGAATACAAGGCACTTACAAGGCATTTTCAGAAACCAAATCATTCAGCTACACATTCCACTCAGACACCTAGCAGACACCTCACAGTCACCTTGCAGACACCTCGCAGACACCTCACACACCCTGCAGACAACTCGTAGATACCTTGCCAACACCTCACCGACACCTCAGACACCTCGTAGACACCTCACAGACACCTTGTAGACACCGCACAGACACCTCGCTGACACCCCGCAGACACCTCAGACACCTCGCAGACACCTCACCAACACCTCACCGACACCTCGCTGACACCTCCGACACCTCAGACACCTCGTAGACACCTCACAGACACCTCGTAGACACTGCACAGACACCTCAGACACCTCGCCAAAACACCTAGCTGACACCTCACAGACACCTCGCTGACACCTCACCGACACCTCGCTGACACCTCGCAGACACCTCAGACACCTCGCATAATTAAGCTTCAGTTATAATAATGAGAGTGTATGTTTCATTGTAGGTGAACATGTGAGACTTCCCAGAATCATCTCATACAAATTAATCAACCCTGATAAAGACTGGGGAAATGATCTACTCCTTCAGTCGAAACATGTGAATTCTTGGTAGTGTATATATACGCAAGCACAGAATTGAACATGAAATTAGACTGCACCTGTTGTTAGAGCAAAGGCATTCATTTGCAAAAGCATTGAACTCTTCCGTAGAGGTTGTGTACATGGAATGTACGCGGTGTACCTGAATCCCTGTTTTCTTGTGTAGACATCTTGTATGGTGTACTAAGTATTCATCTTTGTCGCATTGTTAGCATCATATGTTGATATCATGTCACAATCAGGTTCGACTCTTGACTGTTTTAATAAATATTGTAACTATAAATAAATCACAATGTGTGATGACATTCTTTTAAATTTCCGTGCCTATTTGCAATAGTTGCAATGACATTTGTTTGGTGTGTTTGTTTGTTTATTTATTTATATAGCAGCCAAAACCGTGAATGGGGTGGTGGGTGCACACACCTATATCCACATACTTTCAGGTGCACTCAGGTTACTGTAGGGAAGGCATGGTTTCACAAGTATGACACTGATACAATGGATACAATTTGTAAAACCTTTATTGGAAATGTTGGGGTCGGAGAAACTCCTATGTTGCCCTATAACTAAGATGGGAGTAGACCCGACCATCAAACGATAAACAAAACAGTCCTAGTGGAATCCGTCAAATCAAAATGGCCTATGATAACAAAACCTAATACCTGCCCTATCTCTTGTACAAAAAGTGTAAAAAGGAGAAATGTCTGCAAAGGAAAAATCAGTGTTCAAATGAATAAAGGTAGTTGAACCAGCTCTCATCCTCGCGGTAAACCTCACAGAGTATGGCTGTCCTTGTAGGCAGTATGATGCACTCTAAGCAGTTCCAAACCGTGAGTTGAGCCCCGCCTGGCCTTCCACTTTAAAGTCTACTTCTTGACTTTCAAAATTGTATTCCAATGTAAAGTTTACAAATGTCCCCCTCTGCTGGGCTCAGACCTTGCAGCACAAAGAATACGTAGACCTCTCACGTCACAGTTCAACACAAACTTGCCAGGGGGTTCCCTTCCGCAAGCTTATTGTACTTTGGGTCTCCCTCAATCGGGCACGGACCCCTTTCAGATGTCGAAGACTTTCGAATGTGCATAGCTCTCGATACAGATCACCGCAGGACCACTTCGACGTTTACTCTCGCTTAATTCACTTTTGCTGTTTGTTCGCTGAATAGCTTCAATTAATGTATCTTTTACAGAGACTTTCGAATGGGGTACATCTTTTTGCCAGACCACTCCATTACTTAGTATCGCTGATCTCACAGCTGCCTTTTACTTCAAAGTTCATTCACAGGTCTGCCTTTCTTCATATCTCATCCACACGCGTGCAACCTTCACCTGTGATATAATGTTGCTACTTCATTTGCTTTAACACAAACCAGTCTCTCGGATCGCTTGGCAAATCACCGGCTGTGTGCGCTTTTTTCATGTTTTGCTATTTCCAATTCACGAGTCAAGGTTAGTACCACAGGCTTGGCCTCGCCTCCCCAACTCTGTCATTCACCCGGGAGGTCGCTGGCATCCTTGAAACACAATGCAATCTTCACTTGTCAGATCTGGCCTTCTCCACGTGTCTTGCACAGTCTGGGGTTTTCGGCCCGCTGCTCTCGTCCCTTGGTCTGTTGCTCTGCTCCAGTAGGTGTGGCTTTGTCCCGGACGTTCTACTTGTACTCATGTTCCGCCTTGCTCAGAGTGTGTCTTTAGGTGTTGACTTTTATTATTGTGAGGAGAGCTAACTGGTATCAGGTGTATGCACTTCGTACAAAGTGCCTGACTTTGCCTGACCCGATTAACGGGACATGTCTCGTGCGATGTGAGAGAGTTAGTCTGCTTACTCTCAGTCACGATCTGCCTCGGCCAAGTGTTTGTGTAAAAAGAGGGGGAAGAGTTTGGACTTCGAAAAATCCTACAAAATAGGATGGAATAGCATGTCTCATTATCAGCGGTATCACCCCCACTCCTCGAAGACCCCTCACCCAGGTGATCTTCCCACACTAGTCCAACCCCAGGGTCTGGATCCAAAGTTGATGGCTGTGCCCTGGCCACCTGATAGAGAGAGAGGATCCCAGGGACTAGTCTGTGATTCCATGAATCAATCATAGCATTTAAAATCCATTAGCACCCTGGTGGCGGGAGCCAGCTAATCACGTGGCTAGGCATGCGGTCTGAAACCAGCGATTTAAGCCTGCGCTCCAAGCTCCCTGATGGCCGGTTCCCCAGGCCGCCATAATCCCCCCATCCCTGGAACCCTTTTTATATGATCCCCCTCCCCATGTGCCTACTCACCTCCTTATGGCGGCAGAGGCACGCGCAGCCGCCCCTGCTTCCTTCTTCCTCTTCTTCTGAGTGAGGCCGCAATGGAAAGGGAAGATGGGCTCCATAAGGAGCCCTGCTTTTCCTTTCCATGGCAGCCATCTTGGAACTGTCTTTTTGTTGTGTGAATGGGATGCCGCGAGGCGACCCGTTCACGGACCAAAAACACTTTCAATTAATCCCGTCCTAGCACATGAGACGTGTGGTAATGGTGATAAGCACCCGTTCCATGGGCTGGTGGTAACGGCCAGAGGCCCTTGTTAAAAGCCCTTGCATCACTCAGGCCTCAATATGGGCTGCCAGGCTGTTACCACCCGTTCCAGCCCTTAGAATGTGTGCTTAGTGCCACATTAGTAGGGTGTACATATACAGCATCGTAGGCACGACCATTATTAGCACCATGCTTGACCATGTTTTGGTTCTATCGACATGAACCAACAAAGGAAAGTGTGAGGGACACTCGATTTTACTGTCTATCTGTGGTGGCAATATCATCTATGGCACAATCAACACACATTATTTATAATATTCAACAGATTCACAAATAGAAACAAAAGTCTGTTACGAGTTCTGCAGGACGCGACGCCATGCACGTGATGACAACACACGCAGGAGCTGCCATATTTGCCGACATTGCAGATGATTTACCCATTTAAAAAGGGAAAACGAAAGCGCCAAGTTTTGTTTTTCTTGCTCAAGAAGCCATACACATTTTGGACGTGTTTTAAAGTTGAAAGGTAAGACTACCTTAATGGCACTACATAGGACTTACAATCCCATATTTTTTTACTTGTAGCTATAACATCATTCTGTGTGCATTATTCCAGGCAGCTTTTTTCATACTTCAGCTACAGATAATGTAGCTTTCACGCCCCAGCTGGTGGGGGGAAGGGGCAGACATGGCGTTTACCGGCCCAGCTCGGGCTGCAGGCCATTAAACACCATGTCCGCACCCTAGCCAGGGTGTGAAAGCTATTTGCACCCCTGGATATCCCAGGTTGCGAATAGTTTTCATTTGTTTTTCATTACAACGGTAGATGTGCTCAGCACAAGCACATTTCCCATTGGAATTTTAAAAAGTGACAAAAAATGGCTACCGCCATTAAAATAAAAAAGAGACTAAGTTCCTTTTCGGATGATGGCAGCCATGGTAAACAGGTTCGAAAATGGCCACCATCATCCGAAAAAGGACCTAGTCCCTTTTCTATTTTCATGGCGGCAGACATTTTTGTTGACTTTTTTTTTCCACCGCAGGCAGTGAATTCACAATCGTGCCCGAAAAAAAGGCAGATTTTGATTGGTCAATCTGCCTTTCCCGGGTGCGAATACAGGATCTGCTCCTAGGCAAGACCTTATTATCTAGATACATATTTACTACGAATGTGAAAAATCTAGTTCACATTTAAACTTGTGATCTAAATTGACTTACTAATTTCAGGCATATTTTAAATATCTCAGCTGAGCTACAGACAAGTGAGTTCTAGGGACCATACTTGTCCTAATCTGGTAGGGAAGTTTTGGAAGAACAAAATCAACTTTCATGTGAGTGGTATGATGCTGGCAGAGTGTATTTATTGATTCACTTTTCAGCCCATTCCCCTACATTCCTTTTTTTGGTCTTTAGATTTGATTTGGTTTCTAACACTACCCTTGGGGCACCAAGTGTGTCAGACCCACAGAGAAAAGACACAACTTCACCCTGACCACGGGAGCCAAATGGAAGTCGATCCTAGATTGGCACGGATGCCTGGTTTTAGGAAATACAGGTCACGATGTGGCAGCCATTTGGTGAAAGAGGGTTAGGGAGAAGCTGTGGATAGGTAGAGGGAATGAGGGAAACCGGAAAGTGGTTTAGGAACTGTGATTGGATAGGGATGGGGAAATAGGGAAGGCACATAACACATGAATTCACAGTAGTTCATGAGTATCTTGTAGTCGACTGGCCATGAAACCTGATTGCCCTTCCCTAATCAAGAGCCCTAGTACTTACACCCCCTGACCTTCTGTCTCAACATGTTCCTATAATCATGACCCAGTTAGCAGCAGATGGTTGCCAGACGATGCACAAGCACAGATAAGCACAT
The DNA here is from genome assembly GCF_040938575.1 of Ambystoma mexicanum. Lineage (NCBI taxonomy): Eukaryota > Metazoa > Chordata > Amphibia > Caudata > Ambystomatidae > Ambystoma > Ambystoma mexicanum. The sequence continues at coordinate 1,531,152,245 of NC_090931.1, read as the reverse complement.
ACAATGATGTCCGTAAGGACTGAGAAGCAAGCAACCTCATGCATTTAGACAAACAGCAAAAGGCGTGACATGAGTAGCGTTGTGAATGAAGTAGCAGTGCCCCACTGAGTTGAGCCCTTGTCCGACACGACTTCCCCGCTTGCTCTTGGGAGGAGCCATGTCCCTTAAATCATGCCGTAACTGCTGGCGTGAGTTTATGCCTTTGCCCCCCACAGTTTTGCCTTGCCTGCCTTAAGAATGCAATGTGGTACTTATCTTTCACCTACGGACCCGTCCGTGGTTCCCCAGGAACAGTAGAACCAGTGAATATGCTACAGTAGTAGTGGATCAACCCGCAGACTCCGGGTGCCTCTGCTGGCAGTGGGCGCGGCTTAGTTCGGTTTTCCGCATTCTCAATGAGGGGACTGGCACATTGCGTGCCCGGAATGCTTGCCGCTGCCTCACCACATACGCTCACCCACAACCTGGCATCCACACCTGCCCTCACCTCGGCCCGTGCCTGCGTAATTCCAAAATCACCAGCAAGCAGCACGTGCCGGGGCAGGACTAAATAGGCCATCAAGGCAGTCCTCCATCACGTAGCTGAACACGTGATGCAGCCGAGCCTACTTGGAGGTGTGGTTTTTATCTCCAACAGCAGTTTCCCCAGAATCTATGAGCCCTGACATCATGACTCCGGCCACAAACGAGCACCCCAATTCCCAGTCCTCACATAGAGAAAGACAGGTAGGATGAGTATGTATTCATTCATAGTTTTTGTTTTTGGAAGTGCTATTTTGAGTTGTCAGCCCAATACCCCAGGATCTGTTTTTGAGTATCGTTCATGTTATGTATTTTTGTAGCGTCAAACCTGAAGATGGACCTTTCAGTCCAAAATGCATCGCCAGTGGCCTCTGCTGCTTTTTGGTGAGAATCACACAGCTGCACCATTAAGAAGATGAATTTGTAGAAGATTTGAAGTTGATGTTTATGCTCCAGTATTGAGTATATCCAATGGGCAGTAGTAGTTCTGCTGATTATTGGGCTCTATGGTCATGATTGAGTGTTCGTCAGGTTTCTGGAGGGTGCCTAGGGGTTTAGGATTAATACTAGTACGTATTGTGTTAAAAGAGTGGTGCCCACTCAGTCCCCTTGGTTACACACGTTCCTTCCCATCGATTGGACAGTGGATGGCAGGATGCAACTTAATGCTATTGAAAGAAAAAGCTGGAAATATTATGTTAAATCGCTGAGACTTTTTGCCATTCATAAAATAGCCCAAATCAAGATAATTACAATACATTCAAGTGAAAGAACATTTTAAAATTAGTATTCAAAAGATCTAGGAGAAGCATAGCCCACACAATTAGAACAGCAATAAAGATTACATCACTACATACAGAAATGAAAATACTTCAATTTCAATAGAAGATGTTGACCGCACTCGAGTCGTCTTTCTCCGGCAGACCAACAGAGACGCCTGTAAAGCAACCATGTCAACCATTGTATGAATCGCCATGCCGCTTTTAGCGACATGGCTACCTCCATACCGGGTACCTGGTCCAGGTTCCTGGAATGGGGAATTACTGGGCCATTCCGACCTTGGAGGGCCCGATAATTCCCTTTCCTGGGACCCGGACCCGGTACATCCCCATTCACATTTGAGCCCCCATAGGGCTCAATGGTAATGGGGAGGATGCTAACAACGGGACCGTTAATGACGGTCCTGTTGTTAGCATCCTGGTCTGCTTGCGGGACCCGCTAAGGACGCCTGGTCTGACCAGGCGTTCCAGAGCGGGACTCGCTGCAGACCTTGTAATAGGCCGGCCCGGAATGAACGGTGCTGGTCCCTTACCGGCACCGTTCATTCCATGGCCACCTTCCTCGTAATGAGGCCCTCTGTCTTGTTGAGTTACTCAGGGCTATATCCTCTGCCCATTGTTTTTCCGGCTACACCGCTGCCACTGGCAGGGCTTGTGTAGTGTGCAGGACTTCTTTATGTATTTGGACGATACCAAGATCCTACTCAAGCCTGGGGAGTTTGGGCGCAAAAGCGTTGGACTGTGTTGCCTTTCAAGATTGAGGGTTGTGAGCTGGATGAACACCAGCCAAGACTGGCATCCTCACATTCATCCTCAGATCCTCATCCTGGGATTCAGCCATCTGACCTAGGATTCCTGGTGTGTCTCCTACGCGTGACCCTGCGGTACGCAACCCCAGCCTGCACATCGATTCTGATCTGTCTGTACACATCACACTGTAGCTAGGAACACCTGCTCTTTCTGAATCACATGCTGGCCTGGCATTTGGTTTGTGGAACAATGAATCACACTCGTGAGTGCCTTTCTTTCTTCCAGGGTTTACTATAGAGACAGATCTTACTTTGGCCTTCTAACAACACACCGCATACGTCTTCTCTACCATGTTTCATCTTTAATATGAATGGGGGTGAACTTGTTACAGCTGTATTAGGGTAACCCCATGATCCATCCATCTCCAAGTCATATTGATTCACCAATAAATTACTATGACAAACTCTGGCTTCTTACTCATGCCTCACACATACTACTGGTTACTACTAGTTCCTTAAATTAACTACTTTGTGAACCAAAGGCTCCTCTCTGGAGTTACTCATAATCACCCCTTTGTGATTTGGCCTCATAGAGTTTGACCCTCTTCCATGAATCTGTGCATCTACATCACAAGCCTATGGATGCACCCCTCTTTTCTAAGGCTCATCTCCTCAACCCCTTTTTGGGTTTCTTGTATCCTCTCCTCCTTACGCCCGGTCCTCTTTTCCTTCTCTCTCATATTCCTTTTGTTTCCCTCGTTGTCTTTGTTTCACACGGGTGCAGTGTCAGCGGCACTCTCATGATTTCCTTACTGTTGTTTCACACAGGTGCGGTATCACCAGATTTCCTTCCCGTCTTTCCCAGGACCTGGTGCTTCATCCCTGCAACCACCCCCCCCCCATCACTCTATTGATACTTCTCTTTTCCTTGTTGTAGATGTTCTAATGGTGGCACTTCCTACAACACATGTTCGTTGATACTGGAAAATTATTCTGGGCAGGGTGAGGAATCTTAAAGTATTGGATGCAGGAGTCTGGCACCAACACTATCTGGAACTGTGGCTTGCCCATCTAATCCCACACCGCGCCCTCTAGCGCTTAACCTTGCCAGCAGCATATGACGGAAGCATGGCTGATCGAATGAGTTTGGTATTTGAGGAATGGACCAGATCATGGCGTCAGTGGCTTACGGTGTTCCAAACATTCATGAAAGTCATGGCGCAAAATATATGGCACCAAGGAAAAACACAATATTTGAAAACATGTGACAGAAGGGCTAACTGGGACGTCAAGCATCATGGGTTTTGGTTGATGTATTGCGACAATTGCACCTAACGGAAAAACAACTTACTTTTCGCTCAAGTGCACGCAAGACAGCCTCACGTATTGATTGATTCCGAGCCTCGAGAAGCATTTTTAGAGACATTATATCAATGGGGTTGGGGGAGTGATATCTGACCATGCTAATATAATGTTATTCTTAAAACACTTCATCAGGAGGTAGGAAGGAGAGGAGAAATTGACGTATTGGGTATGCATCTTGTATCGGACCTAGAGAGTTTGACCGCGTAAATATCTTAAGTATAAATGAAAACTCAGTCATCAACATTTGTGTGCTTTGCAATGCCTTGAATGCGTCTAATAAGAAGGAAATGAAGATCTATTCAGCCCATTAACATAACCAGAGTTTGGTAGAGCAACTGTTTAATGATGCAACAACTTCATGCAACAGAGAAAGACTAGAACTAGCAAGAAACTACTTAGATCACAAATGGACCGTGCATGCTGAAGAGAGATTGTTTTACCCACGACAAAGCTTCTGGTAGATATGGAACCTACGGTGGGGTCTGGGCACTTGGTTGGCAGGAGGACTAGGAAGGAGATAAGGATGAGGTTTTGAAGTCGGCCGGCGGAGCAGGAGGCTTGATGGGATGAGCTCCCGAACCTATGGCTACTCATTCACGGGAAAGGTGGTTAAGGTGGATGAGGTGGCGATAGGACCTAAAGAAGAGGGGAAGGGGAAAAGGGGAGGTTGGGGGAGGTTGTTGTAGGCGCAGTTGGATGGGGAGGGGGAGGAGAGGCTGGTGGGGGGGGAAGAGTTAGGGAACCAGTTGGGGAAGTTAATTTGGGGGAGTTGGTTGAATATATGGTTGGGGCAGGTTGGCCCTGTTGGTGGAAGTCAGTGGCTGGGTTGACGAAGTAGATCAAGATGGTTCATCAAGAACAGTGGATGCATGAAGGAAGAGGGGACATGCGGAGGGGAGGCAATTGTTACGTCTACCATGAGAGGTAATGGTTTGAAAATTGTGACCTGGAATGTCCGAGGGCTGGGTAAGAAATTCAAATGTCAGTGAGTGGGGGGATTCCTAAAGCGACATGGGGTGCAACTGGCCCTGTTACAAGAAACTCAACTGGTAAGGAAGGACCTGGAACTGCTCAAGGGGTGGTGGGGAGGGACGGTAGTGGGCACAACCTACTCAAAGTACACCAGGGGTTTTCTGATCTGGGTAGCAGCAGGGGTCCCTATTCAGGTAGACAAAGTACTGACTGATGAGGTCGGGAGGACGGTGGTTCTTCTCAGTACACTGGAAGGCAGGGATCTCTGTGTGATAAATTTGTATGCTCCCAACGTAGATGACAGAGAGTACTTCCCATCGGCGATGCAGTTGGCAGGCGGATACTGGGAAAGACTGTTTGTTTGGGGAGGAGATTTGAATTGCCTGCTAGATCCGGGATTAGATGATAATGGGAAATCAGGCTTAATGAAGCAGCCAGCGGCATCATCTCTACGGAAGATTGTTGGAGTCATAGACTTGGTGGAATTGTGGTGGGAGTCACATGGGCAGGAGCGAGGCTTCTCTTATTTCTCTGGGGTGCATAGGTCCTATTCACAGCTGGATTACATTTTTGTGGGGGCAGAACACTTTCACATGTTTGGAAAACCAGCATATTTGGGGAGGGTTCTCTCGGATCACTCACCCTTATTAATGCAATTGGAGAGAGCGCGGCGGAGGTCACCAGTGAATTCATGGCGTCTTTCGGTCATGGCACTAGAGGATGTGACATTATGGGAGACACTGCAGGAAGAAATGTAGTTTTGTGGGGAAAACGAAGGATCAGTGGAAAGACTGGGTACCCTGTGGGAGGCTTTTAAGGCCACAATTAGGGGGATCTGGATGTCTAAGATGATGGGAGTGAGGAGAGAATTGCAGGATAAACTACTAAAATTAGAAGGGGTGATATCTATGTTAGACAAAGACATGGCGGGGGAGAGGGACGGGGATGGAACAGGCGCAGGCCTTGGGTTCTCATCAGTAAACGCAGGACTCACTATCCAAATTGGAATTGAGCAAACAGAATGTACGGATTCACGGGCAAGGGGATAAGGCAGGGCGTCTACAGGCCTGGTTGATCCGTCGGGAACAACCCCGGCACAACATAACTCAAGTCAGGCAGGAATCTGGGGAACTGGCCACCACCCAAGAGGGGATTAACAAGACCTTTCAACATTTTTACCTATCCCTATATACTAGTGAAGATGCAGAGGAACTATTGGACCTGGCGCAACTGCCGGTCTTGGCAGGGGACCTTAGGGATAGATTGGAGGAACCCATTGAGAAATACGAGATAAGTGGGTTGTTGCGGTCCATGAGTAAAGGTAGATCCCCAGGGAGTGATGGCTTCCCGGTCAAAATATTTTGTACATACGAAGATCTCCTGGTTCTCTGACTTTAGAAAGTCTATGATGAAGCCTTCGGACGGGTTCCCTCCCGGATTCCATTAGGAAGGCAATTATAATGGTCTTACTGAAGCTATGTAAGGACCCACTAGACTGTGCATCCTACCGTCCAATTTCACTATTGAATGTTGATGCAAAGATTCTGGGCAAGGTCTTGGCTACCAGACTATCTGGGGTGGCTCTCCTATTGGTGCATCCGGACCTGTGCGGATTAATAGGGGGACATAGGACCACAATTAACTTATACCACATACACCATGTGATAGACCAGATCAAAGATTCCAATGAGGACATTGCACTGGTGTCCTTTGCCACCATGAAGACCTTTGACTCTGTGGAATGGGAATAGCTGTTTAGGGCACTGAGGACCTATGGATTTGGGGACAACATCTGCCTATGGCTATGACTTTTTTATAATAAACCAATGGCAAGGGTAAAGACTATCGCTGTAGTGGATGTTAAGCAGGGGGACGCGACAGGGGTGTCCGGTCTCCCCAATATTTTTTTCAATGGTACTAGAGCCATTGGTGCAATACCTCAGAAAAGAGATGGGGGAAGTGGGCGGCAGGCGGAGCAAGACACATTGGGCCTCATTCCGACCCTGGCGCAAAGGGATTACCGGCACCGGTAAGGACACCGGTGCCGATAATCCCTTTGCGCCCTATTCCGAGGTCCCCCAACGGGACCCGTAAGGTAAATTTGGTCAGACCAAACGTACCTTACGGGTCTTGTTAGGGGACCAGGGAGCAAATAACGCTACCGCAAATTGAGGTACCATTATTAACTCCCTCCCCATTACCATTGAGCCCTATGGGGGCTCAATGGGAATGGGGAATAGAATTATCAATGGGGACTTACCGGTCCCGTAAAGGTCGGGATAGACCGTTAAGTCCCCATTGAACGAGGGTGGACTCGGGATCGGGTTTGGAGGCAGCCATGGCGCAAATAGCGCCATGGCTACCTCCAAACTCGGAATGAGGCCCATAGTTTCTCTATATGCCGACCACTGGTTGTTATATGTGGGTAACCCATGGACAATTTGCTGATAATGCTGGAGGTACTGAGTAATTTCCAGAGGCTTCCATATAAATAAGTAAAAGTCACTGCTATTCCCACTGTGTAAGTCACAAAATATATACTATGGAAACAAAATAGGATCACAAGTGGCACGGAGATAGATATTAAATGGAAAACAGTTTATTATGCATGGCAGGGGAAATCACCTGCTCACTAACAAGCCAAGGCTTCTAGCACTAACACTCTAGCACTAGAACACATTACACTAGCACTCGCACTAGCATACACACTAGCATACGCTAGCATACTCACTCCTCTACTGAACAGAAATCCACTGTTTATACATAGTGGCATTGACGTACATTACATGCGTAGAAGCGTTTCATCATAGCATGTACTGTACTGGTCATATTCTAAGAAAGCAAGGCATATTGTGTGAACATGCTCTTTCGTACAAGTCATCCTAACTCTGCCATAAACGAAAACATTTGTCATGCTATCTCTGCAGTCAAGGCAGTTCTGTGCTAAAGGATAGCTGACAGTCTGCCAACAGACATGCTGTTATAATAACATATGTTCGCTGTGTTCAGCTGCATTCAACATTTATCATGAACACATTTCCTTTGCATACTCAGCAAAGCCTGATTCATAATGGACACAAACAGACCACATTTCGCGCTTAGAAAACTAGAATTTGCGCTATACATAATAACAAGTATTTCTTTCTGCATGGCTCTCAGCAAATGTTGATCCATGATAGCTCAGAACAAACCATACTGCTAAAAAGAGTTCACATTAATGAAAGAATGGATTAGCTTATTCTAACCATAAATAAAATGCAGATTAACAACTGGGGAGTTTTCGCAGTCAGGATCTCACTGCACTCCAAGACTGGAGGATTAGGTGGGATGGGGAGTCATTTCGATACCTAGGCATCCAAATCGTTCACAGTATAGACAAAACTCTTGTATATAATACGGGTAGAGCACTGTTGGGAATAGGAGATTCGTTCCAATTCTGGAAGAAGTTATCAATATCATTGCTGGGGAGAGTAGCATAAAATAGTCATTCTCCCAAGACTTCTCTACTATTTTACCAATATTCCCTATGGCATCACGATGATTTTCTTCAAAATGCTGGATGAATAGGTTGGGAAATTATGGGGAATACAGGGAGGAGAAGGGTCTCGCTGGCAACCTTGTGATGCCCGTGCCTGGAGGGAGGCCTTAACTTACCAAACTATGAATGATACTTCATGGTAGCACAATTGCAAGCAGTGGTAGTTTGGCCGGACACAAAAGGGGAACTGCTGGCATTCTGGTGGACCTCCAAGACCCTAGGACAGAAGTAGAACTATTGTGGGGCACGGTTGGAAGGAGGGGTACTACTAATATATTCTGGGTGGTGCGGGAGATCTGGAAGACATTTCTGGGGAGACTGTGGATGCCAAGGTTATACTGTGCTGATCTGTCATGGAGTGCGAACTGGGAACTGTGGTCAGCAATACGGCGAATGGGGTTCTCGAACCTGATGAATAAAGGATGTCAATCAGTGGGCGTTTTGTTTGAGGGAGGAAAGTTGATGCCATTTGAGGAAATGAGGATACAGCATGGGGTTTCCATAGAGCAGTTCCTCCCCTATGGTTCAGTGACTAGATGGCTGGCCGCCATCTGGAGAGGAAACCTGGAGGCACCCACCGCAAATCCTCTGATGTCGGTGCTGCTCAAACAAGGGGAAGGAATGGCTACGGTTTCTTGGGCAACTGATGGTTAAGACCAAGTGGGAAAGGGATATGTGTGACAAGATCTCAGAGGCGATTGGGGTACAATGTGGGAACAGGTCAAGAAAGTCTGAAGAAATGCTAAATTTCATCTTATTCAGATAATGTTTTACACAGGTGTGAGAAACCAAAGGGTGTCTCACTTACTAGTTCACAGGGATCTCTCTCAAGTGGCCAGAACACGGCCATCACCTTTGGATCCAGGCCCTGGGGGTGGACCATTGGGGGAGGATCACCTGGGTGGGGGATATTTGGGGAATGGAGGTGGGGCAATCGATGGTGAGACACAGTATCCGTTCCTTTCCCGTACCCGTAACACATCCTATTTTATAGGATTCTCCAACGTCCCAAACCCCTCCCCCCTTCTACACAAACACTGGGCTGATGAAGAGGGCAACTGAGAGTAAAAAGGCTAACACTTATATATCTCATTGGACTTATCCCGTTAATCAGATCAGGCAAAGTCAGAGAATTGACCTTAATCACATGCATCTGATGCCCATTAGCTCCCGTCACTCGGCTAAAAGGCGGAACATAGAGACACACTCTGAGCAAGGTGGAACAGGAGAAGGAGCAGATCTTCCGGGGCGAAGCTGAACCCATGGGATCAGGATGACCGATCAAGGGACTAGAGCGAAGAGTAGAGAACCCCTAAAGTTCCCTGCAGGAGGTTGTTGCAGTCGGGAAGCTGTGAAAGAGATGAAGAGAAAGCTAAATCGCAAACAAGAAGAAGCCTGCATTGTGTTTCAATGATGCCAGCGACCCTCCCGGGTGAAGGATAGAGCTGGGGAGGTGAGGCCAACCCTGTGGTATCAACCTTGACTTGTGAATCAAAGCTGCAAAGACAAAAAAGGAACACACACAACCAGTGAGTTAGCAAAAGACATGAAAGGTTGGTTTGTGTCAAGGTAAGATGGAAGCCACAACAGTGTATCTCACAATTGAAGGTTGCACAAATGCTGATGAGACGTGAAAGAAAGCAAACCAGTGATGAACCTTTTAGTTGCCGATAACTGTGAACCCAGTCATACAGAGTAGTGTAGTGATCCGGCGAAAGGCAGTAGCCCACTCGAAAGTCTCAGCGAAATGTTTGATGTAATTTCTTTTTTTTTAAAACAATTTTTATTTATTTTAACACACAAACACAACCATGTGCATTTTAATAATCACAAACGAACACATGTGAGTATATGACACCTTCCCTCCTCATCTCCCTACCCCCCCCCCTTTCTGACCCCCTGGGCCTACACAACACTTCCAAACACAATCTGTTTTTTATCAGTGCAACTTCATCTGTAGCAATGGGTGCGCCTCCAGTGGCTGCACCCATATCTTGGGTGTCACGTACAAAGGTGGCTAAATCAGCTAGCAGTTGCCTCCACATATCTACTCCCCTTACTCCTAGTTCCACCTCTCTGCTGGACGCTTCTAACCACGCCACTGTTTCTGCATTGGCCCTTTTTAACAAATCTCCCCACCATATTCCCTTGGCCCTTTCCCCAGATGGTTCACCCCTGAGCTGAAGACCACTAAACGAATGTACAAATACCTAGAACGCAAATGGCAGAAAGAGAAAACCCACAAGAGCAGGACCACCTTGGCCCGACACCTCTATCAGTACAAGGCCGAAATTCGGAAAACAAAAAAAGCTCACTACAACTCCCGAATCCTAAACTGCAAAAACCCAAGCAAGGAACCCCACAAAATCATCTCAGAATTCACCAATCCGGCTTGTGATACAACCGTCCCGACCCCTTCACAATCACTCTGCGACTCACTCTCCCTCCACTTTTACAACACGGCTATCGAAAGAACAAAAACTCTAAATACCAAACTGGCTCTAATACAGCCCCCGGGCAACCCTCTGCCCATACCAGCCAGCCTTTCAGCTGCGACCTCTACGCAACCAACGTTTGAATCCTTTAGACCAATAAGGCCAGAACAATTTCTCAAACTTCTATCCGCTCGCAAACCCTCTGGATCACCACTGGAACCTTGCCTAGCCTCAACCCTTAAAGAAATTTTTGCTTCCACCTGCGCAGGCGAACACGCAAGATCTATCATAAATTCCTCCCTCTCCTCCGGTATTTTCCCTGATGCATTCAAAATAGTGCACGTCAAACCTCTAATAAAAAAACCTTCGCTCGACCCGCTCAAGCCCAAAAACTACCGCCCAATCTCAAACACCAGGTTCCTTGCCAAACTCATTGACCGAACCGCCTACTCTCAACTAAATGCCTTTGTCGAAATCAACAACCTTCTAGACCCCACCCAATCATGTTTCAGATCACGTCACAGAACTGAAACCACCCTAACCTCGATCTGGGATGACCTTAAAATGACAGCAGACTCCGCGGGATGCGCCGCACTAATTCTACTCGACCTATCGGCCGCCTTCAACACGATCAATCACTCAATCCTCCTAGACCGCCTCCACTCCCTAGGAATTCGTGGAACCGCCCTTAAATGGATAGCTTCATTCCTCAAAGACAGGCACCAAATAACGACACTCTCCAGTTTTACCTCTCAAGCCCGACCAGTAGACACGGGAGTCCCCCAAGGAGCATGTCTATCCGCCCCCCTGTTCAACCTCTACCTGATCACACTCCCTCCAATAATTCGTTCACACAATATCCTATGTTACAACTACGCCGACGACACCCAACTAATTCTAAAACTCCTGAACTCGAAACCCAACTCCCGACCTGACCTGGAATCCTGCCTCCTTAACATAGAACTCTGGATGACCCAAAGCCACCTCCGTCTAAAACCCCTCCAAAACAGAAATCATGGTCTGCGGCAACTCCGACCTTCTTCCGCACCCACTACCCTGGCCACCCGCCATGGGCAACTCACCGACACCCTCCAACACAGTGAAAAATCTTGGATGCACCCTGGACTCCGACCTAACACTCTTGCGCCAAGTCAACAATGTCTCAAAATCCTGCCACTACCACCTCAAAACCCTTAGGCGCATCCTTCCATACCTCTCATTTCCCAACAGAGTCTCCGCGGTCCAATCAATCGTCATATCAAGACTCGACTATGGAAACCCCCTATACCTCGGAATTCATGCCTACCAACTAAATAAACTCCAAAGAGCACAAAACGCGGCAGCCAAAATGCTACTTGCGCTTGGCCCAAGAGAACACATATCCCCTGCCCTTAAGACACTGCACTGGCTTCCAGTAGCCCGTAGGGTGGCATTCAAAACATTATGCCTCTCCCATCGAGCACTACATAAAACTGGACCTCAATATCTTCAAGACAAGCTAATACCTTACCACCCCACTCGCACCCTAAAATCAAGCTCAGCCGGCCTCCTAGTAATTCCTAAGACAAACTCAGTCAGGTTAGGCGGATCATCATTCTCAGCCCTGGCCCCAACCCTGTGGAACTCGCTCCCATCCCACATCCGCCTAACTGAAGATCTAACGGCATTCCGCAAACTACTGAAAACCTGGCTCTTCCCCTAAGACTAATCGGTCCCAAACTAGCTTCTGCACAATAACACCCACCCATCAATCGACATGAAGCAAGAAATTTACAACTAAATAAACTCAAATGTAAACTATAAAGACAAACAATACTAAATGAGCAACGTAATGCTGAGCACGTAGAACAGATGAGCGCGTAGAGCGGATGAGCGCAGATGAAAGCAGATGAGAGCGGATGAGCGCTGAGAGCGGACGACTGCAAAGAGCGGATGTGGTTAGAAAACGGATGAGTGTGCAGAGTGGATGAGTGTGCAGAGTGGATGAGTGTGCAGAGCGGATGTGTGTGCAGAGTGGATGAGTGTGGAGAGCGGATGAGTGGGGACGAACGTAGAGGATTAATACGGTTGGTGGATGAGTGTGGAGGGCGGAGGAATGTGGAGGGCGAATGAGTGTGGAGGGCGGATGAGTGTGGAGGGCGGATGAGTGTGGAGGGCGGAGGAGTGTGGAGGGCGGATGAGTGCGGAGTGAGGATGACTGTATGAGCAGATGAGTGTATAGAGCGGAAGAGTATGTAGAGTGGATGAATGGGGATGAGTGTAGAGGATTAATGCGGCTGGTGGGTGAGTGTGGAGGGCGGGTGAGTGTGGAGGGCGGGTGAGTGTGGAGGGCGAGTGAGTGTGGAGAGCGGGTGAGTATGGAGAGCAGGTGAGTGTCGAGAACGGATGAGCATAGAGAGGGGATGAATGTGAAGTGGGGATGAGTGTGAAGTGTGTAGAGGTTTAATGCGGTTGACGGATGAATGTTGAGGGCCCATGAGTGTGGATGGCCGGTGAATGTAGAAGACGGATGAGTGTGTAGAGCGGATGTGTGTGGAGAGCGGGTGAGTGTGGAGAGCGGGTGAGTGTGGAGAGCGGGTGAGTGTGAAGAGCGGGTGAGTGTGGAGAACGGATGAGGAGAACGGATGAGTCTGGAGAACGGATGAGTATGAAGAGCGGACAAGCGCGGAGAGGGAATGATTGTGAAGGGCATAGAGGATTAATGCGGTTAACGGATGAATGCTAAGGACCCATGAGTGTGGAGAGCGGATGAGTGTGGAGAGCGGATGAGTGTGGAGAGCGGATGAGTGTAGAGAGCGGATGAGTGTGTAGAGCGGACGAGTGGGGAAAAATGGAGTGGATTAATGCGCTTGGCGGATGAGTGTGGAGGACCGATGAATGTGGAGAGCGGACGAATTGCAGAATTGCATGACGTCTGTATTATGCCTTGGAATGCAAGGATCCTTTATAAGAGCACACCTCATTTCACACCCCACGCTTACTCTCTCCTTACACCACCACTCAACTAGAACACAGAGATACTATGACACCATTCGGTATAACTGTTCTCATATCAACATCTTGCGCTCACTCTCCATCACTCTAAGTAATCATCGGTGGTCTCGCACCCCCAGCCAGGAGTTCTCCTCAGGCCTAACGCTGCCACTCTCGGTCTGGATAATTCCTGCCAGATTGAACACATACTCCTGACCTCTCACCCACCACACCTACCGCTAGGAAGCAGCTATCACAGGAATTTCGCACCAGCTGCACACATACCAGTTGCGCACACGCACCTTTTGACCCTCTCTTCTCCCTCTACTGACCAGAACTTCGGTTCCCAAGGGCGTTCAACCTACCAGCGCCTTCAGACCATACCAATGGTATATAAGGCGCTATATAAGTGCAAAATAACATAACATAACATATTCGCGCTACTGGCCTCGCCTGTGCTTTCCATTCCATTGCTATTCTCCTTTTCACCAGAATATATGCTAGATCTTTTAGCTTGCTGACATGTTTAGCCCACTTGGGTCTCGAAAAGCACCCAAGCAAGCAGACATTTGGAGAGTCCACATTCAATGTAATCCTGCATCCACCAACATCTGTACTACTTCCCTCCAGAATTTGCCAATTTCCACACATGCCCAAAACATAGGTTAGCATTCCTTTCTCCACATTTCGGACATGCCTGGTCTTCTGCCTGGTTAAATCTGGCTATTTTGTATGGAGTCAGGTATGCCCTGTGAGTCACAAACAGCTGAATCTGCTGGAATCTTGCATTTCTTGATACCTTTTTATGATACATTTTCACTCTGCCCCATTCCCCATCTGACAGTGGTGTCCCCCGGTCCTCCTCCCACTTCTCCCTGACTTGGTCTATCCCCCGCCCCCACCGCAGACATCAATAGTTCGCAAATACGGGAGACTTCATGTCCCCCTTCTGATACATCATAAAGGGAATCAATCACCTTATTTGGCTGCATATACGTGTCTGGATCCAGCCATCTCTGTTTCAACCCTTTCAGTAGCTGGACGTGTGCGATGTACTGTCCTCTATGTATCCCAGTATCTACTGCTAGTTCTTCAAACCTCTGGGGTTTTCCTTCTTTAAGCACATCTCCTACTGTTGCTACACCCCTGGGCTCCCAGCTATTCCTTACGTTCCTCCTGGTCTGTTCATCTGCTGTCATGCGGCAGCCTTGGAGATTGTGGCAACAATGGAAGATGTATCGTAATCCTTGCTGGAAGCGATACGAGGCGAGCACACCAATAAGCAGATAACGCAGTCTAGTCCTCTACCATCATGGCCTCATACAGTGTTTCCATAACTACCAGCCGTGCTTCCTGTTCAGTGCGTCGTATCTCGTTCTACCTGGTACACCACTGCTGTGTCCCTCACAGTTTTGGCTCTGTGATCCCAGCCTTTTGTAGATCTTCCAATCCTTCTTATCCTTGCCCTCTCTGGGCCTTCATAATCTTATTACGCTTTCCTTTGCTTAGTTTCCTCGCTTTGGATTCATCCGAGTATTCGGCTCGGCTGGTACCTCCCTTTTGTAGGTACGCCTTCCCTGTCTTTCATCGGCTTGCCGCTGCTCTGTATTCCGACCTTGTTTACTATTTACTTACTACTGGACTGTTGTGTTCTCCGGATCTTCCTCTGCTCAACCTTTTCTGTGCCCCTGCACCCGCTGAAGCCGCTCTGGCGTTCTGATTCCCACTTTATCACCGCACTGTGGAACTGGCTTATATCTCTCTTACTTTTCTTTCGGAGAACACTCCTCGTTCTTCCTGCTGTATTTTCACTTCAGCACAGTTTGTGAACTACTGGAATACAGCCAGCTTTCTACTGGTCAGAGTCTTCCATCTTACCCTGGGAAATACAACTTTGACCATCGCCATCTCAGGACTGAGTACTATCATCTGTTTCCCACCGGATACTCGATTGCTGCAGGGTTTTTTGGTGCCTAGAAGCTTTTTCTCTGCACTTTGATGCTGGCTCCCCCGGGTTCCCTTTGGTCAGGAAATCATACCCTGTCAAGGTGGCCTCCGGTGGAGCCCGTCCTTACCTACACAATAAGAAGAAGAATTACACAAAGGAGAAGAAAATACGGAGAAGAGACACATCTGAGACTCAGTCTTACTCCTCTGAGGATAGAGGTGAGGAGGAGTCACGGGAGGGTTCCCCAGTTGATTCCAGGGCTGACAGTATACTGTGCAATGCTGGATGTCAGAATGGGGGGCTTGGACATTCAATCTTATGTGTCCCGATTTCAGAAGATCGCTTCCAATGCAGGGTGGCCAGATAATGCCTCAGTTGATTGCAGGGCTAACATCTAACCATGCAAGTGCCGCCAGCGGCACCTGTAGGGAATATGGTGTTGTGGAACCTAGCAGCCGCAGCGTCCTACGCCACATATTGCAGCCTAGTCATAGCAGGAGGTGCTTGCTGTTTTTGTGCGAATCAGTTAGCCAAATCACTTCCTTCAGGAAGAATGGCCTGCTCAACGTTCTCAACAGCCTCCATTCCGTAGTTGGTTCGTCTGGCAGCCATTTGGCCACATATTGAACCTGACCGGCCATGAAGTGCACCTCAAAGTTGGACAATTTGATACCACTGCGCTCATATGAGTTCTGGAGCTTCCATTAACGCAACTCTGTTTCTTGACTTATGCCAGATCAAGCTCCGGCATATTCCATGTAATCAACCTTTTTCGGGATCACGAAGGGGACATTGGCAAAATAGTGCAAGAGTCTCGGCAGGACCACCATCTTCAATAATGCCGCCCGCTCCATCATGTTTAGCGGCAGCTTCTCCCAGAATGTTACACTTTTCTCTATCTTTTCCACTGCTTTCTCCATATTGTACTAATGTTCCTCCTTGGGATAAGGATATATATCTACTCCCATGTATCTGAACGTAGCTATCTCCCATTTAATTGGCAGCACCGGCAGGCTGTGTATGGGCTTCCCTTTGTAACTCACTAGGGGGTGCAAACTACATTTCTGAGGATTCACCGATATACCCGACACTAAGGCGTATCGAGCTGACACTTCTAGGACATATTGTAAATTCTCTTCTGGATAACTCAAATACAACAACATGTCGTCTTCATACAGCAAGACCAAGTGCTTCCCGTCCTGTGTGCCTGCTCCCACCTCCCCAAATTCTGCCCTCAAGTAGACCGCCAGTGGCTCCAATGCTAATATGAAGAGCATCGGGGACCATGGGCACCCCTGTCTTGTTCCTTTACTTAATTGCCACCGCTCCGAGATCACGAAGCCAGTCTTGACTCGTACCGAAAGCCTTCAGAACCACCAGCAGCCAGGGCCACTTAACTGAGTCGGATGCTTTCATCGCAATAAGCAAAAACCACTGCCACCTCATCCGTCTTCCCATTCATGTAATCTATTATGTGAATCAGCCTACTCATGTTGTCAGTAATTTTCCTATGCGGAACATACCCCGTCTGATCTGGATGGATAATCTTGCCTATCATCGATCTCAGCCTCGCGGCCATGACCGCCGTTAGGATCTTCCCGTCCTGGTTCAGCAGTGACAGGGGTCTATATGACCCACAGTCAGTGTCTTGTTTGTTAGGTTTGAGGAGGGGAACAATCACTGACTCCCGTAGTGATTTGGGCAACTTACCTTGTTCTAGTGCTTCGTTTAACATTGTGAACAGTGGTGGGAGGATGTCTGCTTTCGTGTAAGCTTGTAAAACTCACTGGGGAGCCCATCCACCCCCGGGGCCTTGCTGGTGGGCAGATCTTTAGTCACACGTTCTAACTCCTCAATCGTTATGGGGACTTCTAATCTGTACCTGTCCTCTATAGTGAGTTGGAGGGGGATTTATCTCTGAAAGTGCCCCTTGTATGTCTGTTACTTCCTCCTCCCTGGGCACGCTGTACAGATCCCTATAGAAATCATAGAAACACTCATTTACCTCCTCTTGGATTTCGTGTAAGCAGCCATCTGTCCCCAGTACCGTATGGGTTGCTTGGCGACCTCACGCTTATATAACCACGCCAGAAGGCGGACAGGTTTATCCCCTCTGCGTGTTGGCGCTCTATATATTTTTTATAACTCAAATTACTCAGCCTCTCCCATTGCACTATGCGTTCCTGCTGGAGGCGTAGTGATTCTCTTGCTTCCTCATGTATCCTGCCACCGGTCCCCATCATATCCTCCAGTTTCTGCTCCTTCTTTTGTAATCCCCACTCTATTTCCCCTCATAACCCTTTGGACTTTGCCATTGCATCACCCCGCACCACCACCTTGAATGCTTCCCACAGTGTACCAGCTGAATTTACACTACCTGTGTTGTGTGTAAGGTACTCCTGCACTACTGACCACATGTGGTCTCGGAACCCTGTGTCTTTTAGGGCTTCAACTCTGAGTTGCCAGGTACGGATCCTTGCACGGGGAGGTCTTATTTGCAACGTGACGACCAGAGGCGCATGGTCAGATAAGACTCTGGCTTTATAGTCCGCCTGTGTGATCTTGTGCATCACGTCATCGCCTACGAACACGTAATCCAGTCGCGTGTGCAGGTTTTGTGGTGCTGAATAGTGTGAATAGACTCGGTATCAGGTGCAGTTCTCTCCATACGTCTGCCATTTTCAGATCCTGTGTGAGCGCCTACAATGCTCTGGCCGTGGGGGATGATTCAGAAACTTATTTGACCTATCTTAGGTTGGGTTGATCACACAGTTGAAGTTTCCTCCCCATATGAACCCACGGTCCCTATGCAGACTTATCTTGGAGTATAACATCTTAAAATAGGCTGCAATGTTCTGATTCGGAGCATACGTATTTATGACACATATCCCTCTGTTCTCTACCATTCCTCTCACAATAGCCATCCTGCCATCATTATCTACTTCTTTTTGTAGGACAGTGAATGGGACACCTGGTGCCACCCAGATCAAGACCCCTCTTGCATACGTGGAGTATGCTGTGTCCACCATGATGCCCTTCCATTTCCTTGTCAGTGTCTCCAATTTCCGTTTGTCAAGGTGTGTCTCTTGCAGGAGCGCTATATCAACTTTCTGCTGCTTGAGATATGTCATAATTCTATTTCTCTTTATATAGCTGTTTAACCCTCTAACATTCCATGTTACAATTCTCAGATCACCCATTTTCATAGACCATTTCAAACTTCTCCACGTTTCTCCCCTTCGTTGTTAGCATCCCATGTGTATGTATGGAGTCCCCCGTCCGTTCACCCCAACCCCCTCCCCCGTTTCCCCAATCAAGCCCAACTGTCGCCCAGCTCCATCCCTGGATCTCAGGCTTCCCCGCATCTCACCTCTATCCCGGTCAACCGGTACTCAAAGCTCTGCTGGAGGATACTTCACTACCAGTATCCTTACTAAACTAACTAGCGGGGGTGATCGCGTGTCTCCTGATGCTGCGCAGAGCTTTGCAGCCCCCTTGTCTCCTGTCCTATGCAATCGACCTTCTGCACGATAGTTTAATATTTACAATCACTGCCACAGCAGCTTGCCTATATCAGAATTCTCCCTGGATTATATTCTTTCTCAATGTCCATGTCCTCGTTACAGCCTCTTATCTAACATAACTGTTCTATGAAATAGTACATTACAGGAGAATTGCTGGTTCACTTATCCTGTCCACTCTGCGACTAACCTTCTGCCTCTGCCGGGCAGCCCAACGTGTCCAGCCAACTGATCATGTCCTCAGGGGACTCGAAGAAAAATGCCTTGTTCTTATGAATAACCTTCAGTTTCGCTGGATACAGCAGCTGTACTTGAAGCTAGCTTCTTACAGTCGTCTCTTAACCTCTACATAGTGCAGCGGTTGTCATTGTACCAAGAAGGTATAGTCTGGATACACTCTGACCGTCGCTGATGCTCTGCTTATCGTTCCCCATTTGCGAAAGTGTTCTAAAATCCTTTCTCTATCTTTGTAGTTTAATATCTTGGCGATGATTGGCCGAGGTGGAACTCCCGGTGGAGGCCTCTTAGCTTGGGCTCTATGCGCTCTCTCCACTGTAAACCCCTGGGTGAGCGCTCCTGCACCAATCTCTTGCAACAACATATTTTCTATGTAGTTAGTCGGGTCTGTGCCTTCTTCACCCTCCGGCAGCCCCACCACACATATGTTGTTCTGCTGCGCTCATCCCTCTGCCTCCTCTGAGCGGCTTTCCAAATTGTGCACCTGTTGCTGCAATATATTGACCTCCATGGTATTGGCCATGCTGGTGTCTGTATTAGCTTTCACCTTGCTTTCTAGCCCGCTTGTGCACTCTGCCAGTGCTTTAACATCTTGCCTTAGGAGGTTCACAGCCACGTTAACCGCATCGATCTTAAATTCCAGCAAAGATTTCAATTCTGCCATGGCGGCATGAAGCTTGTTTTCCCATGAGGATTTCAATTCCACAGTGACTTTCAGGATCTGCTGATCGCCGCGCCCTGGAATCTCCGCTCCTTGCATTTCACCCCCTATGTGCGCGGCAGCTTCTGGTGCTTGGGCTGGTTTGGTGAAGATGTCTAGTGTTGGTTGTTTCCCTTTGGCCTTGCCGGCCTTGGACACCATCGCCTTCATGCATCCTTGGGCTATAGTCCCTCACTCCAACGGGTTAGTTCTTAGGACCCGACCACTTTTTGTGGCTCCTCGACCAGTTGTTGTTCTAGCTTCCTGCAGGGTCGTCTGGTGTGGTGTCTGTTCCCCTTTCTGGAAGTGGCTCTTGTGTATTGCCAAGCCTGCGTTCCTTTGTTATCTATGTAGATGCGGTTCCCGTGCCCTCTTGCCAGCTTGTTGCAGACTGCAATATAGTCTTGCCAGGCCTTGCTTCGCTAGTGCCGTCCGTTGGCCACACTAGTCTCTCCTGCTCTCCTCTTTATAGTTGTAGCATGTAGTTTTTCAATGTCCCGCTTCGAGTGCTGTCGGCGTGGCTTCCAACTTACAGTACTCACTCCTTTCGCGCTACACAGTCCTCTGTCCGTCTGAGATCGCGGTGTGTACCACCTTCCCTGGTTTTTTGTGCGGTCATTTTGCTAATGGCTCTGACTGGGCCGGTCGGCCTGTGTTGGTTCCCACTCCTTATGGTTTCTCTCCTTTTTGTCTGGGTGCCTCTTTGATATTAAACGTTTTTTCAGTCTAGTGTCCGGTCCTCTCCCAGGTTACCTTGCGCAAGCCTCAGCAGTCTTACCTGGAAGCGCCACCTCACGTGTCACCTCACTGGTATCCGATCATCCCAGTGTCCTCCGCACTTGGGCCCCCTCTGTCCTGTGCCAATGGCCCTCTCGTTATTTCCCAGCTCTTACCCTGTACCCTGTGCGCACTGTTCCGCTGCCCCTCAATCTTTTACCTCTACTGGATCTGTTACGTCCGGTGTCAAGACGGGTGCATTGCGTATTTACGTAGTCCACTCTGCCCATGCTGGGGGGGTTCTCCTCAGACTTCCTCTCTCTGTGGTTACGAGATGTCCTGCTTATGTTGTGCGCATTGCGCTTGCAGAGCGCAATACTGTTGACCCTGTGGGTCTGTTGACACTCCGTTATGGCCACAAGTCTGTGGGGTTGCGTCTTCTTTCTTCATTGCGTCCAATGGTGGAGTTTGCAGCCATCCCAAACTCTATGTTGCGGGCAAACCTGCAGAAACCGTACTTTGCTACCCAGCTAAGTAGCCTGAGTTGCCGCCGCCTAGGCTTCAGTCACACCCCTTGCCCAGGGTCACCCACAGCGCTCTACCGTACCATCATCCCTTCAATTCATTGTATGCCCCAGTGGAGTACCTGACTGGTTCTCGTGCACAGTCGGGCACCCCTCTGTTCCTGCGGCTCTCTTTGTCTTCATGGCCTCATCCAGCCCATTGAGTACCGCACGTTATGCTTCCTGCAAGCAAAACTTACTTCTGAGTTTTGCTTATAGTCTGTCTGGGAGTGGGTTAGTTATGACCCAGACTTGATGTTCTGGCGCTCCTTAGCACTGTCAGTGTTCCTAGGGTGCACTATCAAGGTTCAGCGTCTGTTGTCTATAAGTGTGTTTATTACTGTTAAGCAGAAACCTGTGCAGTTCCCTCTGGGACCACTGCAAAAGATTTAAGACTACAGGTGTTTGGCAGTAAACCCACTTGGTAGCAGTCTGTACCACACAGATTTACTTGGTAGCTGTGGCTGAGCAGTCAGAATTCCCTCAAGAAGAGTTAGGCAGTATACAGAGTATTCACAATAGGTCAATAGAACACAGTAGAAGAAGTAAACACTGACCAGGGCTTGGTGTAAAAGAGATATAATTATTTATTTAAAACCACATCTAGAAAAATACACAGGCACTAATAGTAAGCAATTCAAAAACACGGTCACTAAAAGATATACACTCCCTTATAAGAATATTAGACAAGTCTTAAGTAAAGCCCCACTTATTTTCAGACAGCAGAGAGCGCTTAACGTAGATGGCACTCTAATAGTTTGTTTTTTTAAAAGGGAGAGAAAAGCAGAGAATAAGTTGAAACAGATCCCAACACTTTTACAAGAACATAACAAGAGAGGAAGGCAAAGTAAAACCGTGAAGTTAGAGTTCAATAGGCCGGATCCACTTTAAGAGGACCAAACGTAATGTGTCCAAGGTCACACGGTTGCAGTGCACAAAAGTCTTGTAACGGTTCAAAAAGGAGTTGGACCAAAGAAAGGGACCAGTTAGAGGGTCAAGGTAGCCAGCCCAGTCCAGAAGGTTAAGGGGTTATTATTACCTTGTAGCAATCTTTAGAAAGGGAGGCCTGGCGGACACGGTACCTTAAGTGATGAGAATACTCCAGCGGGGGCAGTTGTTCCTGGCAGCGGATGCAAGTTGGTGCTTCGTCCGGGGGAAGAGAGGATCTCGTCGTGGAGGAAGACAGGAGTCCATTGCACTGCCAGGGAAACCAGCCGCAGAGTTTCTCAGGTACAAGGAGTGGTCCGTTGATTCGCGGTTCAGTGGTGAGTGGCTATCCAGCCGCCGGGGTGCTTGGCACAGGCAGTTCGACCACAAACCGGTCTGGGGTGCGAAGAAAGAAGGTAAAACTGGTTGTGCCCACCAGTCAGGGGAAGAAGCCTCTCCAGCCGGGAGATCTTCTCTGTTGTCGGGAAGTGGTGAGTCGGTTCCGTAGGGCTCCACCGGTGGTGTCATCATGGTAGGTCGGCTCAGCTTCTCCCTCATCGGATTCTCAGGTCCTGTGGTGACTTCTGAAGTTCCAGTCCCCAAAGCCCTGCTTTTATGCAGCATACCCCCATTCACTCAGCCTAGCTGTCAATCAAACATGCTAAGTGGTGAGCCGGCCGGCTCACCACTTGGGCCAATCACACAAGAGTGTGACTTGAGTTACCAAGGTAACTCAGTCCAGGGTGCCTAAACCCCCTCCCACACCCCCTGTGGTACCCAGACAGAGTGGCACCACTTTTGGAGGTTTCTGTGGAGAAGCCCGCCAAAAAGTGGAACAAAGGGCTCGACTTGGGTTGGAGTCAAAGAAGAGAACACAAACGCCATTTTAAAATCGAGTCCTGGCAAAAAATACCAACCGGTGAATTAATATTAATGAAATAAACCGGCGGTATGTTCGAGGCTATGAGAATTAAATAATTAAAGTTGGTAGCCTCGAACAATGGGAAAATCCCATAGGAAAATATTCGCGGTCGAAAATAAAAAGTAGTTTCCACTGCCACCAGCCAAAACTCGATCAGGGGGGACGGAGACGTGCCCCCTCGACTAACAGACCCCGGGGCAATCGAATTGCCCCGACCAGTACATCCACAATAGGATGGTTTGTACCGGTTTCTGTTAATAATTTGGGACTAGTAAAGTCAATGGTGACTTTACATGCCCTGGGAGACAGTAGTCAGTCCCAGGGTATGGAGTCTATGGTGGGGTGCCACTATGACACCCCTGTGTTACTGCACGGAGGGTGCTGTGTAACACACATAGTAAAACACATGAGACCCTATGGAGTAAAGGACCCCATAGCCCATAAAACACATTAACAGTCAAAGGAACACCATGAATCATGTCCAAGAGTGGGAGAAAAAGAGTCTCACTCTTGGCAGGAGAAAAAAACAAACTCCAGGAATCCAGCAAAGCTGCTGGGGGACTCACTAGGTTAGGAAATTCAGCCTAAAGAGAGAATTCTTCCTAACAATTACGCTGCCCAGCCTTCCTTTATTACTTCATTCCGACATGTCCCGGGTATGTTGATATGCTGCCGGCTATGTTCTGCCTCGCTGATCCTCGTCACGCCCCCTCCAGCACTCCGGTAAGTGAATGCATCCCCCGTGTTGAATTAGTCGTGTTTGTGCGGTCCACTCGGCGCTTGGTGCAGCTCCTTTTATTTCCGTGTGTGCACTCCCCAGCTGACTGTGTCTCCATTAGGGTTGCACATCCGTACCTGCAGGTGTGCGCTCCACTGCCTCTGCGCAGCTACTAAGGAACTTGTTGTACTCTCCTGGATCTGAGCACTTTATGCACGTTCCAGCCTTCTCTCGGCTCACTTGCAAGCAGGTGTCTGCACCCAGGTGCTCAGATGCGGTACTCGCCCCTTTGTTCAGACCGTGCTGCCATCTTGATCCTCTTATTCCAAGCCACGGCATTCTCTTTGGGACTGGTTGTGCACTAACCACTGTTCCTGCAATTTCAAAAGTTGCTCCGATTATGCCTTAGATGTTCATCCAGTTGTGCTCATATTTCCATCCGTCCTGGGCAGTTATATTCGTTGATTCATTGCTGTTATGTACCAGATCGGCAGGAGCTTCTTGGTAGACACGTCCTCCTACATGGCCCTGTAGCCATGCCCCCTAAATGTTTGATGTCTTGTTATAAAGTGGCAAAGTGAACAAATTCTGAAATGCGCAATGGTCAATATTAACCCAGACGAAAGGGGAAGTTAAAAGGTGATTGCTTGAAGAGGAAGATTTCTATAAACTTTTCTGGTTGTGGTATGGGACTACCAGTACAAGAGACATTGGGGCAAATAATATTAAGGGAGAGTTAAAGTAAAAGTCGAAGTGGTCCTACGGAAGTCTAAGTTAAAAGACTTGCACATTCGAAAGTCTTCGCCTTCAGTGAAAGATCCGATCCCGACTGAGGGAGACCTGGAAGATGAAATAAGTTAGGAGAAGGGAACCCCTAAAGAATGTGAATAAAGCTTGGAGAAGGGAACCCCTGCAAGTGCTGTGATTACGAGGTCTGAGGTTTTTAAACCTGTAACTCTTATGTCAGTGTCATACTTGTGATACCATGTCTCCCTTACATATGGTGTCAGAGTGGGTTACTACTCAATTGATAGAAGCTGAAAAACCATGCTTATTATTGTGATACCACCTGAAGGGGAGAAAAGAATTGTTGAAATTCAGAGTTCTGACCACATTTACAGCATTAAAGAGGATCTGTATTTCCAAATACATATCCCTATCATCCAACAAGATCAATTCTTTCAGGGCCAGGTTTTATTAGATACCCTTCCTCTTTCTCTCCGCTGCATACAGCAGTCGGGTTCAATAATCCTAAAAGTAAGACCATCTCAGGTTTTTATTAGAGCTATTGCATTGAGCCCCCCCTTTTCCAGAACCTTTCTTCTTTGGAGCCAAATTAACCTCTGGATCAGGCTTGTCAGGTATAAATCCTGATGCTCCGTGGTCTCCTTCTCAATCAGACTCAAGCCCCGAAAGTCTAGAAAGTTCTGAAACTTCCTCGGAAGAAGGTGAGACCATTTACTTTTCAGAATTTGAGGAACAACAGATGGAACTCTCACACCCCCTGAGAATATGGCCTCAATTGAGGATGTGCTAGCACAACTGGCCACCCATCAGATACAAGCCACAAGCCATCTCAAATTAAGCTTAGAACACTTAGTGGCTTTCAGACCAAACCCCTATTACCTCGGGTGGTATTCCAACCATGTCAAGATGGAGAAGATCTGGGGAATTTCTTTTTGAATTTTGACCGGCCAGCAGAACAATTCGGATGGGCTGAAAATCTAAAAATGTGTTATCTGGGACCATTGCTAAAAGGGGAATTACAAACTACCTAACCGTTTTATAATATCTCCCAGTGGGGGGCACCTTTACCTCCATTATTGAGGGACTAATTAAAAGAGTAGGTCAGACCAGCATCGAGGATTATCCCACTGATTCCAGGAGAAACCCCATTAGAACTAGGTAGATAGAAAATGATAACCCTGGAACAATTCGTCAACTTTTTACCTCCATATTTACAAAAAGACGGTGTTGCAGCTAAATAGACCAAGTCTCACGCTAGCTCTTGAAACGACCTAATCCCATTCAGAGGCCATGAAATACTTCCATGCCCTGCATAGAGGAGAGGATAGAAAATATAAAAAACCATTGTACCGCTCTACGATACTGTTAGGATTGATATCTATGTTTCCTACTAAGCGGCTCAGTTATCTGTTTAGTCTCCCTACCTGCATGTATGATTAGTGCTTGGAAGTGTGAGGTCATGAATGGAATGTGTGAGGTGTGACTGAGTAAGAACCTATGGAGATAGGATGTCTGAGGGGTAATGAATTGGAAGATCCAGACGCAATTACAGAATCAGTTAGCATATGTTTATGTCAATCACCAACAAAATTCACCTATGAAATGGCTGTGGTTAACGGAAAGGTGGTAAAAGCCTTAATAGATTCCGGAAGCAAACAAACCGCAGTAAGAGCCGATTTAGTTTCACTAGCAGACCTTGAGAAGTCAACTCTAAATAGGGTTTCCTGTGTGAATGGAGACAATGGGGGTCATTAGGAGTTTGGAGGTAGCCATGCCGCTATTTGCGGCATGGCTGCCTCCAAACTCGGGTCCGGGTTCCTTGAATGAGGAATTACTGGGCCATTCCAACCTTGGAGGACTTGGTAATTCCTCATTCAATTTACCCATCCCCATTTGAGCCCCCATAGGGCTCAATGGGAATGGGGAGGGAGCTAACAACGGGCCTGTTTATAACAGGACCGTTATTAGCTCCCTGGTCCTTTTGCGGCTCCCACTAAGGGCGCCTGGTAAAACCAGCCACCCTTAGCGGGACCCGCTAAAGGATCTCGTAATGCGGTGGTAAGAGGTTAACGGCACCGGCACCGTTAACCCCTTACCGCCAGCCTTGGAATGAGGCCCAATGACATCTACAACAAAATACCCATGTCGATCAATATTAGAGGGGAGCCACTGCTCATTTCATCAGCTGTTATCCCAAGCTTTCCAGAAGAGGTCATCTTAGGCAGGGACTTACCAAATGTTTCCACCTTCCTTGAAGACCTAACACCAATTTTCACCTCATACCCAATGGCTGACTGATTTTTGTGCTCACACCTCTCCCACATGGGACTGGACAGAATTGAACTTCCAAGATGGGCTGATCCACCGTGTATCCATGGTTAACTCTGATAGGGAATACTTAAGGAAAAACAAGACTTACTCAAACTTAATGGGATACTCAGGAAATAGTACCATCTGATCCCAGTGTAAACCAGGACCAAAAAAGTAGTATGTAATGGTCCCTGGACCTTTCATCTAACTGTTCTCTTCAAGACCCTCAAAAAGGGAAGGTGCAGAGGAGAACAGATATGGCCACATCGCATAGGGAAAGGGTATGTGAGAAACCAAAGGGTGTCTCACTTATGAGTCCCTGGGGATCTCATGGCCATCACCTTCGGATCCAGACCCTGGGTGTGGACCAGTGCGGAAGGATCACCTCGTTGGGGGATCTTCGGGGAGTGGGAGTTGGGCAACCGATGGTGAGATGCGGTAACCCTCCCTTTCCCTTACCCATATCACATCCTATTTTATAGGATTGTCCAACATCCCAACCCACCCTTTCTGCAAAAACACTGGGCCGATGAAGAGGGTGACTGAGAGTAAAAAGGCTATCACTTACATATCTCATTGGACATGTCCTGTTAATCAGGTCAGGCAAAGTCAGGCACTTGACCTTAATCACATACATCTGATACCCATTAGCTCCCCCCACATGGATAAAAGTGGAACATAGAGACACACTCTGAGCAAGGTGGAACACAGAAGGGAGCAGATCTTCCGGGGTGAAGGCGAACCCCCTGGAGCAGGATGACTGATTAAGGGACTATAGCGAGGATAGAGAAATGCTGAAGTTCCTGCAGGAGTTTGTTGCCTTCGGGAAGCCGTGAAGGAGACGTGGAGAAAGCCAAATCGCAAACAAGAAGAAGCCTGCATTGTGTTTCAAGGATGCCAGCGACCCTCCCGGGTGAATGACAGAGTTGGGGAGGCAAGGCCAAACATGTGGTATCAACCTTGACTCGTGAATCAAAGCTGCAGAAACAAGAAAGGAACGCAAGCAACCAGTGAGTTAGTGAATGACATGAAAGACCGGGTTGTGTCAAGGAAAGATTGAAGCCGTAACAGTGTATCTCACAATTGAAGGTTGCACACATGCTGATGAGACGTGAAAGAAAGCAAACCAGTGATGAACTTTTAAGTTGGTGATAACTGTGAACCCAGTGATACAGAGTAGCGGAGTGGTCCAGCAAAAGGAAGTAGCCCACTCGAAGGTCTCTGCAAAATGTTTTATGTCCTGTTATAAAGCGGCAAAGTGAACAAACTCTGAAATGTACAATGGTCAAGATTAACCCTGACGAAAGGGAAAGTGCAAAGATGATTGATTGAAGAGGATGATTTTCTTTGATAATTTCTGTTTGTGGTATGATATGATATGATATGGCATTTGTAACGCGCCTATACACAAGTGTTTCAAGGCGCGACGAGGCAGGGGGGGGGGACAAGGGGAAGACAGACAACGATCCTACTAGGCCAGGTGTCATTCAGATCGCGCAAGTGCAGGGGTGGGGGGAAGGGAAAAGTGCAAGGGGAAGGGGAGGGGGGGGAAGTGCAATACAAGGTAAGTAGCGTAAAAAATAATAAATAAGGCCAGCTGGTGGCAAGTGCAAGGTAGATGCAGAACTGGGAAGGGGGGGCTGTAAGGATACAGTGACAGTCCCGCAGTGCAGGGGGGTGCCAGGGAGGCAGTGCAAGTGGAGAGTGGCTGGGCCCTGGACCGAGGTCACTGAGAGTGGCCCAGTTGCAGATTCAGAGCAGATTCAGTGAAGAATTAAAGCTGTTCAGCAGGGGAGAGGGAGAGAGAAAGCAGAAGCAAAGAGGAAGGTTTTGAGGTGTTTCCGGAACCGGAGGTGGTTCTCCTCAAGTTTCAGGGAGGCAGGAAGGCTGTTCCAGAGGGAGGCGCCTGCTGCAGAGAGAGATCTACCCCCAGCTCGTTGCTTCGAGAAGCGGCTGACCCTGAGGGAGTTGGACTGGGACTACCAGTTGTAAGGAAGGCATGGTATCAAAGTAAAACAGACACAAGTGATCAAAGTTCAAGCGTGTTTATTAAACTGTACAATGGGTGAGATAAACGCCTAATCTAAACCTAAATCTAAGATTGGAGCAAGCTAAGACCATAAAATAATAATAATACAGTCCTAGTGGAGTCTAGTCAAATAACAAGGGTCCATACTATAAACCAAACTATTGCCAATCTTTACTGCTAGGCTACAGAATAGTGTGAGATAATGTTCACAAGAAAAGAAAAGAGTGTTTGCAAAATGATAAGTCAGGATGCTTAGGCGGGGGTCTCCCATCCCCACGTTTTAAGCACAGGTCAAGGCGGGACTCTTGAGCACAGCACTCTCCTGGGCTTCTCTGGCACGAGATTAAAGTTTCTTTTCCTTGGTATCAGAGCCTTCTGTGCCCAAGTCAGCTTCATGCAAAGTCTCTTGCGGGCCTGATATATCAAAACAAACAAACAAAAATGTCCATTGAGTAATCTTCACGGTGGGCAATGACTCTTCGCCCCTGGATCCCCCTCAGCCAGGCTCTGATCCTTCTCTCACAATAGCCTCCCTCAATCTGGCAAAGACCAACCATTCACTGTGGACATCCCTCAATCGGGTTCACACTTGTCAACATAATGTTCACGGGTGTATCACTGTCCACCCTGATTTGTAGGCATCCCTCAGTCGGGTTCTCCTTTGCCTCAAACAACAGTTCACTTTGGTTTTAACACACTGTGGGATTCAGTTCCCTTAGCTTTCTCCTGGCGTCCCTATGTTGGGTTTGCAATGCCATTTAAACTAAATATCATCACCTTGTAATATACAAGAATCTTAATGTATTTTTAAACAATTGTGCAGCATTTTCTCTCTGACAGATGCTGGTTTCACAAAATCACATGGTGTTCCCCACTTCCGAGAGCAAACGCTACCTTCACGGTCCCTTTAGTTTTGTGCACACTTTTACAATGTGTCAAAGACTTTCGACTGTACAAGGGGTTTGGCTTGACCCTTGTATGACCACTTTGACACTTCATGTTAGCCTCCCCCTGGGCCTCTTGTTCTTTGTAGTTTCGTTAATCAAAACCTTTTAGTTCAATACCTTTCAGCAGAGGAGTATCAGATAGAGTCCTTTGAATGAGCACCCATGTGGCACTGGACCACTCTATTTCTTGTACTGCTTTCACTCACAAAAGAACTCTGTCTCTTATCTTCTTTCTTCACATACAATGTTGCCACTGCAACCTTGACCCTAACACTGACCGGTTCACTATCGGTTTCTTCCGACTCAACAGCTGTGCTGAATTCGGGCATTTCTTTTGCCACTGGAGTCAAGGACGGTACCGCGATGGCAACCGCTTCTCCCCGCCCTGGCAATCATTGCAAGAGGGATCCACATACCGCTGACATCTGTCATACCACTCGCCAGCTGCGATTCCCAGTCTTACATTTGCTTTCACAAAGGCTTTGCGGGTCTGGGTTGGAAAGTGCAAGGGTAATTCCCTCCTGGTCGTCCTTTCAGATCTCTCTGCCTTTCTTCTCTGTTTGAACTGCAGTCCCAAAATGGCTTCTTCCTCGAGCGTTCAGCCTTGTTCAAAGTGTGCTCTCGTGCTCCACCTTTTAACCCTGTGCGGAAGGGAAAGGGCAGTCAGGTAAATGGCACTGGTGTTAGTCCATTGTCTTTCACTCTGTTCGTGTTGGAAAAGGGTAGGGGTAGAGCTTCTATGTAACCTACGGGAAAGGATGGGGAAAAGGTGTCATTAGAAAGGGGATACCACGTCTCTCCCTTCGGTGTCCCACTTCTACTCCCCAAAGACGCCCCATCCAGGTGATCCACATTCAGGTTTCTCGCACAGTACCAAGAGACATTGGGGCAAATAACATCAAGGAAGAACTGAAGTAAAAGTCGAAGTGGTCCTGCGGAGGTCTGTGGTAAAATCCTTGCACATTCAAAAGTCTGCAACATCAGTGAAAGGTCCGAGCCCGACTGAGGGAGACCTAGAATATGAAATAAGTTAGGAGAAGGGAACCCCCTAATGAATGTGAATAAAGCTTGCAGAAGGGAAACCTTGCAAGGGCTGTGATTGCGAGGTCCGAGTCCGGCTGAGGGAGATCTAAGTTGAATCAGGTACTTTTTGATTGAAAGGTCCGAGCCCAACTGAGGGAGATCTACGTGAACTGTTGATGCCTGGAGAAGTCCGAGCCCGACAGAGGGAGACATACGTGAAATTTTGTTGAACTGTGAAAGAACTTTTCAAAAGCTGGAATAAGTGACTTTAACGTGGAAGGAAAAGTGGGCCTCAAACCACGCTTTGAACTGCCTTTTTTTAAAAAATTGACTGAGCCATAGTGTGTTATCCTGTTTATGGAGGCCAACTTGCTCTGTATTCTCCAACGTGGGGAGAAGAGCTGACTCCGCCACTTTGATCTTTATGTTATAACACTGACTTTCCTTTGCATACATATTTCCCTTTAACACTTTTTGTATAACAGATAGGGCAGGCATTAGATTTTGTTAGTATAGGACTGTGTGTTCTTTATTATTTGATGGTAGAGACTACTTCCATCATAGCTATGGGGCAAAGTAGGAGTTTTTCTTAACCCCAAGAATCGAATAAAGGTTTTGAAACATCTAAATCTTGTGTCAGTGTCATACTTGTGATCCCATGCCTCCCTTACATAGTGTATATGTGATCCCAACCAAACTACACACAATAAATAATACCCTGAGTAGCGATTGTCCAAGGTTTGGGTTTGTTCCGGCAGGCACATGTTATGGGGATGCTCAGTGATGGAAAACTCTTGGCAGGCAGTGATCTCCAAGATTTATGAACTACTCAATTCCAGTTTTGAATATAGTCCAAGAGTATGCCTGTGAGGGCCGATACCGGGGAGGGAAGCGGAACAAAGTGAGGAGAAGATTGTCTCCTTTTATGTTAATATTGGCAAAAAGACGGGTGTCCGTTCCCTGGAAGAAACCCCAGGGCCCGTCCTTTTTGCGATGGAAGGATGATATCCAAAGGTGGGTAATGGCAGAGGTGGACATTCTGCAACGGAACCGGGACCCGGAGTTGGAGGATGGGTGGGATGGTGGTAGATTGGAGCCAGATGTTGAACTAACTGAACTCCTTGATAGACTTGAAATCCCCCTGAGTGGCAGAGGCGGGGCTGAAATGTTTAGGAGGACAGGGGAGGGGAAGGAATTGAGGGGGAGGGAAGTAGAGGGGGGTCGGAATGGGTAATTGCAGAATAGTGGGGGAGACTGGTGGTCTGACATGCTGGATGGGTAGCAATATTGGATGTCCAATCTTTTCCCCTTGGTTTCTGAAGAGGGATTTAAGAACTCTGTACTGTGACTTCTAAATACATAGAAAAGCTGAATAAACAGATGTGTAAAGAAAACAGCTGACGTAGTGCCTTTGCATACACATTAGCCTTGCGGCACGCCACAATTCAAAACCTTAGACTTGGACAGATGCTCTTCTATTTTCACTCCTAAAGTTCTGTTAATAAGAAAGGAATTAAAACCTTCTGCTGATGCTTCTGATACCTCAGCCAACATCCTAAGTTGATTCATCAAAATAGTGTGTTTGAGGATGTCATAGGCTGCTCAAGGATCAAGCAGCCTCACCGCATACCTGTGTGCCCTTCATCCGAAATCTTCCAAAGCGTACCATACCTGTATGCCCTTCATCCAAAATCTTCCAAAGCGTATCATACCTGTGTGCCCTTCATCCAAAATCTTCCAAAGCGTATCATACCTGTGTGCCCTTCATCCGAAATCTTCCAAAGTGTATCATACCTGTGAGCCCTTCATCTGAAATCTTCCAAAGCGTATCATACCTGTGTGCCCTTCATCTGAAATCTTCCAAAGCGTATCATACCTGTGTGCCCTTCATCCGAAATCTTCCAAAGCGTATCATACCTGTGTGCCCTTCATCCAAAATCTTCCAAAGCGTATCATACCTGTGTGCCCTTCATCCGAAATCTTCCAAAGAGTATCATACCTGTGTGCCCTTCATCCGAAATCTTCCAAAGCGTATCATACCTGTGAGCCCTTCATCTGAAATCTTCCAAAGCGTATCATACCTGTGTGCCCTTCATCTGAAATCTTCCAAAGCGTATCATACCTGTGTGCCCTTCATCCGAAATCTTCCAAAGCGTATCATACCTGTGTGCCCTTCATCCAAAATCTTCCAAAGCGTATCATACCTGTGTGCCCTTCATCCGAAATCTTCCAAAGAGTATCATACCTGTGTGCCCTTCATCTGAAATCTTCCAAAGCGTATCATACCTGTGTGCCCTTCATCCGAAATCTTCCAAAGCGTATCATACCTGTATGCCCTTCATCCAAAATCTTCCAAAGCATATCATACCTGTATGCCCTTCATCCAAAATCTTCCAAAGAGTATCATACCTGTGTGCCCTTCATCCAAAATCTTCCAAAGCGTATCATACCTGTGTGCCCTTCATCCAAAATCTTCCAAAGAGTATCATACCTGTGTGCCCTTCATCTGAAATCTTCCAAAGCGTATCATACCTGTGTGCCCTTCATCCGAAATCTTCCAAAGCGTATCATACCTGTATGCCCTTCATCCAAAATCTTCCAAAGCATATCATACCTGTATGCCCTTCATCCAAAATCTTCCAAAGAGTATCATACCTGTGTGCCCTTCATCCAAAATCTTCCAAAGCGTATCATACCTGTGTGCCCTTCATCCAAAATCTTCCAAAGAGTATCATACCTGTGTGCCCTTCATCCAAAATCTTCCAAAGCGTATCATACCTGTGTGCCCTTCATCCAAAATCTTCCAAAGCGTATCATACCTGTGTGCCCTTCATCCAAAATCTTCCAAAGAGTATCATACCTGTGTGCCCTTCATCCAAAATCTTCCAAAGAGTATCATACCTGTGTGCCCTTCATCCAAAATCTTCCAAAGAGTATCATACCTGTGTGGCCTTCATCCGAAATCTTCCAAAGAGTATCATACCTGTGTGCCCTTCATCCAAAATCTTCCAAAGAGTATCATACCTGTGTGCCCTTCATCCAAAATCTTCCAAAGAGTATCATACCTGTGTGGCCTTCATCCGAAATCTTCCAAAGCGTATCATACCTGTGTGCCCTTCATCCAAAATCTTCCAAAGAGTATCATACCTGTGTGCCCTTCATCCGAAATCTTCCAAAGCGTATCATACCTGTGTGCCCTTCATCCAAAATCTTCCAAAGCGTATCATACCTGTGTGCCCTTCATCCAAAATCTTCCAAAGAGTATCATACCTGTGTGCCCTTCATCCAAAATCTTCCAAAGAGTATCATACCTGTGTGCCCTTCATCCAAAATCTTCCAAAGAGTATCATACCTGTGTGGCCTTCATCCGAAATCTTCCAAAGAGTATCATACCTATGTGCCCTTCATCCAAAATCTTCCAAAGAGTATCATACCTGTGTGCCCTTCATCCAAAATCTTCCAAAGAGTATCATACCTGTGTGGCCTTCATCCGAAATCTTCCAAAGAGTATCATACCTGTGTGCCCTTCATCCAAAATCTTCCAAAGCGTATCATACCTGTGTGCCCTTCATCCGAAATCTTCCAAAGCGTATCATACCTGTGTGCCCTTCATCCGAAATCTTCCAAAGCGTATCATACCTGTGTGCCCTTCATCCAAAATCTTCCAAAGAGTATCATACCTGTGTGCCCTTCATCCAAAATCTTCCAAAGCGTATCATACCTGTGTGCCCTTCATCCAAAATCTTCCAAAGAGTATCATACCTGTGTGCCCTTCATCTGTAATCTTCCAAAGCGTATCATACCTGTGTGCCCTTCATCCAAAATCTTCCAAAGCGTATCATACCTGTGTGCCCTTCATCCAAAATCTTCCAAAGAGTATCATACCTGTGTGCCCTTCATCCAAAATCTTCCAAAGAGTATCATACCTGTGTGCCCTTCATCCAAAATCTTCCAAAGAGTATCATACCTGTGTGCCCTTCATCCAAAATCTTCCAAAGAGTATCATACCTGTGTGCCCTTCATCCGAAATCTTCCAAAGAGTATCATACCTGTGTGCCCTTCATCCAAAATCTTCCAAAGAGTATCATACCTGTGTGCCCTTCATCTGAAATCTTCCAAAGAGTATCATACCTGTGTGCCCTTCATCCAAAATCTTCCAAAGAGTATCATACCTGTGTGCCCTTCATCCAAAATCTTCCAAAGAGTATCATACCTGTGTGCCCTTCATCCAAAATCTTCCAAAGCGTATCATACCTGTGTGCCCTTCATCCAAAATCTTCCAAAGAGTATCATACCTGTGTGCCCTTCATCCAAAATCTTCCAAAGAGTATCATACCTGTGTGCCCTTCATCTGTAATCTTCCAAAGCGTATCATACCTGTGTGCCCTTCATCCAAAATCTTCCAAAGAGTATCATACCTGTGTGCCCTTCATCTGTAATCTTCCAAAGCGTATCATACCTGTGTGCCCTTCATCCAAAATCTTCCAAAGAGTATCATACCTGTGTGCCCTTCATCCAAAATCTTCCAAAGAGTATCATACCTGTGTGCCCTTCATCTGAAATCTTCCAAAGCGTATCATACCTGTGTGCCCTTCATCCAAAATCTTCCAAAGAGTATCATACCTGTGTGCCCTTCATCTGAAATCTTCCAAAGCGTATCATACCTGTGTGCCCTTCATCCAAAATCTTCCAAAGAGTATCATACCTGTGTGCCCTTCATCCAAAATCTTCCAAAGAGTATCATACCTGTGTGCCCTTCATCTGAAATCTTCCAAAGAGTATCATACCTGTGTGCCCTTCATCCAAAATCTTCCAAAGAGTATCATACCTGTTTGCCCTTCATCTGAAATCTTCCAAAGAGTATCATACCTGTGTGCCCTTCATCCAAAATCTTCCAAAGAGTATCATACCTGTGTGCCCTTCATCTGAAATCTTCCAAAGAGTATCATACCTGTGTGCCCTTCATCTGAAATCTTCCAAAGAGTATCATACCTGTGTGCCCTTCATCTGAAATCTTCCAAAGAGTATCATACCTGTGTGCCCTTCATCTGAAATCTTCCAAAGCGTATCATACCTGTGTGCCCTTCATCCGAAATCTTCCAAAGAGTATCATACCTGTGTGCCCTTCATCTGAAATCTTCCAAAGAGTATCATACCTGTGTGCCCTTCATCCAAAATCTTCCAAAGAGTATCATACCTGTGTGCCCTTCATCCAAAATCTTCCAAAGAGTATCATACCTGTGTGCCCTTCATCTGTAATCTTCCAAAGCGTATCATACCTGTGTGCCCTTCATCCAAAATCTTCCAAAGAGTATCATACCTGTGTGCCCTTCATCTGTAATCTTCCAAAGCGTATCATACCTGTGTGCCCTTCATCCAAAATCTTCCAAAGAGTATCATACCTGTGTGCCCTTCATCCAAAATCTTCCAAAGAGTATCATACCTGTGTGCCCTTCATCTGAAATCTTCCAAAGCGTATCATACCTGTGTGCCCTTCATCCAAAATCTTCCAAAGAGTATCATACCTGTGTGCCCTTCATCTGAAATCTTCCAAAGCGTATCATACCTGTGTGCCCTTCATCCAAAATCTTCCAAAGAGTATCATACC
The DNA here is from genome assembly GCF_040938575.1 of Ambystoma mexicanum. Taxonomy (NCBI): domain Eukaryota; kingdom Metazoa; phylum Chordata; class Amphibia; order Caudata; family Ambystomatidae; genus Ambystoma; species Ambystoma mexicanum. Next base: position 1,531,115,995 of record NC_090931.1, on the reverse strand, counting down.
TGTGTGCCCTTCATCCAAAATCTTCCAAAGAGTATCATACCTGTGTGCCCTTCATCTGAAATCTTCCAAAGAGTATCATACCTGTGTGCCCTTCATCCAAAATCTTCCAAAGAGTATCATACCTGTGTGCCCTTCATCTGTAATCTTCCAAAGCGTATCATACCTGTGTGCCCTTCATCCAAAATCTTCCAAAGAGTATCATACCTGTGTGCCCTTTATCCAAAATCTTCCAAAGAGTATCATACCTGTGTGCCCTTCATCTGAAATCTTCCAAAGAGTATCATACCTGTGTGCCCTTCATCTGAAATCTTCCAAAGAGTATCATACCTGTGTGCCCTTCATCTGAAATCTTCCAAAGAGTATCATACCTGTGTGCCCTTCATCTGAAATCTTCCAAAGAGTATCATACCTGTGTGCCCTTCATCTGAAATCTTCCAAAGAGTATCATACCTGTGTGCCCTTCATCTGAAATCTTCCAAAGCGTATCATACCTGTGTGCCCTTCATCCGAAATCTTCCAAAGAGTATCATACCTGTGTGCCCTTCATCCAAAATCTTCCAAAGAGTATCATACCTGTGTGCCCTTCATCCAAAATCTTCCAAAGAGTATCATACCTGTGTGCCCTTCATCCAAAATCTTCCAAAGCGTATCATACCTGTGTGCCCTTCATCCAAAATCTTCCAAAGAGTATCATACCTGTGTGCCCTTCATCTGTAATCTTCCAAAGCGTATCATACCTGTGTGCCCTTCATCCAAAATCTTCCAAAGAGTATCATACCTGTGTGCCCTTCATCCAAAATCTTCCAAAGAGTATCATACCTGTGTGCCCTTCATCCAAAATCTTCCAAAGAGTATCATACCTGTGTGCCCTTCATCCAAAATCTTCCAAAGAGTATCATACCTGTGTGCCCTTCATCTGTAATCTTCCAAAGCGTATCATACCTGTGTGCCCTTCATCCAAAATCTTCCAAAGAGTATCATACCTGTGTGCCCTTCATCTGTAATCTTCCAAAGCGTATCATACCTGTGTGCCCTTCATCCAAAATCTTCCAAAGAGTATCATACCTGTGTGCCCTTCATCCAAAATCTTCCAAAGAGTATCATACCTGTGTGCCCTTCATCCAAAATCTTCCAAAGAGTATCATACCTGTGTGCCCTTCATCTGAAATCTTCCAAAGAGTATCATACCTGTGTGCCCTTCATCCAAAATCTTCCAAAGAGTATCATACCTGTGTGCCCTTCATCTGAAATCTTCCAAAGAGTATCATACCTGTGTGCCCTTCATCTGAAATCTTCCAAAGAGTATCATACCTGTGTGCCCTTCATCTGAAATCTTCCAAAGCGTATCATACCTGTGTGCCCTTCATCCGAAATCTTCCAAAGAGTATCATACCTGTGTGCCCTTCATCCGAAATCTTCCAAAGCGTATCATACCTGTGTGCCCTTCATCCGAAATCTTCCAAAGCGTATCATACCTGTGTGGCCTTCATCTGAAATCTTCCAAAGAGTATCATACCTGTGTGCCCTTCATCCGAAATCTTCCAAAGCGTATCATACCTGTGTGCCCTTCATCCGAAATCTTCCAAAGCGTATCATACCTGTGTGCCCTTCATCCAAAATCTTCCAAAGCGTATCATACCTGTGTGCCCTTCATCTGAAATCTTCCAAAGCGTATCATACCTGTGTGCCCTTCATCTGAAATCTTCCAAAGAGTATCATACCTGTGTGCCCTTCATCCAAAATCTTCCAAAGAGTATCATACCTGTGTGCCCTTCATCCAAAATCTTCCAAAGAGTATCATACCTGTGTGCCCTTCATCCAAAATCTTCCAAAGAGTATCATACCTGTGTGCCCTTCATCCAAAATCTTCCAAAGAGTATCATACCTGTGTGCCCTTCATCTGAAATCTTCCAAAGCGTATCATACCTGTGTGCCCTTCATCCAAAATCTTCCAAAGAGTATCATACCTGTGTGCCCTTCATCCAAAATCTTCCAAAGAGTATCATACCTGTGTGCCCTTCATCTGAAATCTTCCAAAGAGTATCATACCTGTGTGCCCTTCATCTGAAATCTTCCAAAGAGTATCATACCTGTGTGCCCTTCATCCAAAATCTTCCAAAGAGTATCATACCTGTGTGCCCTTCATCTGAAATCTTCCAAAGAGTATCATACCTGTGTGCCCTTCATCCAAAATCTTCCAAAGAGTATCATACCTGTGTGCCCTTCATCTGAAATCTTCCAAAGAGTATCATACCTGTGTGCCCTTCATCTGAAATCTTCCAAAGAGTATCATACCTGTGTGCCCTTCATCTGAAATCTTCCAAAGCATATCATACCTGTGTGCCCTTCATCTGAAATCTTCCAAAGAGTATCATACCTGTGTGCCCTTCATCTGAAATCTTCCAAAGCGTATCATACCTGTGTGCCCTTCATCCGAAATCTTCCAAAGAGTATCATACCTGTGTGCCCTTCATCCGAAATCTTCCAAAGCGTATCATACCTGTGTGCCCTTCATCCGAAATCTTCCAAAGCGTATCATACCTGTGTGCCCTTCATCTGAAATCTTCCAAAGAGTATCATACCTGTGTGCCCTTCATCCGAAATCTTCCAAAGAGTATCATACCTGTGTGCCCTTCATCCGAAATCTTCCAAAGAGTATCATACCTGTGTGCCCTTCATCCAAAATCTTCCAAAGAGTATCATACCTGTGTGCCCTTCATCTGAAATCTTCCAAAGCGTATCATACCTGTGTGCCCTTCATCCGAAATCTTCCAAAGAGTATCATACCTGTGTGCCCTTCATCTGAAATCTTCCAAAGAGTATCATACCTGTGTGCCCTTCATCCGAAATCTTCCAAAGAGTATCATACCTGTGTGCCCTTCATCCGAAATCTTCCAAAGAGTATCATACCTGTGTGCCCTTCATCCAAAATCTTCCAAAGAGTATCATACCTGTGTGCCCTTCATCTGAAATCTTCCAAAGCGTATCATACCTGTGTGCCCTTCATCCAAAATCTCCCAAAGAGTATCATACCTGTGTGCCCTTCATCCAAAATCTTCCAAAGAGTATCATACCTGTGTGCCCTTCATCCAAAATCTTCCAAAGAGTATCATACCTGTGTGCCCTTCATCCGAAATCTTCCAAAGCGTATCATACCTGTGTGGCCTTCATCCGAAATCTTCCAAAGAGTATCATACCTGTGTGGCCTTCATCCGAAATCTTCCAAAGCGTATCATACCTGTGTGCCCTTCATCCAAAATCTTCCAAAGAGTATCATACCTGTGTGCCCTTCATCCAAAATCTTCCAAAGAGTATCATACCTGTGTGCCCTTCATCCAAAATCTTCCAAAGCGTATCATACCTGTGTGCCCTTCATCCGAAATCTTCCAAAGCGTATCATACCTGTGTGGCCTTCATCCGAAATCTTCCAAAGAGTATCATACCTGTGTGCCCTTCATCCAAAATCTTCCAAAGAGTATCATACCTGTGTGCCCTTCATCTGAAATCTTCCAAAGAGTATCATACCTGTGTGCCCTTCATCCGAAATCTTCCAAAGAGTATCATACCTGTGTGCCCTTCATCTGAAATCTTCCAAAGCGTATCATACCTGTGTGCCCTTCATCCAAAATCTTCCAAAGCGTATCATACCTGTGTGCCCTTCATCCGAAATCTTCCAAAGCGTATCATACCTGTGTGGCCTTCATCCGAAATCTTCCAAAGAGTATCATACCTGTGTGCCCTTCATCCAAAATCTTCCAAAGAGTATCATACCTGTGTGCCCTTCATCCAAAATCTTCCAAAGAGTATCATACCTGTGTGCCCTTCATCCGAAATCTTCCAAAGCGTATCATACCTGTGTGCCCTTCATCCGAAATCTTCCAAAGAGTATCATACCTGTGTGCCCTTCATCTGAAATCTTCCAAAGAGTATCATACCTGTGTGCCCTTCATCCAAAATCTTCCAAAGCGTATCATACCTGTGTGCCCTTCATCCGAAATCTTCCAAAGAGTATCATACCTGTGTGCCCTTCATCTGAAATCTTCCAAAGAGTATCATACCTGTGTGCCCTTCATCCAAAATCTTCCAAAGCGTATCATACCTGTGTGCCCTTCATCTGAAATCTTCCAAAGAGTATCATACCTGTGTGCCCTTCATCTGAAATCTTCCAAAGAGTATCATACCTGTGTGCCCTTCATCTGAAATCTTCCAAAGAGTATCATACCTGTGTGCCCTTCATCTGAAATCTTCCAAAGAGTATCATACCTGTGTGCCCTTCATCCAAAATCTTCCAAAGAGTATCATACCTGTGTGCCCTTCATCCAAAATCTTCCAAAGAGTATCATACCTGTGTGCCCTTCATCCAAAATCTTCCAAAGAGTATCATACCTGTGTGCCCTTCATCTGAAATCTTCCAAAGAGTATCATACCTGTGTGCCCTTCATCCGAAATCTTCCAAAGAGTATCATACCTGTGTGCCCTTCATCCGAAATCTTCCAAAGCGTATCATACCTGTGTGCCCTTCATCCAAAATCTTCCAAAGCGTATCATACCTGTGTGCCCTTCATCCAAAATCTTCCAAAGAGTATCATACCTGTGTGCCCTTCATCCGAAATCTTCCAAAGCGTATCATACCTGTGTGCCCTTCATCCGAAATCTTCCAAAGCGTATCATACCTGTGTGCCCTTCATCTGAAATCTTCCAAAGCGTATCATACCTGTGTGCCCTTCATCCGAAATCTTCCAAAGCGTATCATACCTGTGTGCCCTTCATCCGAAATCTTCCAAAGCGTATCATACCTGTGTGCCCTTCATCCAAAATCTTCCAAAGAGTACCTCTAACATCCAGAAGGGCCATTGCTGAACTTGTGAAATGCCCAAAACCGGATTTCTTATCCTCCAGCCATTGCTGCTTTTTCAGATGGTTTTGGAGTTTGTCTGTGGCTGCCTGCATTTCCAGGATCCAGAGCAGGCAGCGTGCATTTCCAGGATCCAGAGCAGGCAGCGTGCATTTCCAGGATCCAGAGCAGGCTGCCTGTATTACCAGGATCCGGAGCAGGCTTCCTGCATTACCAGGATCCAGAGCAGGCTTCCCACATTTCCAGGATCCAGAGCAGGCTTCCTGTATTACCAGGATCCAGAGCAGGCTTCCTGCATTTCCAGGATCCAGAGCAGGCAGCGTGCATTTCCAGGATCCAGAGCAGGCTGCCTGTATTACCAGGATCCGGAGCAGGCTTCCTGCATTACCAGGATCCAGAGCAGGCTTCCCACATTTCCAGGATCCAGAGCAGGCTTCCTGCATTACCAGGATCCAGAGCAGGCTGCCTGCATTTCCAGGATACAGAGCAGGCTTCCTGTATTACCAGGATACAGAGCAGGCTTCCTGCATTACCAGGATCCAGAGTAGGCTGCCTGCATTACCAGGATCCAGAGCAGTATGCCTGCATTTCCAGGATCCAGAGCAGGCTGCCTGTATTACCAGGATCCAGAGCAGACTTCCCACATTGCCAGGATCCAGAGTAGGCTGCCTGCATTACCAGGATCAAGAGCAGGGTTCCTGCATTTCCAGGATCCAGAGCAGGCTGCCTGCATTACCAGGAACCCGAGCAGGCTGCCTGCATTTCCAGGATCTAAAGCAGGCTTCCTGCATTATCAGGATCAAGAGGAGGCTGCCTGCATTTCCAGGATCCAGAGTAGGCTGCCTGCATTACCAGGATCAAGAGTAGGCTGCCTGCATTTCCAGGATCCCGAGCAGCCTGCCTGTATTACCAGGATACAGAGCAGGCTTCCTGCATTACCAGGATCCAGAGCAGTATGCCTGCATTTCCAGGATCCAGAGCAGGCTGCCTGTATTACCAGGATCCACAGCAGGCTTCCCACATTGCCAGGATCCAGAGTAGGCTGCTTGCATTACCAGGATCAAGAGCAGGCTGCCTGCATTTCCAGGATCCAGAGCAGGCTGCCTGTATTACCAAGATTCAGAGCAGACTTCCTACATTACCAGGATCCAGAGCAGGCTGCCTGCATTTCCAGGAACCAGAGCAGGCTGCCTGCATTTGCAGGATCCAGAGCAAGCTGCCTGCATGTCCAGGATCCAGAACAGGCTTCCTGCATTACCAGGATCCAGAACAGGCTTCCCACATTACCAGGACCCGGAGCAGGCTGCCTGCATTTCCAGGATCCAGAGCAGGCTGCCTGCATTTTCAGGATCCAGAGCAGGCTGCCTGCATTTCCAGGATCCAGAGCAGGCTTCCTGCATTACCAGGATCCAGAGCAGGCTTCCTGCATTTCCAGGATCCAGAGCAGGCTTCCTGCATTACCAGGATCCAGAGCAGGGTTCCTGCATTTCCAGGATCCAGAGCAGGCTGCCTGCATTTGCAGGATCCAGAGCAGGCTGCCTGCATTTCCAGGATCTAAAGCAGGCTTCCTGCATTATCAGGATCAAGAGGAGGCTGCCTGCATTTCCAGGATCCAGAGTAGGCTGCCTGCATTACCAGGATCAAGAGTAGGCTGCCTGCATTTCCAGGATCCCGAGCAGCCTGCCTGTATTACCAGGATACAGAGCAGGCTTCCTGCATTACCAGGATCCAGAGCAGTATGCCTGCATTTCCAGGATCCAGAGCAGGCTGCCTGTATTACCAGGATCCACAGCAGGCTTCCCACATTGCCAGGATCCAGAGTAGGCTGCTTGCATTACCAGGATCAAGAGCAGGCTGCCTGCATTTCCAGGATCCAGAGCAGGCTGCCTGTATTACCAAGATTCAGAGCAGACTTCCTACATTACCAGGATCCAGAGCAGGCTGCCTGCATTTCCAGGAACCAGAGCAGGCTGCCTGCATTTGCAGGATCCAGAGCAGGCTGCCTGCATGTCCAGGATCCAGAACAGGCTTCCTGCATTACCAGGATCCAGAACAGGCTTCCCACATTACCAGGACCCGGAGCAGGCTGCCTGCATTTCCAGGATCCAGAGCAGGCTGCCTGCATTTTCAGGATCCAGAGCAGGCTGCCTGCATTTCCAGGATCCAGAGCAGGCTTCCTGCATTACCAGGATCCAGAGCAGGCTTCCTGCATTTCCAGGATCCAGAGCAGGCTTCCTGCATTACCAGGATCCAGAGCAGGGTTCCTGCATTTCCAGGATCCAGAGCAGGCTGCCTGAATTTGCAGGATCCAGAGTAGGCTGCCTGCATTTGCAGGATCCAGAGCAGGCTGCCTGCATTTGCAGGATCCGTAGAAGGCTTCCTGCATTACCAGGATCCAGAGCAGGCTGTCTGTATTACCAGGATCCAGAACAGGCTTCCTGCATTTCCAGGAACCAGAGCAGGCTGCCTGTATTACCGGAATCCAGAGCAGGCTTCCTACATTACCAGGATCCAGAGCAGGCTACCTGCATTTGCAGGATCCAGAGCAGACTGCCTGCATTTGCAGGATCCAGAGCAGGCTGCCTGCATTACCAGGATCCCTTGCAGGCTGCCTGCATTTCCAGGATCCAGAGCAAGCTGCCTGTATTACCAGGATCCAGAGCAGGCTTCCTGCATTTCCAGGAACCAGAGCAGGCTGCCTGCATTACCAGGATCCACAGCAGGCTTCCCGCATTACCAGGATCCAGAGTAGGCTGCCTGCATTACCAGGATCCAGAGCAGGCTGCCTGCATTTCCAGGGTCCCAAGCAGCCTGCCTGTATTACCAGGATCCAGAGCAGGCTTCCTGCATTTCCAGGAACCAGGGCAGGCTGCTTGCAATTGCAGGATCCAGAGCAGGCTGCCTGCATTTCCAGGATCCAGAGCAGGCTTCCTGCATTACCAGGATCCAGAGCAGGCTGCCTGCATTTCCAGGGTCCCAAGCAGCCTGCCTGTATTACCAGGATCCAGAGCAGGCTGCCTGCATTACCAGGATCCAGAGCAGGCTGCCTGCATTTCCAGGGTCCCAAGCAGCCTGCCTGTATTACCAGGATCCAGAGCAGGCTGCCTGTATTGCCAGGATCTAGAGCAGGCTGCTTGCAATTGCAGGATCCAGAGCAGGCTGCCTGCATTTCCAGGATCCAGAGCAGGCTTCCTGCATTACCAGGATCCAGAGCAGGCTTCCCGCATTTTCAGGAACCAGAGCAGATTGCCTGCATTTGCAGGATCCAGAGCAGGCTGCCTGTATTGCCAGGAACCAGAGCAGGCTGCCTGTATTGCCAGGATCCAGAGCAGGCTGCCTGCATTTGCAGGATCCAGAGCAGGCTGCCTGCATTTCCAGGATCAAGAGAAGGCTGCCTGCATTACCAGGATCCAGAGCAGTAAGCCTGCATTTCCAGGATCCAGAACAGGCTGCCTGTATTACCAGGATCCACAGCAGGCTTCCCACATTGCCAGGATCCAGAGTAGGCTGCCTGCATTACCAGGATCAAGAGCAGGCGGCCTGCATTTCCAGGATCCAGAGCAGGCTGCCTGAATTACCAGGATCCAGAGCAGGCTTCCTGCATTTCCAGGAACCAGAGCAGGATGCCTGCATTATCAGGATCCAGAGCAGGCTGCCTGCATTTCCAGGATCCAGAGCAGGATGCCTGTATTACCAGGATCCAGAGCAGGCTTTCTGCATTTCCAGGAACCAGAGCAGGCTGCCTGTATTACCAGGATCCAGAGCAGGCTGCCTGCATTTCCAGGAACCAGAGCAGGCTGCCTGCATTTGCAGGATCCAGAGCAGGCTGCCTGCATTTCCAAGATCCAGAGCAGGCTCCCTGCATTACCAGGACCCGGATCAAGCTGCCTGCATTACCAGGATCCAGAGGAGGCTGCCTGCATTTCCAAGAACCAGAGCAGGCTGCCTGCATTACCAGGATCCAGAGCAGTATGTCTGCATTTCCAGGTTCCAGAGCAGGCTGCCTGTATTACCAGGATACAGAGCAGGCTTCCTGCATTACCAGGATCAAGAGCAGGCTGCCTGCATTTCCAGGAACCAGAGCAGGCCGCCTGCATTTGCAGGATCCAGAGCAGACTGCCTGCATTTCCAGGATCCAGAACAGGCTTCCTGCATTACCAGGATCCAGAACAGGCTTCCCGCATTACCAGGACCCGGAGCAGGCTGCCTGCATTTCCAGGATCCAGAGCAGGCTGCCTGCATTTGCAGGATCCAGAGCAGGCTGCCTGCATTTCCAGGATCCAGAGCAGGCTTCCTGCATTACCAGGATCCAGAGCAGGCTTCCTGCATTTCCAGGAACCAGAGCAGGCTGCCTGCATTACCAGGATCCAGAGCAGGGTTCCTGCATTGCCAGGATCCAGAGCAGGCTTCCTGCATTTCCAGGAACCAGAGCAGGCTGCCTGCATTACCAGGATCCAGAGCAGGCTGCCTGCATTTCCAGGATCCAGAGCAGGCTGCCTGTATTACCAGGATCCAGAGCAGGCTTCCTGCATTTCCAGGAACCAGAGCAGGCTGCCTGTATTACCAGGATCCAGAGCAGGCTTCCTGCATTGCCAGGATCCAGAGCAGGCTTCCTGCATTGCCAGAATCCAGAGCAGGCTTCCTGCATTTCCAGGATCCAGAGCAGGCTGCCTGCATTTCCAGGATCCAGAGAAGGCTTCCTGCATTACCAGGATCCAGAGCAGGCTGCCTGCATTTCCAGGATCCAGAGCAGGATGCCTGTATTACCAGGATCCAGAGCAGGCCTCTGCATTTCCAGGAACCAGAGCAGGCTGCCTGTATTACCAGGATCCAGAGCAGGCTGCCTGCATTTCCAGGAACCAGATCAGGCTGACTGCAATTGCAGGATCCAGAGCAGGCTGCCTGCATTTCCAGGATCCAGAGCAGGCTCCCCGCATTACCAGGACCCGGAGCAAGCTGCCTGCATTACCAGGATCCAGAGGAGGCTGCCTGCATTTCCAAGAACCAGAGCAGGCTGCCTGCATTACCAGGATCCAGAGCAGTATGCCTGCATTTCCAGGATCCAGAGCAGGCTGCCTGTATTACCAGGATACAGAGCAGGCTTCCTGCATTACCAGGATCCAGAATAGGCTGCCTGCATTTCCAGGAACCAGAGCAGGCAGCCTGCATTTGCAGGATCCTGAGCAGACTGCCTGCATTTCCAGGATCCAGAACAGGCTTCCTGCATTACCAGGATCCAGAACAGGCTTCCTGCATTACCAGGACCCGGAGCAGGTTGCCTGCATTTCCAGGATCCAGAGCAGGCTGCCTGCATTTGCAGGATCCAGAGCAGGCTGCCTGCATTTCCAGGATCCAGAGCAGGCTTCCTGCATTACCAGGATCCAGAGCATGGTTCCTGCATTGCCAGGATCCAGAGCAGGATTCCTGCATTTCCAGGAACCAGAGCAGGCTGCCTGCATTACCAGGATCCAGAGCAGGCTGCCTGCATTTCCAGGATCCAGAGCAGGCTGCCTGTATTACCAGGATCCAGAGCAGGTTTCCTGCATTTCCAGGAACCAGAGCAGGCTGCCTGTATTACCAGGATCCAGAGCAGGCTTCCTACATTAGCAGGATCCACAGCAGGCTGCCTGCATTTCCAGGATCCAAGCCAGGCTGCCTGCATTTCCAGGAACCAGAGCAGGCTGCCTGCATTTGCAGGATCCAGAGCAGGCTGCCTGCATTTCCAGGATCCAGAGAAGGCTTCATGCATTACCAGGATCCAGAGCAGGCTGCCTGTATTACCAGGATCCAGAGCAGGCTTCCTACATTTCCAGGAACCAGAGCAGACTGCCTGTATTACCAGGATCCAGAGCAGGCTTCCTACATTACCAGGATCCAGAGCAGGCTGCCTGCATTTGCAGGATCCAGAGCAGACTGCCTGCATTTGCAGGATCAAGAGCAGGCTGCCTGCATTACCAGGATCCATTGCAGGCTGCCTGCATTTCCAGGATCCAGAGCAGGCTGCCTGTATTACCAGGATCCAGAGCAGGCTTCCTGCATTTCCAGGAACCAGATCAGGCTGCCTGCATTACCAGGATCCATTGCAGGCTGCCTGCATTTCCAGGATCGAGAGCAGGCTGCCTGTATTACCAGGATCCAGAGCAGGCTGCCTGCATTTCCAGGATCCAGAGCAGGATGCCTGTATTACCAGGATCCAGAGCAGGCTTTCTGCATTTCCAGGAACCAGAGCAGGCTGCCTGTATTACCAAGATTCAGAGCAGACTTCCTACATTACCAGGATCCAGAGCAGGCTGCCTGCATTTCCAGGAACCAGAGCAGGCTGCCTGCATTTGCAGGATCCAGAGCAAGCTGCCTGCATGTCCAGGATCCAGAACAGGCTTCCTGCATTACCAGGATCCAGAACAGGCTTCCCACATTACCAGGACCCGGAGCAGGCTGCCTGCATTTCCAGGATCCAGAGCAGGCTGCCTGCATTTTCAGGATCCAGAGCAGGCTGCCTGCATTTCCAGGATCCAGAGCAGGCTTCCTGCATTACCAGGATCCAGAGCAGGCTTCCTGCATTTCCAGGATCCAGAGCAGGCTTCCTGCATTACCAGGATCCAGAGCAGGGTTCCTGCATTTCCAGGATCCAGAGCAGGCTGCCTGCATTTGCAGGATCCAGAGCAGGCTGCCTGCATTTCCAGGATCTAAAGCAGGCTTCCTGCATTATCAGGATCAAGAGGAGGCTGCCTGCATTTCCAGGATCCAGAGTAGGCTGCCTGCATTACCAGAATCAAGAGTAGGCTGCCTGCATTTCCAGGATCCCGAGCAGCCTGCCTGTATTACCAGGATACAGAGCAGGCTTCCTGCATTACCAGGATCCAGAGCAGTATGCCTGCATTTCCAGGATCCAGAGCAGGCTGCCTGTATTACCAGGATCCACAGCAGGCTTCCCACATTGCCAGGATCCAGAGTAGGCTGCTTGCATTACCAGGATCAAGAGCAGGCTGCCTGCATTTCCAGGATCCAGAGCAGGCTGCCTGTATTACCAAGATTCAGAGCAGACTTCCTACATTACCAGGATCCAGAGCAGGCTGCCTGCATTTCCAGGAACCAGAGCAGGCTGCCTGCATTTGCAGGATCCAGAGCAGGCTGCCTGCATGTCCAGGATCCAGAACAGGCTTCCTGCATTACCAGGATCCAGAACAGGCTTCCCACATTACCAGGACCCGGAGCAGGCTGCCTGCATTTCCAGGATCCAGAGCAGGCTGCCTGCATTTTCAGGATCCAGAGCAGGCTGCCTGCATTTCCAGGATCCAGAGCAGGCTTCCTGCATTACCAGGATCCAGAGCAGGCTTCCTGCATTTCCAGGATCCAGAGCAGGCTTCCTGCATTACCAGGATCCAGAGCAGGGTTCCTGCATTTCCAGGATCCAGAGCAGGCTGCCTGCATTTGCAGGATCCAGAGTAGGCTGCCTGCATTTGCAGGATCCAGAGCAGGCTGCCTGCATTTGCAGGATCCGTAGAAGGCTTCCTGCATTACCAGGATCCAGAGCAGGCTGTCTGTATTACCAGGATCCAGAACAGGCTTCCTGCATTTCCAGGAACCAGAGCAGGCTGCCTGTATTACCGGAATCCAGAGCAGGCTTCCTACATTACCAGGATCCAGAGCAGGCTACCTGCATTTGCAGGATCCAGAGCAGACTGCCTGCATTTGCAGGATCCAGAGCAGGCTGCCTGCATTACCAGGATCCCTTGCAGGCTGCCTGCATTTCCAGGATCCAGAGCAAGCTGCCTGTATTACCAGGATCCAGAGCAGGCTTCCTGCATTTCCAGGAACCAGAGCAGGCTGCCTGCATTACCAGGATCCACAGCAGGCTTCCCGCATTACCAGGATCCAGAGTAGGCTGCCTGCATTACCAGGATCCAGAGCAGGCTGCCTGCATTTCCAGGGTCCCAAGCAGCCTGCCTGTATTACCAGGATCCAGAGCAGGCTTCCTGCATTTCCAGGAACCAGGGCAGGCTGCTTGCAATTGCAGGATCCAGAGCAGGCTGCCTGCATTTCCAGGATCCAGAGCAGGCTTCCTGCATTACCAGGATCCAGAGCAGGCTGCCTGCATTTCCAGGGTCCCAAGCAGCCTGCCTGTATTACCAGGATCCAGAGCAGGCTGCCTGCATTACCAGGATCCAGAGCAGGCTGCCTGCATTTCCAGGGTCCCAAGCAGCCTGCCTGTATTACCAGGATCCAGAGCAGGCTGCCTGTATTGCCAGGATCTAGAGCAGGCTGCTTGCAATTGCAGGATCCAGAGCAGGCTGCCTGCATTTCCAGGATCCAGAGCAGGCTTCCTGCATTACCAGGATCCAGAGCAGGCTTCCCGCATTTTCAGGAACCAGAGCAGATTGCCTGCATTTGCAGGATCCAGAGCAGGCTGCCTGTATTGCCAGGAACCAGAGCAGGCTGCCTGTATTGCCAGGATCCAGAGCAGGCTGCCTGCATTTGCAGGATCCAGAGCAGGCTGCCTGCATTTCCAGGATCAAGAGAAGGCTGCCTGCATTACCAGGATCCAGAGCAGTATGCCTGCATTTCCAGGATCCAGAACAGGCTGCCTGTATTACCAGGATCCACAGCAGGCTTCCCACATTGCCAGGATCCAGAGTAGGCTGCCTGCATTACCAGGATCAAGAGCAGGCGGCCTGCATTTCCAGGATCCAGAGCAGGCTGCCTGAATTACCAGGATCCAGAGCAGGCTTCCTGCATTTCCAGGAACCAGAGCAGGATGCCTGCATTACCAGGATCCAGAGCAGGCTGCCTGCATTTCCAGGATCCAGAGCAGGATGCCTGTATTACCAGGATCCAGAGCAGGCTTTCTGCATTTCCAGGAACCAGAGCAGGCTGCCTGTATTACCAGGATCCAGAGCAGGCTGCCTGCATTTCCAGGAACCAGAGCAGGCTGCCTGCATTTGCAGGATCCAGAGCAGGCTGCCTGCATTTCCAAGATCCAGAGCAGGCTCCCTGCATTACCAGGACCCGGATCAAGCTGCCTGCATTACCAGGATCCAGAGGAGGCTGCCTGCATTTCCAAGAACCAGAGCAGGCTGCCTGCATTACCAGGATCCAGAGCAGTATGTCTGCATTTCCAGGTTCCAGAGCAGGCTGCCTGTATTACCAGGATACAGAGCAGGCTTCCTGCATTACCAGGATCAAGAGCAGGCTGCCTGCATTTCCAGGAACCAGAGCAGGCCGCCTGCATTTGCAGGATCCAGAGCAGACTGCCTGCATTTCCAGGATCCAGAACAGGCTTCCTGCATTACCAGGATCCAGAACAGGCTTCCCGCATTACCAGGACCCGGAGCAGGCTGCCTGCATTTCCAGGATCCAGAGCAGGCTGCCTGCATTTGCAGGATCCAGAGCAGGCTGCCTGCATTTCCAGGATCCAGAGCAGGCTTCCTGCATTACCAGGATCCAGAGCAGGCTTCCTGCATTTCCAGGAACCAGAGCAGGCTGCCTGCATTACCAGGATCCAGAGCAGGGTTCCTGCATTGCCAGGATCCAGAGCAGGCTTCCTGCATTTCCAGGAACCAGAGCAGGCTGCCTGCATTACCAGGATCCAGAGCAGGCTGCCTGCATTTCCAGGATCCAGAGCAGGCTGCCTGTATTACCAGGATCCAGAGCAGGCTTCCTGCATTTCCAGGAACCAGAGCAGGCTGCCTGTATTACCAGGATCCAGAGCAGGCTTCCTGCATTGCCAGGATCCAGAGCAGGCTTCCTGCATTGCCAGAATCCAGAGCAGGCTTCCTGCATTTCCAGGATCCAGAGCAGGCTGCCTGCATTTCCAGGATCCAGAGAAGGCTTCCTGCATTACCAGGATCCAGAGCAGGCTGCCTGCATTTCCAGGATCCAGAGCAGGATGCCTGTATTACCAGGATCCAGAGCAGGCCTCTGCATTTCCAGGAACCAGAGCAGGCTGCCTGTATTACCAGGATCCAGAGCAGGCTGCCTGCATTTCCAGGAACCAGATCAGGCTGACTGCAATTGCAGGATCCAGAGCAGGCTGCCTGCATTTCCAGGATCCAGAGCAGGCTCCCCGCATTACCAGGACCCGGAGCAAGCTGCCTGCATTACCAGGATCCAGAGGAGGCTGCCTGCATTTCCAAGAACCAGAGCAGGCTGCCTGCATTACCAGGATCCAGAGCAGTATGCCTGCATTTCCAGGATCCAGAGCAGGCTGCCTGTATTACCAGGATACAGAGCAGGCTTCCTGCATTACCAGGATCCAGAATAGGCTGCCTGCATTTCCAGGAACCAGAGCAGGCAGCCTGCATTTGCAGGATCCTGAGCAGACTGCCTGCATTTCCAGGATCCAGAACAGGCTTCCTGCATTACCAGGATCCAGAACAGGCTTCCTGCATTACCAGGACCCGGAGCAGGTTGCCTGCATTTCCAGGATCCAGAGCAGGCTGCCTGCATTTGCAGGATCCAGAGCAGGCTGCCTGCATTTCCAGGATCCAGAGCAGGCTTCCTGCATTACCAGGATCCAGAGCATGGTTCCTGCATTGCCAGGATCCAGAGCAGGATTCCTGCATTTCCAGGAACCAGAGCAGGCTGCCTGCATTACCAGGATCCAGAGCAGGCTGCCTGCATTTCCAGGATCCAGAGCAGGCTGCCTGTATTACCAGGATCCAGAGCAGGTTTCCTGCATTTCCAGGAACCAGAGCAGGCTGCCTGTATTACCAGGATCCAGAGCAGGCTTCCTACATTAGCAGGATCCACAGCAGGCTGCCTGCATTTCCAGGATCCAAGCCAGGCTGCCTGCATTTCCAGGAACCAGAGCAGGCTGCCTGCATTTGCAGGATCCAGAGCAGGCTGCCTGCATTTCCAGGATCCAGAGAAGGCTTCATGCATTACCAGGATCCAGAGCAGGCTGCCTGTATTACCAGGATCCAGAGCAGGCTTCCTACATTTCCAGGAACCAGAGCAGACTGCCTGTATTACCAGGATCCAGAGCAGGCTTCCTACATTACCAGGATCCAGAGCAGGCTGCCTGCATTTGCAGGATCCAGAGCAGACTGCCTGCATTTGCAGGATCAAGAGCAGGCTGCCTGCATTACCAGGATCCATTGCAGGCTGCCTGCATTTCCAGGATCCAGAGCAGGCTGCCTGTATTACCAGGATCCAGAGCAGGCTTCCTGCATTTCCAGGAACCAGATCAGGCTGCCTGCATTACCAGGATCCATTGCAGGCTGCCTGCATTTCCAGGATCGAGAGCAGGCTGCCTGTATTACCAGGATCCAGAGCAGGCTGCCTGCATTTCCAGGATCCAGAGCAGGATGCCTGTATTACCAGGATCCAGAGCAGGCTTTCTGCATTTCCAGGAACCAGAGCAGGCTGCCTGTATTACCAAGATCCAGAGCAGGCTGCCTGCATTTCCAGGAACCAGAGCAGGCTGCCTGCATTTACAGGAACCAGAGCAGGCTGCCTGCATTTCCAGGATCCAGAGCAGGCTCCCCGCATTACCAGCCCCGGAGCAAGCTGCCTGCATTACCAGGATCCAGAGGAGGCTGCCTGCATTTCCAAGAACCAGAGCAGGCTGCCTGCATTACCAGGATCCAGAGCAGTATGCCTGCATTTCCAGGATCCAGAGCAGGCTGCCTGTATTACCAGGATACAGAGCAGGATTCCTGCATTACCAGGATCCAGAATAGGCTGCCTGCATTACCAGGATCCAGAGCAGTATGCCTGCATTTCCAGGATCCAGAGCAGGCTGCCTGTATTACCAGGATCCACAGCAGGCTTCCCACATTGCCAGGATCCAGAGTAGGCATTTCCAGGATCCAGAGCAGGCTGCCTGTATTACCAAGATTCAGAGCAGGCTTCCTACATTACCAGGATCCAGAGCAGGCTGCCTGCATTTCCAGGAACCAGAGCAGGCAGCCTGCATTTGCAGGATCCAGAGCTGACTGCCTGCATTTCCAGGATCCAGAACAGGCTTCCTGCATTTCCAGGATCCATAGCAGGCTTCCCGCATTACCAGGACCCGGAGCAGGCTGCCTGCATTTCCAGGATCCAGAGCAGGCTGCCTGCATTTCCAGGATCCAGAGCAGGCTGCCTGCATTTCCAGGATCCAGACCAGGCTGCCTGTATTACCAGGATCCAGAGCAGGCTTCCTGCATTTCCAGGAACCAGAGCAGGCTGCCTGTATTTCCAGGATCCAGAGCAGGCTTCCTACATTAGCAGGATCCACAGCAGGCTGCCTGCATTTGCAGGATCCAGAGCAGGCTGCCTGCATTTCCAGGATCCAGAGCAGGCTTCCTGCATTTCCAGGAACCAGAGCAGGCTGCCCGTATTACCAGGATCCAGAGCGGGCTTCCTACATTACCAGGATCCAGAGCAGCCTACCTGCATTTGCAGGATCCAGAGCAGACTGCCTGCATTTGCAGGATCCAGAGCAGGCTGCCTGCATTACCAGGATCCATTTCAGGCTGCCTGCATTTCCTGGATCCAGAGCAGGCTGCCTGTATTACCCGATCCAGAGCAGGCTGCCTGCATTTCCAGGATCCAGAGCAGGCTTCCTGCATTACCAGGATCCAGAGCAGGCTTCCCGCATTTCCAGGATCCAGAGCAGGCTTCCTGCATTTCCAGGATCCAGAGCAGGCTTCCTGCATTACCAGGATCCAGAGCAGGGTTCCTGCATTTCCAGGATCCAGAGCAGGCTGCCTGCATTTGCAGGATCCAGAGCAGGGTTCCTGCATTTCCAGGATCCAGAGCAGGCTGCCTGCATTTGCAGGATCCAGAGTAGGCTGCCTGCATTTGCAGGATCCAGAGCAGGCTGCCTGTATTACCAGGATCCAGAGCAGGCTTCCTGCATTTCCAGGAACCAGAGGAGGCTGCCTGTATTACCAGAATCCAGAGCAGGCTTCCTACATTACCAGGATCCAGAGCAGGCTACCTGCATTTGCAGGATCCAGAGCAGACTGCCTGCATTTGCAGGATCCAGAGCAGGCTGCCTGCATTACCAGGATCCCTTGCAGGCTGCCTGCATTTCCAGGATCCAGAGCAAGCTGCTTGTATTACCAGGATCCAGAGCAGGCTTCCTGCATTTCCAGGAACCAGAGCAGGCTGCCTGCATTACCAGGATCCATTGCAGGCTGCCTGCATTTCCAGGATCCATTGCAGGCTGCCTTTATTACCAGGATCCAGAGCAGGCTTCCTGCATTTCCAGGAACGAGAGCAGGCTGCCTGTATTGCCAGGATCCACAGCAGGCTTCCCGCATTACCAGGATCCAGAGTAGGCTGCCTGCATTACCAGGATCCAGAGCAGGCTGCCTGCATTTCCAGGGTCCCAAGCAACCTGCCTGTATTGCCAGGATCCAGAGCAGGCTTCCTGCATTTCCAGGAACCAGGGCAGGCTGCCTGCATTTCCAGGAACCAGGGCAGGCTGCCTGCATTACCAGGATCCAGAGCAGGCTGCCTGTATTGCCAGGATCCAGAGCAGGCTGCTTGCAATTGCAGGATCCAGAGCAGGCTGCCTGCATTTCCAGGATCCAGAGCAGGCTTCCTGCATTACCAGGATCCAGAGCAGGCTTCCCGCATTTCCAGGAACCAGAGCAGACTGCCTGCGTTTGCAGGATCCAGAGCAGGCTGCCTGTATTGCCAGGAACCAGAGCAGGCTCCCTGTATTGCCAGAATCGAGAGCAGGCTGCCTGCATTATCAGGATCAAGAGAAGGCTGCCTGCATTACCAGGATCCAGATCAGTATGCCTGCATTTCCAGGATCCAGAACAGGCTGCCTGTATTACCAGGATCCACAGCAGGCTTCCCACATTGCCAGGATCCAGAGTAGGCTGCCTGCATTACCAGGATCAAGAGCAGGCTACCTGCATTTCCAGGATCCAGAGCAGGCTGCCTGTATTACCAGGATCCAGAGCAGGCTTCCTGCATTTCGAGGAACCAGAGCAGGCTGCCTGCATTACCAGGATCCAGAGCAGGCTGCCTGCATTTCCAGGATCCAGAGCAGGATGCCTGTATTACCAGGATCCAGAGCAGGCTTTCTGCATTTCCAGGAACCAGAGCAGGCTGCCTGTATTACCAGGATCCAGAGCAGGCTGCCTGCATTTCCAGGAACCAGAGCAGGCTGCCTGCATTTGCAGGATCCAGAGCAGGCTGCCTGCATTTCCAGGATCCAGAGCAGGCTCCCCGCATTACCAGGACCCGGAGCAAGCTCCCTGCATTACCAGGATCCAGAGGAGGCTGCCTGCATTTCCAAGAACCAGAGCAGGCTGCCTGCATTACCAGGATCCAGAGCAGTATGCCTGCATTTCCAGGATCCAGAGCAGGCTGTCTGTATTACCAGGATACAGAGCAGGCTTCCTGCATTACCAGGATCCAGAATAGGCTGCCTGCATTACCAGGATCCAGAGCAGTATGCCTGCATTTCCATGATCCAGAGCAGGCTGCCTGTATTACCAGGATCCACAGCAGGCTTCCCACATTGCCAGGATCCAGAGCAGGCTGCCTGTATTACCAGGATCAAGAGCAGGCTGCCTGCATTTCCAGGATCCAGAGCAGGCTGCCTGTATCACCAAGATTCAGAGCAGGCTTCCTACATTACCAGGATCCAGAGCAGGCTGCCTGCATTTCCAGGAACCAGAGCAGGCAGCCTGCATTTGCAGGATCCAGAGCAGACTGCCTGCATTTCCAGGTTCCAGAACAAGCTTCCTGCATTACCAGGATCCAGAACAGGCTTCCTGCATTACCAGGACCCGGAGCAGGCTGCCTGCATTTCCAGGATCCAGAGCAGGCTGCCTGCATTTCCAGGATCCAGAGCAGGCTGCCTGTATTACCAGGATCCAGAGCAGGCTTCCTGCATTTCCAGGAACCAGAGCAGGCTGCCTGTATTACCAGGATACAGAGCAGGCTTCCTACATTAGCAGGATCCACAGCAAGCTGCCTGCATTTCCAGGATCCAGAGCAGGCTGCCTGCATTTCCAGGAACCAGAGCAGGCTGCCTGCATTTGCAGGATCCAGAGCAGGCTGCCTGCATTTCCAGGATCCAGAGAAGGCTTCCTGCATTACCAGGATCCAGAGCAGGCTGCCTGTATTACCAGGATCCAGAGCAGGCTTCCTGCATTTCCAGGAACCAGAGCAGGCTGCCTGTATTACCAGGATCCAGAGCAGGCTTCCTACATTACCAGGATCCAGAGCAGGCTACCTGCATTTGCAGGATCCAGAGCAGACTGCCTGCATTTGCAGGATCCAGAGCAGGCTGCCTGCATTACCAGGCTCCATTGCAGGCTGCCTGCATTTCCAGGATCCAGAGCAGGCTGCCTGTATTACCAGGATCCAGAGCAGGCTTCCTGCATTTCCAGGAACCAGAGCAGGCTGCCTGCATTACCAGGATCCATTGCAGGCTGCCTGCATTTCCAGGATCCAGAGCAGGCTGCCTGTATTACCAGGATCCAGAGCAGGCTGCCTGCATTTCCAGGATCCAGAGCAGGATGCCTGTATTACCAGGATCCAGAGCAGGCTTTCTGCATTTCCAGGAACCAGAGCAGGCTGCCTGTATTACCAGGATCCAGAGCAGGCTGCCTGCATTTCCAGGAACTAGAGCAGGCTGCCTGCATTTGCAGGATCCAGAGCAGGCTGCCTGCATTTCCAGGATCCAGAGCAGGCTCCCCGCATTACCAGGACCCGGAGCAAGCTGCCTGCATTACCAGGATCCAGATGAGGCTGCCTGCATTTCCAAGAACCAGAGCAGGCTGCCTGCATTACCAGGATCCAGAGCAGTATGCCTGCATTTCCAGGATCCAGAGCAGGCTGCCTGTATTACCAGGATACAGAGCAGGCTTCCTGCATTACCAGGATCCAGAATAGGCTGCCTGCATTACCAGGATCCAGAGCAGTATGCCTGCATTTCCAGGATCCAGAGCAGGCTGCCTGTATTACCAGGATCCACAGCAGGCTTCCCACATTGCCAGGATCCAGAGTAGGCATTTCCAGGATCCAGAGCAGGCTGCCTGTATTACCAAGATTCAGAGCAGGCTTCCTACATTACCAGGATCCAGAGCAGGCTGCCTGCATTTCCAGGAACCAGAGCAGGCAGCCTGCATTTGCAGGATCCAGAGCAGACTGCCTGCATTTCCAGGATCCAGAATAGGCTTCCTGCATTACCAGGATCCAGAACAGGCTTCCCGCATTACCAGGACCCGGAGCAGGCTGCCTGCATTTCCAGGATCCAGAGCAGGCTGCCTGCATTTGCAGGATCCAGAGCAGTATGCCTGCATTTCCAGGATCCAGAGCAGGCTGCCTGTATTACCAGGATACAGAGCAGGCTTCCTGCATTACCAGGATCCAGAATAGGCTGCCTGCATTACCAGGATCCAGAACAGTATGCCTGCATTTCCAGGATCCAGAGCAGGCTGCCTGTATTACCAGGATCCACAGCAGGCTTCCCACATTGCCAGGATCCAGAGTAGGCATTTCCAGGATCCAGAGCAGGCTGCTTGTATTACCAAGATTCAGAGCAGGCTTCCTACATTACCAGGATCCAGAGCAGGCTGCCTGCATTTCCAGGAACCAGAGCAGGCAGCCTGCATTTGCAGGATCCAGAGCAGACTGCCTGCATTTCCAGGATCCAGAACAGGCTTCCTGCATTACCAGGATCCAGAACAGGCTTCCCGCATTACCAGGATCCGGAGCAGGCTGCCTGCATTTCCAGGATCCAGAGAAGGCTGCCTGCATTTCCAGGATCCATAGCAGGCTTCCTGCATTACCAGGATCCAGAGCAGGCTTCCCACATTGCCAGGATCCAGAGTAGGCATTTCCAGGATCCAGAGCAGGCTGCCTGTATTACCAAGATTCAGAGCAGGCTTCCTACATTACCAGGATCCAGAGCAGGCTGCCTGCATTTCCAGGAACCAGAGCAGGCAGCCTGCATTTGCAGGATCCAGAGCAGACTGCCTGCATTTCCAGGATCCAGAACAGGCTTCCTGCATTACCAGGATCCAGAACAGGCTTCCCGCATTACCAGGACCCGGAGCAGGCTGCCTGCATTTCCAGGATCCAGAGCAGGCTGCCTGCATTTGCAGGATCCAGAGCAGGCTGCCTGCATTTCCAGGATCCAGAGCAGGCTGCCTGTATTACCAGGATCCAGAGCAGGCTTCCTGCATTTCCAGGAACCAGAGCAGGCTGCCTGTATTACCAGGATCCAGAGCAGGCTTCCTACATTAGCAGGATCCATAGCAGGCTGCCTGCATTTGCAGGATCCAGAGCAGGCTGCCTGCATTTCCAGGATCCAGAGCAGGCTTCCTGCATTTCCAGGAACCAGAGCAGGCTGCCCGTATTACCAGGATCCAGAGCGGGCTTCCTACATTACCAGGATCCAGAGCAGGCTACCTGCATTTGCAGGATCCAGAGCAGACTGCCTGCATTTGCAGGATCCAGAGCAGGCTGCCTGCATTACCAGGATCCATTTCAGGCTGCCTGCATTTCCTGGATCCAGAGCAGGCTGCCTGTATTACCCGATCCAGAGCAGGCTGCCTGCATTTCCAGGATCCAGAGCAGGCTTCCTGCATTACCAGGATCCAGAGCAGGCTTCCCGCATTTCCAGGATCCAGAGCAGGCTTCCTGCATTTCCAGGATCCAGAGCAGGCTTCCTGCATTACCAGGATCCAGAGCAGGGTTCCTGCATTTCCAGGATCCAGAGCAGGCTGCCTGCATTTGCAGGATCCAGAGCAGGGTTCCTGCATTTCCAGGATCCAGAGCAGGCTGCCTGCATTTGCAGGATCCAGAGTAGGCTGCCTGCATTTGCAGGATCCAGAGCAGGCTGCCTGTATTACCAGGATCCAGAGCAGGCTTCCTGCATTTCCAGGAACCAGAGGAGGCTGCCTGTATTACCAGAATCCAGAGCAGGCTTCCTACATTACCAGGATCCAGAGCAGGCTACCTGCATTTGCAGGATCCAGAGCAGACTGCCTGCATTTGCAGGATCCAGAGCAGGCTGCCTGCATTACCAGGATCCCTTGCAGGCTGCCTGCATTTCCAGGATCCAGAGCAAGCTGCTTGTATTACCAGGATCCAGAGCAGGCTTCCTGCATTTCCAGGAACCAGAGCAGGCTGCCTGCATTACCAGGATCCATTTCAGGCTGCCTGCATTTCCAGGATCCAGAGCAGGCTGCCTGTATTACCAGGATCCAGAGCAGGCTTCCTGCATTTCCAGGAACGAGAGCAGGCTGCCTGTATTGCCAGGATCCACAGCAGGCTTCCCGCATTACCAGGATCCAGAGTAGGCTGCCTGCATTACCAGGATCCAGAGCAGGCTGCCTGCATTTCCAGGGTCCCAAGCAACCTGCCTGTATTGCCAGGATCCAGAGCAGGCTTCCTGCATTTCCAGGAACCAGGGCAGGCTGCCTGCATTACCAGGATCCAGAGCAGGCTGCCTGTATTGCCAGGATCCAGAGCAGGCTGCTTGCAATTGCAGGATCCAGAGCAGGCTGCCTGCATTTCCAGGATCCAGAGCAGGCTTCCTGCATTACCAGGATCCAGAGCAGGCTTCCCGCATTTCCAGGAACCAGAGCAGACTGCCTGCATTTGCAGGATCCAGAGCAGGCTGCCTTTATTGCCAGGAACCAGAGCAGGCTGCCTGTATTGCCAGAATCGAGAGCAGGCTGCCTGCATTTGCAGGATCCAGAGCAGGCTGCCTGCATTTCCAGGATCCAGAGCAGGCTTCCTGCATTATCAGGATCAAGAGAAGGCTGCCTGCATTACCAGGATCCAGAGCAGTATGCCTGCATTTCCAGGATCCAGAACAGGCTGCCTGTATTACCAGGATCCACAGCAGGCTTCCCACATTGCCAGGATCCAGAGTAGGCTGCCTGCATTACCAGGATCAAGAGCATGCTACCTGCATTTCCAGGATCCAGAGCATGCTGCCTGTATTACCAGGATCCAGAGCAGGCTTCCTGCATTTCCAGGAACCAGAGCAGGCTGCCTGCATTACCAGGATCCAGAGCAGGCTGCCTGCATTTCCAGGATCCAGAGCAGGATGCCTGTATTACCAGGATCCAGAGCAGGCTTTCTGCATTTCCAGGAACCAGAGCAGGCTGCCTGTATTACCAGGATCCAGAGCAGGCTGCCTGCATTTCCAGGAACCAGAGCAGGCTGCCTGCATTTGCAGGATCCAGAGCAGGCTGCCTGCATTTCCAGGATCCAGAGCAGGCTCCCCGCATTACCAGGACCCGGAGCAAGCTCCCTGCATTACCAGGATCCAGAGGAGGCTGCCTGCATTTCCAAGAACCAGAGCAGGCTGCCTGCATTACCAGGATCCAGAGCAGTATGGCCTGCATTTCCAGGATCCAGAGCAGGCTGTCTGTATTACCAGGATACAGAGCAGGCTTCCTGCATTACCAGGATCCAGAATAGGCTGCCTGCATTACCAGGATCCAGAGCAGTATGCCTGCATTTCCAGGATCCAGAGCAGGCTGCCTGTATTACCAGGATCCACAGCAGGCTTCCCACATTGCCAGGATCCAGAGTAGGCTGCCTGTATTACCAGGATCAAGAGCAGGCTGCCTGCATTTCCAGGATCCAGCAGCAGGCTGCCTGTATCACCAAGATTCAGAGCATGCTTCCTAGATTACCAGGATCCAGAGCAGGCTGCCTGCATTTCCAGGAACCAGAGCAGGCAGCCTGCATTTGCAGGATCCAGAGGAGACTGCCTGCATTTCCAGGATCCAGAACAAGCTTCCTGCATTACCAGGATCCAGAACAGGCTTCCCGCATTACCAGGACCCGGAGCAGGCTGCCTGCATTTCTAGGATCCAGAGCAGGCTGCCTGCATTTCCAGGATCCAGAGCAGGCTGCCTGTATTACCAGGATCCAGAGCAGGCTTCCTGCATTTCCAGGAACCAGAGCAGGCTGCCTGTATTACCAGGATACAGAGCAGGCTTACTACATTAGCAGGATCCACAGCAAGCTGCCTGCATTTCCAGGATCCAGAGCAGGCTGCCTGCATTTCCAGGAACCAGAGCAGACTGCCTGCATTTGCAGGATCCAGAGCAGGCTGCCTGCATTTCCAGGATCCAGAGAAGGCTTCCTGCATTACCAGGATCCAGAGCAGGCTGCCTGTATTACCAGGATCCAGAGCAGGCTGCCTGCATTTCCAGGAACCAGAGCAGGCAGCCTGCATTTGCAGGATCCAGAGCAGACTGCCTGCATTTCCAGGATCCAGAACAGGCTTCCTGCATTACCAGGATCCAGAACAGGCTTCCCGCATTACCAGGACCCGGAGCAGGCTGCCTGCATTTCCAGGATCCAGAGCAGGCTGCCTGCATTTGCAGGATCCAGAGCAGGCTGCCTGCATTTCCAGGATCCAGATCAGGCTGCCTGTATTACCAGGATCCAGAGCAGGCTTCCTGCATTTCCAGGAACCAGAGCAGGCTGCCTGTATTTCCAGGATCCAGAGCAGGCTTCCTACATTAGCAGGATCCACAGCAGGCTGCCTGCATTTGCAGGATCCAGAGCAGGCTGCCTGCATTTCCAGGATCCAGAGCAGGCTTCCTGCATTTCCAGGAACCAGAGCAGGCTGCCCGTATTACCAGGATCCAGAGCGGGCTTCCTACATTACCAGGATCCAGAGCAGGCTACCTGCATTTGCAGGATCCAGAGCAGACTGCCTGCATTTGCAGGATCCAGAGCAGGCTGCCTGCATTACCAGGATCCATTTCAGGCTGCCTGCATTTCCTGGATCCAGAGCAGGCTGCCTGTATTACCCGATCCAGAGCAGGCTGCCTGCATTTCCAGGATCCAGAGCAGGCTTCCTGCATTACCAGGATCCAGAGCAGGCTTCCCGCATTTCCAGGATCCAGAGCAGGCTTCCTGCATTTCCAGGATCCAGAGCAGGCTTCCTGCATTACCAGGATCCAGAGCAGGGTTCCTGCATTTCCAGGATCCAGAGCAGGCTGCCTGCATTTGCAGGATCCAGAGCAGGGTTCCTGCATTTCCAGGATCCAGAGCAGGCTGCCTGCATTTGCAGGATCCAGAGTAGGCTGCCTGCATTTGCAGGATCCAGAGCAGGCTGCCTGTATTACCAGGATCCAGAGCAGGCTTCCTGCATTTCCAGGAACCAGAGGAGGCTGCCTGTATTACTAGAATCCAGAGCAGGCTTCCTACATTACCAGGATCCAGAGCAGGCTACCTGCATTTGCAGGATCCAGAGCAGACTGCCTGCATTTGCAGGATCCAGAGCAGGCTTCCTGCATTACCAGGATCCCTTGCAGGCTGCCTGCATTTCCAGGATCCAGAGCAAGCTGCTTGTATTACCAGGATCCAGAGCAGGCTTCCTGCATTTCCAGGAACCAGAGCAGGCTGCCTGCATTACCAGGATCCATTGCAGGCTGCCTGCATTTCCAGGATCCATTGCAGGCTGCCTGTATTACCAGGATCCAGAGCAGGCTTCCTGCATTTCCAGGAACGAGAGCAGGCTGCCTGTATTGCTAGGATCCACAGCAGGCTTCCCGCATTACCAGGATCCAGAGTAGGCTGCCTGCATTACCAGGGTCCAGAGCAGGCTGCCTGCATTTCCAGGGTCCCAAGCAACCTGCCTGTATTGCCAGGATCCAGAGCAGGCTTCCTGCATTTCCAGGAACCAGGGCAGGCTGCCTGCATTTCCAGGAACCAGGGCAGGCTGCCTGCATTACCAGGATCCAGAGCAGGCTGCCTGTATTGCCAGGATCCAGAGCAGGCTGCTTGCAATTGCAGGATCCAGAGCAGGCTGCCTGTATTACCAGGATCAAGAGCAGGCTGCCTGCATTTCCAGGATCCAGAGCAGGCTGCCTGTATCACCAAGATTCAGAGCAGGCTTCCTACATTACCAGGATCCAGAGCAGGCTGCCTGCATTTCCAGGAACCAGAGCAGGCAGCCTGCATTTGCAGGATCCAGAGCAGACTGCCTGCATTTCCAGGATCCAGAACAAGCTTCCTGCATTACCAGGATCCAGAACAGGCTTCCCACATTACCAGGACCCGGAGCAGGCTGCCTGCATTTCCAGGATCCAGAGCAGGCTGCCTGCATTTCCAGGATCCAGAGCAGGCTGCCTGTATTACCAGGATCCAGAGCAGGCTTCCTGCATTTCCAGGAACCAGAGCAGGCTGCCTGTATTACCAGGATACAGAGCAGGCTTCCTACATTAGCAGGATCCACAGCAAGCTGCCTGCATTTCCAGGATCCAGAGCAGGCTGCCTGCATTTCCAGGAACCAGAGCAGGCTGCCTGCATTTGCAGGATCCAGAGCAGGCTGCCTGCATTTCCAGGATCCAGAGAAGGCTTCCTGCATTACCAGGATCCAGAGCAGGCTGCCTGTATTACCAGGATCCAGAGCAGGCTTCCTGCATTTCCAGGAACCAGAGCAGGCTGCCTGTATTACCAGGATCCAGAGCAGGCTTCCTATATTACCAGGATCCAGAGCAGGCTACCTGCATTTGCAGGATCCAGAGCAGACTGCCTGCATTTGCAGGATCCAGAGCAGGCTGCCTGCATTACCAGGCTCCATTGCAGGCTGCCTGCATTTCCAGGATCCAGAGCAGGCTGCCTGTATTACCAGGATCCAGAGCAGGCTTCCTGCATTTCCAGGAACCAGAGCAGGCTGCCTGCATTACCAGGATCCATTGCAGGCTGCCTGCATTTCCAGGATCCAGAGCAGGCTGCCTGTATTACCAGGATCCAGAGCAGGCTGCCTGCATTTCCAGGATCCAGAGCAGGATGCCTGTATTACCAGGATCCAGAGCAGGCTTTCTGCATTTCCAGGAACCAGAGCAGGCTGCCTGTATTACCAGGATCCAGAGCAGGCTGCCTGCATTTCCAGGAACTAGAGCAGGCTGCCTGCATTTGCAGGATCCAGAGCAGGCTGCCTGCATTTCCAGGATCCAGAGCAGGCTCCCCGCATTACCAGGACCCGGAGCAAGCTGCCTGCATTACCAGGATCCAGAGGAGGCTGCTTGCATTTCCAAGAACCAGAGCAGGCTGCCTGCATTACCAGGATCCAGAGCAGTATGCCTGCATTTCCAGGATCCAGAGCAGGCTGCTTGTATTACCAAGATTCAGAGCAGGCTTCCTACATTACCAGGATCCAGAGCAGGCTGCCTGCATTTCCAGGAACCAGAGCAGGCAGCCTGCATTTGCAGGATCCAGAGCAGACTGCCTGCATTTCCAGGATCCAGAACAGGCTTCCTGCATTACCAGGATCCAGAACAGGCTTCCCGCATTACCAGGATCCGGAGCAGGCTGCCTGCATTTCCAGGATCCAGAGAAGGCTGCCTGCATTTCCAGGATCCATAGCAGGCTTCCTGCATTACCAGGATCCAGAGCAGGCTTCCCACATTGCCAGGATCCAGAGTAGGCATTTCCAGGATCCAGAGCAGGCTGCCTGTATTACCAAGATTCAGAGCAGGCTTCCTACATTACCAGGATCCAGAGCAGGCTGCCTGCATTTCCAGGAACCAGAGCAGGCAGCCTGCATTTGCAGGATCCAGAGCAGACTGCCTGCATTTCCAGGATCCAGAACAGGCTTCCTGCATTACCAGGATCCAGAACAGGCTTCCCGCATTACCAGGACCCGGAGCAGGCTGCCTGCATTTCCAGGATCCAGAGCAGGCTGCCTGCATTTGCAGGATCCAGAGCAGGCTGCCTGCATTTCCAGGATCCAGAGCAGGCTGCCTGTATTACCAGGATCCAGAGCAGGCTTCCTGCATTTCCAGGAACCAGAGCAGACTGCCTTTATTTCCAGGATCCAGAGCAGCCTTCCTACATTAGCAGGATCCACAGCAGGCTGCCTGCATTTGCAGGATCCAGAGCAGGCTGCCTGCATTTCCAGGATCCAGAGCAGGCTTCCTGCATTTCCAGGAACCAGAGCAGGCTGCCCGTATTACCAGGATCCAGAGCGGGCTTCCTACATTACCAGGATCCAGAGCAGGCTACCTGCATTTGCAGGATCCAGAGCAGACTGCCTGCATTTGCAGGATCCAGAGCAGGCTGCCTGCATTACCAGGATCCATTTCAGGCTGCCTGCATTTCCTGGATCCAGAGCAAACTGCCTGTATTACCCGATCCAGAGCATGCTGCCTGCATTTCCAGGATCCAGAGCAGGCTTCCTGCATTACCAGGATCCAGAGCAGGCTTCCCGCATTTCCAGGATCCAGAGCAGGCTTCCTGCATTTCCAGGATCCAGAGGAGGCTTCCTGCATTACCAGGATCCAGAGCAGGGTTCCTGCATTTCCAGGATCCAGAGCAGGCTGCCTGCATTTGCAGGATCCAGAGCAGACTGCCTGCATTTCCAGGATCCAGAGCAGGCTGCCTGTATTACCAGGATCCAGAGCAGGCTTCCTGCATTTCCAGGAACCAGAGCAGGCTGCCTGTATTTCCAGGATCCAGAGCAGCCTTCCTACATTAGCAGGATCCACAGCAGGCTGCCTGCATTTGCAGGATCCAGAGCAGGCTGCCTGCATTTCCAGGATCCAGAGCAGGCTTCCTGCATTTCCAGGAACCAGAGCAGGCTGCCCGTATTACCAGGATCCAGAGCGGGCTTCCTACATTACCAGGATCCAGAGCAGGCTACCTGCATTTGCAGGATCCAGAGCAGACTGCCTGCATTTGCAGGATCCAGAGCAGGCTGCCTGCATTACCAGGATCCATTTCAGGCTGCCTGCATTTCCTGGATCCAGAGCAAGCTGCCTGTATTACCCGATCCAGAGCATGCTGCCTGCATTTCCAGGATCCAGAGCAGGCTTCCTGCATTACCAGGATCCAGAGCAGGCTTCCCGCATTTCCAGGATCCAGAGCAGGCTTCCTGCATTTCCAGGATCCAGAGCAGGCTTCCTGCATTACCAGGATCCAGAGCAGGGTTCCTGCATTTCCAGGATCCAGAGCAGGCTGCCTGCATTTGCAGGATCCAGAGCAGGGTTCCTGCATTTCCAGGATCCAGAGCAGGCTGCCTGCATTTGCAGGATCCAGAGTAGGCTGCCTGCATTTGCAGGATCCAGAGCAGGCTGCCTGTATTACCAGGATCCAGAGCAGGCTTCCTGCATTTCCAGGAACCAGAGGAGGCTGCCTGTATTACCAGAATCCAGAGCAGGCTTCCTACATTACCAGGATCCAGAGCAGGCTACCTGCATTTGCAGGATCCAGAGCAGACTGCCTGCATTTGCAGGATCCAGAGCAGGCTGCCTGCATTACCAGGATCCCTTGCAGGCTGCCTGCATTTCCAGGATCCAGAGCAAGCTGCTTGTATTACCAGGATCCAGAGCAGGCTTCCTGCATTTCCAGGAACCAGAGCAGGCTGCCTGCATTACCAGGATCCATTGCAGGCTGCCTGCATTTCCAGGATCCAGAGCAGGCTGCCTGTATTACCAGGATCCAGAGCAGGCTTCCTGCATTTCCAGGAACGAGAGCAGGCTGCCTGTATTGCCAGGATCCACAGCAGGCTTCCCGCATTACCAGGATCCAGAGTAGGCTGCCTGCATTACCAGGATCCAGAGCAGGCTGCCTGCATTTCCAGGGTCCCATGCAACCTGCCTGTATTGCCAGGATCCAGAGCAGGCTTCCTGCATTTCCAGGAACCAGGGCAGGCTGCCTGCATTACCAGGATCCAGAGCAGGCTGCCTGTATTGCCAGGATCCAGAGCAGGCTGCTTGCAATTGCAGGATCCAGAGCAGGCTGCCTGCATTTCCAGGATCCAGAGCAGGCTTCCTGCATTACCAGGATCCAGAGCAGGCTTCCCGCATTTCCAGGAACCAGAGCAGACTGCCTGCATTTGCAGGATCCAGAGCAGGCTGCCTGTATTGCCAGGAACCAGAGCAGGCTGCCTGTATTGCCAGAATCGAGAGCAGGCTGCCTGCATTTGCAGGATCCAGAGCAGGCTGCCTGCATTTCCAGGATCCAGAGCAGGCTTCCTGCATTATCAGGATCAAGAGAAGGCTGCCTGCATTACCAGGATCCAGAGCAGTATGCCTGCATTTCCAGGATCCAGAACAGGCTGCCTGTATTACTAGGATCCACAGCAGGCTTCCCACATTGCCAGGATCCAGAGTAGGCTGCCTGCATTACCAGGATCAAGAGCAGGCTACCTGCATTTCCAGGATCCAGAGCAGGCTGCCTGTATTACCAGGATCCAGAGCAGGCTTCCTGCATTTCCAGGAACCAGAGCAGGCTGCCTGCATTACCAGGATCCAGAGCAGGCTGCCTGCATTTCCAGGATCCAGAGCAGGATGCCTGTATTACCAGGATCCAGAGCAGGCTTTCTGCATTTCCAGGAACCAGAGCAGGCTGCCTGTATTACCAGGATCCAGAGCAGGCTGCCTTCATTTCCAGGAACCAGAGCAGGCTGCCTGCATTTGCAGGATCCAGAGCAGGCTGCCTGCATTTCCAGGATCCAGAGCAGGCTCCCCGCATTACCAGGACCCGGAGCAAGCTCCCTGCATTACCAGGATCCAGAGGAGGCTGCCTGCATTTCCAAGAACCAGAGCAGGCTGCCTGCATTACCAGGATCCAGAGCAGTATGCCTGCATTTCCAGGATCCAGAGCAGGCTGTCTGTATTACCAGGATACAGAGCAGGCTTCCTGCATTACCAGGATCCAGAATAGGCTGCCTGCATTACCAGGATCCAGAGCAGTATGCCTGCATTTCCAGGATCCAGAGCAGGCTGCCTGTATTACCAGGATCCACAGCAGGCTTCCCACATTGCCAGGATCCAGAGTAGGCTGCCTGTATTACCAGGATCAAGAGCAGGCTGCCTGCATTTCCAGGATCCAGAGCAGGCTGCCTGTATCACCAAGATTCAGAGCATGCTTCCTACATTACCAGGATCCAGAGCAGGCTGCCTGCATTTCCAGGAACCAGAGCAGGCAGCCTGCATTTGCAGGATCCAGAGCAGACTGCCTGCATTTCCAGGATCCAGAACAAGCTTCCTGCATTACCAGGATCCAGAACAGGCTTCCCGCATTACCAGGACCCGGAGCAGGCTGCCTGCATTTCCAGGATCCAGAGCAGGCTGCCTGCATTTCCAGGATCCAGAGCAGGCTGCCTGTATTACCAGGATCCAGAGCAGGCTTCCTGCATTTCCAGGAACCAGAGCAGGCTGCCTGTATTACCAGGATACAGAGCAGGCTTACTACATTAGCAGGATCCACAGCAAGCTGCCTGCATTTCCAGGATCCAGAGCAGGCTGCCTGCATTTCCAGGAACCAGAGCAAGCTGCCTGTATTACCCGATCCAGAGCATGCTGCCTGCATTTCCAGGATCCAGAGCAGACTGCCTGCATTTGCAGGATCCAGAGCAGGCTGCCTGCATTACCAGGATCCATTTCAGGCTGCCTGCATTTCCTGGATCCAGAGCAAGCTGCCTGTATTACCCGATCCAGAGCATGCTGCCTGCATTTCCAGGATCCAGAGCAGGCTTCCTGCATTACCAGGATCCAGAGCAGGCTTCCCGCATTTCCAGGATCCAGAGCAGGCTTCCTGCATTTCCAGGATCCAGAGCAGGCTTCCTGCATTACCAGGATCCAGAGCAGGGTTCCTGCATTTCCAGGATCCAGAGCAGGCTGCCTGCATTTGCAGGATCCAGAGCAGGGTTCCTGCATTTCCAGGATCCAGAGCAGGCTGCCTGCATTTGCAGGATCCAGAGTAGGCTGCCTGCATTTGCAGGATCCAGAGCAGGCTGCCTGTATTACCAGGATCCAGAGCAGGCTTCCTGCATTTCCAGGAACCAGAGGAGGCTGCCTGTATTACCAGAATCCAGAGCAGGCTTCCTACATTACCAGGATCCAGAGCAGGCTACCTGCATTTGCAGGATCCAGAGCAGACTGCCTGCATTTGCAGGATCCAGAGCAGGCTGCCTGCATTACCAGGATCCCTTGCAGGCTGCCTGCATTTCCAGGATCCAGAGCAAGCTGCTTGTATTACCAGGATCCAGAGCAGGCTTCCTGCATTTCCAGGAACCAGAGCAGGCTGCCTGCATTACCAGGATCCATTGCAGGCTGCCTGCATTTCCAGGATCCAGAGCAGGCTGCCTGTATTACCAGGATCCAGAGCAGGCTTCCTGCATTTCCAGGAACGAGAGCAGGCTGCCTGTATTGCCAGGATCCACAGCAGGCTTCCCGCATTACCAGGATCCAGAGTAGGCTGCCTGCATTACCAGGATCCAGAGCAGGCTGCCTGCATTTCCAGGGTCCCAAGCAACCTGCCTGTATTGCCAGGATCCAGAGCAGGCTTCCTGCATTTCCAGGAACCAGGGCAGGCTGCCTGCATTACCAGGATCCAGAGCAGGCTGCCTGTATTGCCAGGATCCAGAGCAGGCTGCTTGCAATTGCAGGATCCAGAGCAGGCTGCCTGCATTTCCAGGATCCAGAGCAGGCTTCCTGCATTACCAGGATCCAGAGCAGGCTTCCCGCATTTCCAGGAACCAGAGCAGACTGCCTGCATTTGCAGGATCCAGAGCAGGCTGCCTGTATTGCCAGGAACCAGAGCAGGCTGCCTGTATTGCCAGAATCGAGAGCAGGCTGCCTGCATTTGCAGGATCCAGAGCAGGCTGCCTGCATTTCCAGGATCCAGAGCAGGCTTCCTGCATTATCAGGATCAAGAGAAGGCTGCCTGCATTACCAGGATCCAGAGCAGTATGCCTGCATTTCCAGGATCCAGAACAGGCTGCCTGTATTACCAGGATCCACAGCAGGCTTCCCACATTGCCAGGATCCAGAGTAGGCTGCCTGCATTACCAGGATCAAGAGCAGGCTACCTGCATTTCCAGGATCCAGAGCAGGCTGCCTGTATTACCAGGATCCAGAGCAGGCTTCCTGTATTTCCAGGAACCAGAGCAGGCTGTCTGCATTACCAGGATCCAGAGCAGGCTGCCTGCATTTCCAGGATCCAGAGCAGGATGCCTGTATTACTAGGATCCAGAGCAGGCTTTCTGCATTTCCAGGAACCAGAGCAGGCTGCCTGTATTACCAGGATCCAGAGCAGGCTGCCTTCATTTCCAGGAACCAGAGCAGGCTGCCTGCATTTGCAGGATCCAGAGCAGGCTGCCTGCATTTCCAGGATCCAGAGCAGGCTCCCCGCATTACCAGGACCCGGAGCAAGCTCCCTGCATTACCAGGATCCAGAGGAGGCTGCCTGCATTTCCAAGAACCAGAGCAGGCTGCCTGCATTACCAGGATCCAGAGCAGTATGCCTGCATTTCCAGGATCCAGAGCAGGCTGTCTGTATTACCAGGATACAGAGCAGGCTTCCTGCATTACCAGGATCCAGAATAGGCTGCCTGCATTACCAGGATCCAGAGCAGTATGCCTGCATTTCCAGGATCCAGAGCAGGCTGCCTGTATTACCAGGATCCACAGCAGGCTTCCCACATTGCCAGGATCCAGAGTAGGCTGCCTGTATTACCAGGATCAAGAGCAGGCTGCCTGCATTTCCAGGATCCAGAGCAGGCTGCCTGTATCACCAAGATTCAGAGCATGCTTCCTACATTACCAGGATCCAGAGCAGGCTGCCTGCATTTCCAGGAACCAGAGCAGGCAGCCTGCATTTGCAGGATCCAGAGCAGACTGCCTGCATTTCCAGGATCCAGAACAAGCTTCCTGCATTACCAGGATCCAGAACAGGCTTCCCGCATTACCAGGACCCGGAGCAGGCTGCCTGCATTTCCAGGATCCAGAGCAGGCTGCCTGCATTTCCAGGATCCAGAGCAGGCTGCCTGTATTACCAGGATCCAGAGCAGGCTTCCTGCATTTCCAGGAACCAGAGCAGGCTGCCTGTATTACCAGGATACAGAGCAGGCTTACTACATTAGCAGGATCCACAGCAAGCTGCCTGCATTTCCAGGATCCAGAGCAGGCTGCCTGCATTTCCAGGAACCAGAGCAGACTGCCTGCATTTGCAGGATCCAGAGCAGGCTGCCTGCATTTCCAGGATCCAGAGAAGGCTTCCTGCATTACCAGGATCCAGAGCAGGCTGCCTGTATTACCAGGATCCAGAGCAGGCTTCCTGCATTTCCAGGAACCAGAGCAGGCTGCCTGTATTACCAGGATCCAGAGCAGGCTTCCTACATTACCAGGATCCAGAGCAGGCTACCTGCATTTGCAGGATCCAGAGCAGACTGCCTGCATTTGCAGGATCCAGAGCAGGCTGCCTGCATTACCAGGCTCCATTGCAGGCTGCCTGCATTTCCAGGATCCAGAGCAGGCTGCCTGTATTACCAGGATCCAGAGCAGGCTTCCTGCATTTCCAGGAACCAGAGCAGGCTGCCTGCATTACCAGGATCCATTGCAGGCTGCCTGCATTTCCAGGATCCAGAGCAGGCTGCCTGTATTACCAGGATCCAGAGCAGGCTGCCTGCATTTCCAGGATCCAGAGCAGGATGCCTGTATTACCAGGATCCAGAGCAGGCTTTTTGCATTTCCAGGAACCAGAGCAGGCTGCCTGTATTACCAGGATCCAGAGCAGGCTGCCTGCATTTCCAGGAACTAGAGCAGGCTGCCTGCATTTGCAGGATCCAGAGCAGGCTGCCTGCATTTCCAGGATCCAGAGCAGGCTCCCCGCATTACCAGGACCCGGAGCAAGCTGCCTGCATTACCAGGATCCAGAGGAGGCTGCCTGCATTTCCAAGAACCAGAGCAGACTGCCTACATTACCAGGATCCAGAGCAGTATGCCTGAATTTCCAGGATCCAGAGCAGGCTGCCTGTATTACCAGGATACAGAGCAGGCTTCCTGCATTACCAGGATCCAGAATAGGCTGCCTGCATTACCAGGATCCAGAGCAGTATGCCTGCATTTCCAGGATCCAGAGCAGGCTGCCTGTATTACCAGGATCCACAGCAGGCTTCCTACATTACCAGGATCCAGAGCAGGCTACCTGCATTTGCAGGATCCAGAGCAGACTGCCTGCATTTGCAGGATCCAGAGCAGGCTGCCTGCATTACCAGGATCCATTTCAGGCTGCCTGCATTTCCAGGATCCAGAGCAGGCTGCCTGTATTACCAGGATCCAGAGCAGGCTTCCTGCATTTCCAGGAACCAGAGCAGGCTGCCTGCATTACCAGGTCCATTGCAGGCTGCCTGCATTTCCAGGATCCAGAGCAGGCTGCCTGTATTACCAGGATCCAGAGCAGGCTTCCTGCATTTCCAGGAACCAGAGCAGGCTGCCTGTATTGCCAGGATCCACAGCAGGCTTCCCGCATTACCAGGATCCAGAGTAGGCTGCCTGCATTACCAGGATCCAGAGCAGGTTGCCTGCATTTCCAGGTTCCCGAGCAGCCTGCCTGTATTACCAGGATCCAGAGCAGGCTTCCTGCATTTCCAGGAACCATGGCAGGCTGCCTGCATTACCAGGATCCAGAGCAGGCTGCCTGTATTGCCAGGATCCAGAGCAGGCTGCCCGCAATTGTAGGATCCAGAGCAGGCTGCCTGCATTTCCAGGATCCAGTGCAGGCTTCCTGCATTACCAGGATCCATAGCAGGCTTCCCGCATTTCCAGGAACCAGAGCAGACTTCCTGCATTTCCAGGATCCAGAGCAGGCTGCCTGCATTTCCAGGATCCAGAGCAGGCTTCCTGCATTACCAGGATCCAGAGCAGGATTCCCGCATTTCCAGGATCCAGAGCAGGCTGCCTGCATTTGCAGGATCCAGAGCAGGCGGCCTGCATTTCCAGGATCCAGAGCAGGCTTCCTGCATTACCAGGAACCAGAGCAGGCTTCCTGCATTTCCAGGAACCAGAGCAGACTTCCTGCATTTCCAGGATCCAGAGCAGGCTGCCTGCATTTCCAGGATCCAGAGCAGGCTTCCTGCATTACCAGGATCCAGAGCAGGCTTCCCGCATTTCCAGGATCCAGAGCAGACTGCCTGTATTACCAGGATCCAGTGCAGGCTTCCTGCATTTCCAGGAGCCAGAGCAGGCTGCCTGTATTACCAGGATCCAGAGCAGGCTTCCTACATTACCAGGATCCATAGCAGGCTACCTGCATTTGCATGATCCAGAGCAGACTGCCTGCATTTGCAGGATCCAGAGCAGGCTGCCTGCATTACCAGGATCCATTTCAGGCTGCCTGCATTTCCAGGATCCAGAGCAGGCTGCCTGTATTACCAGGATCCAGAGCAGGCTGCCTGCAGTTCCAGGAACCAGAGCAGGCTGCCTGCATTACCAGGATCCATTGCAGGCTGCCTGCATTTCCAGGATCCAGAGCAGGCTGCCTGTATTACCAGGATCCAGAGCAGGCTTCCTGCATTTCCAGGAACCAGAGCAGGCTGCCTGTATTGCCAGGATCCACAGCAGGCTTCCCGCATTACCAGGATCCAGAGTAGGCTACCTGCATTACCAAGATCCAGAGCAGGTTGCCTGCATTTCCAGGTTCCCGAGCAGCCTGCCTGTATTAACAGGATCCAGAGCAGGCTTCCTGCATTTCCAGGAACCAGGGCAGGCTGCCTGCATTACCAGGATCCAGAGCAGGCTGCCTGTATTGCCAGGATCCAGAGCAGGCTGCCCGCAATTGTAGGATCCAGAGCAGGCTGCCTGCATTTCCAGGATCCAGTGCAGGCTTCCTGCATTACCAGGATCCAGAGCAGGCTTCCCGCATTGCCAGGAACCAGAGCAGACTTCCTGCATTTCCAGGATCCAGAGCAGGCTGCCTGCATTTCCAGCATCCAGAGCAGGCTTCCTGCATTACCAGAATCCAGAGCAGGTTTCCCGCATTTCCAGGATCCAGAGCAGGCTGCCTGCATTTGCAGGATCCAGAGCAGGCTGCCTGTATTGCGTTTCTGGACTCTCAATCTTCAGCAACTTCAGTGTTCTGTCCCATACCTTGCGACCCAGCTGAATAAACAAGGGAATCTTCGCTGAGTGTTTTCATCGGACCCAAAGAATTTCTTTCAGCCGCACCAGAGCTATTAACTGGCTTAAGAGGTCAGTCTCTGTGGTGGTTTCATCTGCAAGCCTTTTGTCCACAAAAGTGAGCTGGTCAGCCAGGAAGTATCTCTCTAGATCTGGGAGTTGAACTCCACCTGCCTTATAAGGTAGCGTCAGAGTGTCTAGGGAGAGCTTGTGTCTGGAGCCCCTCCCCCACCCCATACCAGGTGTTTCAGTAGTGTGCCTAGAATTTGGCCAGTATGTAGTAATGGATGTTTTGGGAGAAGTACAAGAAGCGTGGTACTACTATCATTTTGGTGATGGCCACGCGGCCCATCATAAACAGTGGAAGTCTGGACCAAAAATGTGTGGATTTCTTGAGCCTTTGTATTGCCAGTAGGGTGTTGCCCCCGTGTGCCTGCTCGGGGGAGTGCCAAATATTGATGCCCCGGTATCTGAATGTGTGCGGTTCCCAGCCTATCCCTACATCCGGAAGTGCTGTTTTCATGGTCCCAACCAGACCCGCCAGTGGGAATATGCAAGACTTCTCTGGATTGAATGATATCCCTGGTACTCTTGCAAAGATTTTAAGTACCTCCAGGATTGTGGGTATATTGAGCTGTGGGTCTCTTAAATAGAGTAGGATGTCATCAGCATATAGTGAGATCACATGGTATAAGCCCCCAAGAAAGGGGACATCCCTGCCTGGTACCCCTCTGTATGTTCCCTGGTGCCGACACTATTCTCCCGGTTTTAACTCTGGCGAACGGTGTCTTCTATAGGATCTCAATCCAGTGGATGAAGTGTTCGCCCAGGCCGAATTGTTTCAGGGTAGCTAGGATCAACTCCCAGTATATGGAGTCGAACACTTTGATAGCGTCTAGGGAGACTACTGCGTAGGATTCCTGTGAGCCTGTTGTTTGTGTTATGATGTGTTGTAATCTACGTAAATTTGCTGTTGTGCTGCGGCCCGGGACAAACCCATTCTGATCCTTGTGTACTGGTGTCCCAATGACTTTTGATAGTCTGTTGGCAAGTATGGTCGTCAGGATTTTTATGTTGTAGTTAAGGATAGCTATTGGCCTGTAAGAGCCGCATTCAGCTGTAGGTTTCCCAGGTTTGGGTATGGGGATAACTAGAGTCTCGTTCATGCTGCTTGGCAGTACCCCAGTCTCGAAGGCTTCCTTGTAAAGTTGGAGTTAGCTCAACAGCGAATGTTTTGTAGAACTCCAGGGGTAGCCCGTCGCTCCCAGGGGTTTTACAGGTGGACAATGTTTTGATCACCTCCTGTATGTCCTCAATTGTTAGTTACTGATTTAGTGTGTCTCTTTGGGCTTCTACTAGTGTAAGGATGCCTATTTCTTCTATTGTATCCTGTATACCGTCTTGGGGTACGATAAAATCGTGGGTGTATGGGTGAGACTAAAAGCGTTAGAATGCCTCATTTATCTCTGTTTGCGTGGTGTGTTTAGCCCCTGTCTGGTCTGTGATCTCAAGAATTGGCAGTTTGGGGTTCTCTTTTTTACACAACCACGAGAGTAGCCTACCTGGTTTGTCACCCTCTGAATGAGCCCTGGTGGTTTTTGTGATGTAATCGAATTTGGTCAATCTGGCCCAGGCTTCATGACAGGCTTTTCTCGTTGTGGACATTTCCTCTTCGTGTTCTTCAGACTTATCTGTCGTGGCCTCCAGTCGTCTGATCTTCTCTTCCAGTTCTTTTTTAAGTGTCATTCGGATCTCATCGGCACTGGCTATGACCTCCCCCTTACTACTACTTTCAGGGGCTCCCAAATGGTACTCCATCTACTCACCCTCCCCACATTGTTGTCCATGTATTCCACTATTATGTCACGAAGTTCCTCTTTGAATGCCCCGTCGGTTAGTGCTTCCATTGGCATCCGCCACATTGGTATAGGTGGTCTGGGTCCCTTTGGTTTCCATACCATGAGGAGCAGAGAGTGGTCGGATATGGTTCTGACCAGGTAGGAGGCAGATTCTGTTTGAGGTAAGTGTGCTTTATCTATCAATAGGTAGTCTATACAAGTATATACCTCATGTGGGGATGAGTAGTATGAGAATTCCCTACCTTCAAGAGGCAGATCTCTCCATACCTCCGACAGGTCTAGCTCTTGTATGACTCTCTGTAGGGTGGAGGAAGGCTGGTTGGTCGGCTGCGTCGGAGGAGCGGATCTGTCGAGGGTGAGGTCCCGTACACAATTGAAGTTGCCTCTGTATATAAAGAAGCAGACTCTCCAGGGCGCTAGTTCCAGTTGCAATTTGGCAAGATACGCAGAGGTTCCGCAGTTGGGGAGATATGTGTTGACTAAACACACGTCTCGTTGTTCGATGCTCCCCAGAAGTATGAGGTATCTGCCCTCGGGGTCGACTTCCTTCGACCAGAGTTTAAAGGGTAGTGTACTGCTTATCCATGTGTGCACACCTCAGGCGAACTTAGAGTATGTTGCTCCGAAGCCCTGTTCACCCCACCAGTCCGGAATCCGTGAGTCGAGTTCAGCGATGAGGTGTGTTTCCTGAAGCATTGCGATGGAGATATGTTTTCTTCTTATGAAAGACTTGATCCTGTTTCTACGCATGTATGTGCCCATCCCCCTGACATTCCATGTCAGTATCTTGATGTTAGCCGCCATATTTATAGGACTGGCCCTCAGGCCCGTTGTGATGTGCCTCCCGGTTCCGTAAAATGAGTGCATTGAAGACTGCAAGACCTTTCAACCAAAAACAAAAGGTATTACAAACCAAACTTCTGCACTAAACTGGCAGCACTCAGGTGCCCCCACAACGTCTTGACCCATCCGGGTCTTCATGTGTGGGTAGAATTCGGTCAACAACTGGCTGACCCTAGTCCGCTAGCGGGGGTGCTCCTGGTAGCTCGGGTAGGGCGCCCCAGCATGTCCCCCGATCGTCACAAGGATTTTGACCTGACTGCAACATGTTTGAAGCTAGTGAACTGATGTGGTCACGGAAGTCCTGCAGGGCTCCAAATTCGTCCCAGGCCCCGTCTCGCGGTTTATGTCACAGCGTCCTTGCCCTCTGCCATGTTGTTGTGTTCCAGCCACATGATGGCTGCCGCTGGGGTTTCCAGGAAGACAGTTCTCCCCTTGTATAGTACTTTGAGCCTCGAGGGGTACATCAACATAGACTTTAGGTTACGCTTCCGGAGCCTGGCCTTAATGGGAACAAAGGAGTTCCTCGCCCTTTGCACCGTTGGGGTATAATCCAGGTATATGTCAATTTTGGCGTTATCTCTCCTTATTTCTCCACCCTCTCTTGAGTGGCGCAGTATGTGCTCTCTATCCTGGAAATTCAAGATTCTCACTATTATAGGTCTTGGGTGCGAGCCAGGTGGGGGTCTTTTCTGGAGAGCCCTGTGGGCCCTCTCAACTGCAAAGCCCTGTGACAGTCGACCCACCCCAGCCTCTTGCTGCAATAGTGTCTCAATGAATACCGTGGGGTTGGGACCTTCCATTCCCTCCAGGACGCCAAGGAGGCGCATGTTATTTCATCTGGATCGCCCTTCAGCGTCTTCAGCCCTATCTTCCAAGAACGTATTCCTTTTTTCTAGTTCTAGGACTCTGGTTTGGACATCCTTCAGTGCTACAGCAGTTTCTTGTTGCCCTGCTTCGGTGGCCGACACGCGCTCAGTGACGTTGCGCATATCCTGGCGCATCAGTTGCATGTCTGATCTGACTTCTTCCATTTTTGTGTCAATAAAGTTATGTAGCCCGACAATAGCTTCTAGCACTTGTTTGTCCTAATTGGCTTCCAATGGGGCCGTCTGATCCGGGCAGGCCCCGCCAGAGTTTGGTGATTGGTTGCGTGGTTTGGCCGCTGCAAAGGTCTCCATAATTGTGGAACCACTTTTCTTTTGGTTTTTAGATGGAGACATGTCTCGTGGGGGCTAAACACGATGGAGTCAGCCCATGGAATGGTGATGTGGCTAGTGAGACCAGCTTTGCCGTGGGGTCGTTGGATAAGACCAAGTTCAATCGCAGAGCCCAGCCCAAATCAATCAAGCTTACTATGAATCCCTGGTGTTTCTCATGCTGGGAGCTGGGATTATGTGCTCTGCGTTCACGTTCATGCGTTGTGTGTCTCTTGTCACTCAGTGTCGCCTTGTGGGCCAATAGTTCAGGGTCAGTGGGCCCCCCAGCGCTTGGGAATCATCAATGCCCCACTTGTGTAGGACCAGGGGCTCAGGGTTGTGCATGACTCAGCTGAGGGCTGTATTATGGAGTGAGGTTCCCTGTTGCGAAGCTTGTCGGGCCGCAAAGGGGTGTGTAGGCGTGGACCAGGTTTTGGTGTTCCTTCTTTGTCTTGTGGATTATGCCCCGGGCCGGGTTGTGTGTCTGTGGCGTGTCCTGAGCTGCCCCACCGGTTGGATAAGATAATCTTGTTCAATTGTGTGGTCGGCTGCGGTGGGAGTAGCAGGCCCCCCTATTCTGTTTATTTCTAGGTTTCCTTAGCTCTCAAGTTCAGTGACAGATCACGTTGCCCGGTAGGGTCAGCAGTATTCGGCATCCACTGAAGCCCTTGCATGCCAAATGGGTGCCCCAGCCCCCATGTCGCCCCCTCGTGGTCTCCCCTGGAAGCCCGCCGCACCAGCAGCGTACGCAGTACTTACAGCACTGTGAGTGAGTGTGGGCAACTTGTGTGTCCTCGCCTCGCAACCTGCAGGTGGGCCAGTCTAGTTTTTACTGTGGGCACTTTTCACACAGCGTCTCCTGGGTCTCCGCATCCGGATGCCAGGGGAGCTCAGCTCTTGCTGCCGTACGAAAAGGTGTGCAGCCTCGTGGGAGTTCCAATACTACCGCAGATGTCGCGGTTGCTGTGCCTTTCCTAGTCCCGCTGGCGTTCTTTCTCCAGTTAGTGCCAGCAGATAACCCCTTGGTCTGCAATCTCCTTGTGCATCTCCAGGGCTGATTCCCGATTCGCCGGGCTCCCAGCTGGCCCACCGCTGGCCACAACGTTCAGTGCACCTGTGATGGCGTTCAGGTGGTTCGCCCCTCTTTCCCTTCTGCGGCTGCTTCGCCGTTATGCTCTTCTGATTGCCTTCCTCTCAGAGGCGTGTTGCAGGCCGGGGCCGGCGCCGGCACTGCACAGTTCAGAGCCGTCCAGCTTTGTCACCGCCAGTCGGGCCCCCCAGTCAGAGGATGCCACGTTCTCTCACTGTGAGGGAGGGCATGGGCCGAAAGAGTGAGCACCACTATCTCTGAGTCGTTATAGCATTCTTCAGCACGGCATGTTGCCCCTCCCCCAACTGGTCTTCAGTCGCCGGTCTTGTCTGCCATTTTGTCGTGCCAGGGGCGCTTCTTACACGGCTTAGAACTCCTGCTTGCCGGCTCTGTTTCAGCTCATATTTTGGGTGATCAGCTGCAGATTCGGTTCCCCTGCAGTTAGGTATTGGACCCAACGTAGAACTCTTCCACAGTCAGTTGTATTAAGGATTGTTGTGAGGATCAGATCAGGAGCTCTGCAGTGGCAGCTCCTCATTCCATAGACTCAGGCCACGCCCCTGGCACTGAATGTGTATGTGTACAGTAATGACCCATGCCGTCACTCCCCCCTTTGGTTAGTCTTACTATATCTCTCTTGTCGATATCCCTGGTCTATGTCGCTCCATGCTGCCCTCGTACCAACTGGTTTGCTATCAGTCACACATGCACCTACCTAAGAAAATACACTCTACCCACAAGGATGTCCTTTGGGGGTTGCCAGTGGTCACAGCTGCAACCCCTGAGGTCTCTCTTGCTACCAGGGCCATGTGGCTCTTTGTTTCTGGGGTGGCTGGCTTTCTTGTTCAGGCCTCTTAAAAAAAAACAGCGGGTTCCACAAGTGTCACACTTTCAACAGGGACCCTAAATAAGAAAGAATAAGAATAACAAATCTTTTGTCTTTCTGGAATTCTATACAATAATTGCTAGACTCATTAATTGTTTATTTCAGGCCCAGTTCAGGAGGTGAGTCACTGTTGCTAGACTCATTAATTGTTTATTTCAGACCCAGTTCAGGAGGTGAGTCACTGATTTAGTCTGTTCTTAAACACCTCAACTCATCCTTTCATCCTTCTGAGGTCGGTGAGTATCAACACAGGTTGGGTGACATTGCATGTATATTTGTTCTATATGAAGAGATTAAGCGTAAGTGCTATAAAATAACACATCAATATCATTTGGCTCGGACGTCTGCTTGCATTCACAGTAATTTGGTAACATGGGGCTATACCAGAGGCGTTGCTAGGGGGGGGGCTAATGGGGCTATAGCCCCTGATCTTTTGGTTGTAGCCCCGGATAGAATCTCAGGAGCTACAGCCAAAAGGCTAGCTAGCCCCCAGTCCCGACAGATCCCACTTCAGCATAGCCCCGGGTCTTTTCCAGACCTAGCAACACCCCTGGGCTATACACACTCATATTAACGATACATATGGTGATCCGTTCTTGTATGAAATGTATATCACATTATAGTGATATTGTAACAATATTTCTCGTAGTGTATTTAGGAACAATGCTTTGTGATGCCACTTCCTGTTTTGTCAAGGGGTGAAATGTTGAGTTCCATCGATGCCCATGACGTAATTTCAGGGTGTGGTCAAATAACATCACTTCCTGTGATGTCATCAGAGGTCAAGGGTCATGTGATGGCACTTCCGCTACCCTTGGCATTTTGGTGAAATGATGTCCCTTCCTACCCAGGGGCTGCCTCTGGGATTGGTATTGCCTCATTTATACCTTTTGTGTGATGGAAAAGATATCTGTATTATTCAATAAATGCAACAAAAATGTCCTGAATAAATCCGTTAATCTCGCTGCGTTGTATCTGTCAATTTGGTAGTCCCTAGAAGTGATTCCGTTAGCAGTGTAAACTATTAATTAGTACCCAGCGAGAAACAATCAGAATGCAACAAGCATTCTGATTGGCTCTCTCCGGGTCCTTATCCGGCCGAGAATCCTTCGATTCTCGGCCGGGATTCCAGCCGCCTC
Organism: Ambystoma mexicanum; assembly: GCF_040938575.1. Classification (NCBI taxonomy): domain Eukaryota; kingdom Metazoa; phylum Chordata; class Amphibia; order Caudata; family Ambystomatidae; genus Ambystoma; species Ambystoma mexicanum. The sequence continues at coordinate 1,531,071,284 of NC_090931.1, read as the reverse complement.
GTCCTCTGCGGGGGCGTGGCAGCCCCTCAGCCAATGCGGAGGCTCGAAGCGGGGCGATCCCCGCTCCAAGCTTCCCCACGGCTGAGAGGCTTCCTTCACCCCCGCTGGGGACTCGGGTAAGCTTTTCTTTTTTTTTTTACTTCACTCCCTCCCTCCCCCACCCCCCTACCCCACTTACCTTTTTGCTCCTGCGTTCCTGCTGGCAAACGATAGCAGGCTCCAGCAGTGTGGAGACTCGGAGCGGGCCATCCCCGCTCTGCGCCTCCACACAGCTGGAGGCTTCCATCGTCCCCCAGCGGGGACGCAGGTATGTTTTTTTTTTGACCTTCTGCTTCTTTTTTTTCTTTTTATACGGGAGCGGACGCGCTGGGAACACTTGTGTTCCCAGCGCGCCGCTCCTGATGGACGCCATGGAAAGGGAAAACAGACTCCGTTTTCTCTATCCATGGTGGCGGCCATTTTCTTGGTCTCTTTTTTTTTTTCTGTCGCGAAACGCTGCAGCATTTCGGGACAGAAAAAAATGCTTTTAGTGCCCCGGTCACACACATAATGCGTGCCGGGGTACTAATAGCAATATGACCCGAGCGGCGGGGGCATTACCGACTCAGGTAATGCCCTGGGGCCCATAGTTATAGGCACGAGTCGGTAATGCCCCCGCCGCTCGGGTCATATTGCTTAAATAAAAGCGTTGTTCATGCTGTACCAGACTATATAATAATTTTAATTGTTCTTTTATAACGCGCTTAATCCGGGGTATCAGTTTCTAAACACAAGTCTGGGATTCAAACCTATGCTGCTATGCATTGTATTGCTTCCAAGACAAACACGTTGCCCCTGAGCTATCCTCCCGCCTTGGGCATGTTTATATGTTGCTCCATATATACATGCCCACATTTCGAAATAGTTTTGGGAAATGCTAGTCCAGTGCTGCATTCTGGGACTTGCAGTCATGATGCCCTCGACTATTAAAGACTGATGATTCACCTTGTAATGTTCTTTTCTATGGCGTCATTTATGATGTCAATGCATATGTAAATCAAGGGGCCTGCATGTCCTTTGACACACAGGTGCTTGGAAATCCTTGGACCAGCCCTGCACTGAAATTCAACAGGTTATTGCCTGTATACATGCCACCCGCATAGTGTTATTTTTGTGTTGTGTATGTGTTGAAATGCCATTTGCCATAGTAATGTGACCCACATAGTAGACCAGTGTGGAAACGAGGAGCGTGAATGATGTACGGCACATGACTCGCCCCAGGCGGCTTCTGATACACTGTGCGTAAAGTATCACCCAGAATGCCACCTGCTGAGGGTGGGGTACCCTGAGCTTTTATGGTGTTGAAGTATAAAATGATACGGGTAACCCCGTTTCTGAAAGCTGACTCTTCTAATCAGAACCCCCTTTCATAAACCTCCATGCCAAAAAAGGATAGTGCACACCTGTACCTCGCTGTGACCCTCTACTGACATTCCCCAGCAGCTGCCTTCAGTGGCAACAGCACAGGTTCAAAGGTCACATGCATTCCCGGGCACCGCTGCTGCAACCCCATATTCCAACAGAGTGGCTCGATGCCCGTAACCACCTCTGGTGAAAAATCTCGTAATTGTGTGCCCACGGATACCTGGCGCCAGTTGGTAAACCCTAAATATAAGCCATGCCTGGTGTTGGCTTGCTGTCTACTGGAAGCACACAACTGCTACCATTATTTGCACGTTCATGACGGGCCTGCAGTGCCTCCAGCTGTCTGGGCAGGGTACACTGTTATGACCCTGAGAAGACATGACACATTGCAAAGGGATCAGGAACACTCCTGGGGTAATCCGGGAACCAGTGCTCCACAGACAACCGGGTACTTACACTGGCTGCCTCTCGCCATGCTGCTGGTTACTAGAACTAGGCAGGCTGGGGAGGCGGCAGAATTAGATTAGCCCAGGAATGACCTTCAGTCCACAAAGGACTTGGAGACTGCTAGGGATACCAAAATAATTCTTGCCCCCCTCCACTTCCTGCAGACAGAGCACTCTGGGGATGGTATCATAAGGCAGCAGACACCTCTTACAGCAGCCAGGATTGGACCCTAAACAGACTGGACCAATCACCTGTGGTATCTTCCCCATATAAGGAGGGGGGACCCGCATCTCATTAATCTTTGGATTCATCTGGAAACTGATTGGGAGTGCACTTTACTCCAATGTCCTCTGCCAGACAGTTGATGACCAGGATCTCCAATGAAGAGAAAGGCTCTTCTCCCTAAACCAACCAAGGGAATATGTGGGTGACTCCTGTAGCCTGAGGCCTACCTGCTCCCTGAAAACTGGAGCCATAATCCGGCTCACTGAAGATGAAGGTATCCAGCTGCTCTTGGCCACACTTCCTGGCGGAGCCATAATCCGGCTCACTGGAGATTAAGGTATCCAGATGCTCAGGCGCACACTTCCTGGCGGAGCCATAATCAGGCTCACTGGAGATGAAGGTATCCTGCTGCACAGGGGCACACTTCCTGGTGGAGATGAAGGTATCCTGCTGCACAGGGGCACACTTCCTGGCGGAGCCATAATCCGGCTCACGAGATGAAGGTATCCTGCTGCTCAGGGTCACACTTCCTGGTGGAGATGAAGGTATCCTGCTGCACAGGGGCACACTTCCTGGCAGAGCCATAATCCGGCTCACGAGATGAAGGTATCCTGCTGCTCAGGGTCACACTTCCTGGCGGAGCCATAACCCGGCTCACTGGAGAAAAAGGTATCCTGCTGCACAAGGGCACACTTCCTGGAGGAGCCATAATCCGGCTCACTGGAGATGAAGGTATCCAGCTGCTCTTGGCCACACTTCCTGGCGGAGCCATAATCCGGCTCACTGGAGATTAAGGTATCCAGATGCTCAGGGGCACACTTCCTGGCGGAGCCATAATCAGGCTCACTGGAGATGAAGGTATCCTGCTGCACAGGGGCACACTTCCTGGTGGAGATGAAGGTATCCTGCTGCACAGGGGCACACTTCCTGGCAGAGCCATAATCCGGCTCACAAGATGAAGGTATCCTGCTGCTCAGGGGCACACTTCCTGGCGGAGCCATAACCCGGCTCACTGGAGATAAAGGTATCCTGCTGCACAGGGGCACACTTCCTGGAGGAGCCATAATCCGGCTCACTGGAGATGAAGGTATCCAGCTGCTCTTGGCCACACTTCCTGGTGGAGCCACAATCCGGCTCACTGGAGATGAAGGTATCCAGATGCTCAGGGGCACACTTCCTGGCGGAGCCATAATCTGGCTCACTGGAGATGAAGGTATCCTGCTGCACAGGGGCACACTTCCTGGCGGAGCCATAATCTGGCTCACTGGAGATGAAGGTATCCTGCTGCCCAGGGGCACACTTCCTGGCGGAGCCATAATCCGGCTCACTGGAGATGAAGGTATCCTGCTGCTCAGGGGCACACTTCCTGGCAGAGCCATACTTCGGCTCACTGGAGATGAAGGTATCCAGATGCTCAGGGGCACACTTCCTGGTGGAGCCATAATCTAGCTCACTGGAGATGAAGGTATCCTGCTGCACAGGGGCACACTTCCTGGCGGAGCCTTAATCTGGCTCACTGGAGATGAAGGTATCCAGATGCTCAGGGGCACACTTCCTGGCGGAGCCATAATCTGGCTCACTGGAGATGAAGGTATCCTGCAACACAGGGGCACACTTCCTGGCGGAGCCATAATCTGGCTCACTGGAGATGAAGGTATCCTGCTGCCCAGGGGCACACTTCCTGGCGGAGCCATAACCCGGCTCACTGGAGATAAAGGTATCCTGCTGCACAGGGCCACACTTCCTGGAGGAGCCATAATCCGGCTCACTGGAGATGAAGGTATCCAGATGCTCAGGGGCGCACTTCTTGGCGGAGCCATAATCCGGCTCACTGGAGATGAAGGTATCCTGCTGCACAGGGGCGCAACTCCTGGCGGAGCTATAATCCGGCTCACTGGAGATGAAGGTATCCAGATGCTCAGGGGCGCACTTCCTGGCGGAGCCATAATCTGGCTCACTGGAGATGAAGGTATCCTGCTGCACAGGGGCACACTTCCTGGCGGAGCCTTAATCTGGCTCACTGGAGATGAAGGTATCCAGATGCTCAGGGGCACACTTCCTGGCGGAGCCATAATCTGGCTCACTGGAGATGAAGGTATCCTGCTGCACAGGGGCACACTTCCTGGCGGAGCCATAATCTGGCTCACTGGAGATGAAGGTATCCTGCTGCTCAGGGGCACACTTCCTGGCGGAGCCATAACCCGGCTCACTGGAGATAAAGGTATCCTGCTGCACAGGGCCACACTTCCTGGAGGAGCCATAATCCGGCTCACTGGAGATGAAGGTATCCAGATGCTCAGGGGCACACTTCCTGGCGGAGCCATAATCCGGCTCACTGCAGATGAAGGTATCCTGCTGCACAGGGGTGCACCTCCTGGCGGAGCTATAATCCGGCTCACTGGAGATGAAGGTATCCAGCTGCTCAGGGGCGCACTTCCTGGCGGAGCCATAATCCGCTCACTGGAGATGAAGGGATCCTGCTGCACAGGGGCACACTTCCTGGCGGAGCCATGATCCGGCTCACTGGAGATGAAGGTATCCTGCTGCTCTTGGGCACACTTCCTGGCGGAGCCATGATCCGGCTCACTGGAGATGAAGGTATCCTGCTGCCCTTGGGCACAGTTCCTGGCGGAGCTGTGATCCGGCTCACTGGAGATGAAGGTATCCTGCTGCTCTTGGGCACACTTCCTGGCGGGAGCCATGATCCGGCTCACTGGAGATGAAGGTATCCTGCTGCTCTTGGGGACACTTCCTGGCGGAGCCATGATCCGGCTCACTGGAGATGAAGGTATCCTGCTGCTCTTGGGCACACTTCCTGACATTGAAATGCAGATTCAAGGAGGACTCTCCTTGCTCCATGGACCCTGGACTGGGCCCCCAGCAACTGGGGAGAGCAGAAGCATGCCCCCTTGTTTCAAGACACTCTTGGGCCCCCAGCAACTGGGGAGAGCAGAAGCAGGCCCCCTTGATTCAAGCCACTCTTTGAACTGGCTCGACTCACTTTGTGTCACTACAGGAACTGGGGTGCTGCCACTTCGTCTACTTATCTGCTTTTTGGGACTTCTCAATGCCGACTTGACCCACTGAAGCTGAACGCCCAACTTGACTGTAGCCTCAACTTTGTGCAAGGAACCGACTTGCCGTGTCGTGACTGTGGACTCAACCCAACAAAAGCATGGTCTCGACCCTACTTAAATCACACCTTGACTCGCTGGGAGCCATAGAGTTGACCCAGCAGAAGTTTCATCTTGACGCCAACTGAAACGCCAGCGCGAACCACTGATACTTGTGGCCCGTACCCTTACCTGTCCACTAAATAGTATAGCTTAGATCTGGTACGTTTTGAATCCAGGATGTTTTTAACTTCAAATTCAGGCTCTCCATCAACTAGCACAGATTATGGTGGTGTTAAGACTCGGTTCCTGGTTGTACAGGTTTTACAAGTAACACATGGAACACTGGATGAATTTGCATGCTTGGTGGTAAGGCTAACTTGACGGCCACTGGATTTATCACCGATTCAATGGTATAGGGTCCTAGATATCTTGGACGAAAGGTCCGGGTACCTTTTATGGGCACATGTTTTGATGCCAACCAGACTTCGTCTCCAACTTGGTAATCGGGAGCTTTCTTTTGATGCCGGTCAGAGAATTTTTTTTGTCTGTCTTTGGCTTGCAGTAAATGTTCATTTGCCCTTTTGAAGGCTTGGGTTATGCTTGCGTGTAGAGTCTTTACTGCTGGAATTTCCAAGGTTGTGTGGGAGTCTAGTTCAGAGGTATGTGGATGTCTTCCGTATATTGTGTAGAACAGGCTTTGTCCCGTGCTGGTGTGCATGGAGTTATTGTATGCGTATTCCGCTATCCATAACAAGTCTTGCCAATTATCTTCCACTTGATGCAGCATGCAACGTAGATACTGTTATAATGTCTGGTTTGTTCTTTCTGTTTGTCCATCCGTTTGGGGGTGATGGCTAGTGGATAATCGAACATCGATATGTGCCATGGTACAACATTTCCTCGAGAAGTTGGATACAAATTGGCTTCCACAATCTGAGATTAGGACTGAGGAGAAACCATGCAGTTTTATAATCTGTTCAAGAAATGCTTTTGCCAGACCGGTAGCGTTAGGAAGTCATTTGAATGGAATGAAATGTGCCATTTTCGAGAACAGGTCTACAACTTCCAGAATGGTATTAAACCTTTGACAGTGAGGTAAGTCTGTAATAAAATCAAGAGAAAGAGTATGCCAGGGAGCCGGTGGAATATCCAGTGGTTGTAGGAGGACAGCTGGTTTCTGTTTTTGTGATTTATTCTGTGCACATATCCCACAGGATAGAACAAATCGAGTAATGTCCTCATGCCAGGTTGGCCACCAATAATTCTGTTTAACCTTGGCTAGAGTCTTAGCAATTCCGGGATGGCCTTCGATCAGGGAATCATGATAACCAAGCATGACCAATACTTGCAGATCTTTACTTGGTAGATATAGTCGTTCCCTGAAGTAGGCTAATCCATCCAGAACCGTGTGATGTTCATTTTGGGAATTCCATTTCTGCAAGATATCGGGGATCATTAAGGTTCAAATCTTATCTTGAAGTTAACCCAGAGTCAATGTGGTGGTGAGTCCCAGTAGTTTATCACTTGGGATGATGGCAACAGGGTCCAGGGTACTTTTCTGTTTCTCTTCAACACCCATACGAGACAAGGCATCAGCCTTCCCATTGCAAACTTCCGGTCGGTATGTTATTATGTAATCGTATTCTGCAAAGAATAGAGCCCACCGCAACTGTCATGAAGATTGGGCTTTTGCTGACTTTAGGTATTGAAGGTTTCTGTGATCTGTGATTAATGTGATGGTATGTCTGGCACCTAATATATACTGCCGCCAGGCTTTGAAAGCTGATTTTATTGCCAACAATTCTTTTTCTATAATTGCATAGTCAAGTTCTGGTGGTGAGAATTTATGTGACCAAAAGGCCACGGGGTGTAATTGGCCTGTCCCTGGATCTCTTTGAGAGAGAACTGCTCTCATGGCTACGCTGGAAGCATCAGTTTCCACTACGTAGTGGAGATCAGGGTGATGGTGTTGTAAAATAGGCGCAGAGGTGAATCTTTTCTTGAGTTCTTGAAAGGCCTGTTCCGCCTCTTCATGCCATTGGAATTTTTTGTTGTTTTTTCTCAGTAACGATGTGATTGGGTGGACTATCCATGACAAATCTGGAATAAATCGGCAATAAAAATTTGCAAAGCCGAGCATGCCTTGGGTCCCTTTAAGTGAAGAAGGTGAAGGCCAATTAAGGATGGCCTCTACTTTGTGTAAATCCATCTTGACTCCCTTTGGCGAGAGAACAAAACCGCGGAACTCCACTTCGGTGACATGGAAGGAGCATTTCTCGAGTTTAGCGTACAGTTTGTGCTGCGAAGTTTTGCAAGGACTGAGCGAACATGTTCCACATCATCTCTTTCAGCGGGGGCATACACCAGGAGGTCGTCAATATATACCAGGGCACAGACATCGATTAATTCCTGTAATACATCATTCATGAAGTATTGGAATGCTGCAGGAGCGTTGCACAGCCCGAAAGGCATTACCTGATATTCGTACAGGCCATACTTAGTGCGAAACGCGGTTTTCCATTCACCGCCTTTCTTAACACGTACAAGGTGGTATGCACCTCTTAGGTCTATTTTGGTGTAGATTCGGACATCCTTGACTTGGTCCAACAGTTCCGGGATAAGGGTAAAGGGTAGTGTTTTTTTATTGTGATTTGATTAAGTGCACGGTAATCGATGCAAGACCTCAAATCTCCTTCCTTCTTGGGTACGAAGAATAAGGGAGAGGCTGCCGGTGACTTTGACAGGCGGATAAACCCATTAGCCAGGCATTGATCCAGATAAGACTTCAAGTGGAGATTTTTGGTTTCCGTAAGTGCATAAATTCGACCACAAGGAACCTGTGCACCAGGTATCAGGTCGATCTGACAGTCATAGGGCCTATGTGCGGTAATGTGTTAGCCTGTTTCTTCTGAAAAACATCTTGATAATCCCGATAATCCTTGAACAGATTTCAGGTGTGGCTGTGGTATAGATTTCAGGTATCAAGCGTGGGCGCATTCGTCAGAAAAGGTCAGTCTCTTTGCAAGTCAGTCTATGTGGGGATTGTGAGTTACTAACCATGGCATCCCTAAGATCAACCGGAACTGAGGAGCTTTTATGAGGTTAAACGTGATTGCTTCTTGATGTCCATTCTGACACAGAAGGGTTCATTCTGTTGTGCATTGGGTTACTGGCCCGAAGCAATTTCTGTACCGCCAACAGTACTTAACTTTTCAGTTGTTGGTTTTGTGCACAAGGGAAGTCCCATTTCTGTTGCCAGATCTCGATCTATGTAATTACCAACTGCTCTGCTATGCCTCTATGGCATGCATCCGTGACGGTCATTAGTGATTGATCAAGGTTACTGGTAGGGTGAAATGTGAGGTCTGTGACTCATCCTTCTCGCTCGACAAGCAGTCCTCTACGCTTGCCGGGCCTGGTAGTTTTCCGATTCTATTCGACCATCTTCTTTCTCTGTGCGCCTACTACCTTCCTTGGAGGTTTCACTGGGCATTCTTTGAAGTAGTGACCCAAATTACCGCAGGATAGGCATAACTGTAGCTGTCTCCTCTTGTCTCTTTCACCCTTGGTTAAAAGGGGTCGTACTCCACCAATCTACATGGGTTCTGTGGTATTTTCTGATGGACGTTGAACATTATCTTTTGAACGTACGTACATGGCACGATTTCAGAGTCTACTTCGGTCTGTTCTTCGGTCCTGTAATCTGTGGTCCAACTGAACTACCAGGTTGATAAACTCTGCACAGACTTTAGGTGCATCTACCACTTGAGCAAGGACATCCTTCAGGTCTCCTCATAGGCCCTGATGAAACACTGTGGTTCTTTTATCTTCTGGCCACCCTGCTTCTACAACCAGTCTATTAAAGGTGGCAATGTAAGTCAGCAAATCTCGATTCCCTTGGCGGAGGGATAGGAGTTCGTTATCAAGAGCTTGTCCATGCAAGTGTCGAGCAAATAACTTTTCCATCTCCTGTTGAAAACCCCTGAAGTTCTGCAGTAATGGGTCATCTCAGCTCACTAAAGGTACCAACCAGTCTGTGGCACTTCCACTCAAATATGATAACACAAAGGCCACCCTCGCCTGGTCGTTTAGGAAAGCCCCAGGCATACAAAGAAAATGGAGGCGGCACTGGTTCATGAATGTTGCGCACCTTCTGGGGCCTCCATTAAACCGTTCTGGTGGTGCCAGGGGTACTGCTCCCGGCAACGTTATCTGTACTGGATTGACTGATGATGGTGTAGCGACGGATGGGGCAAATCTGGGCAATGGAGCCTGCCCCGCCTGTGTTTGCAGTAACTGTTTGCTTAGTTCATCAGTACGGTCTTTCGTGACTATTAACTCTCGTCTTAAGGCATTGGTTTCCTGCCGGGCTGCGTGTACCTCGGCACGTAATTGTCCCAAAAGCTGGGCTAACTGATCAGTTTCAGATGTCTCCATGATGCCCAGGTGGAAAAGGTTTAAAGGCTTCGTGTTCTGTTATGCTCATCTGATATCCCCGGGGGCGTCTGGAAGGCTCTGAGATCTGGAACCCTAGATGCGTAGTTGCCCAGTGCTGAATAATGAATCTGAAATTACAGAAGGGCGGATTTGTGATGACTGGCTCTAATGGGTGAATCTCACACCTCCCTCTGACCGATTCCCTTCCCACTGGGTTCTTTTCTCACCTTAGTTATTTGTAGGGTGAGCTATCCGTCCTGCGTTTCTTGTGCAGGAGCGCTTGACGTTTTTTGGCGAGCTGCCCGAGTTGCTTCACTGGTGCAGTATGCCTTCCTTGGGCCCATGCCTGCTGTGACCCGGAATCTGCTGGTAGGCAGGTAGTTTTCTTAATTGTAAGTCTTTGTTCTGTTTATGGAGTGAATTCGTTAATGTCTTTATCTCCTTTTTTTCAGGCGTGATGGTCTTAATGCTGGCATGACGAATGAAGAGGCCCGTTTTCTAGGTAAGAGAAAGCGCGAAGCGCAGCGCCTTTATTGTCTTTTAAAGCTAACCTATGTTTTCTTCTTCTTCTCCTGACAGCAGGCCGCTGTAGTGCTGCGAGTGGATGAGATCGCGATGAAAAACAGGCCCCCGGAATCCGTTAAGGTAAGTACAGCGCTGTGCAGTTGTTTAATATTGAAAGCGAACTTGAATATGTTTCTTTTCCTTTGCAGATGTTGCTGTGGTGCTCCGGATGGAAGCGTGGCGTAGCGCGATGGAATTCAGGTAAGACTGATGGAATTCGATGTTTTGGAAGCGCACGTTCTAATATTGTTTTTCCCTTTCTCTTTATTGCTGTTCGCAATGTTCAAACAGCAGCTGTGGTAGTGGTTCGCCGGAAGTCCTTAAGCTAGTACTCACAGGTGAGTGATGTTTCTTCTTCTCTCGGTTTCCACAGATTGCAGCCCAGTTGAGATGCTGAGTGGTGGATGGTGTTTTCTCAGGTAAAACAGAATAATCTTGTTCTTGCAGGATTACAGGAAGATTCTGAAGCCAGGAGCTGGACACGGTGAGCGTCACGCTGCAGGTTGCAGAATAACACAAAGCGTGTTCTGCAGTCAGGGTGTGGTTTATATAGCCCAGGTAAAGTAGTACCAGGGAAAGTAGTTCCAGGCCTGCCACACCCAGGTCACCTCCCCAGTCAGTCACACACCTGCACTGCCTTCCTAGCAACTTGGGGACTGTTTCTGTATCCCCTCAGTCCCACTTCCAGCACTTGACACATGTTGTCTGCACTTACCCTTGCCACTTGATGGCCGCACATCTACTTTTGTTTTTATTCTTTTATCCCATGTACTGCACTGTCCCCTCCCCCATTGCCCCCTCCGCACTGTCCCTTTCCCTTTCCCATGCACTTGCGCAATCTGAATGACACATGACCTAGTAAGATCGTTTGTCTGTCTTCCCCCTTTTCCCCCTACCTTGCCTCGTTGTGCCTTGAAACACTCATGTATAGGCGCGTTATAAATGCCATATCATATATCATATCAGTGGAAGAGAATGACTACACATAGTAGTAGAGCATGTTGGCATGTATGTTAATGCAACATGTGTGAAATGTATCGACGATGGTGCATTTAAAGGAGTAGATTTTGTCGGAGGCATCATCTCAGAGACACACACATGTTCATTTATTTTCCTTATGGAGTAATGTAAACAGTACATGTAAAAAGCATGTGTACATCTGCCTGCTTTTTATTTATTCATTTCTATGGTGGAGCGGGGCATGCAGTGGAATTACTGCTTCTGCCCCCCATCCCCTCCACCATCTTATAGCGTATGAGGCTTCTGTGGAATCCGGCTGCTCCTTACACCTGCTGAAACCTCTTCATCACAGGTGGGAGCTCTCCTACCACTAGTCAATCACTGGTAAGCTTCTGGTTTTGTAGCTCTTTTTCCTGCTTTTTTCTACTTAAGCAGGCCTTCCAGCCTTGCAGCTGGGGCAAGGGGATTAGGTCTCCTCCCACCTGTCAATCACTGGTAAATTGCTGGTTTTGCCTCTCTTTTCTCCCATCTTTTTCCTACTTAAGCTGGCCTTCCACCCTCTGCCCCATAGGCTCCCTTCTGTAGCCTCGGTCTAAGTTAGGCGTCCTCAGCGCAAGACGTCCTCGGCTGAGGACATACAAGGACAAGGACACTGCCTGTTTGTGCCTGTTAGGGCCTGGCAGGGCCCAAGGTCAACCCCGCTGACCCTCAAATCTTCCAATAGGCATCACCATGTGTCTCGTCTGTCTGCAGCCTATCCTCATGATTTCCGAGGCCCGTACTCCAAAGCGCCCTAGGCAGCCAGGAAAAGCTACCATAACCAGCCTCATCACCGTACCACACCTCCCACAACAACACCCTAACATCATGGTCTACCGGCTCATTATGCTGGTAAATGCCTGTTCGCCCGTAGCTCACGCTGCCGGCATCACTGAGACACAGTTCACCCCCTCCTCCCAGCACATCCTCGATGTTCTCCTAACACCCGGATACAGTATTCAACATAGTGACCACCAGCAAGGAAAGACAGGTGGCAGGGTCACTGACTGGCACTGTACGGTCCTGACATACACACCCTCCCCCTCTTTTGAATCCCTGTCAAGTAGATTTCCCCTGTCACACGAGGACTCAATCATATTTCATCTCATATGCTGCCCACCCCAAGGGAACAGGCCGTTCTGTCAGTCTAGAAAAAACCTAAGCACCCTTAAGGCGGAAAGAAATGCGCAATAATTGGTTGGCCGAAGACCAACCGCCTCATTCAAAGTATAAAGAATATATACTCATTACTTATTACGTAGCTATTAGTCTAACCAGAGTACGGCCATTTTAAAGTAACCAGAATCTTGTTTTCTCTATGTTTCTCTTTAACATCGCCGCTTTGCCTCATGTAAAACTGCTTTGCTGTAGATATTGTACTGCTCCAATGATCCAAGGTTATTAAAGACATGTTGAAACATTGCACGAAGAGCCAGACAGAAAGGCCCGTTTTCCTCCTTCACATATCCTTGAAGGCAGAGAGCAAGGAATTCTTATCAGTACACGGATGCCAGCGAGTCTCCCTAGAAGAATAGCAAAATATGAAGCTATTGGTAAAAAGGGTTGAATTATGTTCTCTTCTATGGCCCCCCTTAATTGGGCCCCACGAGGCCCCACGAGGCCCGGAGAGCGAGTTGACCTCCAGGGTACGAATAGAAACCAGGAGATAGCAAAACCAGGAATGTGCCATTCTCCTACGCGCAGCTTGTTCATGAAAGAGAAGCACTGTGTTCTATTAAATAAAGAATGGTGTCTGTAAATTTAAGATTGCAAACTGTTGCTAAATGTAGCGACCGGAGGTGTCAAATTCGTCACTATGGTCAATCATCGTTTCCGAATCAAAGAGAATGAAGTTAGGGGCAGCATCAAGTGTGTCATTGCTGATTGCCTGATTGTATGAGGCTCATTTTGTATATATGTAACTGATGTACGTTGTTCGCTCTCTTGCGTCCCCCGAAGTCTGTCAGACACACATCGAGGGGGCGTAGGACCATTTGGCCAACTGAGACTATTTTGTATTGCAATAAACCCTAGATTTTGGGAATACAACCTCGTGTCTGGCGTATCCGTTCGTGTGTGGTGAGTGTGCCTTGTTTCCACAACCGAGGGTCCCTCAGGGGCCCCTTCAAGATGGCTCCCGAATAGGGACCCTCCCCCACTTGTTCCATCGTGTACGTGGCAAATTGATGAAGGTGACAAGAACGGCGAGGATGGGAGCGATTGAGCCGGGATCAGAAGGTGTCGGCGGCGACCTGCGAAAGAGACAAGATTCCTTTGCAGATCTGCACACAGCTGATCCCTGATTCACGTGCCCAGCCAGCGAACAAGGGGGGCGAGGGTCCTGAAACGAGGCAGAGCCGAGATACGCAGACACAACGTCATTGGTTGCGTCAGTATACGGACGAATTGTGTCTTGAAAGACAAATTGGATAATCAGGTGAGTCGTGCCCCGATTCGTAAGTGATCCTGATATTGCTTGAGAGTTGATATTGCAAAATCAAACACCCAGAGTAAGTTTGATTAGCCAAGGGTAACGTTAAAATATGCCTGGGGTATTGTCCACCTTAGCGGGGTTTTTCCGCTGCAGCGGACAATCTTTGGAAACTGGCCAGGTCGCACCTCCGGGGGGAACGCCGGCTTATGATATGTATGTGAAGTATGGTGTGAGTGCGATAATGTTTTGCGAGATTTGGCATAAGCAAACCAGAAAGCAGGAGGATCTTCAGTGGCCGAGGAATGGTAGTTTTGAGATGGGCTGGACAGATAACCTGGAGAAGGTTCTAATAAGCAGAAAGGCACGCCCTGCGGCACTTGACATTCTTAGAGATTGGAGGAGGGAAGCTATGCTGCGATTTAGAAGTAGAGAGAAACATGCGCGCAGGCATAAAGCAAAAGCAGAGGAAGCAGAGGAGAAAGAGGAGGAGGAGTAGAGCAATAGTTTAAGAAAGGGGAGACGACGCAATGAATTAAACATAAAAAAGGTATATCCACAAAGAGAACTACACTCATCAGATGAATTAATGAATAAGATATTAATTGAAACTAAACAGGACCCGAGGGATGAGACAAAAAAGACTAAGTCAGTAGCTGTCACTCAACCCCCTCCCGTTGCTTCCGTTGCTCAGCCCCTCCCAACCACCCCAGCACCGCTACAGACTGCATCAGTAACTGCACTGCCCAGTAGCCAACAAGCACTGGCTTCGAGTATTTCGCCAGTATCACAGCCTCAACTGATATCACCGACTCTCACTGTCCTCTCTGTTTCTCCTGGTCAAGAGAGTACCTCTGTTTAGTTTAGTTTAGTTTAGTTTATTTATTTGTACCGCGCACCGAACCCTGGGGTAGCTGGGCGCCGGAGACTTAAAAACAGTTACAGCATGGCAAAAATATACAGTACAGATTGTGAAAAAACAACAACGGCTTAGTAGACCGGGTTACAGGTGGTCAACAGAGGCAAGCAGAGAGAAAGTGCATTAAACGGCATTTTTGTTGGAAAGCCATGTTTTTGTTTTGGCTCTAAAAGTCCAAAATGAGGGTTCTGCTCTAAGGTATGGTGGCAAAGCATTCCATAGTTTGGCAGCTAGGACCGGGAAGCTGGCGCCGCCTGCTTTTTTTAGGGAGAATTTGGGAACAGAGAGGCAGTGTGCGTATGGAGTTCTAGTTGGTCTAGTTGAGGTGTGATTGTGGAACTTGTCTGCCAGGTATTTGGGTGCATCGTTAGAGCGGCATTTATGGACGATGACGAGGGATCTGAGGGAGATTCTGTCTCGTACTGGGAGCCAGTGAGCATCTTGTCTGAAGCTGGAGATGTGGGCGTTTCGTGGGATACTGAGGGCTGCTCTGATGGCATTATTTTGAAGTACCTGTAGTTTGTTCAGGTTGTGTTCTGATGAGCCAAGAAAGAGGGTGTTGCAGTAGTCAATTTTTGAGAGCACTAACGCTCTGGCTAGTGTAATGCAGCTAGAAGGTGATAGGAAAGGTTTGCAGGCGTTGATGAGCTTATTGGTGTAAGCGGTTGAAGAGGCAGTTGCGTTCACCTGTCTTTTGAGCGAGAGAGTAGAGTCTAGATAAACCCCAAGGGTTTTAATTTCTTTGGCTACTGTGATTAGGTTACCGTCTATGTTGATGGACGCGTAACGGGGGTCTAGTTTGTTTAGCCGGGGTTGGGAGCCGACAATGAGGAGCTCAGTTTTCTCATCGTTGAGGCATAGGCCGTGCTCTGCCATCCAGGCTTGGATCTCTAAATAAAGGTTGTTGATTTTGGTGGAGTCCTCGTCGTAGCACCCTGATAGGGTGATGAGAACCTGGGTATCGTCAGCATAGTTTGTGTAAGTGACACCTAGATTATCTAGGCGGTCAAACAATAGCTTTGTGAAGATATTGTATAGGGTCGGCGAGACGCACGAGCCTTGAGGAACGCCGCAGGTGATGGGGACAGGGAGTGCTGATGCCCCTGGGGAGAAGACTCGGGTGGTTCGGTTGGTTAGGAAGGACTGGATCCAGGCAGTCGCCTGGTTAGAGAAGGCCGCTGAGGTCATCAGATGTTCTGTGAGGATCTGATGGTCGACGAGGTCGAAGGCAGCTGATAGATCTAGCAGTAGGAGAATGGCTAGATTACCCTTGTCCTTTGCCTCGTCCATCTGGATTTTTAGGTCCAGTAGGGCTGACTCTGTTCCATGCCTTGGCCTGAAGCCGGATTGTCTGAGACCCAGGAGGTTGTTGTCTTCCAGGTGCTTCTGTATTTGCAGGTAGGCCACTCTGTCTAGGATCTTTAGGATGTAGGGAACGGTGGTGATTGGCCTGTAATTAGTTGGGTTATTGGGGTCTAGATTAGGTTTTTTTAGAAGTGGCATGACCCAGGCCTCCTTGAGGCTACTGGGCACTGAGCTTGATTTGAAGGATGCATTGATGAGGGCTGTTATGAAGGGGGCCAGAGTGTTGGCGCCTTCTTGGATGATGGGAGCTGGGCATGAGTCCCCTTGGCATCTAGAGGGCTTGAGGCCCTTAATGATGCTTTCTACTTCTTTAGTGGAAACTGGTGAGAAGGAGAAGGGGGGGCAAGTAGGTGTTTTGGGGGTGGTGGGCGGAGGGTGGTTTGTTTTTTTGGATAGGCTGAGCTTTTTCTGTTCGATTTTGGATTGTAACATGGTGATTTTGTCTGCAAGGGCTTTTTGAATCCTCTCACACCAGTCTGCATCTTTCACGCAGGTTTCAGCCAGAGTGGGGGGGGATTCGAGTTCCCTAAGGATATTGAAGAGCTCTTTTGTTTTGGATTTGGCGTTCTCAATTCTATTATCATATGTCTCTTTTTTGGCCTTAAGGATAGCAGTTTTGTAGGTGGTGGCTGCTATCGAGAGTTGAGTTTTGTTGGAGAGGTTGGGCATTTTTCTCCAGGTGGCTTCTGCGGCTCGTTTGGAGTTTCGGAGGATTTTTAGCTCTGGTGTGAACCATTTGTTCATATGAGCTGCCGGTTTGGCTTTGGTGAGTTTGAGTGGGGCGATGGTGTCTATTGCTGATTCTAACGTTTTGTTGTAGAGGTCAGCGAGTTTCTCTGCATCTAGGTTGGCGTAGTTTGTAGGGGTACAGATATTGTCTATAAGTGGGCAGAGGTTTTGTAAAGTAATGTTGCGGTTGTTTCTGGTGAGGGTTTGGGGGATGGTAGGGGTTGGAGAGTTTGGTTGTGAATTCCCTTGTATGGAGAAGGAGATGGCGTGGTGGTCAGACCAAGCAGTTTGCTCGTTTTTTGTAATGGTCGTAGAGCAGTTGAGATCCGCTAGCCAGTCCAGGGTCCTGCCTTTGTTGTGGGTAGGGTCTGTGATTCTGAGCTTGAACCCTAGTTGGGAGATGGTGCTTTCCAGGGAGAGTGCATTGGTATCGTTTGGGTCGCCGAGACCGAGGTTGAGGTCGCCAAGAAGGATAATTTGAGATCCTGTTTTGGTGTTGGTGGTCAAGAGGTCAGATATCTCTTCCTCAAATGTGGTGATGGGGCCTGGAGGTCTGTAAAGGAGGTGTAATAGTATGGTTTGTGTGGCAGAGAGTTGGAGCTTAGCTGACAGAAGTTCTGCAGATCGGAAGCTAGGCGGCGGGATTAATCTAAGTCCAAGGGATGTTTTAGCGATGAAGGCTACTCCTCCTCCTTTGCCTGTGTCCCGGTCTTTCCTTAGTATTGAATAACCTTCTGGGATGGCGAGGGATAAGGCTGGGCCTGCTGCTTGGTGCAGCCAAGTTTCCGTGATAGCCAGGAAGTGTAGATTGTTGACAGAGATGAAGTCTGCGATATCTAGCGCATGGGCGACCAGGGAGCGGGCATTGACAAGGGCGCCCTTGATTAGTGGTTGTTCAGATGTACTCAAGGGGGCTGATTGGGTGATGTTCAAAGTTTGAGCGGAGTTTGCTTGAATGTGTGCGGGATGAAAGGAGTGTTTTTTGGCGAGTGTTTTGGGGGTTATGAACCGAGAGCCGAGTCTCAGGTTTCTGTCTTTTAATGTGCATGGGTTCCAAGGAGTGGGTGGAGCAGCAAATCGGCGGATCCATTCTATAGGACTGAGGGCGTCGGGCTTGTCAGTATGTTGGGCCTCCAAAAAGCCCATAGTAAGTTGGGTTGGGAGTGATTGCGGAAGGGGTTTGTGGTGGGTAGTGTTGTTGTGGTGGAGCAGGGCGAGTGTAGCTGTTAGGGTGAGCGAGGCTAAGTAGAAGTTTGCCATGGGTGGTCAGAGTAAGACCCGGGTGTAGTTGGCCGAGGTTGACTAGGTGGTAGTAATAGAGTAGTTTGAGGTGAGGTGGGAGCCGACTGGGTCGGGATAGGCAGGAGGGCAGGTAGTCAAGGTCAGAGTCGGTACAGAGGGCACGGTGGTCAATGGACTAGGCACAGAGGCTAGCAGATAGGCACATTCTAAACTGAGGCGTATAGGAAAAGTACATGTTAAATGTATGCACCAGGGCACAATATAGCAGACTAGATGGTCTGTCGGCGACCAAAGGCACAATATAGCAGACTAGATGGTCTGTAGGCGACCAAAAGGCACAATATAGCAGACTAGATGGTCTGTCGGCGACCAAAGGCACAATATAGCAGACTAGATGGTCTGTAGGCGACCAAAAGGCACAATATAGGAACAATATAGCAGATTTCAATAGAGTCGGTTAGGGTTTAAACATACAGTGGTGTCTCCGGTGCTGGCAAGTACTTACAGTACGTTCCTCATTGTCCGGGTGGAAGTGTATCGGTTGGAGTGTAGAAAATTTGTGCAGGGGGGGTGGCCACGCCGCGCTCCCATGCGCGTAACAGGCGCAGGAACAGGCCTTTGTGTGGCCTTAGTGCTGGCCGCCGGCGAATCCGCCTGCCGGCGGAACCAGCTGATGTGATCGAGGCTCAGCCTCGGTTTCGCGCCGCTTCGCGCCCGGCATGGGCAAGTCAGGCGCTGTAGGGGGACAGGGTCAGGCAGGCCCTGTCCGTGTTCCGACTGCGCCCCCCATTAGCGACTTTGAACAGAGTGAGTGTGTGAGAGTGACCCGCAGCACGATTAGCAAGGAGAGAAAGCGTGAGCTGCAAGAGCAGGCGGAAATGTATATAGACGAGAACGATGGGACGGCTACGTTGGCATCAATATCCTACTTCAGGAAGAACAATGACAAACAGGTATTGTTAGAATGCATGGGGGAATATTTGTTGGCGCAATGGAAGAAGTTAGTGGGAAGTTACCGCCTCAGTGATTGTTGGATTTGAATGCATTGGCCCGTTGTAGAGGGAGAGAAGAGGAAATAAGAGAGCATGTGAAGCTATTGTTTGAATTAAAGAATGAACTTGATGAAGAATATTCTGAAATACTTGCCACACCGGGGTATAGGAGAAAAGATAATGGCCCTCATTACAAGTCCGGCGGTGGACCATGGTGCTATTAGCACCATGGTCCATGCCGGATTCCACCATGGTGGATGGCGGAATTACCACCCCATTCCAAGGTGAGTGGGGCGGTAATTCCCCATTCACCATTTGCCCTTCCCCATTCCCATTTTTGCCCCATAGGGCATAATGGGGATGGGGAAGGCGCTAATTACGGCACCGTAAATTATGATGCCGTAATTAGCACCAAGGTCGCTTAGCGCCTTGGACTTTAACGCCTGCAAAAAGCAGGCGTTAAAGTTTGAATCAGGCGTTAAGGGTTAACGGCGCCGACGGCGCCGTTAAACCCTTAACGCCTGACTTGTAATGAGGGCCAATGAGAAAAGCAGGAAGAAAGCGACAGGGGGTTTATATGCAATAATCCTTGCCAGCACCGGGACAGATAGGCGATAGGCACAGGATGCGAGTAAGCATGCGGGAAACAATGAGATGGATGTCGAGTCCAAGGATTTCTGTGAGTGAAATAAATGAGATATGTAATGAGTACCCATTGCAAATAAGACTAGCAGCCCTGCAAACCGAAGTGGGGGTGTTACTTCAGCAAGCAGCAGGACATAACCGGGGGAGGGCCAATATGCAGAACAGAGGCAATTCGAATATGTATGGAGGGCCTCTGTGGTTGAACCAATGTGCGTATTGCAGGGAGGAAGGACACTGGAGGGCACAATGTCCACACCTGCAAAACAGGGGTGGATATGGTCAAAGAAGGCAGCATAGAGGGCACCACCCAGGAACAAATGGCCACAATAGAAGCCATGTGCAGCAACACCAAAATAGTCAGGGGAATGGGGTACAAAATCAGAGCCAGGCGCCGAATCAAAATGCTTTTACTCAAGAGTCAAAACCATCAGGCCAATCAAAATGGAAACAGAGGAAGAAGTGGGAACATTTTCGATACCCAGACAGGTGCATACTATAGTAATAGTAGCGACTACACCTCAGATGATGTGTTGTTGCCACAATAGGACAGCCCAGGGCAGGAGTCGGAACCAGTATCTATTCCCGTGAGTCAGAAAGGACCCTACGTAGAAATAAAGGTTGGGAATGAAGAGCATAGATTCCTCGTGGATATGGGGGCACAGAAGTGCTCGATAGACCATCATTTGGTTCCGGACATACCTCTGTCAGGGCGAAAGAATATCTCTGTAGGGTTCGCAGGTACTCCAGTAATAAATCCCGAATCCAAATCAGTGGCAGTAACAATAGAGCCTTTTACTGAGCATTGTCCATTTCTCTTAACAGAGCATTGTGGGTAAAACCTTTTAGGATTAAATGTATTGAATAAATTATGCGCAGTTATTCACTGTACACCAGATGGGGTATTTTTGACTATTTCTCCTCAGAAAGGGCCGACTTCAGAATTCGTGATGAAACCTTTAACAAGGGAATTGAGAGAGGTGCCGACTTGTATTTGGGCTATGAATGACAATGATGTGGGATGTTTGAAAATAGAGCCAGTGAAAATTGTATTAAAGGAAGGTGCGACGTTACCGCGTATTCCACAGTATAAAATTTCAGCAGAAGGGGAGAAGGGATTGAAAAGTATTGTTTCTGATTTGGTGAAATTGAGAGTGATTGAAGAAATTACTGGCAGTGTATGCAATAGCCCCATTCTCCCAGTATATAAGAAAGGGGGTAATGAGGTACCGTACCGTTTCATAATTGATCTGCGTGCATTGAACAAGGTAGTAGATCCCCAATTCCCGTTGGTACCAGATATCACTTCGATTTTGACCATGATCCCTGCTTCGGCAGAATACTTTAGTGTCATTGACCTGAACAATGTGTTCTTCAGCATCCCAGTGCATAAAGAAAGCAGATACGTGTTCGCCTTCACTTTAGGAGGACAATCATTTACATTCACCCGCATTCCACAAGGCTATACTGAAAGTCCATGTATATACAGTAGAGCATTGAAAGAACAGCTAGACATGTTAGAATTACCAGCCAACTGTGTGTTGTTACAGTACATTTGACGATTTGTTAATTGCTGCCGACACAGAAGAGAATTGTAAGAAAGGTACTATCTCATTATTGATCCATCTAGCTGCGCATGGCCATAAAGCGAGCCTAAAGAAATTCCAGTACTGTCAGAAGGAAGTGGCTTATTTGGGTTACTTACTGTCAAAGGAAGGGAGAAGATTGACACCGGAGAGAATAGAGAGCATTTCTGGTATGCCTATTCCAAAGACGCAAAAGGAAGTAAGAGCTATAATTGGCATGGCCTCATATTGCCGCCAATGGATTGTGAATTTTGCTTTGTAAAACCGATGGATGATGGAGTTGACAAAAAAAGATGCGGTCATGCCTCTGCAGTGGAATGACGAATGTCAGAAAGCATTTAACTCGCTAAAAACCATTTTAAGTTCTGCTCCAGTTTTGGGCACACCGAATTATGTAAAGGTTTTTAGGCTGTTTGTGCATGAGAATGAAGGATGCGCGTTGTCTGTTTTAACACAGGAACAAGGTGGAAGAAATAGGCCGTGCAGCTATTTTTCTTCTGCACTGGACCCTGTCGCGCGCGCGCTACCACGATGTTTGCGAGCTGTTGCAGCGGCTGCTGCTTCGGTGAAACAAACAGAAGGGATGGTATTGGGGCACACGTTAATTTTGATGGTGCCACATGCCATAGATGTTCTACTCAATAGAACGCAGACGCAACACCTCACCTCTGCTAGATTGACTAGATATGACATTATCAGGGCGATTCATGGAATTAATGTGCGCCGAAAATTACAGCGCAGAGGTGCCAAAACGTGCAATTCGCAGTAAAAGGGCGAAAATCGCAGTGCAACTGCGAAAATCGCAGGGAAACTAGCGCACATCGATTCATGGAAGTCCGTGCGCGAGAAAAATATTGGATGTGCGCTGAAAAAGTTTGCGGCGCACGCCGGCGCACAGGCCATCCAACGGCGTGCGCCACGGCCGCTGCGAAATCGCACATAGTGCGGCGCACATTACAAAAGTAGGCGGAACACGGGGCGTAACTCTCGGAATGGGGAACAACACGTGAAAATATGGGCGTCACGGGGGAAGTACAGGAGGCAAGTGCGCGGAACGCCCACACGCTCGCCTACAACTCGTATTTATGGAATGGAATAGGGCAAACCAGCGCACGGTCAAAGACACGCACAGGGACAAACAAGTACGCCACAAGAAAGCAGGCGGGAGCGTCCCTGCACCTGAAATAAATGTGCGCCAAAATGTGCGCTAACAAAAAGCACCCATATACAGCTATGATGAATGATCCATACTGTGGCCCTCTAGGACAAATGAGGTGCAAAGGGGTACCGACAAACACGGACACCCGCTGTGTGAAAAATATCGTGTGCGTGTATTACGGGGTACATGGGAAGTTCCACATGCGATTGGCCTGGGCACGTGTATTCCGGGGTGCGTGGGAAGTTCCACATGCAAATTTGTAGGGTACGTGTATTTCGGTGTGCGCGTGAAGTTCCACACGCAATTTCAGCAGGGGACGTGTACTCCGGGTGCACGGGAAATTCCACACGTGAATCCAGCAGCCTACGTGTATTTCGGGGGTGCCGGGGAGTCCCACACATGAATTGGCCGTGTGGGTCCTCCCAGCTGTTCCCTCTACACCCTCTACACCCTCCACGGCCCCTGCAGGCAGCCCACACCACAGGGGACTACCCTGCACCCCTGCACATGTCCCGCAGGCAGCCCATCCACCATGGCCATGCCCCCCAGCCAACCCACATGTCACCTTGCACTACTGCCCACCAACGCATGTCTCCAGCACCCCCACCCCCCAGCAGTGCAGGGCACCCTCCACCAGGCCCCCACTCCTGTCCCCCTTCACCCCCACCCACCAGCAGTCAGGGGCACCCTCCACCAGGCCCCCACTCATGTCCAACTCATGTCCCCCTGCACCCCCACCCCCCAGCACTGTAGGGCACCTTCCACCAGGCCCCCACTCCTGTCTCCCTGCACCCCCACCCCCAGCACTGTGGGGCACCCTCCACCAGGCCCCCACTCATGTCTCCCACCCACCCCCACCCCCCCCCCAGCAGTGCGATTTGCCTGGGTACGTGTATTCCAGGGGTGCGCGGGTAGTCTTACATGCGATTTCATCAGGGTACGTGTATTATGGGTCCGCGTGAACTTCCACACGCAATATCAGCAGGGTACGTGTATTACGGGGTTCGCGGGAAGTTCCACACGCGATTGCCCTGGGTACGTGTATTTCGGGGTGCGCGGGAAGTTTCACACGCGAATTTGGAGGGTACGTGTATTTCGGTGTGCGCGTGAAGTTCCACACGCAATTTCAGCAGGGTACGTGTACTCCGGGTGCGCGGGAAATTCCACACACGAATCCAGCAGCCTACGTGTATTTAGGGGGTGCCGGGGAGTCCCACACGTGAATTGGCCATGTGGGTCCTCCCAGCTGTTCCCTCTACACCCTCCACGGCCCCTGCTGGCGGCCCACACCACAGGGGACTACCCTGCACCCCTGCACATGTCCCGCAGGCAGCCCATCCACCATGGCCATGCCCCCCAGCCAACCCACATGTCACCTTGCACCACTGCCCACCAACGCAGGTCTCCCAGCACCCCCACCCCCCAGCATCAGGGGGCACCCTCCACCAGGCCCCCACTCATGTCCCCCTGGACCCCCAACCCCCTGCATCCAGGGGCACCCTCCACCAGGCCCCCACTCCTGTCTCCCAGCACCCACACCCCCGAGCACTGTAGGGCTCCCTCCACTAGGCCCCCACTCATGTCCCCCTGCACCCCCACCCCCCTGCATCCAGGGGCACCCTCCACCATGCCCCCACTCCTGTCTCCCTGCACCCCCACCCCCCAGCAGTGCAGGGCACCCTCCACCAGGCCCCCACTCCTGTCCCCCTGCACCCCCACCCCCCAGCACTGTAGGGCACCCTCCACCAGGCCCCCACTCCTGTCTCCCAGCACCCACACCCCCCAGCACTGTAGGGCACCCTCCACCAGGCCCCCACTCCTGTCCCCCTGCACCCCCACCCACTGCATCCAGGGGCACCCTCCACCATGCCCCCACTCCTGTCTCCCTGCACCCCCACCCCCCAGCAGTGCAGGGCACCCTCCACCAGGCCCCCACTCATGTCCAACTCATGTCCCCCTGCACCCCCACCCCCCAGCACTGTAGGGCACCCTCCACCAGGCCCCCACTCCTGTCCCCCTGCACGCCCACCCCCCTGCATCCAGGGGCACCCTCCACCATGCCCCCACTCCTGTCTCCCTGCACCCCCACCCCCCAGCAGTGCAGGGCACCCTCCACCAGGCCCCCACTCCTGTCTCCCTAAACCCCCACCCCCCAGCAGTGCAGGGCACCCTCCACCAGGCCCCCACTCCTGTCCCCCTGCACCCCCACCCCCCAGCACTGTAGGGCACCCTCCACCAGGTCCCCACTCCTGTCTCCCAGCACCCACACCCCCCAGCACTGTAGGGCACCCTCCACCAGGCCCCCACTCCTGTCCCCCTGCATCCCCACCCCCCTGCATCCAGGAGCACCCTCCACCATGCCCCCACTCCTGTCTCCCTGCAACCCCACCCCCCAGCAGTGCAGGGCACCCTCCACCAGGCCCCCACTTATGTCCAACTCATGTCCCCCTGCACCCCCACCCCCCCAGCACTGTAGGGCACCCTCCACCAGGCCCCCACTCCTGTCTCCCAGCACCCACACCCCCCAGATGTAGGGCACCCTCCACCAGGCCCCCACTCCTGTCCCCCTGCACCCCCATCCCCCTGCATCCATGGGCACCCTCCACCATGCCCCCACTCCTGTCTCCCTGCACCCCCACCCCCCAGAAGTGCAGGGCACCCTCCACCAGGCCCCCACTCCTGTCTCCCTGCACCCCACCCCCCATCAGTGCAGGGCACCCTCCACCAGGCCCCCACTCCTGTCCCCCTGCACCCCCACCCCCCAGCAATGTAGGGCACCCTCCACCAGGCCCCCACTCATGTCTCCCAGCACCCACACCCCCCAGCACTGTAGGGCACCCTCCACCAGGCCCCCACTCCTGTCCCCTTGCACCCACCACCCCCCTGCATCCAGGGGCACCCTCCACCATGCCCCCACTCCTGTATCCCTGCACCCCCACCCCCCAGCAGTGCAGGGCACCCTCCACCAGGTCCCCACTCCTGTCCCCCTGCACCCCCCAGCACTGTAGGGCACCCTCCACCAGGCCCCCCCCACTCCTATCCCCCTGCACCCCCACCCCCTGCATCCAGGGGCACCCCCCACCATGCCCCCACTCCTGTCTCCCTGCACCCCCACCCCCCAGCTGTGCAGGGCACCCTCCAACAGGCTCCCACTCCTGTCCCCCTGCACCCCCACCCCCCAGCACTGTAGGGCAACCTCCACCAGGCCCCCACTCCTGTCTCCCTGCACCCCCACCCACCAGCAGTGCAGGGCACCCTCCACCAGGCCCCACTCCTGCCCCCCTGCACCCCCACCCCCCCAGCACTGTAGGGCACCCTCTACCAGGCCCCCACTCCTGTCTCCCAGCACCCACACCCCCCCTGCACTGTAGGGCACCCTCCACCAGGCCCCCACTCCTGTCCCCCTGCA
The DNA here is from genome assembly GCF_040938575.1 of Ambystoma mexicanum. NCBI lineage: Eukaryota > Metazoa > Chordata > Amphibia > Caudata > Ambystomatidae > Ambystoma > Ambystoma mexicanum. Next base: position 1,531,045,618 of record NC_090931.1, on the reverse strand, counting down.
CCCCCACCCCCCTGCATCCAGGGGCACCCCCCACCATGCCCCCACTCCTGTCTCCCTGCACCCCCACCCCCCAGCTGTGCAGGGCACCCTCCAACAGGCTCCCACTCCTGTCCCCCTGCACCCCCACCCCCCAGCACTGTAGGGCAACCTCCACCAGGCCCCCACTCCTGTCTCCCTGCACCCCCACCCACCAGCAGTGCAGGGCACCCTCCACCAGGCCCCACTCCTGCCCCCCTGCACCCCCACACCCCCAGCACTGTAGGGCACCCTCCACCAGGCCCCCACTCCTGTCTCCCAGCACCCACACCCCCCAGCACTGTAGGGCACCCTCCACCAGGCCCCCACTCCTGTCCCCCTGCACCCCCACCCCCCTGCCTCCAGGGGCACCCTCCACCATGTCCCCACTCCTGCATACATGCCTACATTCTGTGACCAAAAATCTGTATGAATCTTAAAGTTTCAAAAATAGTCAGGCGAGGAGGTAATGATAGGAATAGGGCGCGTCAGCAGCCCATTGTCATTGAATGAGCCCGCCGCCGCGGGTGCCTTCAATGACAATGAGGCGCCTGCCACGCCTTCTGCCATCACGCCAGCTCGGGGGAGCCCTTGAAAGACTCGCCGGAGTTGACGTGGTGTGGGGCTAATGGCGCCTTTTGTGAAAGGCACTCGCGGCGGAGGGGCGCCCTTAGCCCACCTCCGTGGGAGCCTTTTACATCAAAGGCCTGCATGCTGCGCCTTCTCCCGCTACGCCAGCTCAGGGAAGTCCTTGAAAGACTCCCCCGAGCTGGCGTGGTGGGGGGCTAATGGCGCCTTTGGCCAAAGGCACCCGCGGTGGAGGGGTGCTTTTAGCCCACCGCCGTGGGTGCCTTTGACATTAAAAGCCTGCATGCTGCGCCTTCTCCCGCTACGCCAGCTCGGGGAAGTCCTTGAAAGACTCCCCCGAGTTGGTGTGGTGGGAGGCTAATGGCGCCTTTTGCCAAAGGCACCCACGGCGGAGGGGCGCTTTTAGCCCACCGCCGTGGGTGCCTTTGACATTAACAGCCTGCATGCCGTGCCTTCTCCCGCTATGCCAGCTCGGGGAAGTCCTTGAAAGACTCCCCCGAGTTGGCGTGGTGGGGGGCTAATGGCGCCTTTTGCCAAAGGCACCCGCGGCGGAGGGGTGCTTTTAGCCCACCACCGTGGGTGCCTTTGACATTAACAGCCTGCATGCCGCGCCTTCTCCCGCTACGCCAGCTCGGGGAAGTCCTTGAAAGACTCCCACGAGTTGGCATGGTGGGGGGCTAATGGCGCCTTTTGCCAAAGGCACCTGCGGCGGAGGGGCGCTTTTAGCCCACCGCCTTGGGTGCCTTTGATATTAACAGCCTGCATGCCATGCCTTCTCCCGCTATGCCAGCTCGGGGAAGTCCTTGAAAGACTCCCCCGAGCTGGCGTGGTGGGGGGCTAATGGTGCCTTTTGCCAAAGGCACCCGCGGCGGAGGGGCGCTTTAGCCCACCGCCGTGGGTGCCTTTGACATTAAAAGCCTGCAGGCCGCGCATTCTCCCGCTACGCCAGCTCGGGGAAGTCCTTGAAAGACTCCCCCGAGCTGGCGTGGTGGGGGGCTAATGGCGCCTTTTGCCAAAGGCACCCGCGGCGGAGGGGCGCTTTTGGCCCACCGCCGTGGGTGACTTTGACATTAACAGCCTGCATGCCATGCCTTCTCCTGCTACGCCAGCCCGGGGAAGTCCTTGAAAGACTCCCTCGAGTTGGCGTGGTGGGGGGCTAATGGCACCTTTTGCCAAAGGCACCCGCGGTGGAGGGGCGCTTTAGCCCACCGCCGTGGGTGCCTTTGACATTAAAAGCCTGCATGCCGCGCATTCTCCCGGTACGCCAGCTCGGGGGAGCCCTTGAAAGACACCCCGAGCTGGCGTGGGCAAAAAAAAAATGTAAAAAAAAAAAACTACTACTAAATCGGTAGGGTTGGCAAGTATGCTCCTGTCTCCCTGCACCCCCACCCCCCAGCAGTGCAGGGAACCCTCTACCAGGCCCCCACTCATGTCCCCCTGCACCCCCACCCCCCAGCACTGTAGGGCATGTTAGGGAGAATTCTCTGTTTAGGCTGAATTTCCTAACCTAGTGAGTCCCCAAGCGGCTTTGCTGGATTTCTGGAGTTTGTTTTTTTCCATCCTGCCAAGAGTGAGACTCTTTTTCTCCCACTCTTGGGCATATATGTGTGTAATTCCCTTGAATGTCAATGTGTTCTATGGGCTATGGGGTCTTTTACTCCATAGGGTCTCATATGTTTTTCTATGTGTGTTACACCGCACCCTACGTGCCGTAACACTGGGACGTCCTAGCGGACCTCCACCATAGACTCCATACCCGGGGACTGACTACTGTCTCCCCGGGCATGTAAAGTCACCATTGGCTTTACTAAACCTAAATTTACTAACAGAACTAGTACAAACCATCTTATTGTGGACGTACTAGTAGGGGTAATTCGATTACTCCTGGATCTGTTACTCGAGGGGGCACTGTCCCGTCCCCCCTCGTCGAGTTTTGGCTGGTGGCAGTGGAAACTACTTGTTATGTCCGACCCCGAACATAACCCTATGGGATTCGTCCCATTGTTGGAGATTGATACTTTTCCTCGTTAATCTCTAACGTACCACCGGTCTACTTATCTTAAATAAGTTTATCGGACGGTATTTTCTGCCAGAACTCGGTTTGTAAAATGGCATCTGTGTTCGTCTCTGTGACTACTAAACCAAAGGTTGAGCCCTTTGTTCCACTTTTGGCGGGCCTCTGTGCAGAGACCCTCCAAAGTGGTGCCATTCTGTCTGGGTTACCACAGGGGTGTGGGAGGGGGTTTAGGCACCCTGGACCGAGTTGCCTTGCCAACTCCGGTCGCACTCTGGAGTGATTGGCCCAGGTGGTGAGCCTCCCCGCTCACCACTTAGCGAGTATTGATTGACAGCTAGGCTGAATGAATGGGGGTTTTCTGCATAAAAGCAGGGCTTTTGGGACTGGATCTTCAGAAGTCGCCACAGGACCTAAGAATCCGACGAGGGTAACGCTGAACCGACCTGCACGACGACACCTCCGGTGGAGCCCTGCAGAACCGACTCACCACTTCCCGACGACAGAGGAGATCTCCCTGCCGGAGAGTCTCTTCCCCTGACTGGTGGGAACAACCAGTCCCCTTTGCTTTTTATTCGCCTCAGGACGCAGTGGTCGAATTGCCCGTGCAGAGCACCTTGGCAACCGGATAGCCACTACCCCTGTACCGCGACCAAAAGGTGGTGCCTTGTGACGGAGCACTCCGCGGCTGGTCTCTTCCCTGGTGGTGCACCGGGCTTCACTTTTCTTCGACAACGAGATCATCTCTACTCTTGGCAAAGACCCGACGTGCATCCACCACCAGGAACAACTGCCCCTGCCGGAGCTGCCCTCCACAACAAGGTACCGTGTCTGCCTGGCTTCCCTTTCGATCGGTTCGAGTGAGGTGTCTTAATCCTCTCCTTTCCGTTGGGTCGCCTCCAAGCTTTTCTCATTTATTGTTCTGAACTGGTTCAATCTGCCGATAACAATTTGCTACAAAGACTTGAAGGCCTCTCCACTAGAGACTTTTTGGGACATATCGCCTTGCCTCTCTCCGAGTGGGCCTGGCCTCTGAACTTTACGCTCTATTGTGATTCCTGCCTTCCTGCCTTGCATTTTACCCGTGAAGTATTGAACTGTGTTGATTTCATAACCTGCCTATCTTTTTCTCTCCCGTCCTAACTAATATTAGAGTGCCATCTAGGTTGAGGTATACACCTCTGTCTGTAAATAAGTGGTGCCGCTAGAACCTAGACTTGTCGAAATATTACTAGGGGGATTGATCGTTTCTTCTTCGTAGAGTAATTGTGTTTGATTTGTTTGCCGTGAAAGTGCCATAGTGTTTTTGATAGATGTTTCGTTGTAAATAAATACCTTAATATCTTTACACTAAGCCTCATTGCGTGTTTGCTTGTCTTGCTGTGAAGAATTGCCCTATTTTGTATACTCCGCATACTGCTCAACTCTTCTTGAGGGAAGTCTGACTGCTCAGCCACAGCTACCAAGTGAATCTGTGTGGTACAGACTGCTACCAAGTGGGTTCACCGCCAAACACCTGTAGTCCTAAATCTTTTGCAGTGGTCCCAGAGGGAACTGCACAGGTTTCCGCCTAACAGGGCACCCTCCACCAGGCCCCCATTCCTGTCTCCCAGCATCCACACCCCGCAGCACTGTAGGGCACCCTCCACCAGGCCCCCAGTCGTGTCCCCCTGCACCCCCACCCCCCTGCATCCAGGGGCACCCTCCACCATGCCTCCACTCCTGTCTCCCTGCACCCCCACCCCCCAGCAGTGCAGGGCACCCTCCACCAGGCTCCCACTCCTGTCCCCCTGCACCCCCACCCCCCAGCACTGTAGGGCACCCTCCAACAGGCCCCCACTCCTGTCTCCCTGAACCCCTACCCCCCAGCAGTGCAGGGCACCCTCCACCAGGCCCCCACTCCTGTCCCCTGCACCCCACCCCCCAGCACTGTAGGGCACCCTCCACCAGGTCCCCACTCCTGTCTCACAGCACCCACACCAGGCCCCCACTCCTGTCCCCCTGCACCCCCACCCCCCCAGCACTGTAGGGCACCCTCCACCAGGCCCCCACTCCTGTCTCCCAGCACCCACACCCCCCAGCACTGTAGGGCACCCTCCACCAGGCCCCCACTCTTGTCCCCCTGCACCCCCACCCCCCTGCCTCCAGGGGCACCCTCCACCATGTCCCCACTCCTGTCTCCCTGCACCCCCACCCCCCAGCAGTGCAGGGCACCCTCTACCAGGCCCCCACTCATGTCCAACTCATGTCCCCCTGCACCCCGACCCCACAGCACTGTAGGGCACCCTCCACCAGGCCCCCACTCCTGTCTCCCATCATCCACACCCCCCAGCACTGTAGGGCACCCTCCACCAGGCCCCCACTCCTGTCCCCCTGCACCCCCACCCCCCTGCATCCAGGGGCACCCTCCACCATGCCCCCACTCCTGTCTCCCTGCACCCCCACCCCCCAGCAGTGCAGGGCACCCTCCACCAGGCCCCCACTCCTGTCCCCCTGCACCCCCACCCCCCAGCACTGTAAGTCACCCTCCACCAGGCCCCCACTCCTGTCTCCCTGAACCCCCACCCCCCAGCAGTGCAGGGCACCCTCCACCAGGCCCCCACTCCTGTCCCCTGCACCCCCACCCGCCAGCACTGTAGGGCACCCTCCACCAGGTCCCCACTCCTGTCTCCCAGCACCCACACCCCCCAGCACTGTAGGGCACCCTCCACCCGGCCCCCACTCCTGTCCCCCTGCATCCCCACCCCCCTGCGTCCAGGGGCACCCTCCACCATGCCCCCACTCCTGTCTCCCTGCAACCCCACCCCCCAGCAGTGCAGGGCACCCTCCACCAGGCCCCCATTCATGTCCAACTCATGTCCCCCTGCACCCCCACCCTCAGCACTGTAGGGCACCCTCCACCAGGCCCCCACTCCTGTCTCCCAGCACCCACACCCCCCAGCACTGTAGGGCACCCTCCACCAGGCCCCCACTCCTGTCCCCCTGAACCCCCACCCCCCAGCACTGTAGGGCACCCTCCACCAGGCCCCCACTCCTGTCTCCCAGCACCCACACCCCCCAGCACTGTAGGGCACCCTCCACCAGGCCCCCACTCCTGTCCCCCTGCACCCCCACCCCCTGCCTCCAGGGGCACCCTCCACCATGTCCCCACTCCTGTCTCCCTGCACCCCCACCCCCCAGCAGTGCAGAGCACCCTCTACCAGGTCCCCACTCATGTCCAACTCATGTCCCCCAGCACCTCCACCCCCCAGCACTGTAGGGCACCCTCCACCAGGCCCCCACTCATGTCTCCCAGTACCCACACCCCCCAGCACTGTAGGGCACCCTCCAACAGGCCCCCACTCCTGTCCCCCTGGACCCCCACCCCCCTGCATCCAGGGGCATCCTCCACCATGCCCCCACTCATGTCTCCCTGCACCCCCACCCCCCAGCTGTGCAGGTCACCCTCCACCAGGCCCCCACTCCTGTCTCCCTGAACCCCCACCCCCCAGCACTGTAGGGCACCCTCCACCAGGCCCCCACTCCTGTCTCCCTGCACCCCCACCCACCAGCAGTGCAGGGCACCCTCCACCAGGCCCCCACTCCTGTCCCCCTGCACCCCCACCCCCTCAGCACTGTAGGGCACCCTCCACCAGGCCCCCACTCCTGTCTCCCAGCACCCACACCCCCCAGCACTGTAGGGCACCCTCCACCAGGCCCCCACTCCTGTCCCCCTGCACCCCCACCCCCTGCCTCCAGGGGCACCCTCCACTATGTCCCCACTCCTGTCTCCCTGCAACCCCACCCCCCAGCAGTGCAAGGCACCCTCCACCAGGCCCCCACTCCTGTCCCCCTGCACCCCCACCCCCCTGCATCCAGGGGCACCCTCCACCATGCCCCCACTCCTGTCTCCCTGCACCCCCACCCCCCAGCAGTGCAGGGCACCCTCCACCAGGCCCCCACTCCTGTCCCCCTGCACCCCCACCCCCCAGCACTGTAGGGCACCCTCCACCAGGCCCCCACTCCTGTCTCCCAGCACCCACACCCCCCAGCACTGTAGGGCACCCTCCACCAGGCCCCCACTCCTGTCCCCCTGAACCCCCACCCCCCAGCACTGTAGGGCACCCTCCACCAGGCCCCCACTCCTGTCTCCCAGCACCCACACCCCCCAGCACTGTAGGGCACCCTCCACCAGGCCCCCACTCCTGTCCCCCTGCACCCCCACCCCCTGCCTCCAGGGGCACCCTCCACCATGTCCCCACTCCTGTCTCCCTGAACCTCCACCCCCCAGCACTGTAGGGCACCCTCCACCAGGCCCCCACTCCTGTCCCCCTGCACCCCCACCCCCCTGCATCCAAGGGCACCCTCCACCATGCCCCCACTCCTGTCTCCCTGCACCCCCACCCCCCAGCAGTGCAGGGCACCCTCCACCAGGCCCCCACTCCTGTCCCCCTGCACCCCCACCCCCCAGCACTGTAGGGCACCCTCCACCAGGCCCCCACTCCTGTCCCCCTGCACCCCCACCCCCAGCACTGTAGGGCACCCTCCACCAGGCCCCCACTCCTGTTTCCCAGCACCCACACCCCCCAGCACTGCAGGCCACCCTCCACCAGGACCCCACTCTTGTCCCCCTGCACCCCCACCCCCTGCCTCCAGGGGCACCCTCCACCATGGCCCCACTCCTGTCTCCCTGCACCCCCACCCCCCAGCAGTGCAGGGCACCCTCTACCAGGCCCCCACTCATGTCCAACTCATGTCCCCCTGCACCCCCACCCCCAGCACTGTAGGGCACCCTCCACCAGGCCCCCACTCCTGTCTCCCAGCACCCACACCCCCCAGCACTGTATGGCACCCTCCACCAGGCCCCCACTCCTGTCCCCCTGCACCCCCACCCCCCTGCATCCAGGGGCACCCTCCACCATGCCCCCACTCCTGTCTCCCTGCACCTCCACTCCCCAGCAGTGCAGGGCACCCTCCACCAGGCCCCCACTCCTGTCCCCCTGCACCCCCACCCCCCAGCACTGTAGGGCACCCTCCAACAGGCCCCCACTTCTGTCTCCCTGCACCCCCACCCCCCAGCAGTGCAGGGCACCCACCACCAGGCCCCCACTCCTGTCTCCCAGCACCCACACCCCCCAGCACTGTAGGGCACCCTCCACCAGGCCCCCACTCCTGTCCCCCTGCACCCCACCCCCCTGCATCCAGGGGCACCCTCCACCATGCCCCCACTCCTGTCTCCCTGCACCCCCACCCCCCAGCACTGTAGGACACCCTCCACCAGGCCCCCACTCCTGTCTCCCTGCACCCCCACCCCCCCGCAGTGGGGCCCCCACTCCTGTCCTCCTGCACCCCCACCCCCCAGCACTGTAGGGCACCTTCCACCAGGTCCCCACTCCTGTCTCCCAGCACCCACACCCCCCAGCACTGTAGGGCACCCTCCAGCCGGCCTCCACTCCTGTCCCCCCGCATCCCCACCCCCCTGCATCCAGGGGCACCCTCCACCATGCCCCCACACCTGTCTCCCTGCAACCCCACCCCCCAGCAGTGCAGGGCACCCTCCACCAGGACCCCACTCATGTCCAACTCATGTCCCCCTGCACCCCCACCCCCAGCACTGTAGGGCACCCTCCACCAGGCCCCCACTCCTGTCTCCCAGCACCCACACCCCCCAGCACTGTAGGGCACCCTCCACCAGGCCCCCACTCCTTTCCCCCTGCACCCCCATCCCCCTGCATCCATGGGCACCCTCCACCATGCCCCCACTCCTGTCTCCCTGTACCCCCATACCCCAGCAGTGCAGGGCACCTTCCACCAGGCCCCCACTCCTGTCATCCTGCACCCCCACCCCCCAGCACTGTAGGGCACCCTCCACCAGGCCCCCAATCCTGTCTCCCTGCACCCCCACCCCCCCCCCCAGCAGTGCAGGGCACCCTCCACCAGGCCCCCACTCCTGTCCCCCTGCACCCCCACCCCCCCCAGCACTGTAGGGCACCCTCCACCAGGCCCCCACTCCTGTCTCCCAGCACCCACAACCCCCAGCAGTGTAGGGCACCCTCCACCAGGCCCTCACTCCTGTCCCCCTGCACCCCACCCACCTGCATCCAGGGGCACCCTCCACCATGCCCCCACTCCTGTCTCCCTGCACCCCCACCCCCCAGCAGTGCAGGGCACCCTCCACCAGGCCCCCACTCATGTCCAACTCATGTCCCCCTGCACCCCCACCCCCCAGCACTGTAGGGCACCCTCCACCAGGCCCCCACTCCTGTCTCCCAGCACCCACACCCCCCAGCACTGTAGGGCACCCTCCACCAGGCCCCCACTCCTGTCCCCCTGCACCCTCACCCCACTGCATCCAGGGGCACCCTCCACCATGCCCCTACTCCTGTCTCCCAGCACCCCCACCCCCCAGCACTGTAGGGTACCCTCCACCAGGCCCCCACACATGTCTCACTGCACCCCCACCCCCCAGCAGTGCAGGGCACCATCCACCAGGCCCCCACTCCTGTCCCCCTGCACCCCCACCCCCCAGCACTGTAGGGCACCCTCCACCAGGCCCCCACTCCTGTCTCCCAGCACCCACACCCCCCAGCACTGTAGGGCACCCTCCACCAGGCCCCCACTCCTGTCTCCCTGCACCCCCACCCCCCAGCAGTGCAGGGCACCCTCCACCAGGCCCCCACTCATGTCCAACTCATGTCCCCCTGCACCCCCACCCCCCAGCACTGTAGGGCACCCTCCACCAGGCCACCACTCCTGTCTCCCAGCACCCACACCCCCCAGCACTGTAGGGCACCCTCCACCAGGCCCCCACTCCTGTCCCCCTGCACCCCCACCCCCTGCCTCCAGGGGCACCCTCCACCATGTCCCCACTCCTGTCTCCCTGCACCCCCAGCCCCCAGCAGTGCAGAGCACCCTCTACCAGGTCCCCACTCATATCCAACTCATGTCCCCCTGCACCTCCACCCCCCAGCACTGTAGGGCACCCTCCACCAGGCCCCCACTCATGTCTCCCAGCACCCACACCCCCCAGCACTTTAGGTCACCCTCCACCAGGCCCCCACTCCTGTCCCCCTGCACCCCCACCCCCCTGCATCCAAGGGCACCCTCCACCATGCCCCCACTCCTGTCTCCCTGCACCCCCACCCCCCAGCAGTGCAGGGCACCCTCCACCAGGCCCCCACTCCTGTCCCCCTGCACCCCCACCCCCCAGCACTGTAGGGCACCCTCCACCAGGCCCCCACTCCTGTCCCCCTGCACCCCCACCCTCCAGCACTGTAGGGCACCCTCCACCAGGCCCCCACTCCTGTCTCCCAGCACCCACACCCCCCAGCACTGTAGGCCACCCTCCACCAGGCCCCCACTCCTGTCCCCCTGCACCCCCACCCCCTGCCTCCAGGGGCACCCTCCACCATGTCCCCACTCCTGTCCCCCTGCACCCCTACCCCCAGCACTGTAGGGCACCCTCCACCAGGCCCCCACTCCTGTCTCCCAGCTCCCACACCCCCCAGCACTGTATGGCACCCTCCACCAGGCCCCCGCTCCTGTCCCCCTGCACCCCCACCCCCCTGCATCCAGGGGCACCCTCCACCATGCCCCCACTCCTGTCTCCCTGCACCTCCACCCCCCAGCAGTGCAGGGCACCCTCCACCAGGCCCCCACTCCTGTCCCCCTGCACCCCCACCCCCCAGCACTGTAAGGCACCCTCCAACAGGCCCCCACTTCTGTCTCCCTGCACCCCCACCCCCCAGCAGTGCAGGGCACCCACCACCAGGCCCCCACTCCTGTCTCCCAGCACCCACACCCCCCAGCACTGTAGGGCACCCTCCACCAGGCCCCCACTCCTGTCCCCCTGCACCCCACCCCCCTGCATCCAGGGGCACCCTCCACCATGCCCCCACTCCTGTCTCCCTACACCCCCACCCCCCAGCACTGTAGGACACCCTCCACCAGGCCCCCACTCCTGTCTCCCTGCACCCCCACCCCCCAGCAGTGGGGCCCCCACTCCTGTCCTCCTGCACCCCCACCCCCCAGCACTGTAGGGCACCTTCCACCAGGTCCCCACTCCTGTCTCCCAGCACCCACACCCCCAGCACTGTAGGGCACCCTCCAGCCGGCCTCCACTCCTGTCCCCCCGCATCCCCACCCCCCTGCATCCAGGGTCACCCTCCACCATGCCCCCACACCTGTCTCCCTGCAACCCCACCCCCCAGCAGTGCAGGGCACCCTCCACCAGGACCCCACTCATGTCCAACTCATGTCCCCCTGCACCCCCACCCCCAGCACTGTAGGGCACCCTCCACCAGGCCCCCACTCCTGTCTCCCAGCACCCACACCCCCCAGCACTGTAGGCACCCTCCACCAGGCCCCCACTCCTATCCCCCTGCACCCCCATCCCCCTGCATCCATGGGCACCCTCCACCATGCCCCCACTCCTGTCTCCCTGTACCCCCATACCCCAGCAGTGCAGGGCACCCTCCACCAGGCCCCCACTCCTGTCATCCTGCACCCCCACCCCCAGCACTGTAGGGCACCCTCCACCAGGCCCCCACTCCTGTCTCCCTGCACCCCCACCCCCCCCAGCAGTGCAGGGCACCCTCCACCAGGCCCCCACTCCTGTCCCCCTGCACCCCCACCCCCCAGCACTGTAGGGCACCCTCCACCAGGCCCCCACTCCTGTCTCCCAGCACCCACAACCCCCAGCAGTGTAGGGCACCCTCCACCAGGCCCTCACTCCTGTCCCCCTGCACCCCACCCCCTGCATCCAGGGGCACCCTCCACCATGCCCCCACTCCTGTCTCCCTGCACCCCCACCCCCCAGCAGTGCAGGGCACCCTCCACCAGGCCCCCACTCATGTCCAACTCATGTCCCCCTGCACCCCCACCCCCCAGCACTGTAGGGCACCCTCCACCAGGCCCCCACTCCTGTCTCCCAGCACCCCCACCCCCCAGCACTGTAGGGCACCCTCCACCAGGCCCCCACTCCTGTCCCCCTGCACCCTCACCCCACTGCATCCAGGGGCACCCTCCACCATGCCCCTACTCCTGTCTCCCAGCACCCCCACCCCCCAGCACTGTAGGGTACCCTCCACCAGGCCCCCACACATGTCTCCCTGCACCCCCACCCCCCAGCAGTGCAGGGCACCCTCCACCAGGCCCCCACTCCTGTCCCCCTGCAACCCCACCCCCCAGCACTGTAGGGCACCCTCCACCAGGCCCCCACTCCTGTCTCCCAGCACCCACACCCCCCTGCATCCAGGGGCACCCTCCACCAGGCCCCCACTCATGTCTCCCAGCACCCCCACCCCCCAGCTCTGTAGGGCACCCTCCACCAGGCCCCCACTCATGTCTCCCTGCACCCCCACCCCCCAGCAGTGCAGGGCACCCTCCACCAGGCCCCCACTCCTGTCCCCCTGCAACCCCACCTCCCAGCACTGTAGGGCACCCTCCACCAGGCCCCCACTCCTGTCTCCCAGCACCCACACCCCCCTGCATCCAGGGGCACCCTCCACCAGACCCCCACTCATGTCCAACTCATGTCCCCCTGCACCCCCACCCCCCTGCATCCAGGGGCACCCTCCACCAGGCCCCACTCATGTCCAACTCATGTCCCCCTGCACCCCCACCCCCCTGCATCCAGGGGCACCCTCCACCAGGCCCCCACTCATGTCCAACTCATATCCCCCTGCACTCCCACCCCCCAGCACTGTAGGGCACCCTCCACCAGGCCCCACTCATGTCCAACTCATGTCTCCCACCCCCCCCCACCCCCCAGCAGTGCGATTTGCGAGGGTACGTGTATTCCAGGGGTGCGCGGGTAGTCTTACACGCAATTTCATCAGGGTACGTGTATTATGGGTCCGCGTGAACTTCCACACGCGATATCAGCAGGGTACGTGTATTACGGGGTTCACGGGAAGTTCCACACGCGATTGCCCTGGGTACGTGTATTTCGGGGTGCGCGGGAAGTTTCACACGTGAATTTGCAGGGTACGTGTATTTCAGGGGTGGGCGGGAATATTTACTCGCGACTGGGCCTGGGAGATCGTGTTACGTGTATTCCTGGGGTGGGCGGGAAGATTTACACGGTCGCCTACAACGCGCAAAAAAAAAAAGGTCCAATCCGGAAACACGTACGCCAGCATGAAGCAGGCGCACGTCCCGCGCAGCATAAAAGAGTGCGCAAACAACAAACAAGCTCAGACGCCAGGATGAATATACCGTTCCTAGCAGCAGTGGCCGTGGGATACCGCAGGAGGAGGAGAAGGATAGTCAGGGCCACAATCTTCACACCCAGAACCAGCCTATTTGGTATGCCTGATGACCAGGTGTATGGGAGGTACAGGTTTCCACCACACATAATACTCAACCTGGTCAGTGAGTGGGAGGATGACCTCACATCACCCACCCTGTGCTCCCAAGCACTCAGCCCCCTGGAGAAGGTCCTCAATGTACTGCACTTCTTGGCTACCGGATCATTTCAGCGGACAAGTGCCATAGTGGGGGTGGGGGGTGTCACAGGCCACACAGTCATGGTGCTTACACCAGGTGTTGGCCATCATCACTGCACGCCCATCAGTCCGCAGGCACATATACCTGCCCAGAACACCTGCAGAAAGGCAGGCTGTTAGCCAGGATTTCTACAGGGTGGCATAATTCCCCAAAGTGCTAGGTGCCATTGATTGCACCCATGTGGCTCTACATCCCCCCAGGGCATCTGAGCACATCTATAGAAACCGTAAGCACTGGCATTCCATCAACGTCCAGGTAGTATGTGGTTCCAAGGGAATCATCACATCAGTATATGCCAACTATCCAGGGTCCACCCACGACAGCTTCATTTACAGGATGTCAACCCTAAACCGGGACATGGAAGCTGGGCGGCATGGCGATGCATGGCTGCTTGGTGAGTATAAGTGCCACAGCACACGCATGCATGACAGATACAGAGTAATGTCAATACCCCACTAATGATCCCCATCACCACCTCCCCAGGGGACAGTGCCTACCCTCTGAGCACCAACATGATGACGCCAATTCGGAACCCCATCACGCCTCCAGAGGTAAGATACAACACAGCCCATATTGCAAGACGGGGCATAGTGGAGCGCACATTCGGAGTGCTCAAGTCACGCTTTCGCACCCTTGACCATTCTGGCGGGCAGCTGTTATACACTCCCCCAATCGTGTGCAGGATCATAGTGGCAGCATGTGTCCTGCAAAATGTTGCAACACGCCGGGGCCTGGCTGTGGACATGGTGGTGCCCCCACATCCCCAACTACATGCACGCCCACTTCACATGGGGGGGGAAAGGGCACGGGGTGAGGCAGCCCGTACGCAGCTGGTGGCTAATTACTTCACATAGAAATCACACCCCTGTGGAGTGCACACAGCCCTGGCACATACCATCTGACAATCAATGATGACTCAATCTGACAATTATGATGAATTAAGGGACAGTCAACTGTCAGAACCATAGCAGCCTGAGACTGTTCATCTGGAAGTGTCACAATGTGTGCATCCCTACCTACACAAACACCACCAATGCAGTGTCATCAAAAGACACACTTCCATGCAGCAAAAATGAATACCCACTTGCAAAATACAACATGAGAACAGTGCCATGTCACCCAACCCCTCCCCGGCACGGCCACACAACACACCATGGCATGTCATGCTATGTGAGAGCAAATAAATGAATCCCCACAACATGACCCAAGTGTCACAAACTACAGTGTCCCTAATGGAAACTGGACACACATGAAATGCTCACAGTAATGCAGGACCAACAACACACATTACCAAATACTTACCAATAATATTAATCACCTACACAACCCCCAACCTACCATAAACATGACAGTACAGACTTAGAAAATTGGTAGCCTCACTACCTGATAATGCCAGCACTTCGAACACTTCCAACTGTACAGTGTTAGTGCCACGCAAACGTGTAGGTGCACTGCTTACAACATGGACTCCATTTCCAAAGTAGACCGCCTTGTGAAGACATGACAAATGGACCTGCAAATAAGGAGGATGAGATGGATGCAGAGGCACATATCAATACACCATGCAGTGTACAATACAACATTATGCACTAGGAATGTATACACAGTATTGACTACAGACCGCCCACACATCAAATGGGAGTCCAACGTCACCGTGTAAGTCAATGTCACTTGGGCACACCCTTTGCAAGCCCATGGAAATGGGAAGCCGGAGGGGTGTGTGTCACACAAACCCAAGCATCTGACCCAAATTCAGGACAAGCCTGCATGTGCCCAGCCACAATACAGCGTATGCCCACGGGAGCCACACAAGGCAACACACTGTCCAAAAAATCAAAAATCAAAAATCAAAAAACAAAAATAAAAAATCAAAAACGGCCATGAATGGGCCTGGGGGGGTGGGAGAGGCCACCCAAGAGGTCCGAGGACAGGGTGCACACCAAAACCCACCTGTGTGGATCTTGCGAAAAAAAAAACACCTCCATGGTGGGAGAATCACTGCTGTCGCTCTCCTCACCCTCTGCAGCTGCATCAGGAGGTGGTGGCACTATGGGAGGCAGCCCACGCAAAGCCCTAGTCTGGTCCTCCATGGCTGCAAGCATGCAGGTGTGGAAGGTCTGGTTCTGGAGGATAATTGTGCGGAGGTCCCCATGCAACAACTCACGGGATGCCTGGACCTCCTCCCTAGTTGCCTGCATCTCAGCTGAGAGCGTACGTGTGAGCCACTTCAGCTGCTGTTCTGTGCTCGTGTTAGCTGAAGCCTCAAGCTCAACCAGAGTTACCCTGAGCTGACGGAGTTCCACCCTCAGGGCTTCCCTGTGGCCCTGGGACTCGATAGAAATGGCTTCCCGCAGAGTCTCCAGTGCCGTCCGCCTGTCCCTGTTGGACGCCAACATGTCCTCCCTGTGTGACTGGCTAATGGAGTCTGTTGCCTGCTGTAGTTGTTCAATCAGCCTTTCTTGGGGGACAATGGAAGTGGCCACCCTATCCATGGCCTGAGCCATCATCTCAGTTGATGCTGCCTGTTGGCTTGCCATACCGTATATGGATTGCTCCCATGCGGTATTGCCAGGTGGCGTACGGCCACCGCGTCGGCGGGCACCACACCTGCCTGGGGCAAGGCGAACTGCGTCTTGCTGTGCCGGTACTGCCTGAGGCTGCAGGACTGCATTCCCCCTCTGATCTGCTGGCCCAGGAATAGGATCAGATGTAGCGGAGTGTGACCCTGGATCCGTAACCACCAAAGGCGGACCTACCAACACTGACATCCCCATTGAAGGTTCTACCCCTGGTGCAGGTGGGTTGGACAGTACAGAATCCCTCCCAGAAACACTTACCTGTGACGGCACGTAGGTCTCATCATCCGAATCGACACCTGAATAGAGCTCGGGGGAGGTGCACCCAGAGACACCCCTAGAGATGATGGTCTGCAGCAAGTGTGGGTTCTCACCCACCACCACACCACGTCTCTCATTGGTGCCCGGTCGGGCCTGAGACCCCTCCTGGGTCTGCACCATCTCCACAACCCCAGCAGTATCAAGTGCGTCATCCCCTGCAAAGACATGAAAGAAAAGAAATGGGAACAGGCATTAGCACCATGGCACACAATTAGGGCTGAGAAGCAACAGAAACAGTACTTCATTGACACATGTCCCACATGACTATAACCCTCCCATGCATGCACTGTCACTGCGTGTGAAGGGGAGGCAAATGGCACACATTGATGACACCAAGCTGGAAGACCAACACATTTGATGCATGCTGGCTAGCAGTGCCATCACACATTGGCCTGTGATTGGCATGTCCAATACACATACATGACACATGCCATCACACAGATGGCATGTACCCTAGCCATGTCACACATGTGACAATAGGACTGAGAAATGCCTAGTGAAAGTGGTGGAAGGCAGACAATCAGCCTGAATGAACACAGAATAATTTGCAACTATGTTGTGGCAAGATGACACTTCAAGGGCAATTGGCGTGAGGTTGGGCTGAATGTCTACTGTTGCAAGAAGGGATACTGCAACACCCACATCCTGGTGCGCAGAATGATTGGATGAAGCACATGGGTGACCCAAACCACTCAGGCACACACCCCCTCACCTGGCACTCAATCAGAAGCACTCACACACACACCATGCACATGGATGACACACACATGCATGTGCACTCACCGGACAATGCCTCGTAATCTGGCAGGTCTCCCACGCCTTGGATCTGTTCCTCCGTGACGTAGGTCCCAGCAACATACTCATGTGGAGTGAGTTCTATTTCCTCTGCTGGAGACCCACCTCCAGTCACTAGAGTTGCGGCATGACTTGAGGCCAGCTTTTTCTTTGCCCTGCGCTTCAGGTCATTCCAGTGCTTGTAGCAATCATTAGCTGTGCGCCGCACGAATCCAAGGGCACTTATGAGTTCCGCGATGGTCTGCCAGTGTGCCTGACGTTGTGCAGGTGTGGTCTTGCATCCTGCAGTAATCACCATTTCGCTGTCATGTGCGGACACATACTCCACAAGTGCATCACGTTCGGCCTGATTGAAGCTGGGCTTCCTTGGTGGGCCGGACTGTGTAGCCGTGTCTGGGGCATCAGCCTGTACTGGACGAGCACTCTTCCTCTTCCGCTTGGAAGGTGGTGGTGATACTGAGTGTCCTACGTCGCTCTGGACACTAGGGGCAGGAACCCGGTGAACTGTGAACTAGGAGTGTGGCAATGAACACTCACCATGGGACTTGATGCAGGCATTAGCTGAAGTGTGATGTAGTCAGGGGGAACGTCAGCAGGATGGACTAGGACCGACACTGTCCTGGCTGGGAGACTCAGAGCTGGGGTGGATGGAGCCGCAGCTGCCCCTGCAGCCTCCCCACCCTGCCTACTCGGGGAAGCAGATGACATAGCTGCCCCTGATCCACGTGGGCTGGTGACACCAACGTGCACCGCCACATGTGGCCTAGACCTGCTGACCTGGAAGTCAGCCATGGAGTCACCCTGTGCCAGGTCTGGTGCCACAATGGGCTGGTCCAACAAGAGCTGAGCAGGGATGGTGTCAGCCACGTTACCCTCAACCAGGCGGGGGGGCATGGGTGTCCATGACTGTTCACCCACACATGAGGGGCTAGGGGCACCCTTCAAGTCCCGGGCACGTCCCCTATCGTATCCACCATGGCCACCTCTTGTGGCTCGCCCACCTTTGCCACCCTTACCGCGTGCTCGCCTCCCAACCATGGCACTGATGTTGTTGTGCGTATGGGAGTTGCAGTAAACTATTGTCCTGGGCAATTGGGGGTCAAAGGGGTAGGGTACTAGATGGAATTCATACCCTAGTGCTCTAGCAAGGCTGTATGTGACCCCTGGGGGAAGATGACAGGTCACACAACGCACAGGCACCCCGAAAAAGGGAGATAATGTGCACGCAACCCCTCCTAGACCACGTGCGTGGAAAAATAAACCTGCACTATGCTGTGGCACCCAGAAACACAAAAATGAATGTATGCGTGTCACACGCAGCCTAGACTGACCTCTGAAGGGGTAGGCAACACACGGGGCAAGCACAGATGTTAAATACGTGCGCGACTCACCGTCTGCCAGGAAATAACGCGTGAATAATACGAACGTGTGCGCGTTGGCAACACCCCCGCCAAAAGAAGAATTGTACGCTGTCTGAGGAGACAGGACAACAGGAGAAGTGAACGCTGTTTGAGGAAACAGGCCCAGGAAAAAGACAAAAAGAGAAAAAGCTGTCAGAGGTAACAGGGAGTACGAACTTAGAACGCCGTGAAGTAAATCGCGTGTGAACCGACAAGAAGTACAGATTTCACCCACTCGCTCTCCACGAAAAGCACGTACAAGGAAATGGCATTCTACACGTACCTTTTAAACATGCCCACACGTCCAGCGTCACTTCCGCGTGTACGCGCTAAGGCCCCATCCTCCAATTACACGAGCTGACACTCTGAGGTGCAGTCATTGGACGTGTAACATGCACCCGTGTACAGGGAAATGCCCGCGCACGCACGTCACAGACGCGCATACGCGCTGGTTGCCTGTGGGCCAATGAATTCGCGTACGTGTGCTGACGCGCTTACGCGCTAAGGCCCTTTCCTCGAATTACACGCAGACGTGCTGGATTTTCACGTGCCAAATCACTCCGTATCAAGCTGGCCACGTGTAAGCACACGGAAGACCACGCTCCTGCCCAGAAGGCCGAATTACTGCCCCCAGAGCCCCGAGCATGCTCCCACCTGCCATCTGCTGCTGCCTGATTGCCTGCTGCCCACGTGCCCTGCCATTTGCTGCTTGCACATCAGCCAGGGGTGCTGTTGCTGTGATCACCCCTGCTGGAACCAAGGACTCCCGACTGGGATTCCATCGCTCCACAGACCAGCCCCAGGACCCAGTTGCCCACCCACTCCTGCCTCTGGGGTTGTCATGTCGGGCACTGCAACATCTGGAACCACTGACAACCCCCGGCCAGAGAGGCAGAGGGGCACCAGCTTCACTGCCACCGAAGTTGGTGTCCTGATGGAGCAAGTCCTGGGGCAGTATGATGCCCTGTTCAGAAGTTTGCGCGCCGACAAGGAAGGACGGACTCGGATCTGGACGGACATCGTGACTGCCATCAAAGCGGAGGGGGTGGCAGTCCGACTATTCCATCATGTCAAGAAGCGCTGGGAGGACTTCAGGTCCAGGACCCTCAACAAGGGGCCACTTGTCGGACGATCAGATGAGGGTCCTGGAACGCATATCCCCAGCGCTCCAAGTATGGGGGGGGTGTACAGGGCCGTGAGGCTAACACATGCGAGGGCTCTCATGTGTGAGACATGGATGGTGCTTGTGTGTGTAGGCTTGCATGCCAAATGCAGATGTGTGGGCACACACACATGTTTGGATGAATGTGTATGTAAGTAGGCATGTTCGTGATGTCACACATGGATGTTGGTTTCAGCTGCATGCATCAGCACTGTGTACATGTGCATGTGTGTGTATTTGACAAGGGTGCAACAGTGATGCAACATGGATGCATGTGACAGCGGGATGTGGAAGCCTGATTGGCAGATAGGACATGGATGCCAATCTGAACACTGCGACAGTTGACAGAGGTGTACACATGCATGCAAGTGTGGTGATGTGTGTGCATGTGTAGTGCACTCCTTGTGTTGTATGTGATGTCTGGCTCACCTTTGCCTGCTCATGCTGTTGTATGTGTATGGATGGTGCTGGCTGTTGCGATATGGCTGTGGTATGGCTCATGTGTGCGAGTTGAAATGACATGTGTGTTGGTGTTTGTGATGCCATGTCTGAGGTTTGCCAATGCCACTCATGTACAACTGTCATGTGTGTATGTGTCCATTGTACAGTGCCCTGATGCCTGTGTTTTATTTCTCCCTGTCTGCAGCGTCAACTGATGAAGAGGGCGGAGAAGGTGCTGTGGAGCACAGCGGCGGGGATCGCACCGTCAGCCGGAGACGCAAGGCCCGACTCCCCTCCCAGGTTGTGATCTTGTCGGGGAGTGAGGAGTCCGGTGCCGCGTCCCAGGCCGCAGCTGCCGGGGGGAGGTCCAAGAGGCGGAGGTCGGAGTTGGACTCCTCAGCAGCAGAAGGGGCAGCTGGGACCCCACAGGGCCCAACGGGGGAAGATGGCACGGAGTCATCCAGGTTGGTGGGGGGTTTGGTGGAAGAGGAGGCCGTGCAAGCGACAGAGACGGGGTCTGGAGGTGGGGATTCCACTGGTGCTAGTGGTGCAGTGCAGGACCAGGGACAGGAGGCAGCACAGGCCGCCGCGGAGGTGCCTATGTGCAATCCTGTCCCTGATCCTGTCACTGCATCATCTTGCACCAGCAGGGATGCCTACGTCCAGACCCGTTTTCAGGCAGGGGATGAGCTCACAACAACTGGCCTTCCTCTGCCTGTGGACGTGGCTATCCAGGTACGGGTTGAGCCTGTCCTGACTGGTATGGCGTTGCGTCAACGGGCCATGCGAGGTGACCTGCAGTCTTTTCATGAGGAGACTGCACGTCATCTCGAATGGCTCGTTGACCGCGTCGGCCTACTGGGACAGGTCACCCAGGCCGGATTCCTCCGTTTGCTGCAGCTTGCTCCGACCCCCTCTTCAACTGAACACCCTATGCGCCAGTCGTCCTCCGTGCCATCTTCCCACCCATTTGTCACCTGGGTGCCCTGTGGAGCTGCCTCTGACGGTGCGGCCAGGCTGGTGGAGGAGGCAACCCTGCCACAGTCGGGAGTCGGACGTCCAGCAGGGGTGGCCACATCAACGACTGCACCCCAGCCGGTGGAGGATGTGCAGGCAGCAGGAGCCAGGGCACGGGAACAGGCACAGCAGCAGCAGCAACGAGGTGGGAGCCATGATGGCTCGGGGCCTTCGACATCAGAGGGGCAGGCATCGGCCGGAGGGCAGGAGGACCCAGGACGGGAAGTGTCTTCCCTGTGGCAGTGGTTGGGCCACGCCATAGATGCGGAGCGGCAGCCGGCGGAAGAGGCACGGCTCACGATGGTCAGGGCAGATAACTCCATGCAGAGGGCCCTGAGGCGGGCCGAGTGCTTCGAGGCAATCCGCAGGGAGTTGGAGGTGAACATGTCGTCGGCCCTGCGGACCCTCGGGGCCATGGAGGAGGACCGCCTCCGGGACATTGAGCAGGAGTTCGATGATGCCCTGGCCCGGAACATACCGAAGTGTGCCGTCGGACTGGCCCGCTGCCCTTGTAAATAGTTCTGTAGTTAGTGTTAGGTTTCCTTTGCTTTTTTATATTTTTTGGACCTTTTGGACAATGGACCACATTTTTCTATATAGTTTTTTTTATTAGGTAGTGTTATTAGATAGCTTTCATTTCTTCTGTTGGGATCATGGACCCTGGATTGTTTATCTGTATATAGTTGACTGTTGGGAATTTTTTAAAACATTTTGATTTTACCCATGGAGCAATGGTTGTTGGTTTTAATTTTCCATTGGATTTACTTTT
Source organism: Ambystoma mexicanum (assembly GCF_040938575.1). Lineage (NCBI taxonomy): Eukaryota > Metazoa > Chordata > Amphibia > Caudata > Ambystomatidae > Ambystoma > Ambystoma mexicanum. Next base: position 1,531,024,032 of record NC_090931.1, on the reverse strand, counting down.
GTGAACTGTGACTTTGGACACCTTTCCTTTGGATTATGATTTGTGGTTTTACATTATTTTACGGACATGCTGCTTTTTGTTTTTAATTCCCATTTTCGTTTGTTTATTTTTGATTCCATTTATGTTGCTTTTAATACATATTTTTTCATCATACTTCAATGTGTAGTATCATCTCATTGGTTTCATGCATGTCAGGATATGGGTTTTGACATTCACTGACACCCATTGTGTGTATGTGAGGGACATGTGTTCATTTACATACTTGCCATTGGGGTTGTATCATGTAATTGGCATTTCTAAGTGGGTGGATGCAATACTTGGGTGGGTGTTTGGCATGTGGAGGCTGCCCATAAGGGCCAGGGATCTAGATTGTGATGACGTGTTGGCTGGGGGACATGTGTGGGGGCCTGCTGGCAGGTGCCCCTGACTGCTGGGGGGTCGGGGTGCAGGGGGACATGAGTGGGGGCCTGGTGGGGGGTGCCCCTGGATGCAGGGGGGTGGGGGTGCAGGGAGACTTGCGTTGGTGGGCAGTGGTGCAAGGTGACATGTGGGTTGGCTGGGGGGCATGGCCATGGTGGATGGCCTGCCTGCGGGACATGTGCAGGGTAGTCCCCTGTGGTGTGGGCCGCCTGCAGGGGCCGTGGAGGGTGTAGAGTGAATAGCTGGGAGGACCCACACGGCCGATTCACGTGTAGGACTCCACGGCAGCCCCGGAATACACGTAGGCTGCTGGATTCGCGTGTGGAATTTCCCGCGCACCTTGGAATACACGTACCCTGCTGATATCGCGTGTGGAAGTTCACGCGGACCCATAATACACGTACCCTGATGAAATCGCGTGTAAGACTACCCGCGCATCCCTGGAATACACGTACCCAGGCAAATCGCACTGCTGGGTGGTGGGGGCGTGGGAGACATGAGTGGGGGCCTGGTGGAGGGTACCCCACAGTGCTGGGGGGTGGGGGTGCAGGGGGACATGAGTTGGACATGCGTGGGGGCCTGGTGGAGGGTGCCCCACAGTGCTGGGGGGTGGGGGTGCAGGGGGACATGAGTTGGACATGAGTGGGGCCTGGTGGAGGGTGCCCCTGGATGCAAGGGGGTGGGTGTGCAGGGGGACATGAGTTGGACATGAGTGGGGCCTGGTGGAGGGTGCACCACAGTGCTGGGGGGTGCGGGTGCAGGGGTACATGAGTTGGACATGAGTGGGGGCCTGGTGGAGGGTGCCCCACAGTGCTGGGGGGTGGGTGTGCAGGGGGACATGAGTTGGACATGAGTGGGGGCCTGGTGGAGGGTGCCCCTGGATGCTGGGGGGTGGGGTGCTGGGAGACATGAGTGGGGGCCTGGTGGAGGGTGCCCCTGGATGCAGGGGGGTGTGGGTGCAGGGGGACATGAGTTGGACATGAGTGGGGGCCTGCTGGCAGGTGCCCCTGACTGGTGGGGGGTGGGGGTGCTGGGAGACATGAGTTGGACATGAGTGGGGGCCTGGTGGAGGGTGCCCCACAGTGCTGGGGGGTGGGGGTGCAGGGGTGCAGGGGGACATGAGTTGGACATGAGTGGGGGCCTGGTGGAGGGTGCCCCACAGTGCTGGGGGGTGGGGGTGCTGGGAGACATGCGTTGGTGGGCAGTGGTGCAAGGTGACATGTGGGTTGGCTGAGGGGCATGGCCATGGTGGATTGGCTGCCTGCGGGACATGTGCAGGGTAGTCCCCTGTGGTGTGGGCCGCCTGCAGGGGCCGTGGAGGGTGTAGAGTGAACAGCTGGGAGGACCCACACGGCCAATTCACGTGTAGGACTCCACGGCACCCCCGGAATACACGTAGGCTGCTGGATTCGCGTGTGGAATTTCCCGCGCACCTTGGAATACACGTACCCTGCTCAAATCGCGTGTGAAACTTCACGGAACCAGAAATACACGTACCACGGACAATCGCGATTGGAACTTCCCGCGCACCTTGGAATACACATACCCTGCTGAAATCGCGTGTGAAACTTCATGCACAACCAGAAATACACGCACCATGGACAATTGCGTGTGGAATTTCCCGCGCACCTTGGAATACACGTACCCTGCTGAAATCACGTGTGGAACTTCCCGCGCACCCCAAAATATACGTACACAGGGCAATCGCGTGTGGAACTTCCCACGCACCCCGAAATACACGTACCCAGGGCAATCGCGTGTGGAACTTCCCGCGCACCCCGAAATACACGTACCCAGGGCAATCGCGTGTGGAACTTCCCAAGTAACCCCGGAATACACGTACCCAGGGCAATCGCATGTGGAACTTCCCGCGAACCCCGTAATACACGTACCCTGCCGATATCGCGTGTGGAAGTTCACGCGGACCCATAATACACGTACCCTGATGAATTCGCGTGTCAGACTACACGCGCACCCCTGAAATACACGTACCCAGGCGAATCACACTGATGGGGGGTGGGGGGTTGGTAGACAGGAGTGGGGGCCTGGTGGAGGGTGCCCCTGGATGCTGGGGGGTGGGGGTGCAGGGAGACAGGAGTGGGGGCCTGGTGGAGGGTGCACCTGGATGCTGGGGAGGGTGGGGGTGCAGGGGGACATGAGTTGGACATGTGTGGGGGCCTGGTGGAAGGTGGCCCTGGATGCAGGGGGGTGGGGGTGCAGGGGGACATGAGTTGGACATGAGTGGGGCCTGGTGGAGGGTGCCCTGCACTGCGTGGGGGTGGAGGTGCTGGGAGACATGAGTGGGGGCCTGGTGGAGGATGCACCAAAGTGCTGGGGGGTGGGGGTGCAGGGGGACATGAGTTGGACATGTGTGGGGGCCTGCTGGCAGGTGCCCCACAGTGCTGGGGGCATGCCCATGGTGGATGGGCTGCCTGCGGGACATGAGCAGGGGTGCAGGATAGTCCCCTGTGGTGTGGGCTGCCTGCAGGGGCCGTGGAGGGTGTAGAGGGAACACCTGGTGTGGATACAAAGAAATTGATATGAGGCCGGGAAGCCCAAAGGAAACACACCAACACAGGTTACAAAGGACATACAAAGTGCTTTATTCAAAAGCTACAACAATTACCAAAAAGTCAATTGACAAACGGATAGCTATTCGGCTCTCAGAGTAACAGAACGAACTTTCAACGATAGTTCACTGCGTTAGTGTGAGAGACCGTACATTGGGATACTCATGTTTTTATACTTTTTATCCAGCTCTGGCCAACCCCCTCACGGGTTAACCATTCTTAGGACCAGGCCTAGAGTTCGTTGCCAGGTCGATCCCATAATGTATGCATTTCGATCAGTTTCGCTGATACAGTTGTTCATTTACACATAGGTCAGGGATAGGACAAGGTCTCAGTTCGCGACCCCAACAAGTGGCCTGCAGGCATATTATTCATTCATGTATGCGGAGGTCACAATGGCCAAAATCCCACTCGAAATGTCATTCGGCCTCCATTTTGATGTTCAGGGTGACTTCCACATTGCAAGAGAACCTAAAATGGCGGCTAAATCCAAGATGGCGATTTACACAGTATACTAAGGTCAAGACCTTGCCGCGGAATCTATTTACACAATGTTTTTAGACAACTTGGCGTAGGCCAACACACATTCAAACAATGCGATAGGAGGTATAATATTATTTCAATTCCGACAGACCCTCCTTTTGGCCTATGCCAAGTGCTAAACATCATTCCTAATACTTTTGAAAACATCTCCATGTGCTATTATCCATAGATTCTGCATCATTGTCTGTAATGTCTATAGCCATAAGGTCGTTCATAAAAACCTCTTGTAACATGAATTCTTTAGATGCTGTATCTGGGGCATATATTTTATGCCCTATTGCGCTCACTGCTTGGGCACAACATCCCCCTAACATTCCACATATACTTGGGAGGCATTGAAAACAGCAACAAAGGAATAACAGGATCCCCAAAATAACCAGAATAACGGAAAGTACCTTCCAACCCCAAGATCGTAAAGAATCCCAGAACCAAGTACTAAGGTTCCAGTCTCCTACAGGGATATGTACTTCAGAACTGAGAGTATGGAAGTTCTGTATTGCTTTGAAAATTGTTGGCGAGGAGTCTGGTACGAAAACACAACAAGCGGACCCCACTAATTTGCATACTCCACCTCGTTCTGCCAAAATGACATCTAATGCCATCCGATTTTGAAGTGCTACCAATCTTATTGCTTTTTGCTCTAAGGTCATATTGTAGAGTATGTCCGTGGTCCGGTTGATCGTTCTCTCCAGTACCCTTGCTAATCCCCTAATGTTCTCTGAGTTTGTTATTTGTCCCCAAAAGGGCACAACTGATTTCGCTATGTCTCCCAATACTTGCCCAGGGGTATCTCCGTTGTCGTCTCGCCGCGGGCGAGCCTTAGAAATCTCTAATGTACTTGCTACAAATACCCCGGGTAACAATATTCCTAAATAACAAGTTCCATGCCAATCCTTGGGTAACCAGGGAAATGCTAAACTACCACAAACAAAATAAACAGGCCCCCCTACATACAGAGGCCTGTTTTCCCCAGTCAAATTTACAACGTTTTTACAAGCTTCAAAATCTCCCATTGGCCTAGTGCCATTTCTCTGTACACAGAAGGGAACCGAGTCAGGACTATGATTTATAGAATAAGAAGGAGGTACAGCGTCCTTATTGCCTATCAGAGCCATTTTAAAGGAAATCAGAGTTTGAAAAGGAAGAGATAGTTTGTCAGACGGCCTAATAGAAGCGACGTTAGGTTTACTTTTATTTGCGAAAAGCGAGCATCCCAGGGGAGTCAATTCACGTTTCTCGAAATTATTCAAATTAGTTCCATCAAAGTTCCCTGAGATGCTATCATTCCATCGGCCAAAGAATAGTGCTCTAAGAGAAGCATAGCAAGTAGTCGTTAAAGGTAGAGGATGTATATACCATCCCAGTCCCTTGTTCCCATGTTGCGGTAAATGAGTACAAATCCAACAATTACTCTTATTAAAAATGGCATGAGTAGCATTCATTACTATCATCAGAGTGTTATTATGATACTTTTGTCTATGTTGGGAGTCTCTAGGGGACAGAGTGTGAAGGTGTACAGAGGGAGTCAAAACAGTTGGTACAATCTCGGTCGGTAATAAAGGTTTCAAAGGATAGATTTCTTCAAAATACCAAAGACCTACAGCAGCAGTTGCAAAAGTAACAATTATCATTATCAACACACAGCAGTACGTTTTCGGGGGCCCAGGCACATTGTTCATTGTCCAATTTGGTCACCCCCTTATCCACAAGTCCAATACGGGGGGCAGCAGCGGAGGTGGCAGGCATCGTAGTTCCTCGATCGACGACCCCAATGTTCGTTGCTGGCGACGCTACGGTCGCGCGATTTCTTAGTCCTTCCCAACCCTAGCCAGCAGAATCCCTTTTCTTCAACAAAGCTTTCTCATAACATGAGAATTTCCAATCACTTCCTTTTTCCAAATGCACGCAAAACTCGTGCCGTAGTTCTATTTCCTTGATCGAAGGTTGTACCTGGTGGTACCCAAAATTGTCTGGTCCGGAAGTAAAGTGTTGTCACTTCCTGAGGGAAGTGACGTGTCGGAGGCGACGGAAGTCGCAGAGCTCGAAACAGTATTTTCCGGAAGTGATTTTTCAAGAGAGTGCGGAGACGAAATGGACTGTTCCCCAAGCTCCTCAGGCTCAGAGAACTTCTCCGACGCACTCACAGTGCTGTTTGCTACTCCAAGATCAGAGACTGTAGCGTCAGCGAGGGGTTCTGCTTCTTCTGTAAAGTGTGGCGTTGGGTGAGGAAGTTTCTTGACGTGCGTCGCGTGAATCCAGTTCTTCTTTCCAGCCACCCGCACTGCTGTCCTGGTGACCAATAACACCTGATGGGGTCCCCGCCAGCGAGGCGCGAGACAGGAAGACCTCTCGTAGGCCTTCACTAGGACCCAACTTCCAGGCTGTATATCGTGTCCTGGGCCCATGAACCGTACAGGTAAAGCAGAGTACACCTGGTGATAAATGAAATACAGGTTTTTAGTTAACTGGTTACAGTAGTCTACAAGCAATACATTTTCCACCTCCCTCAGGGCTTTAGGTTTCGGGAGACCCCAAATGTTAGCAGGTCTCCCCATCACTACTTCAAATGGAGAAAGCCCCGTTCTAGTCTGAGGTGTGGTACGCATAGCTAATAATACAATAGGTAAGGCATCTGGCCATTTTAGTTTGGTATCAGCACATGTTTTTGCAAGTTTATTCTTTAAAATACCGTTGTGTCTTTCCACCAACCCAGCGCTATGAGGATGTCTAGCTGAGTGAAATCGTTTCTCAATACATAGAGCTGTACATATCTGCAAAATTACTGCTGCAATAAAGTGAGGGCCATTATCCGACCAGATTATCCTCGGGAGCCCAAATCGAGGAAAGAATTCTTTTACCATAATCTTTGCAGTGGTCATGGCGGTAGCATCTTTGACGGGGAAAGCCTCGACCCATTTGCTGAAGGCACAAATAATTACAAGAACATATTTTAGATTATTACATCGTTCCATCTCAATAAAATCAAAGTGAATGACCTCGAAGGGAACAGAAGGGGGCCCAAAGCTTCCCCTTGGAGTCACTGTCCCCTTCCCCACATTGTGCTGTAAGGAGATCATACAGTTCTGGACGTGCCTCTTTGCAGTCTCCAGAATCTTGTCATTTACCCAAACTTGTTCTAGCATTTTTTGTGATCTGCTGGGCACACACATGCGTAGGACCATGTGCCATCGTAACCATTGCCAATACATATGAATCAGGGAGCAACCATTTTCCTTCGGATGTATCCACCCAACACCCTTCATCATCCAGTTTCCCCATTCCTTCAGCCCACTTTTTAGATTCCTCTATCGTGGCATCGGTTTGAATATCTCGCACAGACCCAATACCTTCATCCATTATGCAAGCATCTCTTATTTCCCTCGAGGCATACATGTCCGTGCTAATGTCTGTGGCCGTTTGTTTGGCTATCAAATCTGCAAAAGCGTTCCCTTTGCCCACATCATCTATGACTTTCCGATGTGCTGCACATTTCATGATCGCTAACTGTTTAGGGAGTGAGAGCGCCGAGAGTAATTGCACTATCAAGGGGCCATGCTGGATCTTGGTCCCATGTGAGGTCAGGAACCCTCTTTCCGACCAGAGCCTTCCAAAGTTGTGAGCCACCCCAAATGCGTATTGACTATCAGTATATATATTTACTCTACGCCCTTGGGAAAGTTCACAAGCTCGGGTCAACGCTATAATCTCTGCGGCCTGCGCGGAGTTATGCAAAATTCTCTTAGTTTCGACAACTTTGCTCAATGTAGTAACTGCATAAGCAGCTGTAGATGTACCATCCGAAAGTTTGAAGCAGGAGCCATCACAAAACAGCTCCCCTTCTGCATTATCCAAGGCAGTATCTATAAAATCTATCCTGCCCTTCGTTTCTTGTTCAGTGGTATACAGGCAGTCATGTAATTCTTTGTCACCGCAAACAGTGTTTTGTGGGAAAGGTAAGAGTTCAGCCGGATTAAGAACACAACACCTCTTAATTTGGATATGAGGGGCAAACAGAATTAGTTCATACCTTGTTAACCGCGCAGAGGTGAGGTGTTGTGTTTGGGTTTTGTTCAATAGAATATCAACAGAGTGAGGTACCATCAAAATCAAATCATGGCCTAGGACCATTCCCTCACTCTGTTTTACAGACGCGGCAGCAGCAGGGACAGCGCGGAAACATCTTGGCAAAGCGCATGCGACAGGATCAAGGGCGGAGGAGTAGTAGCCGCACGGCCTATTCTTCCCTCCGTGTTCCTGTGTTAACACAGCCAAAGCACATCCATCACATTCATGCACAAACAACACAAAGGCCTTGTCATAATTTGGAGTACCCAGAACCGGTGCCGAACATAGCGCGGTTTTGAGAAGCTCAAATGATCGTTGATGTTCCGATTCCCATGGCAGTGGCAGAGAAATGCCCTTCTTCGTCAGAGCCAACATCGGTTTTATCACTAGTGAGAAGTTCGGGATCCACAACCTACAGTAAGAAGCCATACCTATCAGGGCTCTGACTTCCTTCTGTGTATTTGGAACAGACATGCCAGAAATGTGTTTTATTCTTTCAGGTGTCAATCTTCTCCCCTCCTTTGACAGGAGGTAGCGTAAATAGGCAACCTCCTGGCAACAATATTGAAATTTTTTAAGCAAAGCTTTGTGACCATTTTTAGCTAGATGAACAAGCAACAGTACAGTGCCTTCTTTACAGGCACTCTCAGAGTCTGCAGCCAAAAGCAAATCGTCAACATATTGAAGCAGCGTGCAAGTAGGTGGCAATTCAAGGGTGTCGAGCTGCTCTTTCAAAGCTCTACTATAAATGCTGGGACTTTCAGTATACCCTTGAGGTGCCCTTGTAAATGTAAATGAGCGTCCCCCCAAGGTGAACGCAAACAGATATCTGCTTTCTTTATGTATAGGAATACTAAAGAAGGCGTTTTTTAGATCCACAATGCTGAAGTGCGTAGCCGTAGCAGGGATCATTGTCAATATCGTCGTCACATCGGGCACAATAGGGAATTGTGGGGCGACCACTCTGTTAATAGCACGAAGATCAATTATGAACCGGTATGGAATTGCATTGTCGCCTTTCTTATATACAGGCAAGATCGGACTGTTACACAAACTACCTGTAATCTCCTCGATCACCCCACGATGCACAAAATTGGAGACAATGCATTTCAAAGCACGTTCGCCTTCGACTGATATTTTATACTGCGGAATGCGTGGCAGTTTCACTCCATGTTTCAGAACTATTTTAACGGGCTCAATCTGTAACACTCCGACATCATTGTCGTCCACCGCCCACAAACATTCCGGGACAATGCTAAACTCTGGAGGTAAAGGTCGAATCAAGAACTGAGAATTAGGAGGTTGCTGTGGTGAAACTGTCAGCCGTACTCCATCCGAAGAACAATGAATTACTGCATTCAATTTCTTTAACAAATTCAACCCCAGCAAATTCTCTCCACAGTTTGAAGTGAGAAGAAAAGGACAATGGTCCATAAAGGGACCCAAAGAAACGGATACCGGCGCAGAAACCGGACAAACAGTTGGTATACCAGAAAACCCTACGGAAACATTTGTTTGCCCTGACAGTGGGATGTTTGGAACCCGAGAATGATCAATGGAGCACTTCTGTGCTCCAGTGCCAATCAAAAACTGGTGTTTCCTATTCCCTACTAATAATTCAGCGTAGGGGCCTTTCTGATTAACGGGAATAGGTGAAGGTTCCAAACCCTGCTTCGGGCAATCCTAATGAAATAGAGCCTCGTCAGAAGGAAGCTCTTCAGAAAGGTAGGCAGCAGAAGGGTGATCAAATATGTTTCTCGAGTCCATACTCGAGGTCTGATTTTCCCGTGAAAAAGGTTGCTGAGGATCTTGCAAAAGCTGACCTCTGTCAGGGCCCCCTGCTCCAGGGTGGCCCCTAGGTCGTCTACCCATACTCCCAAACGCACTGTTCGACCTCTGGCGAAGGACAGGGCACTGTGCTCGCCAATGACCTTCCTGGCGGCAATAAGCACATTGATTAATATTCACAGGACCCAAAGGAGCATTTCCTTTTGGGACGTACTGACCTCTAGTCTGTGTCGTGCCTCCTCTGGGGTTTCTAACAATTTGCTGTAATAATACTTTGGTTTTCAAATCTCCTTTTCTCTTTTCAATTTTTTCCTTCTCATTATTAACACGGTTCTCATAATACTGAGCCATGTGCAAAACCTCAGATTGAGATTTTGCCTGCCAAGAGCTCTCAGAGGACATAATCTGTGACTGGATGTCAGGTAACAATCCACGTACAAATTTGTCCACGAACAACCTTTTCCCCGACTCTGTACCTAAATCCTGTCCACTGAAGTCAGAAAATACCTGCTCGAATCTATTAAAAAATTTGGTGGCGCCTTCAGTTTTCCCTTGGACACAGGCCGTAAGCTTGTCCCAAATAATTCTTTTCTCTGGAATTATAGTTTTTAGTTTAGCAACAATTCTATCAGGTAAAGTAAGTATTACCTGTGGTGGTTTCTCACCAGCTGGTCTTTCCCCATCAATTCTAATCATATTAGCCCACGTATCTCCCAACCCCGGCACATCGTCTATTGTCCGAACCTGTTTCCATACATCTACGGGTAGGAGTACAGGGAATAACAAGTCAATGTCACTCAAGGTGAACACAGAGGACTGTAAAACGGACTCTATTTCTTTGTAAAACCACGTCAGGTTTTTCCTAATATCGGGAACTGATTGTCTAATTGTGTTCACTTGCTGTCGTGAAAACGGGACGTGAACAAATTGCGATACATAATGTGCAGGGATATCCACAGCGGGGGCACCAGTCCCAGCGTTGGCGGGGATCTCAACTTTTGGGACAAAGGTCGGAGGAACCTCTCTCATAGGCAACTGAGATATAGGTATCTCCGGCCGCTTACTAAGCAACAGGTCCAGGTCGAGCGCTAAGGCAGCTGTAGAAGTATCGGGCGAGAAAGCCCTTTTACAAATCCCCAATAATTCTATGGGGCAACTAACCCTCTTCCTTACACATTCCTCTTGCAGGTGCTGTACCATCACCTGAATTACCTTTCTTTGCATTTCTACTGTATACTGACTATACGTGTCATATACTGTACATATATTCTATCGTCTTCGTCATCCTCATCTCGCGACTTTTCAAAGTCTTTCCTAAACTCAAACAATTTTTCAGCATGCCCATATACTTTCTGCTCTGTGCCCCTCGAAAGTGCCAAAGCATTCAGATCTCTCACCCCTTGTGGAAGATCTGAATTTTGTAATCTACCCCACATCACACACAAATGAGTCCCCAAACCTTTGATAAAAACATTTTTCGCGGGAAAACTATTCAAATTAGATAATGTGGAAAAAACATTAACTTGATCACCTTTCTCCATGCAATGCTTAGCCCATGCAAACAATTCCTGTTTCTTATCTGCAGAAACAGTACTACGAGTCACAATCTTTGATCCTGCACCTGGATCGACTTCAGTCAATACGGGGCCACTCGGGAGCGGAGGTATAGGTAAATTTAATAAAGGTGCAACTATCGGTGCAGAGGGAAGGGGCGGTGCGATAGGTGGAGGAACAACAACCAAAGGACTAGTAACAATAGGTTGTACAGGGGGAACAGGCGGCAATAACAACAGGAGCAACAACAGGAATGGGCAGAGCGCCCAAAATAGGGGCATATGGAGGTGGCGCTGAGGCATCAGGCCTGCATTCATTTAATAACTTCTCGATAAATTCTTCAGAAACATGGAAATCTTTAGAGGGGTACATTTTCTGGATCCCGAGTGAAAAGGCTCTATCCATATTTTTAACTCATTCTGACCGCTTTTCTTTATCATATAATAATGCTTTTTCGGCGTTTGTTTTATGACGACGTGCATGTTTATCCCTACTTATAAGCTGCTGTAATGCTTCTTTCTTCCAATTCTGTAACACATCAAAGGCTGCTGGTCTGGCCTTTTTCTTTAACAAAATCGATTCTAAGTATTCAATACGGGGGATCTCAAAACTACCGTTGATTGGCCACTGAAATTCGGACGCATGTCTGGTCTGTCTGTGCCAAATATCATTAAATACTATACTTCCAATGCCATACTTACAGTACATAGTACACGCCGGCGACCCCTCCTGTGGTGCTGGGCAGCTAAATTCCAAGGATTGTCGATCGCTGCGGAACAGAGCCCTAAAGCATCTAGACAATTTCCCAGGTATTTCACAAAAAATTGGTGTTACCTGGTCAATAATTGTGTCTGCAGATACAATACGCCAAATTCAAATTGTCAGGGTTAAATTAAGAGCCGGGTCACGACTGCACCTGACCAAACCTAAGGAGGACCGTACGGTTTATCAAAGAACTTACCTAACGAATTTTACCTTGTGTTTGGTGGTTTCGGCAAATCTGCCCGCCTCAAAAATTGGACCCTCGTCAAGATGCCGTGTCAGACCACACGACTATCGTCCAAGGATCGGATCGTGCAGTGCTGCCGAGGTATCGCGTCTCGATCGGTCGGGCCCGCAGAATCACACCGTCCGATCCCGGTTCGATAGTCTGCGTCAACCTTCAATGATCCGGCATCAATCTTGAGGGTCCCTGTTCGGGCGCCAACTGTGGAAACAAAGAAATTGATATGAGGCCGGGAAGCCCAAAGGAAACACACCAACACAGGTTACAAAGGACATACAAAGTGCTTTATTCAAAAGCTACAACAATTACCAAAAAGTCAATTGACAAACGGATAGCTATTCGGCTCTCAGAGTAACAGAACGAACTTTCAACGATAGTTCACTGCGTTAGTGTGAGAGACCGTACATTTGGATACTCATGTTTTTATACTTTTTATCCAGTCCTGGCCAACCCCCTCACGGGTTAACCATTCTTAGGACCAGGCCTAGAGTTCGTTGCCAGGTCGATCCCATAATGTATGCATTTCGATCAGTTTCGCTGACACAGTTGTTCATTTACACATAGGTCAGGGATAGGACAAGGTCTCAGTTCGCGACCCTAACAAGTGGCCTGCAGGCATATTATTCATTCATGTATGCGGAGGTCACAACGGCCAAAATCCCACTCGAAATGTCATTCGGCCTCCATTTTGATGTTCAGGGTGACTTCCACATTGCAATAGAACCTAAAATGGCGGCTAAATCCAAGATGGCGATTTACACAGTACACTAAGGTCAAGACCTTGCCGCGGAATCTATTTACACGATTTTTTTAGACAACTTGGCGTAGGCCAACACACATTCAAACAATGCGATAGGAGGTATAATATTATTTCGATTCCGACACTGGGAGGACCCACACGGCCAATTCACATGTAGTACTCCCCGCGCACCCCTGAAATACACGTGCCCTGATGGAATCGCGTGTGATACTTCCCGTGCACCCCGGAAATACACGTACCCTGCTGAATTTGCATGTGATACATCCCGCGCACCCCTGGAATACACGTGCCCTGATGGATTCGCGTGTATTACTTCACGCGCACCCCTGATGTACACGTACCCAGGACATTCGCGTGTGAAACTTCCCGCGAACCACTGAAATACACGTTCCCTGCTTGGCGTTTGCTGTTTGGCTGCCCTGTGAACTGGTCCAGGGTTAGCGCAGACATTTGCGATGAATTGGGAATTTTTATGGCTTTTCCTTGCACGAGGGTGTTCTTGGGGGCATAACTGGCGCTGCTGCAGGGTCGATGCGCCACTCTGTGCCACGGCTGGTTTTGGAGGCTAAAATCCATGAATACGCTGTGCGGTGAAATGGATTTTTTCGCACGCGGCTGGCGCAGTGTATCGCACGGGGACACTGTGCGCCAGCCGCGTGCGCCACTTTTGTGCGAAATTCTATGAATTACCCTGTATATTGTTCGCCCCCCACATTCAAATTATGAGGTGTAGCGCTTTGAATCCAGCAGAATTAATGCCATTGCCCGGGGATAACAATAATGAGACTGAATCGCCTCCCCATGATTGTTTAATGGTTACTGTGGAAGAAACAAAAGGGAGAATTGACTTGAGTGATACTCCATTAAAAGAACCAGTTGGAGAGCTGTTTTGTGACGGCTCCTGCTTTAAATTACCTGACGGCACTTCGACTGCCGTGTACGCTGCCACCACGTTACAAAGCGTTCTGGAGAGTAAAAGAATCCCATACAACTCTGCCCAAGCAGCAGAAATAATCGCCTTAACAAGGTTATGTGAAATTTCAGAAAACTTGACTGTTAATATTTACACTGATAGCCAGTATGCTTTTGGTGTGGTTCATAACTTTGGCCAACTGTGGGCCGAGAGAGGGTTTCTAACATCACATGGGGTTAGAATCCAGCATGGCCCTTTGATTGTACGATTACTGTCTGCACTTACGTGTCCAAAGCACCTGGCGATAGTGAAATGCGAGGGACATAAGAAGGTGACATGCAAAGTGGGAGAAGTAAACGCATTTGCAGACAAAATTGCAAAACAAACTGCCAATGATATGAATACAAAAATGTTAACAGTGCAATCGGAGGAAGTGCCCTGTATGATAGAAAACGGAACTGTAACTGTTAAAGAGATGCAGGCGGAAGCTACTGCCGATGAAATCCACGGGTGGGCCAAGGGCTCTGCAGAATTGGATGTGGAGGGTTGTTGGGTAGACAGGAAGAGCGGGAATTGGATGTCAACAAATGCTTATGTGAATGCAATGGTTACGATGGCTCACAGTCCCACTCACATCTGTGCGAAGAAAATAGTTCAACATTTAGCTACAGTCTGGGAAAATCGACTCATAAAAAAGAATGCCGAGAGGTTGGTACAAAATTACATAACGTGTCTACAAAACAATGTGGGGAAGGGAACGGTGACTCCAACGGGAAGTTTCGGACCTCCCTCTATGCCATTTGAAGTGATCCACTTTGACTTCATAGAAATGGAGAGATTCCAAAACCTAAAATATGTTTTAGTGATCATATGTGCATTCAGCAAATGGGTGGAAGCATATCCATTAAAAGACTGCACAGCCATGAGCACAGCGAAAGTAATGCTAAAAGAGTATTTCTTCTCGCTTCGGTCTGCCCCGCGTCATATGGATGGACAATGGTCCGCATTTTGTAGGTGCAGTAATATTACATATTTGTGCAGGGTTACAGATTGACAAGTGATTCCATAGTCCCAGACATCCCATGAGTGCCGGGCTTATTGAACGTCACAAGGGCATTCTAAAATCCAAAATAAGTAAAATCTGCGCAGGCAGCAAGCTAAGTTGGGTAGATGCATTGCCGATAGCACTACTCTTTATGCGAACATCTGCGCAGGCCAGAACTGGGCTCTCCCCATATGAGATCATAATGGGGAGACCGGGGAATGTGTGGTGTGCACCGCAGCTAAAGAGAATGAGAGAGGTAGAGCATCCTGTACTCAGCATTTATTGTGATTTGTTAGTAAAAAAACTGCGTTTGATTCATCAGCAGGTGCAGGAGGCATTACCGGTGCGATACACTGGCCCAGGACATGCATTGGAGCCAGGGACCTGGGTGCTGATCCAAAATTACTAAAGGAAAACATCACTGGCACCCAGGTGGCGTGGGCCCTACCAAGTACTTTTGACCACGCAGACAGCGATACGAGTCGATGGACGGAAAGCGTGGATCCACTCCACGCACGTAAAGAAAGTTCCACCACCATTTGATGCTTCAATTGACCAGAGAAAAGACCAGAAAGAGACAGCAGCGGTCCCAGGAGCGAAAAGTGCCATTGCCACTTGTTTGCCACAAAAGCTGCCTGATCTTGAAACAAAGCCACCTGGTGAGATTTGCCATAAAAAAGGGAGGGCAAAGAGTGCCCCAACGTTGTCCAGCAGATTCTGCATCACTGCTGGCCGACAATAAGCGCATACCTCTGTGGCATCCACCATCTTCTGTTGTGCCACAGCCTGCATCGACGACAGGGGGGCACCCATCAACATCTGCCATTGGGCCCCAGGCTGACTCCAAGCTCGAAATTGGAAGTGCACCCGCACTATTTACTGATCACACGATACCGGGAGAAAGTCGGTATAACCTGCGGAGCAGAAATCGAGAGTGATCACATCCTCATCCTTTTGTGATTTTATTGCCTCTGTTCCTATTTTCGGATGAAGTGGGAACCGGAGGCCTAGAGGAGGGTGGCTTAAGAGTTGTGCAAGTTAGACGGCTCAAATAGATGCAACTCCTCAGTGCTAAATCCATGTGTCAGGAACCCGAGTGAACAAGCGGGGCGCACGTGGTACAAAGGCAACTGCTCTGAAATTCTAGAGCAATGTGCAAATGCACAGGAATCTTACCAATCAGACAAGCTATCCAGGTTGAATGAGAACTGGCATGAAAGGATTGTAGACATTTATCGAACTCTCTGACATCCCAACAAGTGCAGCAACAGGAGATATTCACAACGAACACGACGAGAGCAGAACGACGAGAGAAGATGCCAGAGCCAGCCAATGCCTCCTTCTGCACCAATGCTGATAGTGAGTTTGACGCAGTATATAGAAAGGGAAAAGGACATGGTCGATAAAATGTATGCTGGGTCTCACCATAATAATGTGCCTAATGAGTATACTAGCCCCAGTATTGACCATATCTGCACTATGGTACCTAGAAGAAATGCACCCTTTTGAAGTACTTTTGCCTATTGTAAATCTTTCCACAACAGAAAGCCCAGTTCATGTGGTTTCCTATACCTTGTCCCCAATGGAAGAGAGACATAGGGAAGTATATGGGAACAACACATTGTTATTGATAATGAACATGACACATTCAATAATTGTTGGGTCTGTGCCCATTTGCGGCAACATGGCAGAAAGGGAATAGGATGGTATGTACAGCCTCTGCCATTGACTTCTGCATGCTATGCTTCTCTCTCAGAGTGCTTTGTATTATGGGAAATGGAACGAAACTGAAACAGGTCAACTAGACAAGACAAATATGAATGAATTCGAAGAAGTGATTATGAAACCGGTGGGTTGTTCCATTTTCCATAAAGCACGATTGATTACACCAGCAATAATGCCCCAAGATAGATTGTCTGTGCCCTATAAATCATCTGTGATTACGTTTCACATGAGACCAGAGGGGAATAAGGATGCAGAGCCCCCTTCCTATACTGTGAATTATAATCCACGTTCTGTCCCTTTCTGTTTAAAGAAAAAGGGGTCCTTTCAGGTGGGGACATTCATTAGATGCAAAAATAGCATTCCTTGACAAAGAAGTAGAACCAATATATGTGGGGGATCCTGTGTACTTTATATGCAGAGAAAACGCATATCCTTGGTTACCTAGGAACTGGGGGCGCACTTGTTATTTAGGCTTCCTGTTTCCTGGGGTATTTCTATCAAACACAGCATATATAGCCAAACTAACAAGATCACGACCTGGCCGGAATATTGAGGGAGGGTTGGTTGCGGAAGATATAGCAAAATCATTCATACCATTTTGGGGGCAGGCGATAAACTCTTACAACATAAGACGACTGTCCAGAATACTGGAAGAAACAATAAATGGAACGACCGCATATTGTATAACATGACTCTAGAAGAAAAGGTTATTAGGTTGATGTCACTGCAAAATAGAATGGCCCTTGATATAATCTTAGTTGATCGCGGTGGTGTTTGCAAAATCGTGGGATCAGCGTGTTGCGTATTTGTAGGTGACTCCTCCCACGATGTTCGAAGCGATAAGAAAATTGCATGTATTAAGTTCTGACCTTAACCCTCCTGAGAAAGGTTGGGAGTTAAACATAAGCTCCTGATTCTGGGAAGTATTACGGTCCTGGGGATGGAAGCTGTTCGCAGTCTTAGTTGCAATTGCGGAAATATTTGTAACATGTTGCTGTTGCATACACTGTCTCCCCATAGTATGCACAGAAATCAGTGAGGAATGTGTTCAAGTGGTGAAACGAAAACCCATTACGAGACAGAACGCCCACAATGATCATGAATCCAAAACAGTTAAAGAGTTCATGGCAATTAATATCGATGATGAAGAAGGAGAAAGCATATATGAGTCAGAGTTTGAATCAGAGTCTGAATCCAGCCAAACACGTGGCCAAGTGAGGATGCAATGTATGGGTGAGGCGTTTGACATACGGCCAAGAGGAGGGTTTGTCAGTCTAGAAAAAACCCAAGCACCCTTAAGGCGGAAAGAAATGCCTGATAATTGGTTGGCCGAAGATCAACCGCCTCATTCAAAGTATAAAGAATATATACTCATTACTTATTAGGTAGCTATTAGTCTAACCAGAGTGCGGCCCTTTTAAAATAAGCCATCTTGTTTTCTCTATGTTTCTCTTTAACATCACCACTTTGCCTCATGTAAAACTGCTTTGCTGTAGATATTGTGCTGCTCCAATGATCCAAGGTTATTAAAGACATGTTGAAGCATTGCAAGAAGAGTCAGGCAGAAAGGCCTGTTTTCCTCCTTCACATATCCTTGAAGGCAGAGAGCAAGGCATTCTTATAAGTACACGGATGCCAGCAAGTCTCCCTAAAAGAACAGCAAAGTACGAAGCTATTAATAAAAAGGGTTGAATTATGTTCTCTTCTACGGCCCCCCTTAATTGGGCCCCACGAGGCCCAGAGAGCAAGTTGACCTCCAGGGTACAAATAGAAACCAGGAGATAGCAAAACCTGGAATGTTCCATTCTCCTATGCGCAGCTTGTTCATGAAAACAGAAGCACTGTGTTCTATTAAATAAAGAATGGTGTCTGTAAAATTAAGATTGCAAACTGTTGCTAAATGTAGCGGCCGGCGGTGTCAAATTCGTCACTATGGTCAATCATCGTTTCCGAATCAAAGAGAATTAAGTTAAGGGCGACATCAAGTGTGTCATTTCTGATTGCCTGATTGTATGAGGCTCATTTTGTATATATGTAACTGATGTACGTTGTTCGCTCGCTTGCGTTCCCCGAAGTCTGTCAGACACACATTGAGGGGGCGAAGGACCATTTGGCCAACTGAGACTATTTTGTATTGCAATAAACCCTAGATGTTGGGAATACAACCTCGTGTCTGGCGTATCCATTCGTGTGTGGTGATTGTGCCTTGTTTCCACAGCCCTCAGGGGCCCCTTCAGTTCCTCCTCAGCATCAATTGCACACCCCAGCAACATCCCCCTCAGGGACTTCAACTTCCGGGAGACCCCACCATCTAAACACCTATGCGATCCACTGCACTCCGACTCGTGCAACCTCAACAAATCATCCTCTCTCAATCCACACAGTAGGGCACACTCTCGACCTTATATTTACACCTCTAGCACTCATCTCATGCCGACCCCATCCCACTTGACTGATCAGACCACCTGGCAATCCCTCTGACCGTGCAACACTACAAACAGTCCCATAAGGGACAGGCTACATGACCTGAGATCACAGACCGCTTCTTCAAACACTTTCCTGTGGACCTCCTTGAGCCAGCTCTGGCCACCGTCCCCTCCACCGGACATGCTTCGGCCCTCCTCAAAACCTTCTCTGTTGCCACCAATGATCTGGTTAGCACCCGCACACCGCTAAAAACGACACAGATTAAGGCCACACCATCTTACCCCTGCTACACTTCTGACCTCAGAGCCAACAAAAGGGCAATGAGGCGGGTGGAAAAACAGTGGCGTAAACACCGCCATCCAGAGGATCTCTTCTCATGCAAAACCCTGTGAACCTTGCACAAAAAGATGATTACTGATGCAAAATCAGCTTATTATGCCACCTCAATTGAGGGTGCCCCCAACAGGAGCAGAACCCTCTTCGACATTATCAGACACTGCGCCTGGTCTACTCTGGACCTGGACCCCGAGGTCCCGACTTAGCAGGAGAAATGCAATAGCATTAACAGCTACTTCATCAATAAAATTGCCAAAATCAGGGATTTTATTGACTCTGCAAAGGCCTTCAATGAGCCACCCCGCACCAGAAACTCCCCCCGTGGTCAGACTTTACCCCTGTCACCATTAATGAACTCTCTTGCACCATTGCATCCATCAAACCCACAGTCTACTTAGACGATCCAAGGCCACGCCCTCAAATCACTCCTTAATATAATATCATCCATGCCTCTCTCGCTGAAGGAGATCTGTTGATACATCTTCAGGTAGCCAGGAGATAGTAAAAGGCTGTCTTGCTGCTTCAGAGCTTTACCTTGTAACTCATACTGGAATTTTTACCAACATAGCTGATCTCCTCGCACCAGCTAAATGGGTAAGGCAGCGGTCTCAACCTTCTGAACCTTGGATTGCTGCTACTCTGAAAAACCTATGCCTGGAAAAGAGACAGGGAGAACATAAATGGAGGAATGGCTATAGCGAGCCTGACCGTATGCTGCTGCGGCAGGTAACGCTTGCCTTTCATAAAGCTGTGGTGGCTGCTAAAAGCAAATATTTCTCTGGGAAATTAAAGGTAGTCCTTAACCAGCCGAAAGAGCTCTTTTACCTGGTACAGTCACTGCACTGCCCTGCAGCCGCACACACTGACGTCACACCATCTCAGGAGCTATGTGACTCCCTCTCCAAACACTTTGTAAAAAATAATTGCTACTATCCGGAATCCTATCTCACTTTTAGCTCCGGGTACGATTACAGCATCGCCCGCTGCTATGGTACCCCCTCCCCAGAGAAACGTGGGCTCTGTTTCCACTGTTTACGATCAAAGACATGAATAAAGCCGCTCTTGGGCTGAAGTCTGCTTCTGTGTTAGACCCCATCCCTTTAACTGTCCTGAAGGCGATTCTGCCGGAGATTGCCCCTTTCCTCACTCAGGCAGTTAACCCTTCGTGCCAATCTGGTACTATTGAAAGATGCTTTGGTGACACCATTGTTAAGAAAACATTCACTCGATCCATCCTGTCCATCTAACTTTCGCCCTATCGCACTCCTTCCCTTCTTGATGAAACTTTTGGAACCTCTGGTATCACCTCTGTTGGGATCGTTTTTTAAAAAATTCCAATTTTTTTTAACTCCTTTCCAGTCTGGTGTCCTCCTCAGGCGGGGCACTGAAAGCATGCTGGTCTCGGTGGTCGATGACCTGGCCTGGCTCGTATTTCAGATCACGGTGGGTTGGGAGCGCTGGTGTTGTTAGACGTCTCAGCTGCTTTTGACACGGTCGATCATTCCACCCTGCTGGCCCAGCTGGCGGAAGCGGAGATCACTGGTCAGGTGCTTTCTTGGTTCTCTTCCTTTCTTGAGGGACGTACACAGACTCTTTGTCTTCTCCCCTTTTGTTCAGTTCCTGCCTCTCTTTCCTGTGGGGTTTCTCAGAGCTCTGCCCTGTCCCCAACTTTGTTTAATGTCTACATCCAGCCGTTGCTTAGGCTCATCCACTCCCATGACCTTAGGTGCTACTCCTATGCTGATGATATGCAAATCTTGGTGCGACTCGAACAGATGCGCCTGCATCCTGCCTCTCAGATGGGAGGAGGGGTGCCTTGAGGAAGTGGGGAGGTGGATAGGCCAAACCTGGCTTCAGCTGAATGGGGATAAAGCCGAGATCCTGGTGGTGGGTTCTTCTTCTGCTTCTATGGACCCTTCTTTTTGGCCTAGCTCTTTTTGTGTGTGACACAGTCCAGCGTTGGTTGTCAAAAATCTGTGGGTGAAAATCTCTTCCTCCTTATCACTAGATATGCAAATTGTAGCAGTTTGTAAGTCAGGTTACTTCCAACTGAGGACTCTTCAGAGGGTCCTGCCTTTAATTCCCCTGCAGTTCCATTCACCGGTGGTGACAGCACTGGTTTTGAACACAATTGACTACTATAACTCCCTCTGTCTGGATCAGCATCTGTATTAAATCCATTGTCTACAAGTCTTGCACAATTCAGCAGCGGGGCTTGTGGTTCGTGTCCCTAATCGCACACCTATGTCCCCCATATTGCGCCAGCTTCACTGGTTACCAGTGATCAAAAGGGTCCAGTTTAAAGCCCTGTGTATTGTTCACCAGGCTTTCTATGTTTCTGGCCCAGAATACCTAAGGGATAAGTTCCAGACTAATGTCCGGAATCGGCCCTTAAGGTCTCTGGCCTCATGTGGAATTTTGGTTGCACGGGTGCGCCTCCCACGGGTGCGCCTCTCCCGGGATGGAGGGCAGGCTTTTTCAGTGGCTGCTGAGGATCTATGGAATGGGCTGACACTTTTTCCTCCGGAGATCTTCGGATCATTTTCCCTTCTGTAGGCAGTTGAAGACATATCTCTTTCAATAAAGTATTTTTTTTTAAGTTGCATTACTAATGGTGGCCTCTGCATCAGCACCATGATGCCTTTTGGCAAACAAGTGCTTTATAAATTCATCATCACAAAGCAGTCTGCAACGGAACCCCATCTTACCTGGCAACCAAACTCCGTATTTCAGGAGGGTCCCGCACCTCCCGCAGCTCGACCATGAAAGGTTTAGTCCATGTTTACCTGTAAGGAAAGGACCAGAAAGTGATCCTTCTCCTGCTATGCTCCATCCCTCTTGAACTCACTTCCCCTGGAGGCCCCTACTGCCCCTTCCATCAGCAGTTCTGCAGAATCGTGAAGACATGGCTCTTTCATCGATTCCTCCCCAGGAATGAAACCCTGGCAGTCTCCCACCGTACTGTGTTACTGTTAGAACCGCTAGCTCGACGTTAGCCTCTGGCTTCTCCTGAACTCCGTAAAGTGCTCCTATGCCTACGGACCAGGTTCGCTTTATAAATAACATAAATAAAGCAGGCAGACTCCACAGGAATCCATTTTAAATGCTGCCTGCCATGCACAAATAGCAGGCAGCTTCTGCACAATGTGAAGAATGACATGTGAAAAGGTGGTTCCACCTGCATCGTACTCCTTTTGCACTTCGTAGTGCAAATCACGAGAATCGCAACAGTTACCTGTTTGCACCTGAGTACAAATGGTGCTGTGGCGCTGCCCCTTTTACAGGGACGCGCACGCGGCGGTGTGAAATTGCACGCTGCCACGTGCAGCATAAATAAAGGGGGCGTTCGCGGATGCAGACAGAACGACTGGGAAGCCCGAACACCAAGGATGTGTGTGGTGTGGTCCTTGCCAGCGTTGGGGGCTTACGGGCATCGCATGGGGGGGGTCTGGACAAACCCCCAACAGTGGCGACGGGTGGATGATGATGCCTGGGCACGGCAGTGACGAATTTGCATAATTTTTCCCTGAAACGGAATCAACGGACATTTCGTTTCGTGCTGTGGCCGTGCATCGCACACGCAGCTGGCGGCCATTTTGTCAATGAGGCCGTGGAACTTCACTGAGCTCCGGTTTGGGCGGTGAGGGGCATCTAGGCCTAATTTTTGGACACACTGCTAGCAGGCAGTTATACCTGCATGCCCATGCCCGATTTTCTTTTTTTTCAAAACTTGGGTCTCCTACGTCGAGTGTAAGCAAGGAGAGGGGCTATAATGGCTAGGCCTGCATAGCCCAGTTCTCTTTCTTGGCTCAATTTTTGGGACTCCTACACCTACTGGGTGCTACTACAGCTGGGTTTAAGTTGCTTCTTCATCCCCTTCATCATCAAGCTGGTGAGGCTTCTTCTTCATCCTCTTCATCATCAGTGAGGACTGCTGCAGTGGTGGACCCTACATTTTTGTTCTTCTTCTGGTTCTTCGTCATGTCCAGTTGCTGTGTAGGCGCATGAGGCAGCCTGGAGAAGGAGGCATTGCACCACCATCATCATCTTCCCCCAGGTTGGACTGTTCATTTTACTGGGTGGGGCATCTGAACTGTGCTGTGGTGGTGGGTGATTCAGTTGCGGCCCCCAAGGTCCAAGGTGGGGGTGCCTGTGCGCTCAAACCCATGAGTGACTCTGAGGATCAAGATGGTGGGCTCCCAGCAGCCCAACAGCTCCCCCAGGACGGCGGACAAGCAGCGGCTCAACAGCAAGCCCTTCTAGCTCCAGCAGGGGGTCAGGTCCCAGTGCCTCCGGTGCAACCACAGATTGCGGCTCCACAACAACTCCCTCAAGCTCAAGCAGGTGGTCAAGCTCTGTTGCCTCAGGCGCCACTGGTGGTACAGCAGATTGCTCAGCAAGGGCCTCCCATCAATGCCCAGGCACGTGCCCAGGCGGCCTGCAGCCCATCCCTGAGTTTGACGTATCGGGCCCGCCATCCAGCATTGGGCCCAGATGGAAGAGGTGGGTCGACCGCCTCGACATGTACTTTAGGGCTGCACATGTGACAGATGATGACAGCAGGCTGGTAACTATGCTGTATTCGGCGGGACCTTCGGTCCAAGAGATTTTTGAGGCGCTTCCACCAGGAGATGGCTCCTATGACGCAGCAAAGACTGCCCTCCAGGCTCACTTTCTACCTCTCGCCAACTCGGACTATGAAAGGTTTGTGATGCTGTTGGCAAAACAAAAGGAAGATGAGACGCTGGACACCTTTTATGGATGCCTGCGTCGCCTCTCGCTGGCATGCGCGTGGGGAGACGCAGAGGACATGATACGAACTATGCTGATCCAGGCGTGCTCCTCGGGCAAACTCAGAAGGCAGGTCCTGAGAGAGCCGGGAATCACTCTGCCCGCATCCTCGAGCTGGGCCGGTGCCATGAGGTGGCGGAGGCTCGGGAAGCCAGGATGGAGGTGGGGTCCCGCTCAGTCAAGTCTGAGGAGGTATGAGCCATGTGGCGGGGTGGCAGAGGATTTAGAAGACCTGGGGCAGGTCCCCGTGACAGAGCAGGAAGAGCGGGTGAATGGTGCCAGAAATGTGGGTATGATCTTCCTCACCCAACTGAGTGTCCAGCGGCGGGGGGACATGTGGTAGGTGCGGACTGCCTGACCATTTCTCAAGAGTGTGCAAGGCAGCCCTGCCCGTGATGGTGCCGAGAGGCCCGGCCTGGGTTTCAGCGCAAAAACCGCCCGCCAAATGTGGCTCAGGTGGACCAGAGCGAGGAAGATGCCCAGGTGGAGGAGGCAGAGGAGGAAGAGGAAGAAAACATTTTCTTTGTCTCCAGTGTGGGAATCCTGAGAGGGAAGAACCAGAGACAACCGAGGTGCATGGTGGAGGTCAACAACTCACCAGTCCCGGTCCTGGTAGATACGGGGGCATCGGTCAACGTGATGGCCCGGGGGCATTATGATGCCATGGACTCGCCCCCCCAAGCTACTCACACCGAAAGCTCGCATATTTGCGTTTGGGGGACTGGAACTGATCCCACTGGATGGGGCCTTTGTGGTGAAAGTGGAGCGCGTGGGCTCGCAGATCAAGGCCCGATTCTACGTAACGCCAGTAAGCAATAACACTCTGCTGAGCTGTGTCGCCTTGAGGCTCTCGGAATTGTCAGCTTCGCGTACTCGGCGTACCTCGAGGACATTAACGACCTGCTCGAGAAGTATGCCACTCTCTTCAATGGAATTGGACAGATGGCTGGTGACCCCGTGAGGTTGCATATTGATGATTCTGTGCAGCCCATTGCCCTGAAACACCGTAGAGTGCCGTTCCATCTCCGTGAACAGGTGGACAAGGAACTGGACAACCTGGTGGACCTCGACATCATTGAGAAAGTGGAGGGCCCGACCCCCTGGGTGTCCCCGATTGTCGTGGCAAGGAAGCCCAAGCAACCTGACTCTGTCCGCATCTGTGTAGATATGAGGCTGCCAAACAAGGCCATTAAGAGGGAGAGGCATCTTACCCCTACTATCGATGACATTATTGCGGAAGTGCAGGGAGCTCGCTTCTTTTCCAAACTGGACCTCCGGGTGGGCTGCCATCAGGTGGTCCTCCATCCTGAATCGAGGAACATCACCACATTCACCACCCACCGGGGACTATACCGCCACAAAAGACTAAGCTTCGGAGTGTCCTCGGCAGCGGAAGTCTTATTCCTGCGCCCCTCCATCGAATTCTTTGGATTCGTATTCAAAGAGGGAGGGGTATCGCCAGACCCCAAGAAGGTCCAGGACATCAAGAAGGCGCAGCCGCCCGAGTCAGTGTCAGATGTGAGGAGCTTCCTCGGTATGGTCACTTACTGTGGGCGTTTCATTCAAAACCTCGCCTCCAGGTCTGAACCTCTCAGGGCGCTAACCAAGAAGGAATCCACCTGGCACTGTGGCCCACTTGAGCAGGTGGCGTTCGAGGACATCAAAGGTGCGCTGGTGGCTGAGGACACAATGGCATTTTTCGATCCTGCATTGCCATTGGAGATCATCGTGGATGCCAGTCCGTTTGGCCTGGGCGCCATACTGACTCAGATAGATCGTGACGGGGTGTCCGGCCAGTGGCATACCCCAGCAAGGCACTGTCCGAGACCGAGCAAAGGTATTCACAGATTGAGCGTGAGGCACTGGCAGTTCTCTGGGGCTGTAGGCACTTCTGGCTCTATGTCCTGGGACGGCTGTTGATGGTCGTGACTGACCATAAGCCCTTGCTTCCCATTCTGGCAGGGTCATCATCGAAGCCACCTGCAAGGATCGAGAGGTGGATGCTTGCTCTTTTAGAGTATGGAGTTACCTTGGTGTACAGGCCGGGGGCCAACAACGCAGCAGACTATCTCTCCCGGCACCCGGGAGTGCGTGGGAGAGTAGAATATGACACCTGTTCGGAGGAGGCTGATGATCATATCCAAATGGTGGTGGAGGCAGCCACCCCCAACGCCATGCCCCTGGTGTAGCTAGAGGCTGCGGCTGCCGAGGATGAATGAGTTCAAATCCTAAAGCATTCCATGCAATAGGGGTCTTGGAAGTCAGTGCTAGAATCCTTGGCAGGGCGGACTCAGGAGGCTAAGACCGGACTGGAGCAGCTGTGGAAGGTCAGGGAGGAACTGTCATTCTCAGCGTCGGGCCTGCTGCTCCGAGGTGACCGGATAGTAGTCCCTCAGTCGAAGGTGAAGGATGTGATCAATCTAGCCCACCATGGACACCAGGGCGCTGCGAAGACCAAGGCCAGGCTGCGGCGGAAGGTTTGGTTCCCGGAACTCGGAAGGTCGACGACTTTGTGGCAGCCTGCGTCTGGTGTCAAGTGCCATCCCCATTACAGAGGGAACCTGCCATTGAGGCGATGCCCCGAGGCATGCGACCTTGGGAGGTGATCCATGCAGACTTTGGATTGACGACCATGGGCACCCACTTCCTGATAATGGTCAACGAGTACTCGAGGTATCCAGAGGTGGAGTTTGTGGAGTCT
This sequence comes from Ambystoma mexicanum, assembly GCF_040938575.1. Classification (NCBI taxonomy): domain Eukaryota; kingdom Metazoa; phylum Chordata; class Amphibia; order Caudata; family Ambystomatidae; genus Ambystoma; species Ambystoma mexicanum. The sequence goes on along the minus strand of NC_090931.1, from coordinate 1,530,997,388 downwards.
GTGGCGTTCGAACATGTGGTGGTGGCCGTGGAGAAAGTGTTTGCGGCCCATGGGTTCCCCCATATGCTATGCTCAGATAACGGGGCACCCTTCCAGAGTGAGCGGTTCTCAGAGCTGATGGAGAGCTGCGGAGTACAACACCGGAAGATAACTCTGTTGTGGCCCAGGGCGAATGGAGAAGCTGAAAGGCTAATGCGGACACTCAACATGACTTTCAGGATCGCCCAAGGACAGGGACAGTCCCTCCAGAGAGCTCTTTATCAGTTTCTGCGGGTGTAGTGCACCACTCTGCACGCATCAACGGGGGTGGCTCCGGCAGAGGCGTTGTTCAGGCGCTGCCCTCGGGGTCTGCTGCCTGAGGTTGGGGAGAAGGAGCTGGGGGTGATTGACAACCAAAAGGTCGAGGTGGACCGGCGGGTGAGGATCGAGCAAGAAAACTTGTGAAGGGGGCTTTGCCCGCAGCGGCTGGAGCCCGGGGACAAAGTACTCATCCGCAACCGACACCCCCACGGGAAACTCTCCCTCCCCTATGAGCCGGAGCCGTTGGACGTTGTGGCCGTCAAGGGGTCCATGGTCACTGCCTCTGACGGCAGGTCTGCCATCACCAGGAATGTCAGCTTCTTTAAGAAGCTATGGGATCCTAGGACCGAACCACCTCTGGAACCGGACTTGGTGGAGGTGTCGGACGATGGAGGAGGTCTTCCCAGCACACCAGAGTCCCCTGTCCGGGGGGCATCTGCGGAAAGACTACCTATGCCGGAGGTAAGCGGGAGGTACCCCCAGAGGGCTGGGCGAGGGAAACCCGCTTACCTCAGCGATTACGTGCTGGGACAATTGTCTGATCAACCCGAGTCCGGGGATTGTTGAGTAAGGGGACCCGAGTGGTTGATAATAAAGGGGCCAGTTGGGGAAACTGTATTGATCGGTTGTATTAATAGTTTTGTGTGGTTTGCAGTGTGTATCATTATAGTATTTTGTGTGTCCTCCCAAAAAAGGAGGAGTGTGGCGCTGCCCCTTTTACAGGGACGCGCACGCGGCGGCGTGACGTTGCACGCCGCCGCGTGCAGCATAAAGGGGGCGTTCCTGGACGCAGACAGAGCGACCGGGAAGTCCGAACAGCAAGGACGTGTGTGGTGTGGTCCTTGCCAGAGTTGGGGGCTTACGGGCATCGCATGGGGGGGGGGTCTGGACAAACCCCCAACAGGTGCAGGGCCAGCCGTGCATTTAACACCACTTCACTACTTCACTAAATGACACTGCGGTGGGTTTTTAGGACAGCACATTATTCAGAAATGTTCTTCTCCCCGAAAAGTAATCTGCCCAGGATCACACAATGCATGCATGCGAGTCAGGCAGAGCTTTTTCATACTGAGCCCTCCCCCAGTTGAATTATTGCTAGCAGGACCTTCTTATATGTTCGATTATTCACAATGGTCATCCTGGGCACCCACACCGAGCCTCCGATCCTCTCCCCAACCCAGGGCTGCCAGCCCCATAGTTAAAAGACCAGTGTAAACCCATTAAACAGGTGTCTTATGCACTGCTGGGGCACGGATCACATGGCGTGTGCACGTGACTAAAGCCTGCTCTGATGATTGGTGGCTCGTGTTCTGAGGAGTAGTGGCACCGGCTCTGCGCAGCCTCAGTGCACTGCTCTGGCCCGGATCACTCTCTGCAGGGCAGAGCCCCATCGCTTTCCTGGTGGATGTTGCTCAGTAGAAGATCACGGGGAGAAATCCATCCACGATCACCGAGAGGAGATGGCTGGCCAAGGTCCAGATGAGGTGAGTTCCCCTTGTGGTGAGAAGTCACTGCTGCCACCTGGACCCATGTCCCGAGGCTCACCTGCAGCCATCCCTGGTATTTTATCCAACGGCGCTTTGCATTCTGGGAGTTGTGGTTTAGTGTGCAGGGTTAACCCTGGTCCTGTAAGAGCTGCACTATAATTCACACACGTGACCTCTGAACTGTCAGGACTGGCTGAAGGCGTCATGGGGCCAGTTGCCAGCTGTTCAGCGCTCATGTTTGAATTATTCAAGAGAAAGTGTTATTATTTCAGCGCCCAGAGGCCTCCGGGCAAAGTGTGCTTAACAAATGTCTAAATAAATAAATACACTTGGGTGCTTCCATCAGAAGCAATGTGCGTAGGCCATGAGAGCGCAGAGCCCGTCGCTTCTGCACATGGTGGAGTAGCCACAGGTGCCACCCCCTCCCCCTAGTGATGAAATGCTGGTTCACGATGGGGAATTATGGCAGGCATTTGACATTATAAATGTTTGAGGATAACTTCAAAAAGCAGGCCCTTGTTTAGCCCAAGTTAGAGTGAAACGAGTCACGTGAGGGGTCCCCGGGAATGTGTGGAGGAGCCTGGGCACGCGTGACTAGATTCTGCAGCCCGGGCTTGCAGTTCATGATTTAAGTTGTCCTCTTGTTGATTCAGGAATGCAAGGGCAATGCACGGCTTCATGGCCTCCCCAGTCCTGTCATGGGATGGATGGAAGTTTCAAGCACAAACTCAGCTGGAAAGAAATGGAGTGGTGTACCTCAGGGAGGCGCTGCCAGGGTTAAAAGTAGGGTGCGTGGGTAGCGGAGAATCCGGGAGAGAGGCCAACACCAGAGAGGGGGACAGGGTTGAGTGGAGCGATCAGTGATTGGCGAGATGTTCTTTGAGAAGTAATGTCTTCAGGTCCTTCCTGAAGGGTAGGATGGAGGGAACCAGGGAACCCAGACTGTAGGGGTCACAGAGGCCGCTGGGCTCTTCAGGTCCTTCCTGAAGGGTAGCATGAGGGGACCAGGGCCAACTATGAAACCCAGACTGTAGGGGGTCACAGAGGCCGCTGGGCTCCAGGGTCTTCAGGTCCTTCCTGAAGGGTAGCATGAGGGGACCAGGGCCAACTATGAAACCCAGACTGTAGGGGGTCACAGAGTCTGCCGGGCTCCAGGGTCTTCAGGTCCTTCCTGAAGTGTAGCTTGGAGGGTGCCAGGAAACCGACTGTAGGGCTCACAGAGTCTGCCGGGCTCCAAGGTCTTCAGGTCCTTCCTGAACGGTAGGATGGAGGGACCAGCACTAACTATGAAACCCAGACTTGAGGGGTCACAGAGTCCGCTGGGCTCCAGGGTCTTCAGGTCCTTCCTGAAGGGTAGGATGGAGGGACCAGCACCAACTATGAAACCCAGACTGTAGGGGTCACAGAGTCCGCTGGGCTCCAGGGTCTTCAGGTCCTTCCTGAAGGGTAGGATGGAGGGACCAGCACCAACTATGAAACCCAGACTGTAGGGGTCACAAAGTCAAGTAGAAAATTAGGGCACCTGGTGGAGTCCTGATTTACCCAGGTGGGTACATGTATACATATGAAAAATAATCAGAATGGAAGATCCTACAAGCGGTTGTGTAGTTCTGGATATTTACATTTATTTCAAAACAACACAGAACATTTATAGTGATTCAAAAATTACTTTACAGTACTTTCGATAAGCACGAAAGTTAAAGACAACGGACAAGAGTGATTGTATTTCGTGGTAACACAGGTAAGTGTCAACCTCAGTGATATTGAGGTCAAAACTTCATGTAGGGGCACATTCACAAATGAGGTAGGAAGGACCTACAGTTGGAAGAGGGTGCACCTGGGAAGGAAAGTGGTCCCAGGCGTGGTTCACACAAGGCGTACACAACAGTTTTTACAAAACATACATGAGAGGGGGATGGTACAGTTGTGTCACGGGGGATCGACACGGGTGTGTTTCGGCCAAATCGGGCTTGATTGGAGCCTGTCTGTGTGTTGGCCTTCATCAGGATGGACACCAGTTGCGGTGTAGTCCGTGGTATCTGTGGGTTAGAGAAGGCTGTAAGGATCTTGGAAAGTAGTTGACTAATTCAAGAGAATACTTAATAATGGCTGAGTGGTGCCGTGATGATACATCACGTGGTGTATCAGTGTACAGCTTACCTGCTACTGCAATAGCAGTGGGACGCTGTAGACCATCCTCAAAAGGTTGCTGGATTGCGGGTGCGTAATGCACTTGGAGCCAGCCGTGGTTTCCTGACGGCTGGAGTCTCTCAGGGTCCCGCGAGCCGGACAGGGCCAGAGTGGGTCCCAAATCTGAGAGAAAACAAGGATGGACCATGGAGCGTGAGGCGGTCCAATTTGGTTTAAGTGGTCTATTTGTGATGGATTCTGTGGTGGGATAAGAATGCCATCAGGGGTCTGTTACCCCAATCCTCCGTTGTGGGTGTCCGTGGAGACCCGTGGAGTGAGCTGCCCCTGATGAGGGGTAGGTGTGGAAGTGGTTTTTGGTTCGGCTTTGTGTAATTGGAAGCAACATCTTCTTAAGTATTGACCGTGGTGGTGTCCCTGGAGGCACGTAGGGTGAGCTGGTGTTTATCCTGGTCTGGTCAGGCGCCATGTTCAATCCACTTTAGTGTGACTAGAAGCGGAATGCTTCAGTTGTGCAGAGTCGTGCAGAGTCCATTGCAACAAATGGTGTGAGTGGTGGTGCAAGGACACAGATGTGGCAGTGCTGACCATGTTCTATGGACTGAACATGGTAATCGTGTAGTAGACGGATCTGGGATGCAGTGCTAAAGTGCATTGATCCGTTGGTGCGGCGTCTCAACCATTGGGTCTCTCGCACCTCCGGGGAGCGTTTCACTTACGTGCCCGTCTTCACAGACGCCGCACAAATGGATCGATGCACTTTAGCACTGCATCCCGGATCCGTCTACTACACGACCACCATGTTCAGTCCATAGAACATGGTCAGCACTGCCAAATCTGTGTCCTTGCACCACCACTCACACCATTTGTTGCAATGGGCTCTGCACGACTCTGCACAACTGAAGCATTCCGCTTCTAGTCACACTAAAGTGGATTGAACATGGCACCTGGCCAGACCAGGATAAACACCAGCTCACCCTACGTGCCTCCAGGGACACCACCACGGTCAATACTTAAGAAGATGTCGCTTCCAATAACACGAAGCCGAACCAAACACCACTTCCACACCTACCCCTCATCAGGGGCAGCTCACTCCACGGGTCTCCACAGACACCCACAACTGAGGATTGGGGTAACAGACCCCTGATGGCATTCTTATCCCACCACAGAATCCATCACAAATAGACCACTTAAACCAAATTGGACCGCCTCACGCTTCATGGTCCATCCTTGTTTTCTCTCAGATTTGGGACCCACTCTGGCCCTGTCCGGCTCGCAGGACCCTGAGAGACTCCGGCATTCAGGAAACCACGGCTGGCTCCAAGTGCATTACGCACCCGCAATCCAGCAACCTTTTGAGGATTGTCTACAGCGTCCCACTGCTATTGCGGCAACAGGTAAGCTGTACACTGATACACCACGTGATGTATCATCACGGCACCACTCAGCCATTATTAAGTATTCTCTTGAATTAGTCGACTACCTTCCAAGATCCTTACAGCCTTCTCTAACCCACAGATACCACGGACTACACCGCAATTGGTGTCCATCCTGATGAAGGCCAACACACAGACAGGCTCCAATCAAGCCTGATCTGGCCGAAACACACCCGTGTCGATCCCCCGTGACACAACTGTACCATCCCCCTCTCGTGTATGTTTTGTAAAAACTGTTGTGTACACCTTGTGTGAACCACGCCTGGGACCACTTTCCTTCCCAGGTGCACCCTCTTCCAACTGTAGGTCCTTCCTACCTCATTTGTGAATGTGCCCCTATGTGAAGTTTTGACCTCAATATCACTGAGGTTGACACTTACCTGTGTTACCACGAAATACAATCACTCTTGTCCGTTGTCTTTAACTTTCGTGCTTATCGAAAGTACTGTAAAGTAATTTTGAATCACTATAAATGTTCTGTGTTGTTTTTAAATAAATTGAAATATTCAGAACTACACAACCGCTTGTAGGATCTTCCATCCTGATTATTTTTCATATGTATACATGGGGTCACAGAGTCTGCCAGGCTCCAGGGTCTTCAGGTCCTTCCTGAAGGGTAGAGTGGAGGGACCAGCACCAACTATGAAACCCAGACTGTAGGGGTCACAGAGTCTGCCGGGCTCCGGGGTCTTCATGTCCTTCCTGAACGGTAGGATGGAGGGACCAGCACCAACTATGAAACCCAGACTGTAGGGGTCACAGAGTCTGCTGGACTCCAGGCTCTTCAGGTCCTTCCTGAAGGGTAGCATGGACGGGACCAGGGCCAAGTATGAAACCCAGACTGTAGGGGTCACAGAGTCCGCTGGGCTCCAGGGTCTTCAGGTCGTTCCTGAAGGGTAGGATGGAGGGACCAGCACGAACTATGAAACCCAGACTGTAGGGGTCACAGAGTCTGCTGATTCCAGGGTCTTCAGGTCCTCCATGAAGGGTAGGATGGAGGGGGCCAGGGAACCCAGACTGTAGGGGTCACAGAGTCTGCTGATTCCAGGGTCTTCAGGTCCTACCTGAAGGGTAGGATGGAGGGGGCCAGGGAACCCAGACTGTAGGGGTCACAGAGTCTGCTGATTCCAGGTCCTTCCTGAAGGGTAGGATGGAGGGACATGGGCCAACTATGAAACCCAGACTGTAGGGGTCACAGAGTCTGCTGGGCTCCAGGGTCTTCAGGTCCTTCCTGAATGGTATGATGGAGGTGGCCAGGGCCAAGTATGAAACCCAGACTGTAGGGGTCACAGAGTCTGCTGGGCTCCAGGGTCTTCAGGTCCTTCCTGATGGGTAGGATGGAGGGGACCAGGGTAACTATGAAACCCAGACTGTAGGGGTCACAGAGTCTGCTGGGCTCCAGGGTCTTCAGGTCCTTCCCGAAGGGTAGGATGGAGGGACCAGCACCAACCATGAAACCCAGACTGTAGGGGTCACAGGGTCTGCTGGACTCCAGGGTCTTCAGGTCCTTCCTGAAGGGTAGAGTGGAGGGACCAGCACCAACTATGAAACCCAGACTGTAGGGGTCACAGAGTCTGCTGGGCTCCAGGGTCTTCAGGTCCTCCCTGGAGGGTAGGATGGAGGGGGCCAGGGAACCCAGACTGTAGGGTCACAGAGTCTGCTGGGCTCCAGGGTCTTCAGGTCCTCCCTGGAGGGTAGTATGGAGGGGACCAGGGCCAACTATGAATCCAAAACTGTAGGGGTCACGAGTCTGCTGGGCTCCAGGTTCTTCGGGTCCTTCCTGAAGGGTAGCATGGAGGGGACCAGGGCCAACTATGAAAGGAGTGGGGTCTTAAATGTTATGGGGGCCCTTTAAACCAAGACAGGGGCACAGAAAAACAACATCTGCATTTCAGTCTTGTTCTTTGGACTCGACAGTGTTGATCCTGGTTTCTGGGAGCTTCCTGAGGAAGCAATTTGGCGTGGGATTGCTGAGAGGAACGACTGGGTTCAACACATGTTGCGGTTCAAAAAGCAGCAACGGCACATGCCATAAAGAAGCTGGGACAGACAGGCGATGTCCGGTTTGGAGTAGCTCAAAACCGAATCGAGGCAGAAACCAGAGGTGTTACTTTGCTGTGAGAACCAGTCCAGGGTCACAAAGGATGAGGCAAGTGCGTCTTCAGCCTTTCCCTGCCAGGAATGTTGCCCGTTCCAGTTGGCAGAGTCCAGGTTACCAGTGGTCTCAGCAGCAGGCTGGCCAAGTCCAACAGCAGTCCTTGGTATCTGGTGAAACCCAGCACTGGGTTTCTGAAGAAAGCTGAGTCTGTCTTCTGCCCTTAGCAGCTAGGATGGTTTCCTGAGAACGCTCTCCAGTCGGCAGAGTCATGGGTACTACTGTCTGAGAAGGCAGCAGTTCCCTCTGGCACGGGTGGGAGACAGGTCTTGCCTCTTGGCAAGGGACTTTGGGCAGACTATATCCCAATAGAGCTCCAGCAAAGTCCTTCTTCCAATGTCCAAAGATCATTCAGCTGTGGGGGTGGGCATACCCCCTTAAATAGACAATCTGAAACAGCTGATTGGTTCCTTTCTAGCCTTCTGTAAGGCTCCTGTCCTGGCTGCTGTGTGCAGAGTCGTTTGCCTGGTGAGCCTAGAATGCTTTGTCTGGGAATTTAGGGGGTTCCCTGCCTTAGCCCCTGGGGGGTTGATCATGTTCTCCTGGAATGTGAGAAGCCTTTCCAGGCAAGTACAAAGGTTGGTGCTGGGCTGTGACTGACACCTTTTGTAAAGAGACCCCAGACTCAGGCGGTCTGATCTACAAGCTCCGGCAGAGGAATGAGTCACTGGAAACCAGTTTCACAACCAAATAACATCAATGGATTCTGGTCTGCACAACTGTATATTCCCATAGGCCACCATATCACAACATAGATATGGCATTATATGTATTTATTAACCAATCAACCACCATGCCAAGGGGATGTATAGCCATATTGAAAAGTGCCTGTTTATTTTAAGAGATTCCCGTTTTTAGTTAAAAAAAGGCCAATGTCAACTTGGGTTCTACATGTTCCAGAAATCCTTTGGGGGTCGCCTTCCTGAAATGGTCTTGAATCTTCCTTCCAAATTGTTGATGAGTACACCACTCTTGTAGCTGATTTGGCAACCCAAGGTGGATTTACATTTTTTAGTGACATTGTCTGTCATACATTTTCAAGGGTCACTCCAGTGCTCCGAATGAGCTGTTGGCATACCAATGACTGAAGCCCTGCAGCAAGTGCACAGGGGTATCACAGATGCTGGTAAATTCAGTGATGCACCCAATGGCCAGCAGGTGCACCTGGGTACACACCCGCCAGCGCCAGTTTGTAAAACTCAGAGCGCTGTCTGAAAATGAGACTGTTTAGCAGATCTGACTTTCATGTCAGGATTCAATCCAGGTTTTGGTCCATAAATGAGAAAAATAACTGGTGGATTCCCCCTAGCAGATGGACATCTTTCAAAGGGCCCGGCAGGGGCCGTCATGCACTGCCCGTAGAGGGTTGAAGAGAAGGGTGGAGATGTGAAGGCGCATTGTTCAGGCAGACCAGCGTCTAATACAGGATACGGGACAGTCTCGACCAACAGCAATGCTATGGACTGGCAGCAGCCTTAACAATTCAAGGACAGGCCGGTACATAATAAACATGAAATAACAAGAAGGTAGTGGCCAAAATGTGTAAGTGACAGACAGGTAGCTTGCAGCAGTGCAGCTGTGAATACCTGGATATTGTAGAATGGGCAAATAGGGTGAGCCAGGCAAACATGTAAAGGGGTGAAATCTTTTGCCAACTTATATAATATCCTGGATGGCCTGGAGGTGAAAGGCTGAGGTAGGGACTGTCTCTGTTGGATAGGCAGGGATTCAGCGTGCCTTCCAGTAGGGACTGTGTCTGTTGGATAGGCAGGGATTCAGCGTGCCTTCCAGTAGGGACTATGTCTGTTGGATAGGCAGGGATTCTGCATGCCTTCCAGTACGGTCTGTCTCTGTTGGATAGGCAGGGATTCAGCGTGCCTTCCAGTAGGGACTGTGTCTGTTGGATAGGCAGGGATTCAGCGTGCCTTCCAGTAGGGACTATGTCTGTTGGATAGGCAGGGATTCAGCGTGCCTTCCGGTAGGACCTGTGTCCATTGGATAGGCAGAGATTCAGCGTGCCTTCCAGTAGGGACTATGTCTGTTGGATAGGCAGGGATTCAGCGTGCCTTCCAGTAGGCACTGTGTCTGTTGGATAGGCAGGGATTCTGTGTGCCTTCCAGTAGGGCCTGTGTCCGTTGGATAGGCAGGGATTCAGCGTGCCTTGCAGTAGGGACTGTGTCTGTTGGATAGGCAGGGATTCAGCGTCCCTTCCAGTAGGGACTGTGTCTTTTGGATCAGCATGGATTCAGCGTGCCTTCCAGTAGGGACTGTGTCTGTTGGATAGGCAGGGATTCCACATGCCTTCCAGTAGGAACTGTCTGTTGGATAGGCAGAGATTCAGCGTGCCTTCCAGTAGGGACTATGTCTGTTGGATAGGCAGGGATTCAGCGTGCCTTCCAGTAGGGACTGTGTCTGTTGGATAGGCAGGGATTCTGTGTGCCTTCCAGTAGGGCCTGTGTCCGTTGGATAGGCAGGGATTCAGCGTGCCTTGCAGTAGGGACTGTGTCTGTTGGATAGGCAGGGATTCAGCGTCCCTTCCAGTAGGGACTGTGTCTTTTGGATCAGCATGGATTCAGCGTGCCTTCCAGTAGGGACTGTGTCTGTTGGATAGGCAGGGATTCCACGTGCCTTCCAGTAGGAACTGTCTGTTGGATAGGCATGGATTCCGTGTGCCTTCCAGTAGGGCCTGTGTCTGTTTGATAGGCAGGGATTCAGCGTGCCTTCCAGTAGGGACTATGTCTGTTGGATAGGCATGGATTCAGCGTCCCCTCCAGTAGGGACTGTGTCTGTTGGATAAGCATGGATTCAGCATGCCTTCCAGTAGGGACTGTGTCTGTTGGATAGGCAGGGATTCAGCGTGCCTTGCAGTAGGGACTGTGTCTGTTGGATAGGCAGGGATTCCGCGTGCCTTCCAGTAGGGACTGTGTCTGTTGGATAGACAGGGATTCAGCGTGCCTTCCAGTTGGGACTATGTCTGTTGGATAGGCATGGATTCAGCGTGCCTTCCAGTAGTGACTGTGTCTGTTGGATAAGCAGCGATTTCGCACGCCTTCCAGTAGGGACTGTGTCTGTTGGATAGGCATGGATTCAGCGTACCTTCGAGTAGGGACTGTGTCTGTTGGATAGGCAGCGATTCCGCGTGCCTTCCAGTAGGAACTGTCTGTTGGATAGGCAGGGATTCTGTGCCTTCCAGTAGGGATTGTGGCTGTTGGATAGGCTGGGATTCCGCGTGCCTTCCAGTAGGAAGTGTCTGTTGGATAGGCAGGGTTTCCGCGTGCCTTCCAGTAGGGCCTGTGTCTCTTGGATAGGCAGGGATTCCGTGTGCCTTCCAGTAGGGCCTGTGTCCATTGGATAGCAGGGATTCAGTGTGCCTTCCAGTAGGGACTGTGTCTGTTGGCTAGGCATGGATTCAGCGTGCCTTCCAGTAGGGACTGTGTCTGTTGGATAGGCTTGGATTCAGCATGCCTTCCAGTAGGGACTGTGTCTGTTGGATAAGCATGGATTCAGCGTGCCTTCCAGTAGGGACTGTGTCTGTTGGATAGGCAGGGATTCCGCGTGCCTTCCAGTAGGAACTGTCTGTTGGATAGGGAGGGATTCCGCGTGCCTTCCAGTAGGGACTGTGTCTGTTGGCTAGGCATGGATTCAGCGTGCCTTCCAGTAGGGACTGTGTCTGTTGGATAGGCTTGGATTCAGCATGCCTTCCAGTAGGGACTGTGTCTGTTGGATAAGCATGGATTCAACGTGCCTTCCAGTAGTGCCTGTCTGTTGGATAGGCAGGGATTCCACGTGCCTTCCAGTAGTGCCTGTGCCTGTTGGATAGGCAGGGATTCCGCGTGCCTTCCAGTAGGAACTGTCTGTTGGATAGGCAGGGATTCCGCATGCCTTCCAGTAGGGACTGTCTCTATTGGATAGGCAGGGATTCAGTGTGCCTTCCAGTCCTACTCCAGTGTCCACTGGGGTAGACTGTGCAGCTGGAGAGCAATGCATGTGGAGGGTGTGCTAGTATGGTCATCTGTTATTAGAGCTGTCATTTTCCGGCATTTTTTACACTCCCTGTGGGCCCGTTGTTGGGCCGCAGGATATCATCACAATGCCATGATGTCTTCTGAGATGGTGGGCAAAACCTCATGTACTGAGGAACCCTTGTAACTCTTGTTGCAACGCTTCAGGTTTTCTGAGGTTCTTCTCTCTTTTTTACTCTTGAGTCTGCAGCAGCCTGTCTTCTTTCATCGTTACTCCTTGTTCTTTCCTCCCAAGTCTTGGGGCTCACTGCTGCCTTTTTGCCTAACTTGAACCTTCTGTCCTCCTTCTGGAGCCTTCTGTGCTCCTTCTGAAGCCTTCTGTGCTCCTTCTGAAGCCTTCTGTCCTCCTTCTCGAGCCTTCTGTCCTCCTTCTTGAGTCTCGCCTGTTATGTCTGTTCCTCCACACACGCGTTTACCTTTGGGGAACCGTCTACTCCTGCCAGTGTCCTTTCCTCGCGTCAGCAAGTTTTTTTCTTTATTCCCCTTGAGGAAATCCCCCTACATTGAATCCTGCGATGAGGACATCCTCCCAGATACCTTGTACTATTCCAGATGACAGACCTTATCCCTTGGAACTACAGTGAAGTCGCAAGACCGTGGTAAGTACAACTTTAACACATGACAAGAGCTTCTTTGTAGGCCCCAGCGAGTCGGAGGCCTTCCTAGCACTGCCATGGTGATTTCTGGGGCCCACTGCAATCCTGTAAGAATCCCACCTGTGGCATCACAAGCTATTGTAACCCAGCAGCAGCATTATGTGGGTTTCCTCCATCTTGGAACTGCACACTGTTACCAGGAACTGCCAGCCCTGAGTACTCCACAGTCTGACAACTGGCCAAGAGTCTTAGGCGCTGCCACCCTGCTGGCCAATGCACTCTATACAAGAAGTCACACTCTCCAGGCACTGTTACTACTCAGTACTCAACGACCTCTAAGGCTACCCGCTCTCCCTAGGCACTGCCCCTCACTACCCTGTGGTATGTTAACTACCTACTGTCCTCTTATCCTGTCATGCTTTGGTAGTCGGCAGTCTCTGAAAGGCTCTACTGTTGCCAGGTCCAATCAACCCTAAGTACTCTGTGGTGTGTAAGCTCTGTCACCACTCGATGCTCTGCGGTTCCTCAAATGTAGTCACAGATAGCTTCACAAAGACATTGGGCCTCATTCCGAGTATGGCGGTAAGGGATAGCGGCCACCGCTAACGAGAGCGGTGGCGGTAATCCCTTACCGCCATACTCCGAGTTCCCTTAGCGCCATGGTGCTTTTAACACCTGCTTTTAGCAGGCGTTAAATACCATGGCGCTAAGGGACCTTGATGTTAATTACGCCACCGTAATTTACGGTGGCGTAATTGACGCCTTCCCCACTCCCATTATGCCCTATGGGGCAAGAATGGGAATGGGGAAGGGTAAATGGGGATTGGGGAATTACCGCCCCGCCAACCTTGGAATGGGGCGGTAATTCCGCCAACCACCAAGGCGCTGCCGGTCCGGGTACGGCGTCAACCAAGGCGTTAATAGCGCCATTGGTTAGCGCCGTACTCGGAATGAGGCCCATTGACTAAAGGATGGAATTCATGAGTCTTTCTTGAAATGTTCAGGAATATGCAGGCTGTAAGATTCCGAAAGGGCAGACTGAGGGCGTCGCTATTCTCACCCTTGGCTTTCCCTTGGGCTCCCTCCACCCTAGCCCAGGTGTCTCTACTTCCCGAAGACATAATGTAATAAAGGACTTAGACACAGGTTAGCCCTTACGGGCTGGATCTAACCTAGACTCGCGTTAAAGGCCTAACAACTGCTTATGTGTCTACCCGTCTTCCTCTGGGAATTCCTAAGATATCCCCCTCCAATGTTCGCACCGTTCTCGGCTAAATACTGATTGGAGATGTTTCCTCGCGCTCTTCCTCTCCCACTGGCTACATACTGATTGGAGATGTGTCCTCGCGCTCGCCCTCTCCCACTGCCTACATACTGATTGGAGATGTTTCCTCGCTCTCTCCCTCTCCCACTGGCTACATACTGATTGGTGATGTTTCCTCGCGCTCGCCCTCTCCCACTGGCTACATACTGATTGGAGATGTTTCCTCGCGCTCGCCCTCTCCCACTGGCTACATACTGATTGGAGATGTTTCCTCGCTCTCTTTCTCTCCCACTGGCTACATACTGATTGGAGATGTTTCCTCGCTCTCTCCCTCTCCCACTGGCTACATACTGATTGGAGATGTTTCCTCGCGCTCGCCCTCTCCCACTGGCTACATACTGATTGGTGATGTTTCCTCACGCTCGCCCTCTCCCACTGGCTACATACTGATTGGTGATGTTTCCTCACGCTCGCCCTCTCCCACTGGCTACATACTGATTGGAGATGTTTCCTCGCTCTCTTCCTCTCCCACTGGCTACATACTGATTGGAGATGTTTCCTCACGCTCGCCCTCTCCCACTGGCTACATACTGATTGGAGATGTTTCCTCGCTCTCTTCCTCTCCCACTGGCTACATACTGATTGGAGATGTTTCCTCGCTCTCTTCCTCTCCCACTGGCTACATACTGATTGGAGATGTTTCCTCGCGCTCGCCCTCTCCCACTGGCTACATACTGATTGGAGATGTTTCCTCACGCTCGCCCTCTCCCACTGGCTACATACTGATTGGAGATGTTTCCTCGCTCTCTTCCTCTCCCACTGGCTACATACTGATTGGAGATGTTTCCTCGCTCTCTTCCTCTCCCACTGGCTACATACTGATTGGAGATGTTTCCTCGCGCTCGCCCTCTCCCACTGGCTACATACTGATTGGAGATCTTTCCTCGCGCTCGCCCTCTCCCACTGGCTACATACTGATTGGTGATGTTTCCTCACGCTCGCCCTCTCCCACTGGCTACATACTGATTGGAGATGTTTCCTCGCTCTCTTCCTCTCCCACTGGCTACATACTGATTGGAGATGTTTCCTCGCTCTCTTCCTCTCCCACTGGCTACATACTGATTGGAGATGTTTCCTCGCTCTCTTCCTCTCCCACTGGCTACATACTGATTGGTGATGTTTCCTCGCGCTCGCCCTCTCCCACTGGCTACATACTGATTGGAGATGTTTCCTCGCTCTCTTCCTCTCCCACTGGCTACATACTGATTGGAGATGTTTCCTCGCTCTCTTCCTCTCCCACTGGCTACATACTGATTGGAGATGTTTCCTCGCTCTCTTCCTCTCCCACTGGCTACATACTGATTGGAGATGTTTCCTCGCTCTCTTCCTCTCCCACTGGCTACATACTGATTGGAGATGTGTTCTCTCTCTCTCTCTTCAGCTCTTCTCATACTTGTTTCTTGTGCCACTCTCACTCCTCCCCCTCTTCTGACTTCCTCCCACCTGTTCTCTAATCTCCCTTGCTTTGCCTACCTTTTCTCACTCTCTCTCTCTTTCACTCCCCTCTTTCTCTGTACCACTCTCACCGTCCACGTTATGCCTTCACTCCACTCCTTCTCTTGCAATCTCCTCTATTACTCCCCCTTCTCTCTGACACACAATACCATACCTGCACACTCTTCCACACTTCCATAGCACTCGGCTCCACCTTTTGCTCTCAGCCACATGGTTTCTCTGTTCCCCAATTCTCCCCTGACCTCACCCAAACCTCTCGTTCACATGTGGGGGTGCAGGGTTTTTGTACCCCTCCCTCTCCTGGTTTGCACCACCTCCCGGTTCCCACTGATTTGTATGCCACCTGTTCGCTTGGGCCAAATCCTCTCCTACCCTTTCCCCGGATGGTAAAGGGTTATCAGCTGGGTGTGTATAGGAGAGTGGGTGGAAGTAATGTCAGAGGGAGAGTAGGAAGAAGGTTGAAAGTAGGATAGAGGGAGGAGAGGAAAGCGAGATGCAGGGGGGTGAAACAGTAGCAACAGGGATGTGTTGTGAGGAGTGTGATTTGGAGACAAACAAATAGGATCAGAAAGGGAGTTGTCGGGTGGAGACAGGAGAAGGGAGAGAGATAGATAGGACCAGAAGATGGAGTGTAGTGAGAGTGGAGATGGAGGGTACCGAGAGGGGAAGGACCAGAAGGGAGCTGTTGAAGGGGGGGAAAGAGCGATAAGACCAGGAGATGGAGAGACAGAGAAGGAGAGAGAGAGAGAGAGAGAGATCGAGGATGCTGGTGGGTGAAGCAGAGAGGAAGAAGCTGAGTGTGGAAAGGGTTGACAGACTGTCATCTGGAGGAAAAGGGTACCAGCTGCTTAGCCACATAGGAAGTGTCGAGAGATACGGCCGCATCCCTTTGACCCTGCCAAGGACAGGGATACACAGACAGTCACTTGGCACTGCATTATCACCTGTTGGAGTAGGGGGCGGGGTGGGAGGTGGATACACCCTTAAGGGTTGAGGGAAAGATGTACGGGGCTCAACCTAGACAGCAAGCCCCACATTGCCTGTTTTTGTAAGACCATTTTTGTAATAAAAACTGAAAAGCTATTAAATTAGTCTTGTGACTGGTTGAGCGCCAGGTATGCAGAAGGGGTGCAATGTGTTAAGGACCAGAAGAGTGCGCATAGAGTTGCTCCTCTTTATTACCAGAGTATTACTAGGGCCAGGGTGCAGGTCAAGCTCTGCTGCTCAAAGTTAGTCATTTTAAATATGATAATTTGTCAGATTGGGGATTAATGGGACTCTGCACTGGAAATTAGAGCCTGAAATGAGGAAAGAATAAGGAATGAAATGGGAATTTGTGATGACAGTATGGACATATTGTCTATAGGGATCAGGGTGCTATAGAATCAGGAAAAACAGAGACTCGAAGGCAGGATTATTTCTAGAATAGCAAAGTCTTGAGGCCTTTATAGAAGGTTACGATCAGCCCTTCAAAAAGGGAGTGTTTAAGAGTGCCACTTTCACTCCCTAAAAATAGGCAAAAACTGGGGAGTACAAATACTCCCGACATCAATGGGAAACACATATAGGCGCCTGTCCCCCTGCTTTCAATCACACAGTTGCATGGATAGCTTTAGACCGGTGCACAGTACCACAGCGGAACTACTATTCTAACCGACTGATCTGCAGAGGTGAAAAGTATCTCTCAATCTGCATGAATAAATGGGTGCAAAGAAATATTACAAAAAAACATTTCTATTTTTCAGTTAAAACATTTTTACTCACTCATAAAATATTCCATTGGGAATGGGACAAAAATCATTCATTTTTTTTATTTTCTATGTAATGTGTTACAGCCAATGAGTATGACTTTTCACATGCATGAGAAATAACAAAGCAATTTAGACAATGGTCCTCGTTACAAGCTTGGAGGTAGCCTTGCCGGTAAAACCGGCCGGCTGCCGCCAAACTTGCTAATTTTTCCGGCACCCATGAATGGGCAATTACTGGGTCATTCCGGCCTTGCCAGACCCGGTCATCGCCCATTCCTGGGCGCCAGAAAATATTCTTCCCCATTCCTATTGAGCCCGATAGGGCTCAATGGGAATGGGGAAGCCGGATGCACCGGCACCATTTGTGAATCGTGTCAGTGCATGCGACATGCTCTGCTCGCGGGTGCAGACCTGGCGGGCGCAAAGGCACCCGCGAGCTGAACTTGTAGTCTGCCGGGCCGGTAGCAACGGTGCCGGTAGCTTACCGGCACCGTTGCTGCCAGACCAGCAACCTTGTAATGAGCCCCAATAAAAAGATACAAAATAGCACGGCGCCCAAGATGATCTTGCTGCTAATCAAGTACATAAATAGAATGATGTTAGCCCTAGTCCTGCGTACCCACCAGACTTCCACGTCAGAGGACTCTCATGTCCCGCATTCTTGCAGAACCAGAATTGCTGCGAGTCCTATCTATGCGTTTCTTGAGCCTTCTATCTCCCAATTCCCTGGTTCCCACACACTCACTCAGAACTTGTCTCGGAGTTTGAAAACATTGGTCATCGCAGCGTTTACAGAGATTATCGGAGAAGAGGTCCTTATGCCTGATGTACATAATCTCTCTTGTAGGCAGAATGTTCAATCGGAACCGTAAAATGTCCACTCTAACCGTGGCGCTAGAAGAACGGTTCAGGTACCCCATAACTGTCCCCCATGGCGTATCCTGGAGTGACAGGGGTTGCTGAACCTTCTGGCTGCGTGTTTCTGCAATAGTTCTTATCCAGTCGTTTCTTTTTAGGGAATTGTTAACCTGCAATGGATTTTCCACTTAATCCTGCATTGTGCATTCATACGACCTCAAGATTCCCTTCCCCAGTTTAGCCAATTTATTTAAGAATTGATTTCTACATCCCTGGAGTTCAGGGTTAATCTCCTCCATAGAGCGAGTTCGGCCCTGGGACCAGGATTAACCTGTAGGTTGATAGTGTCCTCCATTCCGCATGGAAGAGAAGGGACAGTGACCCTAATTCATACCTAACACTGGCCATTGGGAGGGACTGTGGAAGGGAGAGGACGTTCTTCTAACCTTACCCAGTCTATTGTACTTAGCATTGCGTTGCTTTCAGTCCCGTACAGCAAAACTGGGATGGCCTTTTCAGTGTAAAATTGTATTGATGGCATCACTGCGAATTTACATAGATCATATTTAATTTTCTTCATTTGACATCCCAATTGTAAGGCTTTCGTATGCTCCTGTGATGGATAGGAGCGCAGATTGAAACCTAGATACACTACTTCTTGTCCCACTGGCATGACCTCCCCTTCCAGTCTCCAAGTGAAGACAGGTGCCTTTTTGACAGTTATTTAAAGATTACAATTTTGTACTTAGCTGGATTGATCTTTAGGCCAATTGCTAGAGTGTGCTCTCCCAGCGCATCCAGAAAGCGTTGGAATCCGACTGGGGTTTTATCGAGCAGCACTATGTCGTCCGCATAGGCTACCCAATTCAGACACACCGATCCCACCTTTTGGACTTACCAGGCCAATTTTCTCAGTTTTGCAGCCAGATCGGCCAGGTAGAGGTTGAACAAGTGGGGGACCATCATGCATCCTTGCCTGACCCCGCGCTCAGTCTGGATGCGTACAGAAAGGCTCCCCTGCCTCTCCAGCCTTCTCCTCAAATAGGAGCATTCATGGAGCTCAACTATAAAAGCTAGTAAGCTGGAAGGCAACCCCCAGATTCTTAACTTTTCCCAGAGGCGAGTTCTATTAACTGTGTCGAACGCCTGAGAGAAGTCCACCCAGGCTCCCACTAGGGGAAAACTACCCATTGAGAAGAATTTGCTAGCTGTTGTACTAATTAGCAGGCCATTTAGCATAGCTCACATGCCCCTACGGAACCCTATTTGTATTTTAGATAGGACGAAACATTACACAGGCACACATTAAAAGGACACACAGCATCACTGATGGCGACAGGTATCTCGTCCTTGACATATGTAAATAATGTAAAGTACAATTATGTAATGTAAAGTATAAGCAACCTGTAACCAAGCTTTGAATCACCTTGCTGCTCATGCGCCCTCATACCCTCGGGTCTGGTGCGCAATACAAATGAATAAACTAAACTAAACTAAACTAAACTAATTACGTTTGCAGTGCCAAGGACGAGATACCTCATCCTTTTTAGCACTTCACTTTGTGCGATCGCTGCAAAGCAGCGATCGCAGAAAAGTATAATCCAACCCCCGGGCTATGTGAGGAGAATGTTCCTCCTCATGGCACGGGGTTTGGATTTCCTTCAGTTTCACGTCAGCGTGCATAACGCACGCTGACATGAAACTGAAAGTACATTTCACCACAGCAGACATTTTCGGCTGCCGCAGTGAAAAGAGAATGTGAGTTCCCTTCTTTCCCTCCCTCAATCTGCGGCATTATTGTGCTGCTCAGATCGAGGGAGGTCTCGTTGGAAAGGGGAGACTCTCCCCTTTTCAACAACACCTTATTTGAAGCACTGATCGGGCATGGATTGCTCGATCTGCACCCAGCAATGCCACTAGACCACCAGGGATTGTCTGGAATCCTTTACATATGATTCCAGACGACTCACTCCACACTTCGAGCTCGATAAGTATTAAGACTGTGAAGATCTTACAATCAGCATCAAGAAGGGAGATCGAATGATAGTTTTTGGGATCCGCCCGATCTCCCCTCTTGTAGATAGGGATCACTATTGCCTCCCACCATGACTTTGGGATGGATCTCGTCTCTAGCACCTCCGTAAATAGATGGTACAGAATATACGACCACAATGGAGTATCTGATTTAAAGATCTGGTTGGTCAACCTATTGGGCCCTGATGCCCTGGACCCAGAGGATCTCTTGATCAATTCCCTAATTGTATCTTGAGTGAAATCCAGGGACCATAGCTACATCTTCACATATACATTTCCCTCAATATCTGGATGACCATAGAGGGGTGAAAAGTGTTTGTGCCACTCCGACTCTTGGACCGGCTTGCATTGGGAGCTTGCCTGTGTTTTGTCTCTAGTATTTATGATGGACCAGAAATTCCTAGATTGTGCCTTCCCCACAGCCCTCAACATACATTCACTGTACTTTTATCTTCCTGACTTGGAGAATTGTTTATTATCTTTCTTAAATCCCTGCTCATTACTCTCTTTTTTAAAAAAAGTTTCTTCATCAAAGGAGTGTATGTGGTTGAACTTTGGGAACTCGCCCACAATCCTGAAGGGATTCATATCCCAGAGAAAATCTATGAAATACACTGGATTACATAACCAGTCCAACTCAACATCGGTACAGAATATCACAGACGCTGTCAGCAATTCATTCAAGTGTTGACTCCCCCTGCAAACGTAGTCAGCCTGTAGCCCCATTGTCCACTGTGACACTTTGAGGCATAGACTCTACCAAGGGCGGACTTGTCATTTAGGAGTTTGCCATCCAGGATATTATGATCACTAAAATCCATCAGATTTACCCCTGAAGTCTGTGCAGAAATTAAACAGGCCCCTAGATAAAAATAGGTAGTCAATCATGTTGTTTCCCCCTAGATAATGTGTACGCTCGTGGAGCATCACCCTTGATGTCACCATTGGCCATCATCATGTCCCACGTTCCTTGAGGGAAGTTTGAGAAGACCATTTGCGTCCGATATTTCGATGCATTGTGCCTTCAGGTCTACAGTTAGGAGGATATTTTCCAATTTATGGGTCATTTTAATCTCCATGAGGACACCCGCCAACTGTTCTTGGAAAGCCGGGAGTGATGAGGCTGTTAGGGAGAATTCTCTGTAAAGGCTAATTTCCCAAACCTAGTGAGTCCCCCAGCAGCTTTGCTGGATTTTTGGGGTTTATTTCTTTCTCCTGCTAAGAGTGAGACTCTTTTTCTCCCACTCTTAAACATTATTTGAGGTGTTCCTTTGACTTTATATGTGTTCTATGGGCTATGGGGTCCTTTACCCCATAGGGCTTCATGTGTGTTTGATATGTGGGTTACACAGCACCCTCCGTGCAGTAACCCAGGGGTGTTGTAGTGTCCCCCAAACATAGACTCCATACCCTGGGACTGACTACTGTCTCCCAGGGCATGTAAAGTCACCACTGGCTTTACTAGTCTTAAATTGTGAACGGAACCAGTACAAACCATCATATTGTGGATGTACTGGTCGGGGCAATTCGATTGCCCCGGGGTCTGTTGTTCGAGGGGGCACTGTCCAGTTCCCCCCGACCGAGTTTTGGCTGGTGGCAGTGGATACTACTTTTTATATTCGACCGCAAATATATTCTTATGGGATTTGCCCATTGTTGGAGGCTACCACTTTTTAAAATAGCCTCGAACATACCGCCGGTTTATTAAATGAATATACATTCACCGGTTGGTATTTTTTGCCGAAACTTGGTTCCAAAATGGCGTTTGTGTTCGCTTCTGTGACTCCAACCCAAGTCGAGCCCTTTGTTCCACCTTTTGGTGGGCTTCTCCACAGAAGCCTTCAAAAGGGGTCCACTCTGTCTGGTTACAACAGGGGGTGTGGGAGGGGGTTTTGGCACCCTGGACTGAGTTGCCTCTGCAACTCAAGTCGCACTCTTGTGTGATTTGCCCAAGTGGCTCACCACTTAGCATGTTTGAGTGACAGCTAGGCTGAATGAATGGGGGTTTTCTGCATAAAAGCAGGGCTTTGGGGACTGGAACTTGAGAAGTCACAACAGGACCTAAAGAATCCGAGGAGGGAGAAGCCGAGCTGACCTGCAACAACGACACCACCGGTGGAGCCCTGCTGAACCGTCTTACCACTTTTCCCAACGACAGAGGAGATCTCCAGTCCGGAGAGTCTTCTTCCTTTGACTGGTGGGGATAACCAGTTTGCCTGTCTTTTCGCCTTCCTGGACCATCTCGTGGCCGCCTTGCCTGTGCCAAGCACCCCGGCAACCGGAATACCACGGTTTACCACTACCACAAAGAAAAGGGTAGTACTTTGTAACCGGAAAACTCAGCGGCTGGTTTCTTCCCTGGCAGTACAACGACCTTCATCTTTCCTCCACGTCGAGACCTCCTCTTCCTCTGGACGAAACACTGACTTGCACCCGCTGCCAGGAACAACTGCCCCCGCTGGAGCGTTCTTCCCATTTCAGGTACTGTATCCCGCCTGGCTTCCCTTGCGACAGGGTGACAGTAAATCCTTGACTTTCTAACCTGGGTTAGCCTGGGGCCTGTTAACTAACTTTTCCTGACTTGATCTCAATCTTTTGTGAACTATCTACAAAGACTCTTTGGGCATAACCCCACTGTGTGATCCTGGACACATTTCGCTTGCTCTCTCTAAGAGTGGGCCTGGCATTTGAACTTCCTTGCTCTCCAGTAGACTTTGCCTAAACTGCCTCACTGTGGTTCTTTGAAAAGTATTGAAATTGTGTGCTTTCATAACTCTGCCTTTTCCCTCCCTTTTTCTATAACTGATTAGAGTGCCATCTTATGTTAAGCGCTCACCTCTGTCTGAAAATAAGTAGTGTTTCTCATTAAGACTTGTCTAATAAATAATCAGGGTTGTATATATATATATAATATTGACTGTGTGTTGAATTTACTTACCTCTTTTTGTGCTAGTGTGATTTACAAGTGTGTCTTTAAATATATAATTATATACCTTTACACCAAAGCTCTGGTCAGTGTTTGCTTGTGCTACAGTATCTCTGTACCTATTGTGTATACTCTATATACTGTCTAACTCTTCTTGAGGGAAGTCTGTCTGCTCAGCCACAGCTACCAGGTAAATCTGGGTGGTACAGACTGCTACCAATTGGGTTTACTGCCAACCACCTGTAGTCCTAAATCTTTTGCAGTGGTCCCTAAGGGAACTGCACAGGTTTCTACCTAAAACTGGTGTACAGCAGTGGGATTTGTATTGAGTATACATTTTAGTGTGCTTATAGATACCTTAGTGCAACTAACCACAAAGCTTAGCACTAAAGAAGTTATTTTCTAAACCTGTCAACCATGGAAAGTTATAGTCTAGAGTCCCTTGCTACAAAAACTGCTGATTGTTTAAGAGTTCTCTGTAAGCATAAGAATCTCCTGACTAAAGGCAAGAAAATGGAGCTAATAGAAAGGTTGTTAGCAAATCAGTCTGGATGGTGGTTCAGAGGAACCTACCACTCCAGCAACTGTAGATAACAACAGCAATGATATTGATATGAACGTTAGTATTGATAACTTTGAGTCAGAAGCAGAAGAGGAGGGTGAAGATGCTACAGTTGTCTCCCCTGGGCCTCTACCTGCCCTGCCAGCTGTACCTACTGGACCTTTACCAGGTCCCACACGTAATTCCCAATATATGGAACTAGAAAAAATGAAGCTTGAATTAGAGTTCAAAAGAATTAGTGCTCAAACAGAACAGCACCAAGAACTATGGCTCAGAGAAATGGAGCTCAACCATGAGCTATAAATGAAATAATTGTCTGTGGAAAGTGCTTCTCTCTCCGAATCCTCTAGGAGTTCCAGTCCCAAAAGACCCCGGATGCCTAAGGAGTTGGTGGGTATGTATGAGCCTAAGTTGGATGTGTTGGATTGGTTGAGTTTGTTTGAATATAATCATGGGCTCCAGAACATTACAGGAAATGAGCTACTTTCCTGGTTGTTCTCTAGGCTCCCCCCTGTTGCAACTGATGTGGTAATGGAGTTGGGGGAGGAGGATAAGAAGGATTATGGATGCGTGAAACTAGCTTTGATAGCTAGATTTGGGAAGACCACTTCCCAGTACCTTAAGAGGTCTAGGACCCTCAAAAAGCATGATGATACCCCTTGGGCTACCTGGGTGAGTGAAAGTTTGAAGAACTTAGAGGGATGGATTAAGGGTTATAAGGTGAACACTTATGAGGGTATGAAGAATCTTGTGATGTTGGAGTTTATGATGCCTGCTCTCCTGAGCTCAGACAGCACTTGGCTGATTCAAAGGAATTAGATTCCAGGAACTAGCTAAGGCTGCTGACTTGTGGGTTGCCAACAGGGCTACTCACAAGGACTCTGGGGTAACTCAGAAAAAGGATGAGGGGAAACAGCCAAAAAAGGACTCCAAAGAGAATTCTAATAATTCCAATCCCAAAGAGGGCCCCAAACAAAACAATAAGGGTAAGCCACAAAGGAAACCAAATCAGGGTAGTGCACCTTCTGGTGGTAAACCAGAAGGAGGTCAGAGCAAGCCACCATTCCAGAAGCATTTGGTAAATGCTATGTTTGTGGCTCAGATGTAAGGGTAAACCTTCAGGGGTCCAGCTTGTCTCCTTAGCCTTCGCTCCAGAGGAGGAAGTACAAATGGCAAGTGAAAACTTTCTACTGCTGGCTGATGGACCCATTGGAGTCTCAGCCAGTGTTTCTTTAGTGTCTCTGGGTCTGTGGGAACAACAGAATTTAGATGTCTATAACTATCCCAGATAATACTAAAGAGTATTATAAGGACAGTGTCCAGGTGAATGGTCAGTAGACTCCTGCCATTGGGGACACTGGGGCCAGCATAACTGTGGTGGATAAATCTTTTTTCAGGCTGAGGATGTTGCTAAGGCACCCAAACGCCTCACCAAGTTAGCTGGAGGGCCTGTGCAGATGCTTCCCCAATTACCAGTTCTCATCCAGTGTAATGACATGACTGTGAAGATACCTGTCCGCATACAAAGTGAGGTACCAGGAAGGGTTCTGTTGAGTAATGACCTGAAGACTCTTGGAGTAGTGTCGCATACTCCCAGACCTCCTAGTAAAAGGTTACAGGAGCTCACCAGACCTGCAAGGGAGAGAACCATGAGAGGTACTCCCAAGGAGATGAGGAAGAAAGATATCACTGCTACTTCACTGGAGTTACAACTTGCTATCACTGAACAAAAAGAAGCAAAGGGGAAACCCAAGACTTCCAAGAAACAGCCAACAGCAAGCACTCCAGTGTTTCCAACAAGGACTTCCCCTAGGTTGTCCAAAGTTACACCTGTAACTCCACCTCCAGCTGAGGCTGAGAGGGAGGTACAACCCTGTATGATTGAGCTAGTCTCTGAAGAAGAGCTATTGGAAGGCCAAGAACTCATTGGAGGTCTGGATCCTGTTGACCATCCTGAGCTGCAGTCTTTACTGGCAGCAGGTGGACCCAACAGGGCAGACTTCAGTAAGGGACAGAGAGAATGTCCAACTCTGGAAGGTCTTCGCCAACGGGCAGCTTCTCAGGCTGATGGGCAAGAGCCTGGGAAGTATAGGTTGCACTGGGAAGATGGCCTCTTCTACAGTGAACCAACTGAGTCTGCACCTGGAGACTACAAGCGGATTGTAGTACCTCAAGAAAACAGACAACATTTCTTGCAACTGGCCCATGAGATTCCTTTGGCTGGTCACTTGAGTTTCAAGAAGACCAAGGAAAGGCTCTCACTCTACTTTTATTGGCCAAAGATGGGGGCTGAGGTAGATACGTTTTGTAAGAGCTGCCACACCTGCCAGACTTCTGGTAAGGTGGGTTCCAAGAATGTGGCACCTTTAGTGCCTCTCCCAGTTGTGGGAGTCCCATTTCAGAGGGTAGGGATTGACATTGTTGGTCCCCTTGATCCCCCAACCTCCTCAGGCAACAGGTTTATCCTTGTTGTAGTAGACCATGCTACTAGGTACCCTGAGGCAATTCCTATGAGGACTGTTACAGCTTAGGCTGTGGCTAAGGCCCGCCTTGGTATTTTTACCAGGGTTGGGTTTCCTAAGGAAGTAATCTCTGACAGGGGGTCAAATTTTATGTCCCACTACATGAAAGCCATGTGGAAAACCTGTGGAGTTAATTACAAGTTCTCTACCGCCTACCACCCTCAGAAAAATGGGTTGGTAGAAAGGTTCAGCAGAACCATGAAGAGCATGATAGGTGCTTTAGAAGATCCCCTTAAAAGAAAGTGGGACCTTCTATTGCCATGCCTTCTCTTTGCTTATAGAGAAGTCCCTCAGGAGGGAGTAGGTTATTCTCCCTTTGAACTTCTTTATGGCCATCCAGTCAGAGGTCCATTGGCCCTGATTAAGGAGGGGTTGGAGAGTGCTCCTTCCCCCAAGCCAGTTAGAGTGACTGACTATGTGATAGGTCTCCGGAGGAGAATGTCACAAATGATGGCAGAAGCAAGTGATAACCTGCAAGCTGGACAAGCTTTGGTCAAGCATTGGCATGACCAAAAGGCTAACATTGTTGAGTTCACTCAAGACCAGCTAGTTCTAGTTATGATCCCAACAAGGCAGAGGGCCTTGCAAGATAAATGGATGGGACCCTTCAAGGTTGTGGGTAAACTTGGAGAGGTGAACTATCTGGTGGACTTGGGCAATCCCAAGGAGGCTCCCAGAGTCTTCCACACCAACCGACTAAAGGCGTTTGTCTCCAGGCCTGAAGTAGGAGCCTTGCTTCTAGCTTCAACAGAAGAGGAAGAAGAGAGTAAAGCTCTCCCTGATCTCCTCAGAGGCTTACCCTTCGACGAAAAGATTGAAGGAGTAAATCTCTCTTCTAATCTGACACCTGAGCAACAAGAAGAGTGCAAAGCCATGTTAAATCAGTTTGCCTCTCTGTTCTCACTTTCACCAGGTTTGACCCCCTGGGGACAGCATGATATACTCACTGGTGACTGTCTGCCAGTCAAAAGCAGAGGATATAGAATGTCAGAAAATGTAAGGACCCACATCAAAGGGGAGGTCAAGAAGATGCTTGATCCCAGGGTAATAGAGCCCTCTACTAGTCCATGGTCTAGCCCAGTTGTGTACCAAAGGCAGGATCCAAAGAATTGAGATTCTGTCTGGACTATAGAGCTCGTAATGCAGTCACTAAGACTGATGCCCACCCTTTGCCAAGGACAGATGAGTTGGTGGAAAGACTTGGTTCAGCCAAGTTCCTCAGCACATTTGACCTTACGTCAGGCTATTGGCAAATAGCCCTGACAGACCATGCCAAGGAAAAGACTGCATTTTCTTCCCCAGTTGGCTTATACCAATTTAAGGTTATGCCTTTTGGATTGAAAAATGCACCTGCAACATTCCAAAGGATGGTAAATCAGGTTCTGGCTGGGATGGAGGATTTCTACATGGCATACTTGGATGACATTACAGTATTCAGCCAATCCTGGGATGAGCATGTTAACCACCTATGACATGTTTTGCAGGCTCTTGGACAGGCCAATCTGACCATAAAGGCAAGTAAATGCCAAATTGGTCAGAGTAAGGTGGTCTACCTTGGGCATGAGGTAGGAGGTGGAGAAATAAGGCCTTTGCTCAGTAAGATTGAAGCTGTGCAAAATTGGACAACACCTACTACTCAAACCCAGGTGAGAGCCTTCCTAGGCCTCACTGGTTATTACAGGAATTTCATAGAGAACTATGGGACCATAGCTTCTCCACTGAATGTAATCTCTCCAAAATTCCCTAAGAAGGTCAAATGGAACGAGGAATGCAATGAGGCCTTTGAAAACCTGAAGAAAGCTCTTTGCCAAGCACCAGTATTGAGAGCTCCTGACTATCACCAAACCTTCATTGTGCAGACAGATGCTTCTAATGTAGGTATAGGTGCAGTCCTTAGCCAACTGGGTGAGAAAGGTAGGGAGCACCCCATTTGCTTCATCAGCAGAAAGCTGAAGGATCCTGAGACAAGGTGGGCAACTATTGAAAGAGAATGGGCTTCATTACACGGTAGGCGGTGGACCAAGGTGCTAATCGCACCTTGGTCCATGCCGGTAAAATACCGGCACCGCCTTGGTGGAAAGGGGAATTACCGCCCTATACCAAGGTTGGCGGGGCGGTAATTCCCCCTTCCACCATTGCCCTTCCCCATTCCCATTTTTGCCCCATAGGGCATAATCGTAATGGGGAAGGTGCTAATTACAGTACCGCAAATTTGCAGTGCCGTAATTAGCACCAAAGTCCCTTAGCGGGTTGGTTTTTAACGCCTGCTAAAATCAGGCGTTAAAGTACCAACCCGCTAAGGGACCTCGTAGTAAGGCGGTAAGGGTTAACGGTCACCGGTACCATTACCGGTGACCGTTAACCCTTACCGCCTTCCGTGTAATGAGGCCCAATGTTTTGCTATTGTGTGGGCTCTGAAGACGTCTAGGCCATACTTGTATGGTTCTACTTTTGTCATTCAGACTGACCACCAACCCTTGAGATGGTTGATGCAAATGAAAGGGGAACATCCAAAACTATTGAGATGGTCAATCTGCCTGCAAGGGTTTGATTTCACTATTTAGCACAGGTCAGGGTGTCGCCACCAAAATGCTGATGGTCTCTCTAGGACAGTGATGGCAAACCTTTTTGAGCCCAAGTGCCCAAACTGCAAACCAAAACGACTTATTTGTTTCAAAGTGCCAACACTGCAATTAAACCTGAATAATGAGGTTTTAGTTTAGAAAAAACAATTCGTACAGTTTTTCAAACTAATTAACAGCTTTTGTTTAAAAGGAAAAACACAATAACAGAGCTTTCCATTAAACATTTTTTTTTATTGAAAAAAAAAAAAAAAACAACAACTGTACACGTGCATGTATTTTTTTTAAAGACGCCTTTTGTGGGCACAATTAATGTGATTTTTGCTGTTGTCTGCATGCTGATAACTTGTCAAACCTTGGCTCATACTCTGTTAGTTTAATAGCAACACATACAGCACTGAGTTCATCTGTTAGTCTATTTCTGGCATCACATTTGATATAATTCAATGCTGAAAACAGCTGCTCACAAGCATAGGATGACCCAAACAAAGAAAGAAAAGCAATCCCAAGTGTTTTCATTGACTTAAAATTATTTGGCAGAGAATTCCACACTTTAAGGATTTCATTTTCCGAACTAGCAACTGTGCTGTCCTCTGTTATCCCTTCACACTCCATCTTCTCAAGTGTTGCACGCAGGTCATAGAATTTATTTTTCCAAATAGAGCTTTCTTGAAATTCCAGTAGCTCCATTTCAAGATTTTTTAAATCTAACCAGTGTAAGCAGGAAAGATCAAGTTCTTCACATTTGGCTTTATCTGGAGACGTAAGAAAACACAGGGTTGTCTCCATCTTACGGAACTGTAAAAATCTGTTACTAAAATTCTCCTTTGCAACTACTATAATGCTAGAAAATTTAGATTTCATGATGGTTTGGATTGTCTGTAAATGTTGTAGAATTTTCCAAATGCATTTTTAGATTTGGAAAATATTTCAGCTGCCCACTTTCAAGGTCTCTTTCAAAAACCTGCAGTTTTCTCTCAAATGTTCTGATATCAGAAAACATCCTTTCTGCTGTTTTCCCTAAACCTTGCAGTTTTTTGTTCAGTACGTTGAAGTGTATTGTAAAATCAGTAAAAAACATGAGGTTGGTGAGCCAGGTCATATCAGTGAGCTGTGGATATTCCTGCCCCTTTTCATTCATAAACAGCCTAATTTCATCCAAGCAGGCTACAAATCTCTCCAAGACCCTTCCTCTGCTTAGCCACCGTACATTATTGTACATAAGAAAAGTATTATTGTGCCTGTACCTCATCAAGAAGCGCTTGAAACTGTCAACAATTAAGAGCATGAGCCATGATGTAATTCACCATTTTTGTGACATCCTTGAGAATATCGTCTAATTTTTTGCTGCTTTCCTTGGCACAAAGAGCTTCTTGATGTATAATACAATGAAATTGAATGACTGGATGCTTTGTTTCTTTAACAAAAAACTGTATGAAACCAGATGTTACCCCCACCATGGAAGGTGCCCCATCACTAGTAACTGAAACCACTTTTTCTGGCCTTATGTCTTGTGACAAAAAAGCCTCCATCACAGCATTGTAGATATCTATCCCTTGTGTTCTTCCAGGCAAAGACACCAGTTTCATGAGCTCTTCTCTCATGGTGTCACCAACAGCATAACGCAAAATTACTGCTAGCCTTGCATGATTATTTATAAGCACATGGAGTAACAGGCTGCCTTTTGTAAGTCAGTAGTGAGCTGCTGACTAACATCACTTGTCATACGCAGGACTCTATCTTTAACAGTATTTCTGCTAAGTGGCATTTCAGAGATTCGTTGCTTAATTTTGTCCTTGTTTGGGAAATCATGAAAAAGGGAATTACTCACAGCCAACATGGCCGTTTTGATAAAATCGCCATCAGAGAGGGGCTTCCCATGTTTTGCTATGCACAGTGAAATTTCAAAGCTGGCAGTTGCCAGATAATTTGTTTTAGAAAGATAGTTGCAAAAACTACGATACTGGCAGTGATATTTCCTTAATTTACCATCAAGAAACTCTTTTCTTTCAGCTTTACCAAGTTCCGCAACACTTTTATGGTTGGTATCAAAATGACGTCTGACACTTGATGTGCGAGATACAACACTTTCACTACACAGAACACATAACGCTTTCCCATTGCGTTCAATCACTCCAAATGACTGTGTCCAGGCCTCTTGGAATGATCTTCCACTTTCTGTTTTTAATTTTGCCTTCTTTGATGTACTCATTTTTGGGTGTTCAAGTCTACACAAAACACAAAATAAAGACGGATGAAGCACCCAATACAAATCTATCCCTACCTACCTATACCAAAAATATTATTGCAACATTTCACAAAAAAGGTACATAATAAACTGTGACAAATCCACACAGACCATGAAGAATCCCAACACAGAACTACATTCTCATCCTGAGAAGATGGAGTAATGAGGCTCAAGCCTTGTATCCCAAAATCACTGCTGATGGATAGAAACAATCAGCAAGAAGAAGCCAGACAGAGCCACTGCAAAGTCACTTGCGGTGACATCCCTTCACATTGCAATACATATACAAATGAGGGTGTCCACATAGATTTTATAACAGGCTTTAGAGATCTTCAGACAACTCGTGAAGAGAAATCTATATAGAAATAACACTATGATGGGGCTGACAGGTTGGTAGTGTGGAGCTACCCACGTTGAGCTTGCCCTGGCCCATTCACCGACTGTACTTAGGCAGGGGAAAGAGGCTGGGCAAGAGACACTACTGCACCGTTTCATTGCTGCAGGTCTGCAACAGAAACACACAAAAATGTTAACATATCGCCATGCACTAACATTATTTTGCTTTTATCATTTAATAAGGCAAAAATACATTTTTAATTCCGAGGTCAAACCACATCGGTCCCAAAAGTCTGTTGGGCCAATGAAGGAAAAAAAAGGACAAACACTGCACCCTCCGCCTCTCGCTCAAGTTGGTGTACCAGTAATCGTCTCTTACTCTTTGAACACTGGTGTGCACGCCCCATTTCACTGTTGTGGTGCAGTTCAGAGCATACACATTTGATGCAAGCATCCCCCTGTCGCAACAAATGCACTTTGTGGTGGTACAAAAGCGGTAATCTTCTGCAAGCCATGGCACTAAACACCCACCATTTATCTTGTGTACATCTGGCTGCGTTTCCTCATCCCAGACGTCCCCTTCCTCCAAACGTCGGTGGTCTTAAACCAAACCCACCCTCTTAAAGTCCTCGAGCCGAGCACGGGTTCTTAACCGCGCCCATCCAAAACAGACCCCCTAACGTCCTCCCCATCCCCATCCGGCTACCGACTCAAGCAAGGGAGGCCATTATTTGGCTAACGGGCCCTTCACCGGCACATTTCGAACACGAGGATTCTGGTGTGTGATATGAAGTCGGCACGAGATAAAGAAAGAGGACCACGAGACAGCAGTCAGGTGGCGGACACGCATTTCACATCAGCCTCGAGCAGAGCCACACACGCACGCAGGCGAGCGCGTTACCTTACCGCCGCAGAACCTTGTGCAGACATTTCCCGGCAGTCTCAGTCCTGCTGCTCCTGGCTGGCTGGGAGTGAGGTAATGAATCCGGCGCAGGCTGGGATCCAGGCGGACTCGCTCGGCGAGGCAAGCTGCGAACTACCCCCACAATCAACTCCTGCCCTGCCTGGACAAAGCACGGGCGCTCGGCGGAGAAAGGGAGGGAGGGGGCAGGGAAAACTTCACATTCTGGCATGCAGTTCCTTTCTCCGGGATACTGCCACACAAAGCTGGGAGGGCGGGGGGGGCTAGAAAAGGGGGAATTACCATCTCATCCGCACAGGAGAAGGAAAAAAAAAAGCTAGTTTTCCCAGGGAAGGGGGGAACAGAGACACGCCCACTTTTAGAAGTCCCCAGTGATTTGAAGAGGAAATCTGGACAGCCATTCGTCCTGTTTAAACTCAGCTAGAGGCAGCTCATTAATATGCATAACACTTCCACCCGTCTAGGTCCTATCGGGGGGGTGTGGCTTCAGGGTTCTCCCCAGAGAACTGTGGGAGCCGACGCCGTGACTACAGTGTATGACTGTAGTCACGGCGTGCCCACAGAGACGGCTCGGCGTGCCACGCATTCGCCATCACTGCTCTAGGATGTATGTCATCGACTAGAGGTATGAGATTCATCCAGGAGTGGATTAAATCCTCCTGTCCCTTAGTCTGGGGTGGGGGGGCAAGTGTTAGGGAGAATTCTCTGTAAAGGCTAATTTCCCAAACCTAGTGAGTCCCCCAGCAGCTTTGCTGGATTTTTGGGGTTTATTTCTTTCTCCTGCTAAGAGTGAGACTCTTTTTCTCCCACTCTTAGACATGATTTGAGGTGTTCCTTTGACTTTGTATGTGTTCTGTGGGCTATGGGGTCCTTTACCCCATAGGGCTTCATGTGTTTTTGATATGTGGGTTACACAGCACCCTCCATGCAGTAACCCAGGGGTGTCGTAGCGTCCCTCAAACATAGACTCCATACCCTGGGACTGACTACTGTCTCCCAGGGCATGTAAAGTCACCATTGGCTTTACTAGTCCCAATTTATGAACAGAAACCAGTACAAACCATCATATTGTGGACGTACTGGTTGGGGCAATTCGATTGCCCCGGGGTCTGTTGTTCGAGGGGGCACTGTCCAGTTCCCCCCGACCGAGTTTTGGCTGGTGGCAGTGGATACTACTTTTTATATTCGACCGCGAATATATTCCTATGGGATTTTCCCCTTGTTCGAGGCTACCACTTTTTAAAATCGCCTCGAACATACCGCCGGTTTATTAAATTAATATAAATTCACCGGTTGGTATTTTTTGCCGAAACTTGGTTCCAAAATGGCGTTTGTGTTCGCTTCTGTGACTCCAACCCAAGTCGAGCCCTTTGTTCCACTTTTTGGCGGGCTTCTCCACAGAAGCCTACAAAAGTGGTGCCACTCTGTCTGGGTACCACAGGAGGTGTGGGAGGGGGTTTAGGCACCCTGGACTGGATTGCCTCTGCAACTCAAGTCGCACTCTTGTGTGATTGGCCCAGCCCGGCTCACCACTTAGCATGTTTGAGTGACAGCTCGGCTGAATGAATGGGGGTTTTCTGCATAAAAGCAGGGCTTTGGGGACTGGAACTTCAGAAGTCGCCACAGGACCTAAAGAATCTGAGGAGGGAGAAGCCGAGCCGACCTGCAACGACGACACCACCGGTGGAGCCCTGCTGAACCGTCTCACCACTTTTCCCCGACGACAGAGGAGATCTCCAGTCCGGAGAGTCTTCTTCCTTTGACTGGTGGGGATAACCAGTTTGCCTGTCTTTTCGCCTTCCTGGACCATCTCGTGGCCGCCTTGCCTGTGCCAAGCACCCCGGCAACCGGAATACCACGGTTTACCACTACCACAAAGAAAAGGGTAGTACTTTGTAACCGGAAAACTCTGAGGCTGGTTTCTTCCCTGGCAGTGCAACGACCTTCATCTTTCCTCCACGTCGAGACCTCCTCTTCCTCTGGACGAAACACCGACTTGCACCCGCTGCCAGGAACAACTGCCCCTGCTGGAGCGTTCTTCCCATTTCAGGTACTGTGTCCCGCCTGGCTTCCCTTGCGACAGATCGTTCGGGGTGACAGTAAATCCTCGACTTTCTAACCTGGGTTAGCCTGGGGCCTGTTAACTAACTTTCCCTGACTTGATCTCAATCTTTTGTGAACTATCTACAAAGACTCTTTGGGCATAACCCCACTGTGTGATCCTGGACACATTTCGCGTGCTCTCTCTAAGAGTGGGCCTGGCATTTGAACTTCCTTGCTCTCCAGTAGACTTTGCCTAAACTGCCTTACTGTGGTTCTTTGAAAAGTATTGAAATTGTGTGCTTTCATAACTCTGCCTTTTCCCTCCCTTTTTCTATAACTGATTAGAGTGCCATCTTATGTTAAACACTCACCTCTGTCTGAAAATAAGTGGTGTTTCTCATTAAGACTTGTCTAATAAATAATCAGGGTTGTGTATATATATAATAGTGACTGTGTGTTGAATGTACTTACCTCTTTTTGTGCTAGTGTGATTTACAAGTGTGTCTTTAAATATATAATTATATACTTTTACACCAAAGCTCTGGTCAGTGTTTGCTTGTGCTACTGTATCTCTGTACCTATTGTGTATACTCTATATACTGCCTAACTCTTCTTGAGGGAAGTCTGACTGCTCAGCCACAGCTACCAGGTAAATCTGGGTGGTACAGACTGCTACCAATTGGGTTTACTGCCAACCACCTGTAGTCCTAAATCGTTTGCAGTGGTCCCTAAGGGAACTGCACAGGTTTCTGCCTAACAACAGAGGCTGTAGGATTTCAGTAAACATTAATCACTGCAATATTCTGCCAAGAGTCTCTCTTTGTCTGGTGTTGGCAGCTCGGATCCCCGGGATCGTTCTACTTACTCATCACTTCAGTGGCATTTAAGATGGAATTTCTTAAGGCTAGCAGAAGACCCCTGCCTGTCTGCCTATTTCCTGGCTTTGTGCCAATTGTTCGAATATCTAAAAGCCATCTACCATGAATTTCATGGTTAATCAGGTCTCTTGGAAGGCTATTAGGTCGTGGCAATTGAAAATCTCCTCTCTCATTGTCTTGATCTTGAAAGAGCTAGTGAACCTCATGTTCCATCCCACGAGTTTTATTGTTATAGGGGCTAGATGGACTTCTGAGCTAGGCCCAGTTACTGAAAGACCTGGAAAATTATTTCTGGGATCAGGGACCAATCATTCTGGGGATTACTTATTTGTCGGTTCAGCTTTGTGTCTTCTTTATTTTCTCTGAACGTGCTGGACCTCAAGAATCAAGAATACTCTCTTGGTGAGGTGAACGCTCCCTCTGGTCTCTTGGCAAAGCAGCAAGTCTTTCTGAATCAAAAAGTGGTTCTGCAGTCACCTCAATAGCAAAGTAGGGGCCGAGATTAAGATCGCATTTGCTCCCAACTTTATCAATCCCATTTCCATATATGGATGTTTTAATAGTCAGGAGATCTGATATATCCAATGCCCTCTGATGCACAGGAGAGGAGCTCATCGACCATATGAAATTCAGCAAGGATGCCAGTTCTATGCAAAGAATGGTACGTGTTTCTCCCCGTTATTCTCTTAGCCCATACTTTAGATATAAGGGCGGCGATTGGGGTTATTATAATTTTGGTGATGTATTTGTTAAGATGCCTCCTCTTTCTCTTGCTGGCCATCCATCCTGGGATTTGTTCTATTTGCCACGCAAGTAAATTGGAGCCACCCCTAGTTCCTTTTGTGATGTCATTGTTTGTACTGCTATCAGAATGTTGGTCTGGTGCCCAAGTCTCTCGTTAATGGCTCGGACAAAATGGGCTGTCGCACCCTTCCTCTTAGTGTTGGCCTTCTGATTTTTTGAGTTTTTACTCAACTGGCCCCCTTTTAGTTCACCCTCCAGCACTCTCCTCTTTTTTATTTTTATTGGTTTTGCCGTTAGTTTTAAGCGCCTTGGTATTTGACTCTGTGTTTACCACTGGAGTCCCCTGGGACGAATCAAGACTCCCTTCTTTTTTTATTTTTTTTTATTTTGCATTTTTAAAGCGCTCACACAGCCCGCTGGCATCGAGGCGCTGTTACAAGAATTGTTTTCTTTTTAGCTGCGTAATTGTTTTTTTTTCTTAGTTGCGTATGTATAACGCGCTTAAACACCCAGAGGTTTCTAAGTGCGACCCAGGCATCAAACCTGTTGCTTCGTGTCATCTTGCTTCCTAGACGTGCGCGTTGCCACTGAGGTATCCTCCCGGGATTTTAGATGGCTTATAACTACTTTGCTGCCATTTGACGAATATGGACACAGGTTTTCAGAGAGATTATAGACCCAACCTTGAATGTTTGTGCAAAGTCTGAATGTC
This sequence comes from Ambystoma mexicanum, assembly GCF_040938575.1. Taxonomy (NCBI): domain Eukaryota; kingdom Metazoa; phylum Chordata; class Amphibia; order Caudata; family Ambystomatidae; genus Ambystoma; species Ambystoma mexicanum. The sequence continues at coordinate 1,530,961,347 of NC_090931.1, read as the reverse complement.
AAGTGGGGGGCTAAGTTAAATAACTATTCTATGTATTTATATTTTGACACTTTTGGGTGGATGTGCAGCAAACTCCTGAAGGAGCATTGGCAAGGACCTGAAAGCATGGTTTTACAAATGTGTCTGTGTTTTAGTTTGTAGTTACAAATAAATAGTTATATACCTTTTGGTGATTGAGGTATAGCCTGTGGCCATGGGCAGTGGCCAGATTGTCTGGAGCATGGCCTAATGCCATGCCCCAGACAATCTAGCTACTGGCCATAACCACAGGGGATCAGCAATGGGGGTAAAGTGGGCATGGCCAGCAGGGACCAGGTATGTAGTAACATTTTTAGAAATTGGGATAGGTTTGAATGGGAAAAGAAACATCTGCTCGTGGGTACAGGTTGAAGAGCTGGATGGGATTGCAGCTAATATGCACGAGGAGTGTCAGCAAGAACCTCAAAGCATAAAAGACCTGCTCCCGAGAAGGAAATACTGCAGCGCGGGCGATGATGAACTGCTCAGATTGGAGGATCCAGTCACCTCCTTTAACCTAAGTGATCACTCACCGGACAGTAATAACGTCCATGAAAATTCTGGAGAGTCATTGCCCATTAATTTTCCTGGGTACAGTCGCACAAGGTCCTGCCCTAAATCCGGTACTTGGGCATTCTGATCTATATGATAGGGAGGATAGCTCAGGGGCAACGTGCTCGCCTTGGAAGCAAGGCGACATGGAGCAACACAGGTTCGATCTCCGGGTCCGTGCTTAGAAACCTCTGGGTATTAATTGCGTTATAAATAACTTATCATATGAGGGGTTCCGGTGCAACGTATCAAGGGATAATTAAGACCAGATTGTGGAGACGTCTCTATTGGGCGAGCTAAAGAGCTGAGTGATGCTACATTAACAGCCCTGAGTTTTGTGCTGAACTCTCTTGTAAATGTCTTTGAGTTGTTATGGACTGACATACAAACTCATTCAGGCCTCCTCCTCAACTTGACGAGAGGAGTGAGTGAATGCGAGAGTTCATTAGTAGGCGTAAAATCAGCAGTAACCCTATCCCTAGGCGATCCTATCGCCGATTTAAAAAATAATATCAAAATGCAGAAAGGGGCCATAGAAGTCCTTCAAAACAAATGGCTAAAGGCCCAGGAGGCATCTGAGACCCAAGTATACAGATCGTTTCTCTCCAGAAATTCTCCCAAACGAGGCCCAGAAGGGAGGCAAATCCAGAGAACAAGATTGTGTGTGAGGGGCAAATGGACTTAAATGATACACCCCTTTAAATTCCATGATCGAGGAGTTCATGCGACTCACACAATCTTGTGAGGACCCCCCAGTGAGTGAAGTACAACTTTTCGGTCGTTGTACAAAAAAACTACTGGAGGGATTTACGCCAAATTTACAAAGGCACGCTTTCATGACCAATCTGCTGCTCCCCCCGCACATTTGGTGAACATCCGTGCGGTTTGAGCTCTAGGCGTGAGCAACATTTTTTTGTCATTGCGTCTATGGGAAAAACCATACATTTAAAACCATACATTTTGGGCCCCCCTAAACGAAACCTCAACAAACTTCACAGAATCAATCTGACTGGGCCATATACTTTTTGTGAAGATTCGTCTGGGGGGGTGAAGTTATAAGAGGCTCAAAAAGTGCTCTTTCTATGGGTTGAGCAACTTAACCATAACTACAGGGTCGCTACGCCCTATATATATTTCTGAGGCTTGTGGAATCTGCTTAGATCACATGCTATGCATAGGCCGACATCTAGTGGAAGCTGTGGAGTATTACAGTTGTTTTCGAAACTCGAAAAGAGACGTCAAAAGGGTGTGCCAGTAATACTATCCCTAGTGTGACGTCCACGTCACCCATGGTCCTTCACGCATCGAGGTCCTTCAGATTGTTTTTTTTCACCATTGTGACGGACGCTTAATCGCAGAGTTCATTTAGTCTAACGCCATTTACTATTGAAAATTAACATTAGTTACTCTTTCTGTACTTTCTCTAAACTGACTTCGACTACTTCATCGACACAGTGGACAGGACGACCGGCGAACGAAATCCCAGACTCAACGGACCCTTTCGGCTTTTGAAGGCCCCTCCGGGCCTAGCCCTAACAGTAGGGAGAGTGGAGGGGGGGTCATTGTGGAATGCATTTTCCCCTTCATCCTCTCTTTTCTCGCTTGGCTGCCATTTCACACACACATTGAGAACACTCCATTTAAGTTTTGCCCCACGTGCAACCAAAAATTCCCCTGGATAGACAAGCACCGGGAGTGCAATTTGTGTTTAGCACCGGATCACGACGAGGGGCATTGTCAAGCCTGCAAGCTCTTCAATCCAAAAACACTGCAAGACTGGAGAACAAAGCGCCGGGCCCATCACGCCATGCAGGCCGAGGCCGCCATGGACGTGGAGGGAGCCTCCAGTGATGGCAGCGTCACAGTCTTTACGGACAGCAAAGGCAACGGGGAACGGTTAGGTTGCCGAGTGCAAGCCCCCAACCCCAAAAGACAGGCAGGCGGCTCTGTTACGGGGACGACACACAGAGGTGAAGGCACACTCACGATCTGCAGCACTAAACACATAGGGCCTCATTACGACCCTGGCGGTAAGGGGTTAACGCCAGCGTTAGCTGCGCCGACCCCTTACCGCCAATTACGAGGTCCCCTAGCGCCATGGTGCTTTTAACACCTGCTTTTAGCAGGTGTTAAAATCCATGGCGCTAAGGGACCATGGAGTTAATTACGCCACCGTAATTTACGGTGGCGTAATTAACGCCTTCCCCACTCCCATTATGCCCTATGGGGCAAAAATGGGAATGGGGAAGGGTAAATGGGGATTGGGGACTTACCGCCCCGCCTAGGTCGGAATGGGGCGGTAAGTCCGCCAACCACCATGGCGTAAACGTAGTTTACGCCATGGTGGTAAAGTCACGGCCCAGGCGGTAACTTACCGCCTGGGTCGTAATGAGGCCCATAGTCAAGAAGCATGTCCCTGAGAGCCTGCTTAAGTCTAAACATTCAAAGAAACACTCCTCCAAGAGCCCCAATCATAAGGAGAAGTCTAACGAGGACAACTCTACCACTACTCACAGGGAGAAACGCACTGTTCCCCACGAGGAAGGGTCCTTGGCAGAAGCCTTAAAGAACAAAGGCCAGCTACAAACTCAGCCCCAGTCTACACCACAGGACCAGCCTACACTCCTAGGACAGGCAACTACTCCTCAGTAGCCTGGTGTCATTCCAAGTTCAGCCACATGGACTGCTGCAGACATAGGGGGGTCATTACGAGTACGGCAGTAGGGGGTTAACGGCAATTGTAAGAATCCTGGTGCCGTTAACCCCCCCTACCGCCGCATTCCGAGGTCCCTTAGCGGGTCCCACTAAGACCAGCTGGTTTGTCCGGGTGCCCTTAGCGGGAGCCGTTAAGGGACCATGGAGCTCCTTCCCCATTCCCATTGAGCCCTATGGGGGCTCAAATGGGAATGGGGAATGGTGTTCAGAATGGGGACTTACCGGGTCCTCCAAGGTCGGAATGACCCGGTAAGGCCCCATTCCAACGACCCGGACACGGGTTTGGGGGCAGCCATGGTGCTAACGGCACCATGGCTGCCTCCAAACTCGTAATGACCCACATAGACAAGAGTCATGACTAGGATGACCTTTATGGCCAACTTCTTCGAGAAGAACTCACAGGCATATCAGAACTTCTACACCACACCTCCAACAGCTGAGGCTTCGACCTCCCAGCCCCCAGCTGGGAGAACGTGACCAAATAATCTTCCTATTTCGACTACAGTCGAACTAGTCCAGAGTGATCTGTATGATGTACAGACTGACACTGACGACAATGAAACCTTTCACGAGACAGATCATTATTATGATGATGAGAAGGAGGAGGAGGGGAGGAGGAGGAGGAGGAGGAGGAGGAGGAGGAGGAGGTGTATAACCTAGCCTCACCAATTTAACAGGACTCACCAGTGGCCGATTCGCCAGTTGACAATCCGCCACTGCATAATGATATGCTTATAAAGGCAGCTGAACACTTTGGAATCCAAACCCAAGAGACTCAGCTCGATAAAGATTTTGTGGAGGATATATTGGGGGACAAAAAAGCCACCACCCAATTAAGTCTTATTTTGCAATGCGTCCAAAGAAGTATTCAACCGTCTCTGAAAACCAGGTAGTCAACCGTCCAGCACCATCTGACCCACTTTACATCAGGGGCCAGCTTAAGCCAGATTTGCTTGTGGTTACGACTCGTAAGAGGGCCGGAACACTGTTAGCCTTGTCAGAGGCGCCCCCTGATAAGGAGAGCGAAAAACTCTACACTATGGGGAGAAAGGTAGCCACTTCGGCAACTTTACAGACCAGAATCACCAATAACTCAACACTTCTGGCAAGCTACAACTGCCACAAATGGGACAAGATAACTACACTTATAGCTTCAGCTCCCGAACCTCTAAAATCACAACTGCCCTTGGTAGCAGTAGATGGCAAGGCAACATCCAGCTGCATCTTGAAAAACAACCTAGATGCCGCAGACCATGAGGGCAGGATTATTGCCGAAGGGACCAGCATCAAACGCCACTCATGGCTACGTCAGTCTGGCTTCAAACTTGAAACCCAAGCTATACTCCTTAATATTCCGGTGGAACCCAACGTCTTATTCGGGAAAGCCGTAGAAGACACATTAAAGTCTGCCAAGGAGGAATATGATACCTTAAAGTCTCTAGGCCAGCTGACCAACAAACCACCAGGCGAGAGAGGCGGAAACAATTTTCATCGGTTTTGTGGCCAAAACTCCCAAAAGAGGCTCAAGTTAGGGACAAGGTCAGGGCTCTTCCTGGGGTAACAACCAGGGTCAAGCCTCGCAGGGATTCCAGAGAGTCCAGCGCTGATCTCGTGGACGGGGGAGGTCCTCCACATGCAGAGGTCGAGGTACACCTCCTAAACAATGGCCACTCGCTTCAGGTGCCCTCCCATGGCTCTCCAGTAGGAGGGCGTATTACACACTTCACCCATGCATGGGAGGGGGGGATCACCTCAGACAAGTGGGTGGTATCAACCGCGGCGGGCTGTTATTGCATGGAGCTTCTTCAGAGACCCCAAAACCATCCCCCGCATCAAAAGACACACTCCAAGGAAGAACAACACATCCTTCTCAAGGAGATCACTACGCTGCTTCTCAAGGACGCCATAGAAATCGTCCTGGCGGACCAGGTAAACAAGGGTATCTGTTCAACCTACTTCCTTGTGCCAAAAAAAAGATCTAACAATGCGCCCAGTATTAAACCTACACCCTGCAAACACCTATGTCAACCGACAAAAATCTGTATGACCATGCTACAGGAAGTAATCCGTCTGCTAAAGCGGGGGACATGGCAACATTGGACATGAAAGATGCTTATTTTCATATTTCAATGTTCCCAGCGCATGGTAGAATCTTGTGTTTCAATATAGCAAACCAGCACTGCCAATTCTTTCGGAATAGCATCTGCTCCAGGGGTATTCACAAAGGTACTGGCGGCGGTGCCAGCACACCTGTGCAGGGAGGCAATCTCAGTATACCCTTACCTGGACGACTGGTTAATTACAGGGGAGACGCCCCAAATTTGCAGGCAAAACACTTAAAGAACTACCAACCTTCTCTTCCAATTGGGCTTCTCAATAAACGAGAAATAAATCAAACCCTGTGCCAAGCACAACCAAACAGTTCATAGGAGCTGTAATAAACACGGAGGAAGGGTTAGTCTTTCCCTCAAAGGAAAGAGTCCAAAACTTGTGAATGCAAATAACTCATTATCGTACCAGCCACCAGATAAGCATACGCAAAGCTGTGTGTTTGCTAGGCATGATGGCATTTTGCATTTTCCTGGTCCCACACGTACGTCTGTGTCACTCTCCAGGTGCGGGGCTCATCACCTTCATCACACAGCACATGGTCTATGGACTCATGCCACGGAGCAGAAACACATCAATCTGCTTAAACTTCTAGCAGTATTCAAAGCTCTTCAAGCATTCGAAGAACAGCTAGCAAATCAGTCGGTACAGATCCTCACTTGGAGCACTAAGGCGATGTTTTACATCAACAAACAGGGAGGCACACATTCTCCAAATCTGTCTAAGCTAGCACAAAAACATTGGAAATGGGCACTCAGACGGAAGATGTTCCTATCATCAGAACACGTTCCAGGTGAACTCAACACTCTAGCCGACTCACTCAGTGGAGATCCCCCTACCAGAGGAACACGAGTGGCAACTAGACACAGAGGTTGTAGACCACATCTTCTCTCAGTGGGGTTACCCCACGCTAGACTTGTTTGCTACAAGAGAAAACAAACCATGCCCACACTTTGTGTCCAGGTTCCCCCAACCAGACTCCAAGGGGAAGGCCCTATGGATGAGCTGGTCAGGGACATTTGCTTAAGCTTCCCCCCCCCCCAACACCTCTTATGAACAAGGTGGTGAACAAGATTCATAAACAGCAGATGACGCTCATCCTAGTTGCTGCTATGTGGGCGAGACAACCCTGGTATCCACATGCGCAAACTGGCGATGTGCGATCCCATCAAACTCCCGTGCCAAACCAACTTACTGACTCAACACAGGGGATTAACAGTGCACCCTCAACCTCACTCAATGAACTTGGCAGACTGGCTCCTGATGTCATAGAGTTTGGACATCTAAACCTGCCACAAAGGTGCATGGATATCCTCAAGGGAGCTCGCAAACCAAACACCAGACATTGTTACTTCGACAAGTGGAAGGGATTTTTGATCTAGTGCCAGTCCAAACAGATACACCCAATGGAATGTACTCCTTCCCACATTCTCCATAATATGCTCCACTTGTTAACTTGTTAGACTCAGGGTTAGTATTCAACTCTATAAAGGTTCACCTGGCAGTTGTATCAGCTTGATCAACCTCTCAGAGTAAAGTATTGTGGTGGAAAGTCCCCGTCATCAAAGCATTCATGGAGGGACTTAAGAGACTTCACCCTCCGATTTCAAACCCACCGCCAGGGTGGGATCTCAATGGAGTTCTTGCAAAGCTCATGGGACCTCCCTTTGAGCCTATGCACAAGGCAAGTCTTAAACACCTTACATATAAAACTGCCTTCTTAGTGGCTATTACTTCCATAAGAAGAGTTAGTGAACTTCAAGCATTGTCAGCGCAGGAACCTTTCTTTGTCATCCACAAGGAAAAATTGGTTTTACACACACACCCTAGGTTTTCTCCTAAGTTCATCTCCAGATTTCACGTAAACTAATCCATTGAGCTACCAGCCTTCTTTCAAAACCCAACCAGCTCAGCTGAGAAGAAACTCCATACACTAGATGCAAGGAGGGGCAGTCCTTTACTATGTAAACAAGACCAGACCGCTCATGAAAACAGACCAATTGTTTGTCTCTGTAGCACCAGGCAGAGAAGGAGACCGCATAGTCAGATGCATACAGCTCTGTTACTCATTATCAAGCAAAACACTGCCTTTCACACCAAAAGCTCACGCCACAAGGGGTACAGGAGCTTCTTTGGCCTTTATCACAAATGTCCCTCTAGACACCATTTGCAAAGCAGCTACATGGAGCTCAGTACATACTTTCACTCAGCACTTCTGCATTGACACATTCCAAAGCAGATACACAGGAGAGACGAGCAGTTCTAAAATATCTATTTGCCGCTTGAACTTCTCACAACCCACCACCTTCTCCTAACACTGCTCGCTCATCTATGGATAACATGTGATCTAAGCAGATTCCACAAGCCTCATAAGGGATACATTACTCACCGTAATCATATTTCTGATGCTTTTATCTGCTTAGAGTCACATGCGCCCACCCTTCCTCCGCTGAGAGAAGGTGCATTGATGTTATATGAGCTTCTTTGATACATATCTGCTTGGATACACCTGTACTCACGCTACACTTTATGCTACCTCGTGTCAGAAACAAAGCAATCTGAGGAACCTCGACGCGTGAAGGACCATGGGTACCGTGATCGTCACCCTAGGGATAGTATTACTGGCACGCCCTGTCGACGTCCCTTTTCGTGTTTCGAAAAACAACAACTGTAATACTCTGCAGCTCCACTAGATGTCGGCCTATGCATAGCATGTGAATATAAGGAGATACAAGCATCAGAAATATGATTACGGTGAGTAGTGCATCCCATATATAGGGAAGACAGAATGGAATATCAAGACAAGAATAATACAGCATAAGAGCTGCATAAGAGCTGCACATTATTTCAGCCCTTATGGTCAAACATTACATTGAAAATGAGCATCATGTAGAGGGTATGATGTGGATAGTCCTTCAGCAAGTATGTGGTACTATTTTGAAGCAAAAAAGGATTTATAGAACTAGGAGCAATGAGATTGAACTAAACGATAATGGAGTGTCTGACAGCCTATTAACTATATCACGAAAAGATGTAATAATGAACGAAAGACAATGAACAATTTCCAAAGTACTGTGTGCTCTAACAAATGTTTAAAAACGATTTCAGTAGAGAGAATGCCAGAAAAAAAGAATATAAAGACATTTACGAACTATGCAGATGACACCCAACTGGTGGTGGAGCGGAGTGGCTTCCACACCAGTGATGGCATCAAGGTGGCCTCTTTATATAACATCATTGAAGCCTGGATGGAAAGGAATTGGATGTGCTTAAATGGGAGCAAAAAAGGAGCTGATGATATTCGGCTCCAGCCAAGCTAAGTCAACAGCATAAGTCATTTAACATCAAAGACTCCCCTATCGTAGTTACAGAGAAGGCAGAAACTCTGGGGATCTTCTAGGGAGCATCGATGGGCGCAGAAGCACAATACTACCTGCGGATTTTTAAATCCATCAGACCATATTTGAGTGAGGGAAATGGTGCCACTATAGCAAGGGCCACAATTCTATCCAGGCTAGACTACGGCAATGGTGCCACTATAGCAAGGGCCACAATTCTATCCAGGCTAGACTACGGCAATGGTGCCACTATAACAAGGGCCACAATTCTATCCAGGCTAGACTACGGCAATGGTGCCACTATAGCAAGGGCCACAATTCTATCCAGGCTAGACTACGGCAATGGTGCCACTATAGCAAGGGCCACAATTCTATCCAGGCTAGACTACGGCAATGGTGCCACTATAACAAGGGCCACAATTCTATCCAGGCTAGACTACGGCAATGGTGCCACTATAGCAAGGGCCACAATTCTATCCAGGCTAGACTACAGCAATGGTGCCACTATAACAAGGGCCACAATTCTATCCAGGCTAGACTACGGCAATGGTGCCACTATAGCAAGGGCCACAATTCTATCCAGGCTAGACTACGGCAATGGTGTCACTATAGCAAGGGCCACAATTCTATCCAGGCTAGACTACAGCAATGGTGCCACTATAACAAGGGCCACAATTCTATCCAGGCTAGACTACGGCAATGGTGCCACTATAGCAAGGGCCACAATTCTATCCAGGCTAGACTACGGCAATGGTGCCACTATAGCAAGGGCCACAATTCTATCCAGGCTGGACTACAGCAATGCACTCCCAATTGGTGCAAGTGAGGTGTCGGACCTTGCAAAATAACACCGTTAGAATGGTAAGGGAAAAACAAGGAGATGTCACATTAAAGACGACAGAAAAGCCCTCCATTGGCTAACCGTAGAGGACAGGATCCATTTAAAGACCATGACTATGGTTCACAGAAGTTTATTTGGGCAGGCTCCGGTCTACCTAAAATAAATAATTGCACTTTATGCAACAAGTCGACCTCTAAGATCAGAGGTTCAGGGACTGATTAACTGCCCCACCTCTAAAGGTCCAACAGTATGCACATGCATCATAAAGCGACTCCAGAGCTCATATTGATTTACAGCTTCTCATCTCAATAACTGTGTATAACCATAACAAACTGCATATATCACAGATGTCTTTCCCGTTCACTCATACTGAGTGGCAGCTGCCTGACCACATCTCATTTTTGAGTCACATACAGAGATTAACACGGACGTGAGGTTCTCGGCAGGAGTGACTGTGGACAGCCCCTTTGAATTCTGGCTGAACACAGACATGAAGTGTACTTCCCACTGTACACAGACCTTCACATACACTGCTGAGACTACCACTGACGACAAGCACCCACTCCTCTGATGCAAACGTTGAGGTCTACACTGCCCTCCCCTATTCCCTGTAGAGAGGGTGCTCTTGCAAATGTCGCATTCATATAATCTACGCAGCGGATTGCTACAAGATGATCTCGGAGCACTGTAATAGAATATCCCTCGTTGGGATCAAACCCCAATAAAACCATCTAAGCTCGATAAGCAAAGCAGATCTCTCAAAGAAGAACACTTGCCAATAGCGAAAAGGGAGGATCCAGAGAAGAACAAAGTGGGCAAAGGTGTCTGGGCGCGTAAACAATGCTATACAAGATACAGACCCGATAACTGCTTGCGATCTGGAATATATCCTCACAGCTGCAACGATAAAAGCCAAAATGAATGATCACTTTCCAATTCACAAATGTCACAGTCTGGTAGACATGATTCGATCTTGCACCAGCAGAGATCTGATGCCACACAATGAGGTAGACCGGGACAGTCCTAGAATCCAAGAGGGCAAGAGGATGTGGAAGACAGCCAATATCGGTAAAGTCTCTTTCTCGCCCACACTTTCAGTGATGAATAAGCCCACCAACAACCACATCAAACGAGTAAAGACATTGAAGGGGCACAAGAAGGAAGATTTGGAATGCGATCTGCCCCCGGGTGCCATCAAACATCAGTCTCCACCAAAGAGTCAGGAGATTAAATATTCCGAAGAAGAGACAGTGAACAGTAACACACTTTCTTCCCTGAGCTTTGTCTTGAACTCGCTTGTCAATGTTTTTGAATTGGTGAAAGATGAAGTTCAGACTCACTCAAGTGCATTAATGGAGATGACCAAAGAAATGGAAAAGTGCAAATCAGCCGTGGTCAACGTCCAAACAGTACTAAGCTTAAAGATAATGGATGCCCTAAAAGACTTAAAAACAGAAGCCATCAAAGAAACAACAAGCATTGGGGAAATGCATGAAACTTTCAAAACAGGTCAACACATGGAATTACTAGAAGGAAAAATAGCTTCTTTGGAAGAGCAACTCAAGTCATTGCCATCAGAGGGGGAACAGCACAGATTTGATTACAGCAGCTGTAATTTATTGCCCTCTGGATGACACACCCTTGTGAGAATCTGTGCTGGAAGTGTTCATGAGGCGAGCACAAATAGGAGATGACCCAAGTGCAACAACAGAGTCCAATCATCTCCATCTCTCCACCAACTAATGCTGAGAACAGGTAAGATACTTTTCAGGCATCCTCAACATCTGGTCAGAGCCAAGCAAAATCTCAAAGGAAAAAGATCAATGGATCCACTGACACAATGCTGCCGATCCCAAATAAGTCACCACCTCTCCTTGCCTCAAATGCAGGGAAAGCTAAACAATCTGAGAAGAAAAGAAACAGAAGAAAGACAAATAACCGTTTCTTTAGCAGGATATCTGTGCCACTTGCTCAAAAAATCTGATACCACAAAGAAGCAGAAGAGAAGGGAAACGTCAGGAACAACATACACGAAGTGTGGTAGATCAAGCAGCCAAACTGAACACCAGCAGATCCTGGCTGAGACTCAAAATCAAGATAAGAAATTGTCAAGCGACGTAAATGATGCCACGAGCAGAAATTGCATAACGGGAAGACTTGCAGCACTAAAACTGGCCCCAATCTTTCTGAAGGGTCAAAAGGCGTCTCTGTGTGACAATCGTCGGAGCGAAACCAATGCTCCAAATCCAGTAAATCAGTCAACAAATCTAAGACCTGGAAAATATCGGTGAAATGAAGAAAAGACGGTTACAGAAAGGAATGGATGTGGAGCCATAAACACCAGTGGCTCTGATCATTCACACAGATTTTCTGCAGGGATTGAAGAATGTGAAGACAAGCCTACAAATTACATAAGCAGAGACCGTCCATTTGCCGTTCCGAGACTATGGATGCAAGGCTCACGGAGTGGCAGAAGGCACAAAGCCCTAGACAGGAGCACTTTGTTATCCATCTTTAAAATAATCCCAACATTGTACTTCTTCTCATCTCAAGACTTGGAATATGTGCGCTCTCCACATAGGGAGCATGCACATATTGTGGAATTGGGCTTTGCATCTTGGGTGGGTGCTAAAGCACTGATGTATGCAAGCTCTGATCCGGACAAAATTGGGATCACAGTGACTGAATCCCCACCCCCCCACCCCGGCCCGCTTGAGCCTCACTCCAGAAAAACAAGAGAAAGATAATCCGATGAGAGAGGAGAGAGCAAGGGGGAAGAAAACAAGTATACCAAAGGTAATGGACCTACCCACGAGGAAAGCAGAGGAAAGATATCATAATATCAAAGGTCAGCCCTTTATTACCTGAAATAATCACTCGGGTCTTGATGAAATTGCGGCTTATGCCTACATCTCTCTAGCCAGAGAGGAGATGAATGTGCTGTGTTGGAACACACAAGGTTCTAATTCTTTTGAAGACCCCAGTGTATGGGGTTTAGTCTTCCGTGATTGCAATTTAGTATTGTTACAGGAAACATGGTTGTTGAGACGCATGTGGGTGGATGGCTTCTCTACATTCAATCAATCGGCATCAAGAGAGTGGGGAGGTCATCCTTCGGGTGGCTTGTTAATCGCTGTCCACAACTCGATTAGGTGGTATTAGTATATTTGTTCGAATATATTTGGCCCGAATGTTACATTTGACCGAATTTGGCCTTTACCATTCGACCGAATATATTCAAACAAATTGGCTAATACATACCGAACATGTGGAGCAGAGGTTGCCGGGGTGTTCCCTGCTCCCCATGTTGGGTGTGTATTGGCCTTGGGGGGAGGGGTTGCCGTGGTGTCCCCCGCTTCCTTGATATTGGAGGCGGGGGATGGGGGAAAAAGAAAAAGAAAAAGTGACCCTGCGGTATTGGATCCGACCCGCGTTAGAGGGACTGATCTGACGCCGCAAGGTTGAAGCGGATCAGGCGGCGAACGAGCAGGTAAGTAGGGAAGGAGGGTGGGAAGGTGGATAGTGATGTTTGAGAATTGATCGCATGCGGGCTGTTTTTTTCCATACATGTTTTGCCTCGATCAATCCTCATACGATCAAACACCCCTAAACTGATGATATCTGAGTTGTTTGTCATTAGTAATTAATTCCCCGACATCTTGACCATTGGCATAGTAATCAAATGCAATGCTTCTGCCATAAAAATAGATCTAATAAACATATATTGGAATCCTGTGGCAACAAGTCAGATGTGCTTCCTACAATCCTTAATGTCAGTACTTTCGAGGATTGAAAACACACATGAAGACTTTACACTATTGATTGCTGGTGATTTGAACTTGCATTGCGTACTCAGCAAAACACAAGTCATAGCGTGGAAAGTGAGTTGATTCACCAGCAAAGGCAAATGGTGGACTGCCTTCATGGCTGAGTGGGCTTTGACATGGCAAATGGGAATATTGAAGGCGACATACCTCCGACATCTACCTGGCAGCAGGGTGCCATGGGTTCTATCATTGACTGTATGTTTCTGACAACTTTCTCACTCTCCAAATGCACACATTTCCAGACACAGCAGCATGCAGTTAGCGATCACAACATGCTAGTAGCCAAATGTGCTTTCCCTGCTGAAAATAAAATAAGTGTATATATGGGTCAAATAACTGTTAATGAAGGAAGAAACCAGATCATATAGTTTAGGAGGAATGGCGTCTTCCTAAATCAAAATACCAAATATCTCGGGGATACTGCAGCAGACTCAGAGATACAGAAGTTATGTTCACCGAAACACTTTGCAGACTTCCTATGCGAGCTGGAGCCCCAGAGACCAAGGGGAGCAAAAAACATCTCAAGCGCAAACATGCGTATGACGAAAAGACTTCACAAAAGAAAAGGACCCTAAGAAAATCCATTTGATCCCTCAAGGGGGAAATTAACAACCGCTTAGAGTATGCACTAAAGTTAAAATCTTTAAAGAATGACTATAAAAACTGGTCAAGAAACCACAGACAGTTACGCCTTCAGAATGATGGGGAGCTAATGTTGAGTTCTCTTCAAAATAGTGACTCTGGAAATTTCTGGACCTTAGTCACAAACTTATATGCCCCACAAGCGACGTTGCAAGGCAATAGTATTTCAGAGTCTGCTTGGTGCCGTTTCTTCAGGAATCTACACATGTAACCCTCAAATGAAGTCTTTAAAGTCGACAGACTGCTTTTGGCATGTAACTAACAAAAGATAGAATAGCAGACCAGATTAAAAGGTCCTCATCCTCTCGAGCAGCCGGTCCCAATGGCCTCACCAATCAGATTCTGAAGTCGGACATAGACATGTGGGACACAATTCCAGAGAGAATGGTCAGGGAAATCGTAAGGTTGAAATGCCTTCCAGAGTCATGGAAGCGTGCAGTTGTCATCCCAATATACAAGAAGGGCGACTGGCCGGACCGCAAAAACTACCGCCTGATCGCCCCCTTGTATGTGGATAGCAACATTTTTGCGGGACTCACCCTGAGCTGGAAAGTTGGGCAGAAAGCAATGGAATCCTGTCAAAACACCAACTAGGTTTCCGAAAAGGAATGTCACCTCAGTGAATGCACTGCTTATGAGCATAGTGTGTGAAAAATTATGAAAAAGGGGGACCTATTCTGTATGGAGCTTGGGTCGACCTGTTGTAGGTGTTTGATACCATAAATAGAGAACGTCTATGGGGTAAACTTAAATCTTTGGGGATGCCCATGTCATTATTGGCAATCATAATATCACCACACAACCACTCAAACTTACAAGTACGACTGAACATGGAAGGGCACCTCTCCAGTGATATGGCCACAGAAAGAGGCATCCAGCAGGGTTGTATCATAGCTTCCTTCCTTTTTAACCTAGATCTCACAGTCCTTGGAGAAGCACTTGGCACATCTGCCCTTAATAGCCCAAAGGCAGGGAGAGAAAGACTAAATTGGATTGCATATGCAGACGACGTGGTTCTCGTAGATTATGCACTTGTCGGTCTCCAAAGGATGTTAAATGCCCTAGAGAAAAATCCATTCCTCAATGGCCTGTCCATAAACCCTGCAAAATCATACATAGTCAAATTCAAAAGGCCCTACAAACAATCTCTGAAATGTAGGTGGACAATCAACAAACAGACAGTGCCAATCACCACCAACATAACATACTTAGGCTTCAAACTGAGGGCTTTTCCAACTCTAGGCGCATTAGAATTTGTACTAGACAACAAAACGGATCAACTAATTTGTCAATTGAATAAACTGTTGTACTCCTTTTGTCAATTCTCATTACTCCCACTAATGAGATTTTACAGATCAAAGGCGATTCCCTCCTTATTGTTTGGTGTAAAAATGAATCTGATGACTAGGAATTACAATTGGTCGAAGGTGGAAGGGAGAATATGGAAAAAAGTGCTTGGTCTCCCAATGAGTCTCCAAATTAATTGCTTGAGATATGAGCTGGGTCTCCTCTCTATGCAAACACAGGTGGACTGGAAGGTTCTTTCACTATTCAGACTCTTATGGCTCTCCCGGTCGGGATCTCTGTTGGAAAATATTAATGTAATGCTTAACATGTGTCCAAACATTTTTCTAATCACCCTGAATTGCGATGCTTGTGAAATGATGAAATGCTGCGAATGTACAGAGACTGAGTTACGGAACAATCCTCTGCAGCACAAAACTGCCCTGTATAGGAACGATTGGATAAATACTATCACATGTGCCTGAAATTCAAAGGTGGCAAGACCTTTATCTGATTTAGACAAACCAAAGGGTTTCCTCGCCAAGTACCTCAGGAAATGTCCAACAAGCTTCCTAGGTTCCACCTTAATCTTCTACCGACTGGTGAAGTAAAGCTGCTTCGAAATCAAGAGGCTTCATGTAGCAGCTCATGTGTGTACTGTCAAAAGCCTCTAGTGCAGACTCTAAAACATATCATAGTGGAATGTGCAGGAATTCAGGATCTAAGAACTAAGTTCCTGGAACGTTTTGTGCACAGAGAATAAGTATTGCATATGGATGAGGTTTGGGATAGACTAATCTACTGTTATTTTAATAATTTAATGAATTGAAGATTTTCTAAGTGTTTGTAACAAATATATATTGTATTATGAAAAGTCGATATGTGTCTGCTATGACATAATAATGCATTAACAAATAATAGTCCCTGATAAATATAATTTCATCTGATCTGGAGTAATAAAAAAGCTTACCTTTCATAACAAAACCACAGTTGGTGCAGTGGCTGCATGGGAAGCTGCCTGATTTCTTACTCTGTTTACACAAATCTCCATAGTGACCAGACTTGACTAGACGGTCCTTTAAGTTAGAACTGCATCTGTAAGCTAAGACAGGCTGTTCATAATTGCTCTACCCTGGAATCTGATGTCCGAACATTCCAATATCTGTACATACAGCTTTTAATCTGTTTACTCTGGATAAAATATTTAGTAGTGTAAATCAATGAAGACTTTACTTTTTCTCTTTTGTTGTTGAGTGTACCTTCCGTGAGAAATCTTGCACCTTGGCCATGGATGCACTGACCTCTTCTGTCGAATAATCTCTGTCTAAGAAGGTATTCAGCATTAATCTCCAGCAGTTCCGTGCATTGTTCATCATTGCTTACAATTCTTTTTACTCTACGGAGTTGGCTGTATCAACGGGTCCCAATTGGAGAGGGGGATGAAAACTTTACAGGTGTAAGAGATTGTTCCTGTTTTGTTGTTTTGCGAAAGATATTGATGGAGTAACCAATCACTGTGGGTGTGACCTCAAAATCCCATATGTGTATGCCTGGATTACCAATCTCTGAAGAAAATTGAATCCTAGAATCAATGTTTCCAGTAGGATAGCTCAGGGGTAATGCATTTGTCTTAGGCGCAAGACAACGCAGAGCAACACAGGCATGATTCTCGTTATGAAATACTAATTAATGTATGTCAAAATAAGTGACATAAGGTATCAAGATTCCCATAGCATATTCCAAAGATATTGTTGGTGTGTCAGCCTCAGAAAACTATATACTTGTGCCACACATAGAGGCTTTCTACTTCTCACAGATCTGCACGGATAATCAGTTCTACAGGTATGCAGAATGATGCATGATACAGTGGTATTTATCATTTGAGATTTGGATGCCCAGGTTATTGAAATGGCGGACTAGCACCAGTTTATTTGAAACATTCCTAAATTGCATCCCTGGTGTAGCATGCGTTAGATCGCATATTTGGGCAATATACCTGCTTTACAGGATAGGTTTATCGTGTTAATAATTGGCTGGTGACTTTCTATATTAGGTCTTCCTATACAACGTGGGGACGCATGCAGAGGATGTCATTATGGCAGCTGTAGAAACATCCCAATAATGCACACCATGAAACTATATACCATGACGTGCACTTCAGTGACACATATTTTTGGGAGTACTTGACAATACTGTGGACTAGTGGTTTTTGAACCGCCGTCCTCTCCCATCGCTTACAGCACTTGCGCCTAAATATGAGATTACATGACTGAGGGTAGTACAGAGACTTGTCCTGGTTTATTTCTAGCAGTGAAAGTAATGGGAGAAGAGCATTACTAGCGCTACACAAAATGAGGCAGTAAGAGACCTCTTATCAACAGATCTACGCTTACCTGATTTTTCAGTCAATCACTAAAAGAGTAATTCTGGCATCATTATTTGAATAATTGAATATGGCTTCCACGTCTATTAATATAAAGAATACACAGAATTCCTAAAATAGGGAGGATGGTTCCATTGGGATGAATGTATTAATTCCTTCACCTTCTGAATGAATACTATTGAATATAAATGCAATGATAAGATAATGATATATTGATATGTCGTTTCCACAGTCAGTCGCTGAATTTGTATGAAGTTCTAAAGGGACCCTCATAGTTGTGTTTCATTACGGTTACCCCTGAAGAATGTCCAAGCAACTAAAGGAGTGAAACATGTATGTTTCGGGTTTCGCATTGTTGATACATAGTACTAACCAGAAAACTTCTGTGACATGAATTCATTTTTTCTTGGAACATCTTTCATTGCAAATATTGCTAGTATTTCTTTTGCGTGATGATTGCTGCTATATATTTAAATAGGAAACTATTTTTGGCTAGGAATACGTTTTCAAATGTATTTTGAATTATCTGCTTATGTATTTTGTATCACGGGAGTCACTCTTTGCATGTGGTGCGTCGTATTTTAAGAGACTGTTGTAAGACAACCAGCATTTTGAACTTGATTTCTCTACACTGTGAATTTTATGACAATAGATGTTCATAATGAAATAAGTTTATAATGTACTACTGTTCTATATTTGATATATACATTTTGTGCGAGCGACTGGCGACTTTGGACATGATAGATTAATACATGGATGCTCCACAGTTTGTCGGTTGTTTATATGAGTACCGTTGTTTGAGCTGGTAGTCCCCCCCCCTCTTCTTTTTTAGTTCCAATTTGTTTCCTGCGTTGAAAACGCTGCATGAAGTTAAAATGAATTGCATACTTGCTCTCGCCGATCCATGCACAGATGTGGGGGTGGTGCCAAGTCCTCTAGATTTGTGCTCTGTGTTTTTCATGTAAATCAGTGAAGCATTGTCCCAGAAAGTACATTTTGTATCTTCTCATTGCTGATAGACCAGAAGGGTTTGTCTTTTAGTCATGGATGATTGGACGGTGCTGTTTCAAGCTCCTGTTTTTTCACTCCTAAAATTGATCTGAGGCGAGACACAAATGGTTTCACTCAGGATTGCACGGGAACTTTGTGAGTGGGGAGTAAAGCGAGAATTAACCACTCTGCAGCAGGTCTACTCCCATGACGTAAAATAATACATAGAACCTCTATTTCTTTCAACAGAGAATGAGCCACCATTGGAGGTTGCATGCTGAGGAGAAGCCCTACGAGTGCACGGAATGTCACAAGCACTTTACTTCTACGTCACACCTGAGGGCGCATCAGAGATCCCACACAGGAGAAAGACCATTCAAGTGCCCAGAGTGTGAGAAACATTTCAGTTCCAACTCCAATCTGTACGAGCATCAGAAGATCCATACTGGGGTGAAGGCCTTTGAATGTACAGATTGCAAGAAAAGTTTTGTTAAGCACTCCTGTCTGATCAGGCATCAAAGGATTCATACAGGTGAGAAACCGCATAAATGCATAGAGTGCAAGAAAAGCTTCAGTAATGGCTCAGACCTGATTCGCCATCGAAGGACCCATACAAGGGAGAGGAACTTTGAGTGTACAGTGTGCAGCAAGTGGTTTATAGAGTCCTCAACCCTGATTGAGCATCAAAGAATTCATACAGGGGAGAAACCTCATCAGTGCACAGAGTGCAAGAAAAGCTTCTGTCGTGCTGCAGCACTGAGCCGCCATAAAAGGATCCACACTGGGGAGAAGCCCTATGAGTGCGCAGTGTGCAAGAAAAAATTCAGTGACCTTTCAAACATGAACACGCATTGCAGGGTTCATACAGGGGAGAAGCCCTATGGGTGCACAGAGTGCAAGAAAAGCTTCAGTCATTTCTCAGCTGTGATCTTGCATCAAAGGATGCATGCAGGGGAGAAGCCCTATGAGTGCACAGCGTGCAGGAAAAGATTCTGTGATTCCTCAAGCCTGAGGAGGCATCAGCGAATCCATACAGGGGAGAAACCCCATCAATGCACAAAGTGCAAGAAAAGTTTCATTCAGCACACAGCTCTGAAGATGCATCAACGGATCCATACAGGGGCGAAACCGTATGAATGCACAGAGTGCAGGATAAGCTTCCGTTGGGCCTCTGCTCTGATCCACCATCGAAGAAGGATCCATTCTGGGGGGACACCCTATGAATTAACAGAAGAACACTTCAGCAGCTCTCTGCTCTGAGCACCCATCACACGATCCATTCAGGGCCACAGCCATGCTGGTGCTGAGGGTATGGTAAGCACTTCAATTTGTTTTCATTCCTGAGATGACGCCAGAGATCACAAACAAGCTGTTTGGATAAAGGTGGGTGCAAAAGTGCTAAACCGTCATTGGTCTACAATCTACCTGATCCCGTATTAGTTCAAACTTGAGTAGGTGTCCCACAAAAGAAGCTAGCAAAGAAGATTGCTGATTCTGATAGACACAGAATCTACAGGGTTGGACATGGTACAGAAACCACAGTGCGCTTAAAAGAAGCTGCTCCGCACTCAGAACACTGAGTACTTTTCGATCTGCATGCATCAACACAACAGCAAAAGCTATCTTGCATTTTTGCTCTCGCCCGACTTCTCCCTCTCTTTTAGAACTGCAAGAGAACCTGAAGAACATGCAAATGGCAGCAGTGTGTTAGAAAATCAAAGCTTGTGCATCTATTTAGGGTGATGACAGTGGCATCTGTATTCATTTTGTTGCAAGTCAAGGAAAACAGCAACCTACACCTAACGGGAACAGACGACATTAACCTGACCCATCTTCCAGACCCCTAACCTTTATGGATCATGGGTCACCTGACCGAATCAAAACTTACGAACATTCTAGAACATATCTCTACACCTTTCCGGCACAATTATCCCACCTCCCACTAAAATAATAAACAGATTCTTCCCCAGTTAGTCCATCTTTGCTGCTTATTTCCCATTATAATGTCATATGACGACTTCCTCGCTCCCAATCCCTGCTGAGGGGCGTTAGACCTCCATCCCCATGATGACTTCTGGTCGTTTAAGTGCAGTTCCATTGCCCATTCCAGTTTATGCTGGTTATATGCTCCATGCGGGTGCCTTCGTCCTTGGCACACTATCCCCACTGGTGCCTTAATGGTGACGCCAAGTGGAGCTTGGGAATAAAACCCTAAGGGACACAGGCAGTGATCGAGTGGGGGTGTGACCCACTATGTTGAGCTCATGGGTAGTATTCACCTGCAATTGTTTTTATCATTGGTGATCTCCGCCAGGTGTATGGTGCAAATCCCAGTAACGTAACATTAAACCCCAATTTTAGGTTCCTTCCCACTGTGGAATATAGAAGAGAATGTCCCAAACTAGGAGATACTATTCCAAAGAAGAAAATGCAAAATAATGGGAAACCAAAATCCAAGAAATTAAAACGCAGAGGCAGCAAACCAAAAAATTGCATCTTTTCTGTCTATTTTATCCCTTGAATTAAGTAGGCCCATGACTCCAGTGAAAGATTCAAAAAGATACTAAAAAAAACGCAGCTGATGAGGAATTAATACATGACCAGGAGCAAAAATGAGAAAAATTATGGCAGGAAAGGAGGGTGAGCATCATAGAGAATCACTGGCAAGAAATAGAGAGAGAATGGATGATAGGAGGCATAGAGAGAGAATGGAAGAATGGAGGCATAGAGAGAGAATGGATAATCGAAGGCATAGAAGGGAAGATCAGAGGCATAGAGAAAGAATGGAAGCTCAGAGGATTAGAGACAGAATGGAAAGACCGAGGCATAGAGAGAATGAAAGATCGCAGGCATAAAGAGAGAATGGAAGATCGCAGGCATAGAGAGAGAATGGAAGATCGGAGGCATAGAGAGAAAATTGAAGATCGGAAGCATAGCGAGAGAATGGAAGATCAGAGGCATTGAGAGGGAATGGAAGATCGGAGGCATTGAGAGAGAATCGAAGATCAGAGGCATAGAGACAGAATGGAAGATCAGAGGCATTGAGAGAGAATGGAAGATCGGAAGCATAGCGAGAGAATGGAAGATCAGAGGCATAGAGAGAGAATGGAAGATCGGAGGCATTGAGAGAGAATGGAAGATCGGAGGCATTGAGAGAGAATGGAAGATCGGAAGCATAGCGAGAGAATGGAAGATCAGAGGCATAGAGAGAGAATGGAAGATCAGAAGCATAGATAGAGAATGGAAGATCAGAGGCATTGAGAGAGAATGGAAGATCGGAAGCATAGCGAGAGAATGGAAGATCAGAGGCATAGAGAGAGAATGGAAGATCGGAGGCATTGAGAGAGAATGGAAGATCGGAGGCACTGAGAGAATGGAAGATCGGAAGCATAGCGAGAGAATGGAAGATCAGAGGCATAGAGAGAGAATGGAAGATCAGAGGCATAGAGAGAGAATGGAAGATAGGAGGCATAGAGAGAGAATGGAAGATAGGAGGCATAGAGAGAGAATGGAAGATCAGAAGCATTGAGAGAGAATGGAAGATCAGAGGCATTGAGAGAGAATGGAAGATCGGAAGCATAGCGAGAGAATGGAAGATCAGAGGCATAGAGAGAATGGAAGATCAGAGGCATAGAGAGAGAATGGAAGATCAGAGGCATAGAGAGAGAATGGAAGATAGGAGGCATAGAGAGAGAATGGAAGTTCAGAGGAATATAGACAGAATGGAAAATCTGAGGCATAAAGAGAGAATGGAAGATCGCAGGCATAGAGAGAGAATGGAAGATCGGAGGCATAGAGAGAAAATTGAAGATCGGAAGCATAGCGAGAGAATGGAAGATCAGAGGCATAGAGAGAGAATGGAGGATAGGAGGCATAGAGAGAGAATGGAAGTTCAGAGGAATATAGACAGAATGGAAAATCTGAGGCATAAAGAGAGAATGGAAGATCTGAGGCATAGAGAGAAAATTGAAGATCGGAAGCATAGCGAGAGAATGGAAGATCGGAGGCATGGAGCAAGAATGGAAGATCAGAAGCATAGAGAGAGAATGGAAGATCGGTGGCATAGAGACAGAATGGAAGATCAGAGGCATATAGAGAGAGAATGGAAGATCAGAAATTGCAAACTCGTCCAATCGCATGCTAGTCAATGAGGGCATAATATAGTCATAATGGTAAAGACCGAGCTGGAAATCAAGCCGCATACTGTGCCTTGTGCAATAAAGGTTTGATTACCGCATATGCAGATATTCTAGTTCCTCAGACGATATTTTAGGACCCAGGACTTAGGCTAGTGTGGTACAAAACATGCACATGCAGTAACATTACATTTATTTATTTTTACATTTATAAAGCGCTCACACAGCCCGCAGGCATCGAGGCGCTGTTACAGGAATTGTTTGTTTTTCTTAGTTGCGTTTTTTTTTTTTTTGTCTTAGTTACTTATTTTTAACGCGCTTAAACACCCAGAGGTTTCTAAGCGCGGACCCGGGGATCGAACCTGTTGTTGCTTCATGTCGTCTTGCTTCCAAGACGCGCACGCTGCCGCTGAGCTATCCTCCCGGGAGTGCAACTATTGCCCTTCATGAAGTCACATCCGACAGGCTGGGGGAGGGAGCATTAGGGACTCTGCGGCCTGGGGATCAATGTCCGCTCCATGTTGTTGCCCCCAAAGACGGTGTGCAGGGTCTTCCCCAGGAACCCCTCTAACCTCCCCAGACGGCTCATTTGTTTCAAATCAATACAGTCTGAGAGAAAAAGGGTGAGGTCAGACCAGAAAGAGTCAAGGCTAGAGGCAGCTCTCAGAGCGGGGATAGATTCATAACTAAGAAGACCAATATGAGTGCACGATCCCCAAGCAGGCCACAGGGTCACTCAAACACTCATCACATTAGTAGATCTGGTAGGCAGAAGGGAGATGTGGCAAATCAGAATGGCAAATCAGAAGGAGTCTGACACATTTTGGACATTTTAAGTGTTTTTATTTAAAATAAGGACAATGCCTAACTCGCCCTGTTGCTACAGGGATGTCCCCTGCCTAACCAAACTAAGGGTTCTTGTCTGTCATCAAAAGTCTAAAGAAAAATGTCCTCGTTCTAAGACACCTACTTCTGTCTGACCCTACCACTCTTCCGGCACCTTCCCTTTAGCTGGATGCCTCAGAGCTTTCTTCCGTGGTTACACTGTTAATGCCACTGAGCTGGAACTAGTCAACCGAGACTATTCTTCCAGATTCATGGTGTCTTTGTCATGCGGGTCTGTAGATCCTGTTATATGTTCATAGGTCTGGTGCTCCAGAGGGTCCGGGGCCGATCAATCTCCTCTTTACTGTTTTTAGTGAATGTAATTTTCGTACAGTTCCTCCTCTTACGTTTAATCCTTCAGATCCTTTACAGTCAGATCTCCTTTGGTTGGGGTTTGGTATACCCTTAATAAAGGGGTGGTGCCCCACTCCTGGGGCCTCTCTGTTGGGTTCTTCTCTCTCTTTCTTAGATGTCTCAGATTGATACTTGGACTCAATCTCAGTGGTGTCTCCTAACCTGTAGGTTCATGCTTGCTTAAAAACCCCCACTCACTATGGTGTATAACTCTCTTGTTCCCTCCTCCAATGGTTATACACAGGTTTTCTTAATGCCTCACATTCAATATTCCTCACTATGGTTCTTGGTATTTCCCAATATAGATACTCAGGTTTGCTCAATGCTCCATGACTAATGTTGTCAACAACCTTCCTTGGTATCTGCCTATATGCACAGTTGTGCTTTCTCAATGATTGACAGTCAACCTTGCGGTTCCTTCCAGTTAATGCGTGTGGTACCGGTTGCCTCCCTCTTCTCTGTTCCACCCCGGTACCTTCTCTCGATGTGGATGGATTTTCAGGGCTTGGCATCCGTACAGGTCGGTTTCCTCGACTCTCCCATCTCCTCTTTCTTGTTTTCACAGCGGACTTACTCTCGGCGTCCCACTGTGCTGGTGTGCTCGGCATAGGTTTGCCGATGGGAGAGTTCATCTCTCCATCTCCTCTGATCTCGGTGCTGTTAATCGGGCTCCACGCCCACCACAGCTTCTCCGTAGTTACGCCACCACATCGGACAGTCTCCAAGACTCAATCTTGACTGCACTGGGCCTTGGCATTTTCTTTGGCGTTCTTGCCTTCTCAGATTGCCATGGGCTCCACGGCTCCACACTGCTCAGCCCATCCAAGGCACCCCTCTCTGTTTGTTTGTTTGTTTGTTTATTTAATATAGCACAAAACCAAACCCGTAGGTAGCCGGGAGCAAGCATTACAAGGATACTTGAGAACTTAGTTACAGTGGCAAACAAAATAGGCAGTAGGACAGTTCAGCAGCATTACAGTCTGAATATACTTATACAGTTAAAGCCAAGTGTAGGAGGCATAAAGAGCTAAGTAGCAGTCACTGCAGTTTTATAGTCCCGGTAGGGTCCAGTAAGTTCCTAGATACTAGCAGCGGAGGTCGGAGGTCTATGGGGTCAAGTTAATAAAGGGCGTAGTCGGGTGGTGTCACTTAGGACGAGTGGTTCTAGTAAAAGAGGGTGATCACGTTAGATGTCATTGGATCGTATCCATGAGAGAACCTTGCGCCTGAAACTTAGGTAGGGTTGGTCCTTTCTAAGTTCTAAGGGGAGTTTGTTCCAAGTTTGGGCTGCTATGACTGGAAAGCTGGCACCACCAGCTGTACTCTATATATATCTAGGCACCATCAAGGTATAAGCGTTAGTCATTCTTGTGGGGCGGTTTGAGATTCTCTTGTTGATTCTATTTGCTAGATAAGGAGGAGGCAGCTGTATTGTTGAGGCATTTGGACGCGAGCGAAAGAGTTTTGAGGGTGATCCTGTCTTTGATTTTTAGCCAGTGGATGTTCCTTCTGGAGGTAGAGACGTGGGCTCTGTTAGGAATGTTTAAGGCTACTCTAAGAGCGTTATTTTGGAGTTTTTGGAGTTTGTTAAGGATATATATACTTGTTAGATCCCGCATATAGGGCATTGCAATAGTCCAGTCTGGATATGATAAGTGCATTAGCTAAGGTAATACAGCTGGCCTCTGTTAGGAATGATCTACATGCTCGGATCAGTTTACGAGTATAGGCTGTGGAGGAAGCTAGGGGGTTAATTTGCTTCTTAAAAGTGAGTGCTGAGTCCAGATAGACCCCAAGGGTTTTGACTGCAGGCATCACTTTAATGACATTGTTATCAATGTTAAACAAGGCGCAGTTCGGGTCAAGTTTTTTAATCGCTGTCTCTGTGCCGAGGATCAGAATATCTGTTTTGTCGTCATTCAGGCAGAGGCCATGGGATGCCATCCATGCCTGAATGAGGCGATATATCTTGTTTACCAAAGCTGAGTCTTCCAAGAAGTTACCCGAACGGGGGATAAGGATCTGAGTGTCATCTGCGTAGTTAGTGTAGATGACACCCAGTCTATCCAACTTGTCAAACAAAGGTTTGGTAAATATGTTGTACATAGCAGGAGACACACGTGATCCCTGGGGGACACCGCAGGAGACTTGTATGGGATCAGCAGCTGCTGGGGGGAGAAGACTCTCATTGTCCGGTTAGCAAGGAAGGATTGTACCCAGGTTATGGCATCACTTGAAAAATGGGCAGCGGAGCCGAGGTGGTTGAATAAGACTGCATGATCTACCAGGTCAAAGGCTGCCGAAAGGTCAAGGAGGAGTAGCATAGCTGATTTTCCATTATCCTTCAACTCGTCAATTTGAGTTTTAAGATCAATCAAGGCTGTTACACTGCCGTGAAGGGGGCGGAAGCCGGATTGTCGTGAGCCTAGAAGGTTGTTGGTTTCGAGGTAGTCCTGAATTTGCAGGTAGGCTACCCTGTCGATGATTCTGAGTAGGAATGGGACGCTGGTGATGGGTCTGTAATTTGTCAGGATGGAGGGGTCGAGAGTTTGTTTTTTTAGCAGAGGTAGGACCCAAGACTGCTTAAGGTTGTTGGGCACTAGGTTAGTCTTAAAGGAGGCGTTGATCAATTTAGAGATGAAGGGAGATAGGTCTCTTGCTGCATCTTTTATAATTTGAGCTGGGCAGTTGTCTCTTTTACAATTAGAAGGCTTTAAGGAGAGTATATTTTTTTCTGTCTCTAGTATGGTTATTTGTTTGAAGCTAAATGGGTGAGGAGTGTTATGAGGCTGGTTTAGGGAAGGCTGTACCTTAGGAGTAGGCTCCGCTGGCGATAGCAAGGCAGCTTTTTTGATTGCAATTGGTGGGTAAGGTCGAGTGAGGCAGAGAATGAAATTAAATGGTGGTCTGTCCATATTTGAGGAGTTATACTGGTGATACTGATGTTACAGTTCAAGTCAGCAACCCGATCTAGAGTCCTACTTTTAGAGTGTGTAGGGGTAGTGGTTTTTTGCATTAATCCATAATCATGGAGTAGTGTGGCGACAAAAGTGGCATGTTTGTCATTACCGTCATTGAAGCCAAGGTTGAAGTCTCCTAATAGTAGGATTTGTGCATGGTCTTTTGTATTGTTAGTCGGGATACTAGTTAGGTCGTCCTCGAAAGTTCCTAGTGGTCCAGGAGGTCTGTAGATCACATAGATGGTGAGAGTAAAGTTACATTAGAGTTGGAGTTTGGCAATGAGGAGTTCACAGGACTGAAAAGGCGTAGTAGTGGCTAGTCTAATGGGCAGGGTGGCTTTGTGGATAATAGCTAAGCCACCTCCTTTGGTATTAGGTCTATCAACTCTTAGCATTTGGTAGCCGTCTGCTATTGCTAGCATAATAGCAGGGCCAGCAGCCTCATGGAGCCAAGTTTCTGTTATGAACAGCAAGTCTAAGTTCTCATTAGTTAGGGTGTCTGAAATCTCAGTGGCATGGGCTACCATGGATCTAGCATTAATGAGGGACCCAGTTAGCAGAAGGGCACTGGTTGGTATGGTAGTAGGGGGTGGTGTCTTTTTAGTTAAAGTAGCTACGTGAGATAGTAACTGCTTGGTGGGTGAGGCGCCTAGAGGCAGAGGAGCGGGCTTAGGGTGTTGTGAACGTTTGTTTGTTGGGTTAGTTAGGTTGGTATAGCCCCTAAATGTGTGGTAGGATGATGGTTCATGTAGATGGGACAGTCTAGCCCTTAGTCTCATGTTTCTATCTTTAGGTGGGCAAGAGGCAACGAGTGCAAGTGCAATCTCTCTGATAGATGTGTCCTGGTTGCATACAATTTCACGCTCAAGGGGGGTGTTTCCTTTTCCTCCATGTGTCCTTTTTGATCCATCATTATCTGAAGCCAAACAAAAGGAAGGCACATTACTTCTTACTGAATGCAATCCCATGTAGAAGATCGTGTTGCTGGTATAGGGAGTTCCTTGTGGGAATAAGAATCATTGGGGGTCATTACGACCCTGGCGCTAAGGGGTTAACGGCGCTGTAAAAGGCTACGGCACCGTTAACCCCTTAGCACCTAATTCCGAGGTCCCTTTGCGGGACCCGACCTTAACGGCTGGTATAGACCAGCCGTTAAAGTAGGGACCCGCAAAGGGACTTCCGAGGTAAGTACGGTACCGCAATTTGCGGTACCGTACTTACCGCCTTTCCATTCCCATTATACCCTATGGGGCAAAAATGGGGACGGGCCATGGTGAAATGGGGAAGTACCGCCCCGCCAACCTTGGAATGGGGTGGTACTTCCCCGTTTCACCATGGCGGACTCGTTACAATACCGGCACCAAGTGTGTGGCCATCTCTATACTATGCACTGTGAGAAAGTCTCCACCCTAGAAAGAAAAGGGTGGGGGCAACGTCCCGGGGCCAAGATGAGCGACGCGCTCATTCGTAGTTACCCTGAGGCGATATATGGGCGATGCCGCCAGGACCCAGAGTCCCGACTATGCAGTTTGTGTTTGTATTTTATTTATTTATATAGCGCACCAGGCCCAAGGGCATCCGGGCGCATCGCTTAGATTCAGACATAGTACAGAACATTGTAATGAGTACAGACAAGGCATTTGAGCAACAAAAAAAAAAATACATATTCAAAATATACAGGTTATACGCGAAATATACAAATATACAAAAACAGGTTATAGCAGTAAGTCGATAACGCTATATTATGACTAAGGAGACATAGGAGCAGAGTCACAGTAAGTCTTGGGCGGACAACCAGACTTTGGCTTTGCACTTGAAGGCTGGGAAGGAGGCTTCAGCTCTGAGAGGCTTAGGTAGCGAATTCTATAGCTTTGCTGCTAGGACAGGGAAGCTAGGTCCCCCAGATCTCTGGAGGTTGAAACCGTTCTACCCTGCCCATGGCGTAGGAACCAACCCCAGAATACCTTGGGACCAGGCACGGAAGAAGCGAAACAGACCTATTTCCGGAAAGGCGCTGGCAGAATCTTAACGGGTCAGTGGCCAGGTCTGAGGAAAACGGAGGAAAGAGAACTGGTTCAGAGGATCAAACTCACAACCGGTGAATTCTGCATATTTCGCAAACAGGACTGGGAAGCAGCGGAACACCAGAGAGAGATGAGAGAAAATGTGGAAACGCGATCTGGCACTGCCACGGAGGAAACCAACAAAGGGAAAGCATTTACCTGGTAGTCGCAGTTCGTCCGAAGGCAGGAAACAAACCGGAACGAGAGCATCCATCATGCAGGCACTTACTGTATATATGTGTATTAAGAAGCCGTTCTAGTGTTTACATAGGCTATTCAAGTCTCTGTTCTTAATGTCCCTGGCCTGTGTCCCTCCATCCTACCCCCTTATAAACTAGTTGGCTATCAGCCACACAGGCCTATTGTAAGGACGCCCTACCCAGGGGCTGCCTCTGTGGTCTCTATTATCTCCATTGTACATTATTTATGATGGGAATGATGGAATATCTGTGTTATACAAAAAGTGCAACAAAGAAAACTCCTGAGCAAATCATTTCATCCTGCTGTGTTGTATCTGCCTAATTGGGAGTCTCTAGACGTGATTCGTTCACAGCTTGTACTAGTAAATAAAAGCCTTGTTAATGATTTACCAGACTACAGTATTGCTCCATAAATCAATTTACACATGCCCATTCCATGTGGGGAATGCTAGTCCAGTCCTGGTTTTACCTTTGCATTCTGGGACTTGTAGTCCTGGATTTATAATGACATGTATACAGCCACAAGCAACAGATGACATCATTCTTGGCTTGGTGGACAGTGACTCATTCATGACGGGCCTGGTGTGTATCCAGCTCTCTGGGCTGGCTGGTCAAAACCACCCTGCAGCTCCCACCCAAGTAGCCCTCTCTTTGTTTCCCCCTGAGAGGACAGGACACATTCTCCAGTAAACAGGAACACTCCTGAGGGAACCAGTGCTTCAAAGACTGCTCTGTAACGTTATTGCAACCACCCCACATCAGGGTGCTGATTTCTGGAGTCCCTTTGGATGTAGGCATACAGAGGAAGGGGGTGAGTTACAGTAGTCAAGGGGTCACTCTTATAGTTTGTGATTGTAATATTAAAATGGAATCTCTACTGGTCCGTATTCAGACATCTGCATCGGCTACTGTGTATGCTTTGCTGGTCTACCTCCCTCCTGGGCTTGGCTTGGGAGATCTGCTATGACTTCCCAGTCATTGTGTCTGAACTCCAGCAGAGAGATTCTAATCCACTCATTGCCGGTGACTTTAGTCTTCCGGCTAACAAGCCTAGCGAGCACATGCCATCTCAGTTTTTAGCATCTATGTTAGATCTAGGTCTATCCCAACATATTACCTATCCGAACCATCAGCTGGGTAACACTCTTAATTTAATATTTGCCCCGGTAACTGCCATCTCTGTTTTTCCAGCTCTCCCTATTATTTGGTCCGACCATCATGTTGTACCATTCTCGGTTTGGCTAGCGACCCCCACCCCCTTTCCTCGCGACCTGGACAGCCAACTTGGAAGCAAAGCTGGCACTCTGTCTCTCATCAGGACGACTTAGCAATCTATATTGCTTCTCAATGCACTCTTTCCGACTCCTGCAATTCAACCACTCTGTCTGCTGCATTTACCAAGGCGGCCGACTATTGCTCCTCTTAAGCGTTGCATATTAAAACCTCGTCCGTCAGAGCCTTGGTTCACTGATGACCGTAAGTCCCTTAGGCTATCTCGCAGGCAGGCGGGAAGGAAATGGAGAATGAGTTCTAGGCCAGCTGACAAACCTCTCGGTCGTCAAGCCACAGCAGAAGGCCAGAAGGCCATCCTCTCTGCTAAGCAACTCTTCTTTATCAGGAAGCTCGAAGCTGATCTTAATTATTCAGTTTAGTCCAGTCTCTGTCCTCACCTGCCCAGTCACATCCCAATATTATCCCATCAAAGGATCTCTGCCATTCTTTCTCAATCCTTTTTGATGAATTAATTGCCACCATTCGGAGTAAGATCATTGGTTCCTGTTCTCATCTCCCCATACTTACCCCACCCTCTATAAACTTCATTTTGAACTCGGTTTAGTCCACTTTTCCAACCTTCTCCTCTTCAGACGTTCTGTCTGCTATTAACAAACACAAATCTGCTTCTGCTTTGGATCCTATTCCTCTCTCTATTCTTAAGAATATGTCAGCTGTTATTATTTCCTGGGTCCCAACAGCAGTGAATGACTCCTTTTCCTCGGGTCCTATTTCCAATGGCCTGAAGCATGCGCTTGTGATCCCTCTGTTAAAAAGCCTTCCTTGGATCCTGCAGTTCTGTCCAACTTTCGTCCTATTTCACTTCTCCCGGTCTCTATGAAGCTGCTTGAATCTCTGGTCTCTCCTCCACCGAGTTCTTTTCTTGAATCTTCTCTCTTTTTAGATCCCTTTCAATCTGGTTTTTGTCCCAGTCAGGCACTGAATTTGTTCTTGTTTCTGTGGTGGAGGACCTTGCCCGTCTGGCAGACCAGGGTGCGTGGGTGCGCTGATTTTATTAGATCTTTCAGTGGCGTTTGAAACCGTGGACCACCCCACTCTAGTTGCCCGATGTTAGGCAGAAACCTGTGCAGTTCCCTTAGGGACCACTGCAAAAGACTTAAGACTACAGGTGTTTGGCAGTAAACCCACTTGGTAGCAGTCTGTACCACACAGATTGACTTGGTAGCTGTGGCTGAGCAGTCAGACTTCCCTCAAGAAGAGTTAGGCAGTATATAGAGTATACACAATAGGTACAGAGATACAGTAGCACAAGCAAACACTGACCAGAGCTTTGGTGTAAAAGTATATAATTATTTATTTAAAGACACACTTGTAAATTACACTAGCATAAAGAGAAAAGTAAATTCAGCACACAGTCACTATTATATATATATATATATACAACCCTAATTGCTTATTAGACAAGTCTTAGTGAGAAACACCACATATTTTCAGACAGAGGTGAGCGCTTAACATAATATGGCACTCTAATAAGTTATTAAAAAGGGAGGGGAAAAGGCAGAGTTATGGACGCACACAAATTTCAATACTTTTTAAAGAACCACAGCAAGGCAGGATAGGCAGAGTTCTACTGGAGAGCAAGGAAGTCAATTGCAAGGCCCACTCTTGGAGAGAGCAAGCAGAAGGGGTCCAGGTTCACACAGTGGGGTTATGCCCAAAGAGTCTTGTAGATAGTTCGCACACAAAGAATGAAATTAAAGTCAGGAAAAGTTAGCTAGGTTGTCACAGGCCAGCCCAGGTTAGAAAGTCGAGGCTTTACTGTCACCCCGAACGATCTGTCGCAAGGGAAGCCAGGCGGGGCACAGTACCTTAAGTGTGAAGGAAGCTCCAGCGGGGGCAGTTGTTCCTGGCAGCGGGTGCAAGTCGGTGTTTCGTCCAGAGGAAGAGGAGGTCTCGCCGTGGAGGTTAGATGAAGGTCGTTGCACTGCCAGGGAAGAAACCAGCCGCTGAGTTCTTTGGTTAAAAGGTATTACCCTTCTCTTCGCGGTAGTGGTAAGCCGTGGTGTTCGGGTTGCTGGGGTGCTTGGCACGGGCAAGGCGGCCACGAGATGTTCCAGGAAGGTGAAAAGAAGGCAAAACTGGTTATCCCCACCAGTCAAAGGAAGAAGACTCTCCGGACTGGAGAGCTCCTCAGTCGTCGTGAAAAGTGGTGAGACGGTTCAGCAGGGCTCCACCGGTGGTGTCGTCGTTGCAGGTCGGCTCAGCTTCTCCCTCCTTGGATTCTTAGGTCCTGTGGCGACTTCTGAAGTTCCAGTCCCCAAAGCCCTGCTTTTATGCAGCAAACCCCCATTCATTCAGCCTAGCTGTCAATCAAACATGCTAAGTGG
Organism: Ambystoma mexicanum; assembly: GCF_040938575.1. Lineage (NCBI taxonomy): Eukaryota > Metazoa > Chordata > Amphibia > Caudata > Ambystomatidae > Ambystoma > Ambystoma mexicanum. The sequence goes on along the minus strand of NC_090931.1, from coordinate 1,530,928,430 downwards.
TGAGCCGGCCAGCTCACCACTTGGGCCAATCACACAAGAGTGTGACTTGAGTTGCCAAGGCAACTCAGTCCAGGGTGCCTAAATCCCCTTCCACACCCCCTGTGGTACCCAGACAGAGTGGCACCACTTTTGGAGGCTTCTGTGGAGAAGCCCGCCAAAAAGTGGAACAAAGGGCTCAACTTGGGTTGGAGTCACAGAAGAGAACACAAACGCCATTTTAGAATCCAGTTCTGGCAAAAAATACCAACCGGTGAATTCATATTAAATAAATAAACCGGCGGTATGTTCGAGGCTATAAGAATTAAATAATTAAAGTTGGTAGCCTCGAACAATGGGAAAATCCCATAGAGATATATTTGCGGTCGAATATAAAAGGTAGTATCCACTGCCACCAGCCAAAACTCGATCAGGGGGGACGGGGACATGCCCCCTCGAACAACAGACCCCTGGGCAATCGAATTGCCCCGACCAGTACGTCCACAATATGATGGTTTGTACTGGTTTCTGTTCATAATTTGGGACTAGTAAAGCCAATGGTGACTTTACATGCCCTGGGAGACAGTAGTCAGTCCCAGGGCATGGGGTCTATGTTTGGGGGTCGCTACGACACCCCTGGGTTACGGCACGGAGGGTGCTGTGTAACCCACATCAAAAACACATGAGACCCTATGGAGTAAAAGACCGCATAGCCCATAAAACACATGGAAAGACAAAGAAACACCTCAAATCATGTCTAAGAGTGGGAGTAAAAGAGTCTCACTCTTAGCAGGAGAAAAAAATAAACCCCAAAAATCCAGCAAAGCTGCTGGGGGACTCACTAGGTTTGGGAAATTAGCCTTTACAGAGAATTCTCCCTAACACCCGATTGTCTTCTGCAGGTCTTTCCGGCCGGCTTACCTGGTTCTCCTCTTTTTCTTTCTGGCCGCACTCAATCTATTTTTCTTTCTCCTTTTTCCTCTAAACTAGTGCCTCTGTCATGCGGAGTCCCACAAGGCTCTGCTCTATCACCTATCCTGTTCAACATATACATCCAGCCACTTCTGGCTCTCATCAACTCCTGCGTCTTCCTCTGCTACTCCTATGCCGACGATACGCAGATTATTCTGTCTTGATCTGTCTCGGCCTGATATGGCTGTTCGGTTTAGGGACTGCTTGGAGGCCGTGGGTGGATGGATGACCAGGAACTGGCTGAAACTCGACAGTGAAAAGACAGGGGTACTGGTTTTTGGCTCTGCCTCCCCTCTTCTATTCTGGACCCCTGACTTTTGGCCTGCCAGTTTTGGACCCTGCCCAATACCGGCGACTTTAGTGAAAGATCTGGGTATTAAAATGTGGGCATCTCTGTCAATGTCTGATCAGGTGGCAGCTGTCTGTCAAGCCGGCCACCTTAAGTTAAGGACCTTGCACAAGGTCCTGCCTTACATTCCTTCTCAATTCCATGCCCCTGTTGTTTATGCTTTGGTTATGAGCGGTATCGACTAATGCAATGCCCTCTATTTGCCTCAACCTGCCCACTTAATTCACTGACTTCAGTTCTTGCAGAATATGGCTGCAAGAGCTGTGCTTCACCCTCCTTTTGGCTCTCACATGACCCCTTTTCTGCGTCGGCTTCATTGGCTCCCTGTTGAAAAGCATGTGCTGTTCAAATATCTGCGCATTGTCCACAGAGCTTTTTACAAACTAGGGGCTGAATATCTCCAGGAAATAGGCTTAGTAGTGTGGGCTCGCTTTGCTCTTCTTACCAGATCCCTACCTAAATAATAAATCACAGACCAATTATGTTTATGGAAAAGTTGTAGGCCGTAGGCATTTTATTTTCTTACAGAAAATACAAAACAACAAAATCAATACACTGCCATATGCTTTTCGGCACCTTGTGTCCAGTCTTGAAGTTGTCCAAGGCTCCTCCTGAGTCCTTGTTACCCTTTGGCCTTTGTTCCTGGGCACATGCCGCCACACCTGAGCGGGTGCTGTTCGCGCCCGTTCAGGTCTCCCCTAAAAGCACCCTACCTACAACCCCGTTCCTGGAGTGCCCTAAAAAATGTTGTCGGAAAAAGCCCCCATCCCCTTGCTTGATAGGTGCACCCCATCCTGGTGAAACATGTCCGGACTGTTCCGGTGTAGTCAATGTTTTATGAAGTGTAGCCCTGTGCTCTTGCAGCACTTTTCTACTAATTTATTTAGTTTCTTTCTGGCTATTTCGATTGTGTGCCTCCTATTTGCCCCGTACCAGACCCTTCTTTGTATTATTTCTGAATGAAAATCTCGGTTTTCCCCCAACTGTGGGCTATGTTATGTAGTTTCTCGCAAATGTTCCTCTGTAACTTGTGCTCACCAGATCTTTCCCCCCGAGGTGTATAACCAAGTACTCAGGGGGTCCCTGAACCCCATCCGGTCCGACAGCCTGTCGCGAATGTCCTCTCAGTGTATCCCCGGGAGGCCCCACCAGGATGTGATTGTGTTTTTGAAATGTGGTCCTTGCTTCACTTCCTCCAGCCACCTACCTGCCCGGGTCAAGAAAAAGTGCCCCACTATCCATGCCGACTTGTGGGGTCCAGCCCCTATGGAAACAGGGGAGATGAGCGTTTATATCAGTTCCACCCTTATATATTTTATTTAAAACATTGCGCCTTCCACCCCCCAATCCTTTTCACTCCCTTTGCTCCCAGGTCCCCCGCCCATGCAGGCGTTGCCGCCCCTATCCTGAATGAGTGTGTTCCAAGCTCAGCTGGATCCCATCCTGCTTTGGCCAACGCCTGTTTTAATACCGCCTGAAACTGATACCTGCTGAGTGCGCTGCCGTCCCTATGTATTAATAGCTGCCCGTCAACCTCTGGTCGGAGATCTAGGAATTCTTGGGTGATGCATCTGGGACAGTGGTCCTTCTCTCCGATGCAATTGAGGTCTATTGCTCTCCCCTCCCCCGTTTGGTCTGTTTTAGATTTATTCAAAATTATAGACATCCCCTTGTTTCCCATATTAATATCCCTCCTTGCCAAGCCGTCTCCTGCCGCCTTATTACTGGCCACCAGCTCCCCTACCTTGAAAGCCCCGTAATATGCCAGAGCGAATGCTGCCCTGAGCAGTGCGGTTCGTACGTGCTGCTGCATGTATCTCGTAACACTTTTAACAGGATTATTAACTTCCCAAAGTTCCCCGGCTTTCTGCTATCTGGTTTCTTCCCCTCTAATTTAGCCCATCCTCTCATAGCATATTTCATTCTAGCGCTGTCGGTTGGATCCGGCATGCCCACCACTTTTGTGGTATATGCCACCGCCGCTAGGTGTGCTGCCGCCCAGCTTTTCCTTCTCCCTTTGGCAAATGCCCCTTCCAGAAATGCACACATTTATTTATTTTTTTTTATTTTTTTTTTTTTGGTTGAAATTTTTCCACCTCTTGCACACCTGTTTCCACCAACACATCTTTTACATGCCTTTCGTACTGCTTACCCGTTTTGTACGTTAGGGCATTCCTGGTCAGTTTGTCAATGACCCGTTCCGTTCTCCGTGTTTTCTCCCACTTCTTTTGAGTCGACCTTGTAGCCAACCATTCTTTCCTTTCCAGTCGAACTTCCGATGCTTATTCTTGGAAACCCTGCCTTTCCCGGTATGGGCGTTATTTTCCTGCCATACACGTGGCCATATTTTTCCTTTTCTATTCAGCCTTATGGCTAACCTTTTCATTATTTCCGTTGCTTATTCGTGGAACCCATGCCTTTTCTGGTATGGTCGTTATTTTCCCGCCATACACGTGGCCATATTTTTCCTTTTCTATTCCAGCCTTATGGCTAACCTTTTCATTATTTCCGTTGCTTATTCGTGGAACCCATGCCTTTTCTGGTATGGTCGTTATTTTCCCGCCATACACGTGGCCATATTTTTCCTTTTCTATTCAGCCTTATGGCTAACCTTTTCATTATTTCCGGTGCTTATTCGTGGAACCCATGCCTTTTCCGGTATGGGCGTAATTTCCTGCCATACCTGTGGCCATATTTTTCCTTTTTTATTCCAGCCTTATGGCTAGCCTTTCCATTATTCCTGATGTTTATTTGCGGAACCCATGCCTTCCCTGGTGTGGCCGTTCTCTGCCCTACGGTTGTCAACTATTGCCCCCGAGCCATCTTTTCCTTGTGGTTGATATGCGACTGCCATATAACTGCTCTTATTGACCACTTTGGAATTCCCCCTTTTCTGCCCTTCTGCTTATGCTCCATGCTCCCAGCTATGTTTTCCCGATATCTCCCGTGCCACCCCCTTGAGCCGTTGGTGGTATGTTATTTTGCTACTCTGCCGTCCTCTCTGTGTCCCCTATTGACTTCCCCAAAGGTTCTGTTCCCCTGACCTTAAGCGATTCCTTGTTGTTATTATCGTCTCCCCTGTTGTTGTCCTGTCTTTGCGTATTCCTTTCATGCATCCACCTCAATGCTTTGTATACCTTCAAGACCCCTTGTTGCCAAGTTAACAATGCCACTCCATCCTCTGGGTATTTTTGTAATACTGTCGGTGCCCCTTGTGGGCTGTGTCCCAGGTCCCCTGGGTCACCTAGTGGAAAAGGACCTGCCCCTGCACTCTTGCCTGCCCCCTTCTATGCCAGAGCCCTTCTCACTCTCCTTACTTATTACTCCTTACCATTTTACCCATGCTTCCAAGGAGTCCCACTGTTCCTCTTTACTGCTCTCTACCTTGGTTTGTGGAATTGGACCTGCCCCTGCACTCTTGTCTATCCCTTCTATACCAGAGCCCTTCTCTCTCTCCTTACCTAGTAACCCTTCCCTTTATCCATGCTTCCAAGGGGTCCCTCTCTTCCTCCTTGCTGCTCTCTTCCTCGATTGTGGAAGCCCCTTCCTCCTTGTATTCATTTGGCTTTCTCCTCTTCCTGTCCCTGCTTCTGGGCGACTTACCCGTACCAGTGATGCCTGAGCTTAACCTCTTTATAATTTACTTCCAATTTTTCTTCTGTCCTGTTGGTAGTGCCCCCTCTCCTGCCGCCGGGCTCCTCACTCAGCAAAGGCAACATTTTCCTTTGCCCTGTCCTCCTTCCGTAGGATGCCCAGTTTCGGCCACCAGACACTTTTTCTGCTTCCTCGGCCCAACTGCTGCCTTCCTTTTGCCCTCTTTGCTCTTACCTCTGCCATTTTCTTTTTGCCTTGCCTCGCGTATTTCCACATCACTGCACGTGGAGCGGCACCCCTGATACAACGTGCCAAGCTGCGTTACCGGAGGGTGGTCACTGTGGGCACCCTTGTTCACCCCGCTGGCCCACATGCTATCATTTAACAATACTGGTTCTACAATCTCTCGTGAAGTGTTCACAGTTTTTTGACTGAAAAAGAATGATTACACCCCCACGCACGCGAAATGCTCAGCAAAGAATCCCCCTAGTGCACCCAGACTGGCAATATACGCACACACTTTTCTGATCACCAGAGAAACTCCAGGCGCTCATAGAAAGAATGCCGCGCCCAACGTGGGGCTCAAACCCACGACCCTGAGATTAAGAGTCTCATGCTCAACCGACTGAGCTAGCCGGGCTGCTAAAGAGCAGATTTACATTTTACTTCAACATTGGAAGCTACTAATGCCGTGTGCTTTTCTACTACGTCTGCCGCATAGCCGCCCATACAAGCATTGACCTCCTTGCTGCGCAGCCGCTAGAGAGCATATCTCCACACCCCCTTGTAGTTCGTAGCTGCGACCCTACAGTGGTCCTTGTGCACCGACTATGAAATCCTCCATGCAACCCCCCAGGCAAGGCAAGCAGAGGGAGGGTCGGTGTTACCCAGGGCCAGTGGCGTGAATTAAATCCCCAAAGTGCTCACCTACTGCTCGACATTTCCCTTTACACGAGGCTACCGCGGCCCCCAGCTCTGAAGTCCCGCTTTCCTCCCTTGTAGCTGTGACCCTACAGTGGTCCTTGCGCACGTGACTATGAAATCCCCCATGCAACCCCCCAGGCGAGGCAAGCAGAGGGGGGGGGTGGGTGTTACCCAGGGCCAGTGGCATGAATTAAATCCCCAACCTGCTCCCATACTCCCTTTACACGAGGATACTGCGGCCCCCAGCGCTGAAGTCCCGCTTTCATCGCTCGCATTACTCTGCTCCTTTACCTGACTGGCTGCCACCATATTGCCTCTGCGCTGGAACCCAGAGACAACCGGAACCCTTCCTCTTCTGTTGTAGCACATCTTCTTGCTTGGAACCGTCGCTCAGGGAGGACCCGAACGAAGAAAACGCACTTACTGCTTTCTGCTGCGTTGGGCGACATCCATCCGGGTTATGCTTCCTTCCTCAGCTGGCGTTTCCAAACCGGTTCCTTTTCCCTTGTCCAGGTCCCAAAACACCTACCCGAACGAGGTGAGTGTCTTGCCTGGTTGCCCGTTCACTGAAATCCTGGGCCCTTCATGCCATTTCTTCCACCCTCCTCCTTGTCTGACTTCCTTCTTTCTGAAGGGCTGACCTCCTCGGAGACTTCCTTGAAAACACGATCTTCCTTTAACTTTGCTGCTTCCCGCCTCCTCATGGTACTTGCTGCGCCAATGGTGGTCTTCTTGCGGACCGGCCAGGGTGGTCGGGCCCGCTCTCCGACACGGTAGGTGAAACGATGCCTGCATGTTCAAGCGAGGAACAAACAGTGAGCCCGCAAGAGCAAACGTTTTTCCTTCCCCTTTATCCAGGCATTAAGAGCCTACCCGAGAGAGGTGAGCTCTTTACCTGGTTTGTGCTGCCTCTCCTTTTCCTGGCTTACTTATACACCCCAGACCTTTTGTTCCTTCTTGGGGGCCGGGTTTCCTCCCGGCCCCTTGCTGTTATCTTTCGCACCTTCCCCAGGTGCTGTTTCCTGCCCTTTCCTGGGCTTTTGTTTCTTGTGGCGCCGTTCGGACGCCCCTCCCTACTGCTTTTGCGCCGTTTCCCCCCACCCCGCGACTAAAATCCCAGGCCCTCCACCGGCCCGCATTTCATGCGGCCCGGGGCCTGGGGCATATTCCGTCCCTACGTCCCCTCGAGAGCACTTCGCTCTCAGTCATCGTTAATGATTAAAGTCCCCCGGAAAAAGTACTCCTGCATAGGTGGCCACGCCTTTTTCCGTTGCTGCAGCAAAAGCTTGGTACTCTCTTCCATTTCCCCTCCTGGCTATGGACAATCATTTCACCGCTCCCTGAAGACTCTTCTTTTCTAATTCAGATCTAACCCTGTCCTTGCTGGTTACTTATGGTCCCTTTAGCATCAAGATGCCATTGGGCGGCCGTTGCGCTTAGCAAATTCTGTTAAAATAACAGGAGAGAGATTCAATAGACTGAGGGGTCTCACTATCTTGGATTTTGCTAGGGCTCCCAAAGCTCTTGCCCACCGCCCACTTCCTACAGGAAAAGAGCTCCCCACTGGATATGACATCAAAGGGCAAAGCTCACTTGTTACGGCATCCAGGATTGGACCCTTAACAACAGGTGTGGTGTGGACAAATCCACAGTGGCATTTTTGCCTCTTTAAGGAGGGGGACCCTCCCAGTTATTGTACTCACAATCAGGCTCCAGATGAGTCCTTCAGGAATTTTCCCAAGATGAATGGATTAAGGAGAGGGTCGCCTTACTGGATTCATCTTGTGACAATTCTTGAAGGATTCACATGGAACCTGACGGAGACTGCAGTCTGCTCCAGATTCCTCAGCCAGAGAGGAGAAGACAAGGATCACCAAGGAAGAGGGAACTCTTCTCCCTAACCATCTCTAGGGAATATATGGGGTGAGTGATACCTCCACCCTGGAACAATAATCCTGCCCACTGGAGGTGACGGATCCCTGCTAGTGCTCTTTGGCAACCTCTCTGGCATGGACATGGAAATGCAAGGCTCCCCTGGCTCCAAGGACCCTGAACTGAGTCCCCCAAAAACTTAGAAGCACAAAAGCAGCCCCAAAGCCATCCCTCGCCTCAAGACACTTTTTGAGCTGGCATGACTATGCTCTACTCTCATCGAGCCACTACAGGACCTGCGGTGCTGCCTCTAGCAATCTAAGCGCTTCATCAGCTTGCCTGCTCTTTGAACCACGTTGTCGCCGACTTCACCCATTGAAGCTGATCACCCAACTCACCCACTGGCTCGACTCGGTGGAAGCAACCAACTCTCTGCGTCTCAACTTGACCCGCTGGAAGTCATCAACTCGATTCGTCTTAGATGCCAACCTGACCCAGCAGAAGCCTCATCTCAATGTCGATTGGTCCCACTGGAAGCCATTGAATCGACCTTTCTTGAACGCTTACTCCTTCCACTTGAAGCTCTTGCCTCAATGCAGGCTCGCGAATGGGAATTACTTCACAATGTCAACACTGGCTCCATTATAGAAAAGCACCCAGAAAACTGTCTCATTGCTGTTGCGCCAAACAAACAAGAAACTAATGGTATTTGAAGTGGTTCTGTCCTCCTGGCCCACCTTAAATGGCCCTAGTGACTATCTCTGTTTTCAAAGACCTCTTCACAAACGTTGATGCAGGCGAGGGTTACTAGTGTTTTTAGTATTTGTTTGCATTTTTGTTATTTAAAGATCCTCTTTTCATGAACCTTTCTTGGACATTCTTTTATTTTGGTAGCCTTGAACTATTGTTGTGAGTTTCTTCTATTCCAGCTCACACCCCTTCTGATGTGTATGTCCTGCCCTAGCAGGTATACCTGTTGGTCTTGCCTTATCTCTCAACCTTTCCAGTCCAGTTTCGTTTAGGGCGGGTGAGTGTTGTGTCCCTGGGAGAACACTGTGCACCTCAAGGACTGATCAGGAGAGGGGTGAGATCTGAGAGATGGATGGGGAGGAAGTGACGTGAGAGAGGGATTTACGTATGTGAGAATATCATGAGAAGTCTCATCTAAGCTTGGCTCCGTGCGTTCCTTTGTGTGGTGTCCATTCTTAGAACAGAACAGAGAGGGCTTTCCTGCCTAGTCTCTGGGTTTATCCTGGAGACGCCGGGTTGTTACGCTCATCTCAGGGTCTCCGGGGAAGAGCGTGGAATCTCTGGGATTTACCCATTGTTCCATTTGCACCCTCAGCGAGAACACCTCAAACAAGTAGATCTTGTCACTGTGGTGAGTCACCCTTGCTGGGAGCATGGTATCTCCCAAGGCTTGTGCCCATGTCACATGTCAGTGACCATAAAACAATAGTTCTGGCTCGTCAGTCGATGCAATCGTGACTCCTGCCTGCTGTGTGTGTCCTTGGCTGCAGCGCGATCCTGGGCCTGCTGCTGCAGGGCCCTACTACCTAACAGTGCCCCTGCTGGGCAACGCTGGGCATGATGGCCCACCATGGCAGTAGAGCCCCTGCTCGGAAACTCTAAAGGTGAGCATCGCAGTGCGCCTGCTGAGCAACTCTGTTAGGTGCCGGTGCCCCTGCTGGGCAGCTCTGGCGCCGTCTTTTGGTTTTGGTCTGGGTGCCCCAGGCCATGGAAGAGCCCGTGTGCTCACAGGCTGGCAGGGTGCCCCCTGTCAACCTAGGTCAGCCGGGTTGCCCTAGCATGTCGTCTAGGTGCCCCCTAGGGTGGCCAACTGTCCCAGAATTCGCAGGTTTGTCCCGTAATTGCTGATGGCGTCCCGCCGTCTGCCTAATGGCTCTGCGGGACGCGGGTTGTCCCACGGCCGCCGGATGTCATGATTTGCTCTTTATGAGCACAATCAGACATGCCCTGCAGCGGCCCCTCCCAGCATGTCTGATTGTGCTCATAAAGAGCAAATCATGACATCCCGTGGCCGCGGGAAATGTATGTATATGACCCCCTCCCCGCTCCCAATACGAGCGGGTCAGGGGTCATATAAATACATTTTCCGAATGGGAGCGCAACTAGTACTTTTGTATTTAATTGCAGCCGCAGCTGCCTACGTGACAGGCCTGCTGTGCAGAAGCACTAAATGTTAAAGGTATTTGTACCGCGCACCGTCACCAACGGAATTGGTCCCCAGGCGCTCTGGCGGATCTGTAAATGATAAAGTGGGTGGGTGGGTGGGTTAGTAAGGTGAAGAGGGAGTAGAATAGTGAGAGGAGTGGTGTTCTGTTGGCAGCTTCAACTCGGTATACACCAGATGCTGAGCTTTGGTGCGCGTATCGGGTCTGTGATAGGCTGCGTGTGCTGTTGGTCCGGCTCATGTGTTGTTGCAGTGTTGTGAAGTGCGTGCGGCTTGTGTGAGAGATGGTTGTTTGAGTTTGAGTGAGATAAGTATGCAGAGTTTGAGCTTATATTGGTTAGTGGGTTACCTGACCTGTGGCATGCTAGCATTTGCAGTTCTGTCCCAGTGTGGCACCAGTTGACCCCCACAACTCTATATGGATGCGGCACGGGCCAATGTCTAGAATTCTATCTGGGTGTGGGCATCTAGAAGTGCATTGCCTGGAGTCCCGCTCTAAGGGTAGGTGATCCACCTCCCATTAAAGTGGGACTGCAGGTGACTCACTTATAGTGCATATGCTCAGCAGGTCTGTCAGGTAGGCAGCTGCGGGGGGGGGTTAGGGGGGGCAATGCATTGATTGGATTGGATGGGGTAGGGGGCGGGTGGAGTTTCGGATGCCATTTATTGCCAGCCTAGCTGAACAGTGGCAAGAAGTTTGCCTGAGCCTGAGGGGAGAAGAGGAACACAGTCATATGTAAACAAAAGTATCCATATGTTGGTGCAAACAAATGCTGCTGTATAAAATCGTGCACGCGCGCGCGCTTCAAACCATTTTTGAGCCTCAGCGCGTAAAAAGTGTCCTGCGAAGCCATCTTGAAAAGTTGGCCACCCTAGTGCCCCCAGCCTTGGTCTGCCTGGCCTGTGTAACCGCAGGCCAGGACATAACATTGGCGATGAGCTTGGGCCCCCGTGCCCTGTGCTGAATGCGGCTTCCGCCGCTTGTGAAGGAGGAGCCCGCAAGACCATCGTGGCTGTCCAGCTTCTGGTGTTGGGCCCTGCGAGGGGTCTGCGTGGTGTTTGCCCCCTGAGAAGGAAAAGGACGTGTGGCGCAGCCGTGTCTGCTGCCAAGTTCCCCGTCTTGAGAGGAGCCCGGCACCTGCACTGCGGAATCGGTGCAGCGCTTTGCCTGCATCATACCCAGGCCGCCTGGTGGTGAAGATTCAACGTTCTCCGCGATTGGAGCTTGCTGGCAAATAAGGAGGAGCAGGATGGAGTTGCACGACAGCCCGCGCACACCTACTGTGGTTCCTGGCCCAACCGGTGAGGGCTCCTGTCAGCTGAGCCATGGAACATGGCTGGCTGCTGTGCCGTCGGAGCCCCAGTGTGATCCCAGGCCCATCGGCTGTTAACTGTGTGTGCTCCGGATCGGAGCGTGTGGTGGGGAGGATCCACGTGGTTGCTCGTGCCCATCCCCCACCATCGTAGCACAGACATTAGAGGCCCAGCTGCCTGGTAAATATCCCGGGCCCAGCAGCGGTGGCTTTAAAAGTTTGGAAATAAATGGGAGATGAGAAGGCCACTGACCTGGGGCAGTGTAAAAAGGAAGCACTCTGTGTTGGCGGAGTGCCATTAAACAGTAAATGACCCTTGTAAGATCCTGGGCCCATAGATGGTGGCATCTATGGCATCCATGTCGGCACAATGGAAGGGGTGCTGGCTCCAGGTAGGAGCAATATTGTGCACAGTGAAGAAAGTGCGTGGCTGCCCATGCTCACCAGAGAGTAGCAGGCCACACACCAATGTGCACCTGACGTGCTGTCACCATCCCTGGGCCAGGTGGCAGTGAGTCCCAAGAAAAAAGGAAGGAGTGCTTGTGTGCCCTCTGCCGTCAACAGTGTCCTGCCAGCAGCCCCTGTGTGGAGGGGGAAGTGAAGTGAGTGGCCTGTCATCCTGCCACCAGTACCCTGCCACTGTTTGCCCCCACTATCTATGGACTAGGTCGATGTGGCCCCTAGTGTTCTCCAGATGCGGCTTTTGAATATCCTGGGCCGCAGGCGGTGTATTTCAGAGTTTTTAATTTTTTTTTAAAAAGTAAACGAGGATACAAAAGCAAAGCGTGGCCATCGCTGCATCCATTGGTCCATCTCCTGACTGGGGGGGAGAGCTGCCAGCGGCAATGCTACCCCCACCACCACATCACTGTTTGTCTCCCGCATGGGGGGGCAGGGGAGAAACAAAGTGGCGCGGCTGCCCGCGCTTTGATGGGAAATACCTTATGGCCTGATGAAGTTCACGGGCCCATTGGTGGCGACTAGCAAGAGAACAAAAAAACGAAAAGGGGCATACCACTGGACCACTGGAGGGTTGCAGTTCCAGTTGAGTGCTTGTGTGCCCTCCCATGCCGGCAGTGTCCTGCCAACAACCTCTGCCGGGGATGGGGATTTAAGTAGCTGGTTCCTCCCCAGGAAGAAGAAAGTGGCCCAGACACCCTTGCCACCAGTGGGGTGTCGCTGTTCTGCCACCACAATCTATTGACCAGGCCGATGTGGCCCCTAGTGCCCCCAGGTGCGGTTTTTCCAGCCCGTGAAATGAACTGGCCAACGGAAGTCGGACTGGTCTCCTGCAGACCCGCAATTGCTTAATATGGACTCAGTGGCCATCCCCATGAAGGCTGGGAGCCAGTAGTCCCTGGACCTGCTTAATATGGACTCAGTGGCAATCCCCATGAAGGCTGGGAGCCAGCAGACCCTGGACCTGCTTAATATGGACTCAGTGGCCGTCCCCATGAAGGCTGGGAGCCAGCAGACCCTGGACCTGCTTAATATGGACTCAGTGGCCATCTCCATGAAGGCTGGGAGCCAGCAGACCCTGGACCTGCTTAATATGGACTCAGTGGCCGTCCCCATGAAGGCTGGGAGCCAGCAGACCCTGGACCTGCTTAATATGGACTCAGTGGCCATCCCCATGAAGGCTGGGAGCCAGCAGACCCTGGACCTGCTTAATATGGACTCAGTGGCCATCCCCATGAAGACTGGGAGCCAGCAGACCCTGGACCTGCTTAAAATGGCCCAGTCAGGTGGCTGTGTGAAGATGTGATCCTGCATATTGTGGACATGCTGTAAATGGTGCCAGGTGCCAACGATGGTGGCATTCAGTATTTTAAGTTCCACTCACCCAGAGTAATAAAGGGTTTGTGTATAAAGTGGAATTTCCAACGTGTCACCAGCAATCCACCAATCCTGACTGTCACCCTAAGTGTGTAACAATCATCAGTATGCGTTTTATGTTTGTGACTACCTGGGTCTCAATGTTTGTGATTTGTGTTTGCACCCATGAGTCCAAATAGTGCTTGTCATGTTGATGTTCTAGTTCGGGGATAGCGGGAGGCTGGGGAGGAGGTGACATTGAGGGGCGGGGTTAGGCCAGAGAAACGGGAAGAGCAAATAAAGAAGGACGTGTTACCTGCAGCTCCGTGTCAGTGCTTCATTACAGCACAGCGAAGCGCTCACCTGAAATTTAATGCTTGCCCATCACACTGGCGATGATGAGGACACACGTGAGGTGCGAACGCCCACAGTGACACGGAGTGAAGTGCATGTTGGAGACTCGACCGTCTCACACGGGGAAGCGTGTGCTGAGCCATGAAAATAGTGCCCTGCCCACTCCTGAACGCTCAGTGAAGCGGATTCAAGGCCCGGACTGCAGTGGTGATATAATCCATGCGGTGAGTGGGGGAAAACACGGCCTCAATGGTGTTCGTGCCGGGAGGTGGCCATTAGAGGGGCAATCTGCATGGTGCTGGGCCCCTCCACCTATTAACATGGAGCTCGTGCCTCATAGGCGGCCGTAGGGGTACCAAGGCCCAAAGAAGACACAGTCCCACACAGTCCCACACTTATCCTAAAACTAAATGAAAGGCCCACTGAATTTCTCATCGACACAGGGGCGACAGTGAACGTGATCAGCGAAGAGGTATTTCAAGACCTACTGCAACATCCAAAATTGAGTCCAGCCACCGTGGAAATCTATGCCTATGGAGCCACTACGCTTCTTTAGTCCACAGGCCAATTCGAGGGCTCATGCAGATATAAGGGACAAGAAAAAACAGTGTTAATACACGTATTAAAGACTGGCAAGGAAAGCGGCTGCATGCCAAGCTTCAAGACGGCCATTGAAATGGGCCTAATACACATGCTCTACAAGATCATGGTCCAGAAATGCGTAGACCCGGTGCACATGATCAAGGATGTCTACCCAAAATTGTTCAAAGGCATTGGAAAGCTCTGCAACAGATACATAAAGCTACACTTTGATGAACCGGTACACCCAGTAGCACAACACTACAGAGGCATACCAGTGAATATACAAAAGAAGGTGGAAGACGAACTGCATAAGCTTCTCGAGCAAGATGTCATAGAGCCGGCGACGGGTCCCACCACCTGGGTCTCACCCATTGCCCCAGTACCGAAGAAGGGTTTGGACGCCATAAGACTCTCCGTGGACATGAGACGGCCAAACCAGGCAATTCAAAGGGACAGACACATGGCTCTGCGTATCACTGACATGATACATTTACTAAACGGAGCCAAGGTCTGCTCCAAGCTGGACCTGAAGAAGGGCTACCACCAACTGGTCCTAAATCCGGAAAGTCAAAATATCGTCACACATTTAGGGTTGTTCCGATACAAAAGATTGAGTTTTGGGGTCTCCTCAGTGGCTGAGATATTTCAGGCTGAAGTCCATAACATAATCAAGCCCATTCCGAACTGTCTGAATTATAGTGACAACGTTTTAGTATTTGGAACCGACATGGGGAAGCACGACGAAACCTTGGCCAAAGTGTGCATGGGCCTTGAAGTTGCCAACCTCACCCTTAACCAAAAGAAGTGTGAGTTACTGAAAAATACACTGCGCTTCTTTGGCAACGTGTTCTCTGAAAATGGCATGACACCCGATCCAGATAAAGTAGCCGCACTCCTTGAGACACCCCCTCTGACAAACATATCAGAACTCAGGTCTTTCTTAGGCCTAGCAAGCTACTGTACAAGGTACATACATGACTTTGCCATGGTCAGCGAGCCTTTCCGAGCACTGAACAAACAGAATGCAGTATTCAACTGGTCAAAAGAGTGCCGGAGGGCCTTTGAAGTCATCCGAGAAAGGGTGGCCAGAGCGGAGAATATGTCATACTACGACGCAGCATGAAAGACCGAGCCCACAGTAGATGCAAGTCTTCTGGGACTAGGTGCCATTCTAGCCCAGATTGATGCATACATCAGCAGGAGCCTCTCCGCCACGGAACAGGCCTACTCACAGGCAGAGAAAGAAAGCCTTGCCGTGGTATAGGCATGCAAGCACTTTTACCTGTTCCTTGTTCCTCTACGGCAAACCCTTCCGAGTGGTGACAGATCACCAAGCGCTCCTATTTCTTTACGGAAACACACAGGCCAAGATGCCTCCCCACATTGCAAGATGGGGACTACGGCTACAGGACTATGCCTTTTTGAAATCATCCACAGACCAGAGAAAGAGGAAAACCCGGCCAACTTCCTGTCCCGTCATTCCCGAGAGGAGTGCACACCTAAACCCTCAGTGTCAGACCTCTACCTGAGATACTTGACCCAACAAGCATTGCCCGAGGGCATCGAACCATCCTGCCTGGCGCAGGAAGTTGACGCAGACAGTGCCTGTCAAATCGTACGCAAGGGGCTCTGCGCAGGCCACTGGAGAAGGGCCAAGGAATGAGGCTGTCGCGCATCAGAGGAAGTACGGCTGGAAGTAGACCCACTCCTGCGAGTGAAAGAGGAGCTAGCACTCTATAGGGACAATCTCCTGCTAAAAGGACAAAAAGGTGGTGATCCCCACTGCCCTGAAAAGGAAGGTGATAGAGCTGGCCCCCAAAGGGCATAGGGGAGTGGTCTCCATGAAACGGACGCTGCGCCAAAAGGTCTGCTTTCCGCAGCTAGGCTCCATGGTCGAGGATTTTCTGAAACAATGTCCCACCTATTGTCTTCTTACCCTGAATCGTCATCCCGAGCGCTCAAAATGTCGAAGCTGCCCGGAGGGCTGTGGGAGGCAGTGGCGGCAGAATTATTTGGTCCAATTGAGTGGGGGAGATATGTACTGGCTATCAAGGATGAATACTCGCGATATACAGAGGCTCAGATCATATCATCAAGGGCTGCCCGCCATGTGATCCCAGTGCTAGACTGTATCTTCACGGCCTATGGCGTCCCTCATTAGCTGAAAACGGACAATGGGCCTCTTTTCAATGGGCGCAGTTTCACCAAATTTAGTGAGTACATGGGATTCCATCACCACAAGGTCACACCACTGTGGCCTATGGTAAGGTTCATGGCCAATCTGAAGAGGGCACTACAGGTGGCGAAACTTACTGGACCGCTCTACGAGCAAGTGCTTCACCAGCTGTTGCGATATTATCGCAGCACACCCCACAGCACTACGTGGAGAACCCCAGGCGAAATAATGTTTGGAAGAGACATAAGAACTCGGCTGCACCAGGCCTGCCAACCCGAGCACCGGTTGCCAGTGGGCACAGAAGGGAGAGAAAGGGACCAGGCTGCAAAGGAGCGCATAAAAGAATACGCAGACGGTCGCCGACAGGCTTGAGACTCACCACTTGCAGTAGGGGATGTAGTAGCCATAAAGCAACCTCACAGTCACAAGCACACGGCTGTGTTCCAAGAGGAGCCACTTATCATAACCGAGAAGAAGGGCTCCATGATCACGGCCCAAGGAGATCGCGGCACGACCACCCGCAACTCGTCATACTTCAAGAAAGTCCCCATGTCGGGGTCCCGGCGGTTCAGTGGAAGAGTAGAGATACCTCTCGACTATGTATCTGATGACCCCTACCAAGGAGATCACGAGGACTCAGAGGTGTCCGACGGGGAGGACAGTGATGGGGGGCCGGGAACTAGTGAACTTGTTGAACACGTCAGCTCTCGACCCCAGAGAGCCAGAATTAGGCCTTGCCGCCTCATAGAGGAAATGGCCTAGGGAACTGGGTTCCGGTATGTTATTACCCTCATTGGGTAACTGTTTAAATTGGGGGGGATGCCATGTTGACGTTCTAGTTAGGGGATAGCGGGAGTCTGGGGAGGAGGTGACATTGAGGGACAGTGTTAGGGCAGAGTAACGGGAAGAGCAAATAAAGGAGGACGTGTTAACTGCAGCTCCTTGTCAGTGCTTCATTACAGCGCAGCAAAGCGCGCGCCTGAAATATAATGCCCCCAGCAAGTCCTCTGGGGCAGATTATGGTCAAGCACATTGGAACTCAGGTTGGGACAATCACTACCTCCCACCTTACTGTGGTGCTTTCACATGACACACATACTGAGCACTGGTACACACTTAGGGTGACACACAGGGTTGGTGGACTGCTGGTGACACGCTGGCCTGGACATAACAGTCACCACAAATAAGTAGATTGTGTGTGAAATACTTTGTAATTGTTTATTTGTTAAGGACTTGTGTACAAGCACTTAACAAATAAAGTGCTAAGCACTTTGGAGTTAAAAGGGTTGTTGAGCACGTTAAATGATCAATGAACTAAACCGGGAGCGTTGATTTTTTTTTATTTTTATTTAAAAAGAAATGTGGGTGCCGTCTCAAGGGGAGAGGCGGGGGGGGCGTCCGATGATGTCATATTCTGAGTTTGTTCTTTAGAAAATGTAGGCAGGTTTGAGTGAGGGTTCATTGAAGTCAATGGACAGATAAGCAGCTTGGCGTGTGATTGGATGCTTTCCCTGGCGATATGCAAATCCACCCAACGAGAAAGCAGAGCCAGGCTGGGCTGTGAAAGAGCCCCTGTGGGGGGGGCCCTCGGCCGATAAGGAGCCCCTCCCACTCTTTCCTCTCTCATGGGCGGACGTAAGGGGGCTAAGCAAGTGGCAATGTGTTATCAGCTCTGCGCATGCCCAAGAGGTTAATGACTCTCGGTGAATAGTAGCCCGTGTTCTGTATAGCGCTATTCAGTGCTTGACCTTCACACAGCGCTAACTGATGAGAGGGATTTGCTGTGCCTCTCCATCTCGCTCTCTCGGATCGCCGAAATTGAGGAGGGAAATCCACCTGAGATCACCGGGGAGGAATCCCTGGAGAGCCACTGGGGAGGAATCCCTGAAAAGCCGCTGGGGAGGAATCCCTGGAGAGCCGCTGGGGAGGAATCCCTGGAGAGCCGCTGGGGAGGAATCCCTGGAGAGCCGCTGGGGAGGAATCCCTGGAGAGCCGCTGGGGAGGAATCCCTGGGCAGAGCTCTGATGAGGTGAGTGACAGTGCATTGTACACGCTATGTATTAACCAGGGATGTCATTTCAAGAATGGGTGCCATATGTATGGTTAGGATCAGTGTGTATAGGCCCATATTACCGAATTACTGTGAATGCAAGCAGACGTCCATGGCCAAATGATAATGATGTGTTATTATATAGTACTTATGCTTAAACGCTTTATATAGAAAGAATGTACATCCAATATCAAGAAAGTTGTGGGGCTTATTTGCAAAGTCGCTCACACAGGCGACTCCTTACAATCCCTGTTGTTCACCACGTGTTGATATAGTAGATTCACTGATTCCTATTTACTTGTCGCTGGTCACCGGATTCAGACGGGTATTAAGCCCATACCGTCCAAACACATCAGAAAAAAACACAAAAGATTCCAGGACTCAGCGCCAACAGTAAGGGTTGTTTATTAGCATGAGCCCTCTACTGGATAACGCGTTTCGGCTCCCACAAGCCTTTGTCAAATCAGGGCCAACGTAGTTCTGAAAAAATCCGTAGGACTGTTGTCCGATATACAGTAATAGGGACAAATCCCAAGGACAGAAACATTGCGCAATGTGAGCAGCCGACGCGACTGAAACCGGAGTAATAGAAGTTTCTGTCCTTGGGATTTGTCCCTATTACTGTATATCGGACAACAGTCCTACGGATTTTTTCAGAACTACGTTGGCCCTGATTTGACAAAGGCTCGTGGGAGCCGAAACGCGTTATCCAGTAGAGGGCTCATGCTAATAAACAACCCTTACTATTGGCGCTGAGTCCTGGAATCTTTTGTGGTTTTTTCTGATGTGTTTACACCCAATATCACCCAACCTGTGTTAGTACTCATTTATGGACCTCAGAAGGATGAAAGGCTGAGTTGAGGCGTTTCAGAACAGACTAAATCAGTGACTCAGCCCCTGAAGTGTGCCTGAAATAAACCTTTAATGAGTCTAGCAATGATTGTATACAATTCCAGAAAGACACATTATTTGGTATTCCTATTATTCCATATTTAGGGTCAGTGCTGAAAGTGTTAGACTTGTTCGTAGTATTTCCTTTTCTTTTTTAAGAGGCCTGAACAAGAAAGCCAGCCACCCCAGAAGTAAAGAGCCACATGGTGCTGGCCACAGGCCAGGAACTTGCATTACAAAAAAAAAGACACTTTTTTTTTCTTTTTTTTTTTTTTAGAGATAGCAAGGGAGACCTCAGAGCGGCGACCCCTAAATGACATCCCTGGTATTAACACTTGCGTGCAATTAAGGGAAACGTTGAGGATTGGGGGGGGGTGATGATGTCACGGTAGCAGACCTGCCAAGACCCCCGCAACGTTCAGGAGTTTCAAGCAGCAAATGGCAACTCCCTGCGCTCACCCATTGACTTTAAACCAGAAGCTAAATTGGCTGCGGGTGGTGGGGGCATGGGGGTCCAGGTGCGCTCCCCCTCAGCTGTGTTGCTAGTCAGTAGTGAGGAGATGGTGGTGCTGTTTACCTGATGACCACAAGGCCCGGTTTTCCACTGCCAGCTGTGGCCCTGTGCTGCTCCAGGGCCCCTTTGCATTCGCCTAGGCGTGTGCAAAAGTAAGTGTAATGGGACCCAAATCACCTCTAAAGCAGGCACTGCCATCCTGGGGGGAAGGGGGCTCCTAGCCGGTGAAGTGGCACGTGCCCAGGCACCCAGAGGTTAATACTGCTCTCTTGCTCAAAAACCATGGTGGGCAGGGGGGTAATGAAACACATTCATCAGGAGCGTGAAAGGTCGGGAAACAAGACTGGTGGGAGTGGGACTAGGATGCTTACTAGGGAGCTCTGCCAGCAGAACTGAAAAAATAAGCGAGACGACCCAGGAGAAACACGAAAGCTCCAGTATCCCCTGCCACGAAAGCTCCAGTATCCCCTGCCCGGCACCAGCATTGATGTGTAACCCTGCATATCTCCTGCCCGGCACCAGCATTGATGTGTAACCCTGCATATTCCCTGCCCGGCACCAGCATTGATGTGTAACCCTGCATATCTCCTGCCCGGCACCAGCATTGATGTGTAACCCTGCATATCTCCTGCCCGGCACCAGCATTAATGTGTAACCCTGGATATCTCCTGCCCTGCACCAGCATTGATGTGTAACCCTGCATATCTCCTGCCCGGCACCAGCATTGATGTGTAACCCTGCATATCTCCTGCCCGGCACCAGCATTGATGTGTAACCCTGGATATCTCCTGCCCGGCACCATCATTGATGTGTAACCCTGCATATCTCCTGCCCGGCACCAGCATTGATGTGTAACCCTACATATCTCCTGCCCGGCACCAGCATTGATGTGTAACCCTGGATATCTCCTGCCCGGCACCAGCATTGATGTGTAACCCTGGATATCTCCTGCCCGGCACCAGCATAGATGTATGACCCTGGATATCCCCTGCCCTGCACCAGCATAGATGTATGACCCTGGATATCCCCTGCCCTGCACCAGCATTAATGTACGAACTTGGCTATCTCCTGCCCTGCACCAGCATTGATGTATGGCCCTGGGTACCTCCTGCCCTGCACCAGCATTGATGTGTAACCCTGCATATCTCCTGCCTGGCACCAGCATTGATGTGTAACCCTGGCTATCTCCTGCCCGGCACCAGCATTGATGTGTAACCCTGTATATCTCCTGCCCGGCACCAGCATTGATGTGTAACCCTGCATATCTCCTGCCCGGCACCAGCATTGATGTGTAACCCTGCATATCTCCTGCCCGGCACCAGCATTGATGTGTAACCCTGGCTATCTCCTGCCCTGCACCAGCATTGATGTGTAACCCTGCATATCTCCTGCCCGGCACCAGCATTGATGTGTAACCCTGGCTATCTCCTGCCCTGCACCAGCATTGATGTGTAACCCTGCATATCTCCTTCCCGGCACCAGCATTGATGTGTAACCCTGGATATCTCCTGCCCGGCACCAGCATTGATGTGTAACCCTGCATATCTCCTGCCCGGCACCAGCATTGATGTGTAACCCTGGATATCTCATGCCCGGCACCAGCATAGATGTATGACCCTGGATATCCCCTGCCCTGCACCAGCATAGATGTATGACCCTGGATATCCCCTGCCCTGCACCAGCATTAATGTACGAACTTGGCTATCTCCTGCCCTGCACCAGCATTGATGTATGGCCCTGGGTATCTCCTGCCCTGCACCAGCATTAATGTATGATCATGGGTAGCTATGGATACTCCAGTATCCCCTGCTCTGCAGCAGCATTAATATATGACCCCGGGGAGCTATGAAAGCTCCAGTATCCCCTGCCCTGCACCAGCATTAATGTATGACCCTGGTGAAATATGAACGCTCCAATATCATCTGCTCTGCACCAACATTAATGTATGACCCTGGTGAAATATGAACGCTCCAATATTATCTGCTCTGCACCAACATTAATCTATCACCATGGCTATCTCCTGCCCTGCACCTGCATTCATGTATGGCCCTGGTGAAATATGAACGCTCCATCTGCTCTGCACCAACATTAATGTATGGCCCTGGATATCTCCTGCCCTGCACAAGCATTAATGTATGGCCCTGGATATCTCCTGCCCTGCACCAGCTTTAATGTATGGCCATGGCTATCTCCTGCCCTGCACCAGCATTAATGTATGGCCCTGGATATCTCCATCCCTGCACCAGCATTAATGTATAACCATGAGAGCTATGAAAGCTCCAGTATCCCCTGCTCTGCACCAGCATAGATGTATAACCCTAGATATCCCCTGCCCTGCACCAGCATTAATGTACAAACTTGGCTATCTCCTGCCCTGCACCAGCATTAATGTTTGGCCCTGGGTATCTTCTGCCTTGCACCGGCATTAATGTATGACCCTGGATATCTCCTGCCCTGCACCAGCATTAATGTATGATCCTGGGGAGCTATGAAAACTCCAGTATCCCCTGCTCTGTACCAGCGTTAATATATGACCCCGGGGAGCTATGAAAACTCCAGTATCCCCTGCCCTGCACCAGCATTAATGTATGATCTTGGATATGAAAGCTCCAGTATCTCCTGCCCTGTACCAGCATTAATGTACGACCCTGGGAGCTATGAAAGCTCCAGTATCCCCTACCCTGCACCAGAATAAATGTATGACCATGGGGAGCTATGAAAGCTCCAGTATACCCCTCCCTGCACCAGCATTAATGTATGACACTGGATATCTCCTGCCATGCACCAGCAATAATGTATGATCCTGGGGAGCTATGAAAACTCCAGTATCCCCTGACCTGCACCAGCATTAATGTATGTCCCTGGGAGCTATGAAAGCTCCAGTATCCCCTGACCTGCACCATCATTAATGTATGACCCTGGATATCTCCATCCCTGCACCAGCATTAATGTATGACCCTGGGAGCTATGAAAACTCCAGTATCCCCTGCTCTGCACCAGCATTAATATATGACCCTGGGGAGCTATGAAAGCTCCAGTAGCCCCTGCCCTGCACCAGCATTAATGTATGATCTTGGATATGAAAGCTCCAATATCTACTGCCCTGTACCAGCATTAATGTACGACCCTGGGAGCTATGAAAGCTCCAGTATCCCCTGCCCTGCTCCAGCATTAATGTATGATCCTGGATATGAAAGCTCCAGTATCTCCTGCCCTCCAGCATTAATTTATGACCCTGCATATCTCCTGCCCTGCACCAGCATTAATGTATAACCATGAGAGCAATGAAAGCTCCAGTATCCCCTGCTCTGCACCAGCATTAATGTCTGGCACTGGGGAGCTATGAAAGCTCCAGTATCCCCTGCCTTGCACCAGCATTAATGTATGACCATGCGAGCTATGAAAGCTCCAGTATCCCCTGCCTTGCACCAGCATTAATGTATGACGATGCGAGCTATGAAAGCTCCAGTATCCCCTGCCTTGCACCAGCATTAATGTATGACCATGCGAGCTAGGAAAGCTCCAGTACCCCCTGGCCTGCACCAGCACAGATGTATGACCCTGGATATCCCCTGCCCTGCACCAGCATTAATGTATGGCCCTGGATATCTCCTGCCATGCACCAGCATTAATGTATGACACTGGATATCTCCTGCCCTGCACCAGCAATAATGTATGATCCTGGGGAGCTATGAAAGCTCCAGTATCCCCTGCCCTGCACCAGCATTAATGTATGTCCCTGGGAGCTATGAAAGCTCCAGTATCCCCTGACCTGCACCATCATTAATGTATGACCCTGGATATCTCCATCCCTGCACCAGCATTAATGTATGACCCTGGGAGCTATGAAAGTTTGAGTAGCTCCTGCCCTGCACCAGCATTAATGTATGACCCTGGGGAGCTATGAAAGCTCCAGTATCTCCTGCCCTGCACCAGCATTAATGTATGTCCCTCAGGAGCTATGTAAGCTCCAGTATCTCCTGCCCTGCACCAGAATTAATGTATTACCCTTGATAAGAAAGCTCCAGTATCTCCTGCTCTACCCCAGCATTATTATATGACGCGGGATATGAAAGCTCCAGTATCCACCTGCCCTGCACCAGCATTATTGTATGATCCTGGGGAGCTAGGAAAGCTCCAGTATCCCCTGCTCTGCACCAGCATTAATGTATGACTCTGGATATGAAAGCTCCAGTATCTCCTGCTCTATCCCAGCATTATTGTATGACCCGCGATATGAAAGCTCCAGTATCCCCTGCCCTGCACCAAAATTAATGTATGATCCTGGGGAGCTACGAAAGCTCCAGTATCCCCTGCTCTGCTCCAGCATTAATGTATGACCCTGGGGAGGTATGAACGCTCCAGTATGCCCTGCTCTGCACCAGCATTAATGTATGACTCTAGATATGAAAGCTCCAGTATCCCCTGCCCTGCACTAGCATTAATGTACGATCCTGGGGAGCTATGGAAGCTCCAGTATCCCCTACCCTGCACCAGCATTACTGTATGATCCTGGATATGAAAGCTCCAGTATCTCCTGCCCTGCACCAGCATTAATGTATGACCCTGGGGGCTATGAAAGCTCCAGTATCCCCTACCCTGCACCAGCATTACTGTATGATCCTGGATATAAAAGCTCCAGTATCTCTTGCCCTGCACCAGCATTAATGTATGACCCTGGATATCTACTGCCCTGCACCAGCATTAATGTATGACCCTGGGGAAATATGAAAGCTCCAATATCTCCTGTTCTGTACCAGCATTAATGTATGACCATGGCTATCTCCTGCCCTGCACCGACATTAATGTATGGCCCTGGATATCTCCTGCCCTGCAGAAGCATTAATGTATGGCCCTGGATATCTCCTGCCATGCACAAGCATTAATGTATGGCCCTGGATATCTCCTGCTCTGCACAAGCATTAATGTATGACCCTGGATATCTCCTGCCCTGCACCAGCATTAATGTATGACCCTGGATATCTCCTGCCCTGCATCAGCATTAATGTATAACCCTGGATATCTCCTGCCCTGCACCAGCATTAATGTCTGACCCTGGGGAGCTATGAAAGCTCCAGTAGCCCGTACCCTGCACCAGCATTAATGTATGGCACTGGATACCTCCTGCCCTGCACCAGCATTAATGTATGACCCTGTATATCTCCTGCCCTGCACCAGCATTAATGTCTGACCCTGGGAGCTATGAAAGCACCAGTATCCCCTGACCTGTGCCATCATTAATGTATGACCCTGGATATCTCCTGCCCTGCACCAGCATTAATGTCTGCCCTGGGGAGCTATGAAAGCTCCAGTAGCCCGTACCCTGCACCAGCATTAATATATGGCACTGGATACCTCCTGCCCTGCACCAGCATTAATGTATGACCCTGTATATCTCCTGCCCTGCACCAGCATTAATGTCTGACCCTGGGAGCTATGAAAGCTCCAGTATCACCTGCCCTGCACCAACACAGATGTATGACCCTGGATATCCCCTGCCCTGCACCAGCATTAATGTATGGCCCTGGATATCTCCTGCCATGCACCAGCATTAATGTATGACACTGGATATCTCCTGCCCTGCACCAGCAATAATGTATGATCCTGGGGAGCTATGAAAACTCCAGTATCCCCTGCTCTGCACCAGCATTAATGTATGTCCCTGGGAGCTATGAAAGCTCCAGTATCCCCTGACCTGCACCAGGATTAATGTATGATCCTGGGGAGCTATGAAAACTCCAGTATCCCCTGCTCTGCACCAGCATTAATGTATGTACCTGGGAGCTATGAACGCTCCAGTATCCCCTGACCTGCACCAGCATTAATGTATGTCCCTGGGAGCTATGAAAGCTCCAGTATCCCCTGACCTGCACCATCATTAATGTATGACCCTGGATATCTCCATCCCTGCACCAGCATTAATGTATGACCCTGGGAGCTATGAAAACTCCAGTATCCTCTGCTCTGCACCAGCATTAATGTACAAACTTGGCTATCTCCTGCCCTGCCCCAGCATTAATGTATGGCCCTGGGTATCTTCTGCCCTGCACCGAAATTAATGTATGACCCTGGATATCTCCTGCCCTGCACCAGCATTAATGTATGATCCTGGGGACCTGTGAAAACTCCAGTATCCCCTGCTCTAAACCAGCATTAATATATGACTCCGGGGAGCTATGAAAGCTCCAGTATCCCCTGCCTTGCACCAGCTTTAATGTATGACCCTGTGAGCTATGAAAGCTCCAGTATCCCCTGCCCTGCACCAACACAGATGTATGACCCTGGATATCCCCTGCCCTGCACCAGCATTAATGAATGGCCCTGGATATCTCCTGCCATACACCAGCATTAATGTATGACACTGGATATCTCCTGCCCTGCACCAGCAATAATGTATGATCCTGGGGAGCTATGAAAACTCCAGTATCCCCTGCTCTGCACCAGCATTAATGTATGTCCCTGGGAGCTATGAAAGCTCCAGTATCCCCTGACCTGCACCAGGATTAATGTATGATCCTGGGGAGCTATGAAAACTCCAGTATCCCCTGCTCTGCACCAGCATTAATGTATGTACCTGGGAGCTATGAAAGCTCCAGTATCCCCTGACCTGCACCAGCATTAATGTATGTCCCTGGGAGCTATGAAAGCTCCAGTATCCCCTGACCTGCACCATCATTAATGTATGACCCTGGATATCTCCATCCCTGCACCAGCATTAATGTATGACCCTGGGAGCTATGAAAACTCCAGTATCCTCTGCTCTGCACCAGCATTAATATATACCCTGGGGAGCTATGAAAGCTCCAGTAGCCCCTGCCCTGCACCAGCATTAATGTATGATCCTGGATATGAAAGCTCCAGTATCTCCTGCCCTCCAGCATTAATTTATGACCCTGCATATCTCCTGCCCTGCCACCAGCATTAATGTATAACCATGAGAGCAATGAAAGCTCCAGTATCCCCTGCCTTGCACCAGCATTAATGTATGACCATGCGAGCTATGAAAGCTCCAGTATCCCCTGCCTTGCACCAGCATTAATGTATGACCATGCGAGCTATGAAAGCTCCAGTATCCCCTGGCCTGCACCAGCACAGATGTATGACCCTGGATATCCCCTGCCCTGCACCAGCATTAATGTATGGCCCTGGATATCTCCTGCCATGCACCAGCATTAATGTATGACACTGGATATCTCCTGCCCTGCACCAGCATTAATGTATGACCCTGGGGAGCTATGAAAGCTCCAGTATCTCCTGCCCTGCACCAGCATTAATGTATGTCCCTCAGGAGCTATGAAAGCTCCAGTATCTCCTGCCCTGCACCAGAATTAATGTATTACCCTTGATAAGAAAGCTCCAGTATCTCCTGCTCTACCCCAGCATTATTGTATGACCCGGGATATGAAAGCTCCAGTATCCACCTGCCCTGCACCAGCATTAATGTATGATCCTGGGGAGCTAGGAAAGCTCCAGTATCCCCTGCTCTGCACCAGCATTAATGTATGACTCTGGATATGAAAGCTCCAGTATCTCCTGCTCTACCCCAGCATTATTGTATGACCCGCGATATGAAAGCTCCAGTATCCACCTGCCCTGCACCAGCATTTATGTATGATCCTTTGGAGCTATGAAATCTCCAGTATCCCCTGCTCTGCTCCAGCATTAATGTATGACCCTGGGGAGGTATGAACGCTCCAGTATGCCCTGCTCTGCACCAGCATTACTGTATGACCCTGGATATGAAAGCTCCAGTATCTCCTGCCCTGCACCAGCATTAATGTATGACCCTGGGGGCTATGAAAGCTCCAGTATCCCCTACCCTGCACCAGCATTACTGTATGATCCTGGATATAAAAGCTCCAGTATCTCTTGCCCTGCACCAGCATTAATGTATGACCCTGGATATCTACTGCCCTGCACCAGCATTAATGTATGACCCTGGGGAAATATGAAAGCTCCAATATCTCCTGCTCTGTACCAGCATTAATGTATGGCCCTGGATATCTCCTGCCCTGCACAAGCATTAATGTATGGCCCTGGATATCTCCTGCCATGCACAAGCATTAATGTATGATCCTGGATATCTCCTGCCCTGCACCAGCATTAATGTATGACCCTGGATATCTCCTGCCCTGCACCAGCATTAATGTATGACCCTGGATATCTCCTGCCCTGCACCAGCATTAATGTCTGACCCTGGGGAGCTATGAAAGCTCCAGTAGCCCGTACCCTACACCAGCATTAATGTATGGCACTGGATACCTCCTGCCCTGCACCAGCATTAATGTATGACCCTGTATATCTCATGCCCTGCACCAGCATTAATGTCTGACCCTGGGGAGCTATGAAAGCTCCAGTAGCCCGTACCCTGCACCAGCATTAATATATGGCACTGGATACCTCCTGCCCTGCACCAGCATTAATGTATGACCCTGTATATCTCCTGCCCTGCACCAGCATTAATGTCTGACCCTGGGAGCTATGAAAGCTCCAGTATCCCCTGCCCTGCACCAGCATAGATGTATGACCCTGGATATCCCCTACCCTGCACCAGCATTAATGTACAAACTTGGCTATCTCCTGCCCTGCACCAGCATTAATGTATGGCCCTGGGTATCTTCTGCCCTGCACCGACATTAATGTATGACCCTGGATATCTCCTGCCCTGCACCAGCATTAATGTATGATCCTGGGGACCTATGAAAACTACAGTATCCCCTGCTCTAAACCAGCATTAATATATGACTCCGGGGAGCTATGAAAGCTCCAGTATCCCCTGCCTTGCACCAGCTTTAATGTATGACCCTGTGAGCTATGAAAGCTCCAGTATCCCCTGCCCTGCACCAACACAGATGTATGACCCTGGATATCCCCTGCCCTGCACCAGCATTAATGTATGGCCCTGGAGATATCCTGCCCTGCACCAGCAATAATGTATGATCCTGGGGAGCTATGAAAGCTCCAGTATCCCCTGCTCTGCACCAGCATTAATGTGTGTCCCTGGGAGCTATGAAAGCTCCAGTATCCCCTGACCTGCACCAGCATTAATGTATGACCCTGGGGAGCGATGAAGACTCCAGTATCCCCTGCTCTGCACCAGCATTAATATATGACCCCGGGGAGCTATGAAAGCTCCAGTATCCCTTGACCTGCACCAGCATTAATGTATGTCCCTGGGAGCTATGAAAGCTCCAGTATCCCCTGCCCTGCACCAGCATTAATGTATGACCCTGGGGAGCGATGAAGACTCCAGTATCCCCTGCTCTGCACCAGCATTAATATATGACCCCGGGGAGCTATGAAAGCTCCAGTATCCCCTACCCTGCACCAGAATAAATGTATGACCCTGGGGAGCTATGAAAGCTCCAGTATCTCCTGCCCTGTACCAGCATTAATGTATGATCCTGGATATGAAAGCTCCAGTATTTCCTGCCCTGCACCAGCATTAATGTATGACCCTGGATATCTCCTGCCCTGCACCAGCATTAATGTATGACCCCGGGGAGCTATGAAAGCTCCAGTAGCCCCTGCCCTGCACCAGCATTAATGTATGACCATGGGGAGCTATGAAAGCTCCAGTATCCCCCGCCCTGCACCAGCATTAATGTATGATTCTGGATTTGAAAGCTCCAGTATCTCCTGCCCTCCAGCATTAATGTATGACATGACCCTGCATATCTCCTGCCCTGCACCAGCATTAATGTATGTCCCTGGGAGCTATGAAAGCTCCAGTATCCCCTGACTTGCACCAGCATTAATGTATGATCCTATCCTGGGGAGCTATGAAAGCTCCAGTTTCCCCTGCTCTGCACCAGCATTAATGTATGTCCCTGGATATCTCCATCCCTGCACCATCATTAATGTATGACCCTGGGAGCTATGAAAGCTCCAGTATCTCCTGCTCTTCACCAGCATTAATGTATGTCGCTCAGGAGCTATGAAAGCTCCATTATCTCCTGCCCTGCACCAGCATTAATGTATTTCCCTCAGGAGCTATGAAAGCTCCAGTATCTCCTGCCCTGCACCAGCATTATTGTATGACCCGGGATATGAAAGCTCCAGTATCCACCTGCCCTGCACCAAAATTAATTTATGATCCTGGGGAGCTATATAAGCTCCATTATCTCCCGCCTTGCACCAGCATTAATGTATGACCACGGGGAGGTATGAAAGCTCCAGTATCCCCTGGTCTGCACCAGCATTAATGTATGGCTCTAGATATGAAAGCTCCAGTATCCCCTGCCCTGCACCAGCATTAATGTACGACCCTGGGGAGCTATGGAAGCTCCAGTATCCCCTACACTGCACCAGCATTAATGTATGATCCTGGATATGAAAGCTCCAGTATCTCCCGCCCTGCACCAGCATTAATGTATGACCCCGGGGAGCTATGAAAGCTCCAGTAGCCCCTGCCCTGCACCAGCATTAATGTATGACCATGGGGAGCTATGAAAGCTCCAGTATCCCCCGCCCTGCACCAGCATTAATGTATGATTCTGGATTTGAAAGCTCCAGTATCTCCTGCCCTCCAGCATTAATGTATGACATGACCCTGCATATCTCCTGCCCTGCACCAGCATTAATGTATGTCCCTGGGAGCTATGAAAGCTCCAGTATCCCCTGACCTGCACCAGCATTAATGTATGATCCTATCCTGGGGAGCTATGAAAGCTCCAGTTTCCCCTGCTCTGCACCAGCATTAATGTATGTCCCTGGATATCTCCATCCCTGCACCATCATTAATGTATGACCCTGGGAGCTATGAAAGCTCCAGTATCTCCTTCTCTTCACCAGCATTAATGTATGTCCCTCAGGAGCTATGAAAGCTCCATTATCTCCTGCCCTGCACCAGCATTAATGTATTTCCCTCAGGAGCTATGAAAGCTCCAGTATCTCCTGCCCTGCACCAGCATTATTGTATGACCCGGGATATGAAAGCTCCAGTATCCACCTGCCCTGCACCAAAATTAATTTATGATCCTGGGGAGCTATATAAGCTCCATTATCTCCCGCCTTGCACCAGCATTAATGTATGACCACGGGGAGGTATGAAAGCTCCAGTATCCCCTGGTCTGCACCAGCATTAATGTATGGCTCTAGATATGAAAGCTCCAGTATCCCCTGCCCTGCACCAGCATTAATATACGACCCTGGGGAGCTATGGAAGCTCCAGTATCCCCTACACTGCACCAGCATTAATGTATGATCCTGGATATGAAAGCTCCAGTATCTCCCGCCCTGCACCAGCATTAATGTATGACCCTGGATATCTCCTGCCCTGCACCAGCATTAATGTATGACCCTGGGGAAATATGAAAGCTCCAGTATCCCCTGTTCTGCACCAGCATTAATGTATGACCCTGGATATCTCCGGCCCTGCACCAGCATTAATGTATGACCCTGGGGAGCTATGAAAGCTCCAGTAGCTCCTACCCTGCACCAGCATTAATGTATGACCCTGGATATCTCCTGCCCTGCACCAGCATTAATGTATTAACCTGGGAGCTATGAAAGCTCCAGTAGCCCCTGCCCTGCACCAGCATTAATGTATGACCATTGATAAGAAAGCTCCAATATCTCCTGCTCTACCCCAGCATTATTGTATGATCCTGGATATGAAAGCTCCAGTATCCTCTGCCCTGTACCAGCATTAATGTATGACCCTGGGGAGCTATGAACGCTCCAGTATCCCCTGCTCAGCACCAGCATTAATGTATGACCCTGGGGAGCTATGAACGCTCCAGTATCCCCTGCTCTGCACCAGAATTAATGTATGACCCTGGATATGAAAGCTCCAGTATCCCCTGCCCTGCACCAGCATTAAGGTATGACCCTGGGGAGCTATGAAAGCTCCAGTATCCCCTGCCATGCCCCAGCATTAATGTATGACCCTGGGGAGCTATGAAAGCTCCAGTATCCCCTGCCCTGCACCAGCATTAATGTATGATCCTGGATATGAAAGCTCCAGTGTCTCCTGCTTTACCCCAGCATTAATGTTTGACCCTGGGGAGCTATGGAAGCTCCAGTATCCCCTGCCCTGCACCAGCATTAATGTATGATCCTGGATATGAAAGCTCCAGTATGTCCTGCCCTGAACCAGCATTAATGTATAACCCTGCGGAAACATGAAAGCTCCAGTATCCCCTGCCCTGCACCAGCATTAATGTATGATCCTGGATAGGAAAGCTCCAGTACGTCCTGCCCTGAACCAGCATTAATGTATAACCCTGCGTAAACATGAAAGCTCCAGTATCCCCTGCCCTGCACCAGCATTAATGTATGATCTTGGATATGAAAGCTCCAGTATCCCCTGCCCTGCACCAGCATTAAGGTATGACCCTGGGGAGCTATGAAAGCTCCAGTATCCCCTGCCCTGCCCCAGCATTAATGTATGCCCCTGGGGAGCTATGAAAGCTCCAGTAGCTCCTACCCTGCACCAGCATTAATGTATGACCCTGGATATCTCCTGCCCTGCACCAGCATTAATGTATTAACCTGGGAGCTATGAAAGCTCCAGTAGCCCCTGCCCTGCACCAGCATTAATGTATGACCATTGATAAGAAAGCTCCAATATCTCCTGCTCTACCCCAGCATTATTCTATGATCCTGGATATGAAAGCTCCAGTATCCTCTGCCCTGCACCAGCATTAATGTATGACCCTGGGGAGCTATGAACGCTCCAGTATCCCCTGCTCAGCACCAGCATTAATGTATGAACCTGGGGAGCTATGAACGCTCCAGTATCCCCTGCTCTGCACCAGCATTAAGGTATGACCCTGGGGAGCTATGAAAGCTCCAGTATCCCCTGCCCTGCCCCAGCATTAATGTATGACCCTGGATATGAAAGCTCCAGTATCCCCTGCCCTGCACCAGCATTAAGGTATGACCCTGGGGAGCTATGAAAGCTCCAGTATCCCCTGCCCTGCCCCAGCATTAATGTATGACCCTGGGGAGCATTGAAAGCTCCAGTATCCCCTGCCCTGCACCAGCATTAATGTATGATCCTGGATATGAAAGCTCCAGTATGTCCTGCCCTGAACCAGCATTAATGTATAACCCTGCGGAAACATGAAAGCTCCAGTATCCCCTGCCCTGCACCAGCATTAATGTATGATCCTGGATAGGAAAGCTCCAGTATGTCCTGCCCTGAACCAGCATTAATGTATAACCCTGCGTAAACATGAAAGCTCCAGTATCCCCTGCCCTGCACCAGCATTAAGGTATGACCCTGGGGAGCTATGAAAGCTCCAGTATCCCCTGCCCTGCCCCAGCATTAATGTATGACCCTGGGGAGCTATGAAAGCTCCAGTATCCCCTGCCCTGCCCCAGCATTAATGTATGACCCTGGGGAGCTATGAAAGCTCCAGTATCTCCTGCCCTGAACCAGCATTAATGTATGACCCTGGATATCTCCTGCCCTGCACCAGCATTAATGTATGACCCTGGATATCTCCTGCCCTGCACCAGCATTAATGTATGACCCTGGATATCTCCTGCCCTGCACCAGCATTAATGTATGACCCTGGATATCTCCTGCCCTGCACCAGCATTAATGTATGACCCTGGATACCTCCTGACCTGCACCAGCATTAATGTATGACCCTGGGAGCTATGAAAGCACCAGTATCCCCTGACCTGCACCATCATTAATGTATGACCCTGGATACCTCCTGCCCTGCACCAGCATTAATGTATGACCCTGAGTAACTATGCAAGCTGCAGTATCTCGGGATCTGCGCCAGCATTAATGTATGTGTCTTCTGCATCTATAGCTTGTACTTCCACCTTTGCCTGAAAGAAGTCTACATCAGAGTGGAAGCATTGCTCTCACCCTTAGAAGTTGCAGTAAGTTTCCTCTGGTATTGAAATGCTGGTCCAGCTCAAAAAAGAATTGAAATGCATTTGACAGGCTTTATATTTTTTAGGATTCATTCAAAACGCAGGCCTTTATTTGCTACATGTAAGTGTGAAATGAATGCTCTACCTTATTGTTTTGGCTATGTTATATTATGCCATGTGTCTTAGTCCAGATATATCGCCAGGTAGGACCCCAAGGCCCTAATTGTCATTTTCTCTCTTCTGATTGGTGGAGGCTCAAAAGGATTTATTTTGTTTTAATTATTGAGGATTGGCCAGCACAGAGGTTTCAAGCTGCTTATTTTTCACTCTTAAATGTATCTAAGGCAAGACACAAATGGCTTCACTGGAAATCGCCCAGGGAGTGTGTGAGTGGGGAATACATAGAGAATGACAGCTCTGCACTAGGCCTGTTATGATGACTTAAAATGATACTTGGTGCCTCTGCTTCCTCCAACAGCGAATGCAACGCCATCAGGAGATGCATGCCAGGCAGAAGTCCTACGAGTGCAAGGAATGCAATAAGCACTTTCCTCATCTATCACGACTGAGATCCCACACAGGAAAAATACCATTCAAGTGCTCAGAGTGTGAGAAAAGCTTCACACAGAGACCAAATCTGTACCAGCATCAGAGGATCCATACTGGAGGGCGACCATACCAGTGCACAGAGTGTGGGAAAAGCTTCAAACAGAGCTCAATTTTGATCAGCCATCAGAAGAGCCATACTGGGGAGCGACCATACCAACGTACAGAATGTGAGAAAAGCTTCAGTAAGAGCTGCAGTCTGTACAGGCATCAGAGGATTCATACTGGAGGGCGACCTTACCAGTGTTCGGAGTGTCAGAAAAGTTTCAAATGTTCATCTGCTCTCAAGGTCCATCAAAGGACCCATACCGGGGTGAAGCCTTGTAGGTGCATGGAATGTGGTAATCACTTTGATCAGTTATCAGCTCTGAGGTGTGATCAGAGATCCCACACCGGAGGGAAACCATACCAATGTACAGAGTGTGAGAAAAGCTTCAGTGTCTCCTCAAGCCTGAAGCGGCATCAAAATACCCATACAGGGGAGAAGCTCCATCAGTGCTCTGAGTGCAAGAAAAGGTTCACTCATTCCTCAACTCTGGTCGCACTTCAAAGGATTCATACAGGGGAGAAACCGTATCAATGCACAGAGTGCAAGAAAAGCTTCAGTCTGTCCTCCTCTCTGATTCTGCATCAAAGAGTTCATACAGGGGGGAAACCGTATGAATGCACAGAGTGCAAGAAAAGCTTCAGTCTGTCCTCCTCTCTGATTCTGCATCAAAGAGTTCATACAGGTGAGAAACCATATGAATGCACAGAGTGCAAGAAAAGCTTTTTTTTCTTCTCAACTCTGTGGCGGCATCGAAGGATCCATACCGGGGATAAGCCCCATGAATGCCCAGAGTGCAAGAAAAGCTTAATTGATAACTCCTATCTGATCTTGCATCAAAGGAGTCATACAGGCGAGAAACCGTATGAATGCACAGAGTGCAAGATTAGCTGCAGTGTCTCCTCAAACCTGAGCCGGCATCAAAGGACCCAGATACGGGAGAAACCGTATGAATGCACAAAGTGCAGGAAAAGCTTTAAGTGCTCCTCAAGTCTGAGACGGCATCAAAAGACCCATACAGGGAGGATGACCCATCAATGCACTGAGCGCAAGAACATCTTCAGTGCTGCAGCAGCAGCTCTGAACATGCCTCGTCGGACCCATACTGGGGAGATGCTGTATGAATGAGCCGGGGGCAAGAAACGCTTCCATTATTCTCTGCCCCAAGCACCCATGACACAATGCATTCTGGGGAGAAGCTGTGCAGGTGCACAGAGTGTAATAAGCCCTTAGTAGCAGGGGAGAAAACCAGATGCACCATAGCGACCGTAAAAATCCTAGAAGCAGCAATGAAAAGGATAACAGCCCTACCACCGCTCGTTCTCGGGGCCGAAAGCCATTCCACTGACCAAGGAAGCCCAACAATCAAACATGGACCACTCCCTTGAAACCGTTCCCTGCTAGTAAATTCTCTAAACTCTCCTTACACCCAAGGCGCTTCACCAGAGTCACTACCATAGAGTAGGCGACACTACCACAGTTCTCCTTTTATCTCTATCTTCTCTTCTACTCTAGTCAGCAACAAAGAACCTTGTCAAAATCCTATTAGATTACACACAAGAAAATAAATAAATAAATAAGCCCTTCAACCTGGTATGAATCTAGAGACGACAACAGTGATTAAAAGAGGTGTTTGACTCAATCTCGTTGCAGCTGTGTTGAACCTACATAACTCATTATTGCATCTGCTCTGATGCTGGTCCTCAGTGTACTTGGTTTGATATCTGACAGCAGAAACTTGCTAAAAATAAATTGGCCTAATACCAGCAGCTTTAGACGCTCTGCAGAACACAGAAAGGTTAAAAGAGGCTGATTTGCTCCTACTAGTGCCGAACATTAACGCCGAGGCATGCACGCAGAGCCCAGGTGCATTCTGTCTGCATGCATCGACACAACATCAAAGCTATCTTGCATTTTCACTCTGCCAGCTAACATAACTCCCCCCTCCTCTTTCAAATGTCCTTGAGCTCCTTGCCAATGGCAGCATTGTGTGGAGTAGAGCCCAGAAATATAACAGTACACCTTGATTTTAGGTTACGCCCCCCTCCCAATGGAATATAAAGGCTCATACCCTGAAATAGGAGATAGTAACCCCAAGAAAAAAATGAAAAATAATAAAAATAAAGAAAAGCAGAAGATGCAGCCAAACCAACAAAACTATGTAAAACATTAAACCTAGTGAAAATATGGTTAGTGGGACCATGAGCAGAGTGAAATATACAGCACTCTACAAGAAACACAGCATGGTGATGAGGGATTAGTCCATGACTGGTAATAAAAGTGAACATTGAGATTCATGATGGCAGGAAAGGGCGGTGAAGGAGGCACAGAGAGAATGCAAAATCAGATACCACAAAGCCCAGTATAGAAGAGACGCCCACTGGCTTCCCATTCAAAACACTTCCAATCACTCGCAAATGCATCTCCCACCAGGCACCCATCTACCTCAATCAGTGCATTGCTCGCTAAATAACCTCCAGAGCTCTTCGGTCCAATGCCAACACTCTTCTGCTCACCCTCCCCCCCCCCCCCCAGTACAACAATTCTAGATCAGGCAACTCTAGTTTCCCTGTAGCAGCTCCTAGAATCTGAAAACTCCCTACCAGCCAACATCTGCAACGAACCCTCCTTCCCACATTTCAAAAAAAGACTTAAGACTTGGCTCATTAATAAATACTAACTGAATGACAGCCACCCCAGCACCAAGTAACCAGCTGGTCAGAATGTAACCAAGTAAGATGTAAGAATGTAAATGAAACGTAAAGTATTTTTTAACACGTATGAACGCAAATTTCTTTGTAACATATAAGATTGTAAATATCCTTGTAACATGTAAGAATGTAAACATCCGTGTACCCTACACCGTGATACCCCAGGGTTTTGGGCGTATAATTAAATACAATAACTAAATAAATAAATAAATAATGCAATTCTGCCAATGTCATGTCAGGAAATAGATAGATAGCTATTCATGCATAATAGAGTCATTAGAGTAAAGACGGCGCTGAAGAACAAGACCTCTATTATGCCTTCTGCAATTAAGGTTGGAACAAACACATATGCAGTCATTCTAATTCCCAATTCCTCGGGAGGTATGTTAGGCTCCAGAACTCAATACAGGTCTAGAACGACTAGTGTGGCAACAAGGGTGGACCTATGATAACATTAAATTAACACGTGCAATAAAACATTTAACTATGATTACGCCACATGTGACAGGCTGGGGTATGGAGTATTAAGGACTCTACGGGCTCCATGATGTTGACCCTGGAGGTAGTTACAGGTTTTCCCCGGGGCTTCCCTCGCTCCCATGTCTGCTCATTTGTCCCATGTTTATAGGGTAAGGGAGCCTGTAGTGGACTCCTGAGAACACAGAGACTTTAGTGGGCTTCTGAGAACACAGAGCCTGTAGTGGGCTTCTGAGAACACAGAGCCTGTAGTGGACTTCTGAGAACACAGAGCCTGTAGTGGGCTTCTGAGAACACAGAGCCTGTAGTGGGCTTCTGAGAACACAGAGCCTGTAGTAGGCTCCTGAGAATACCGAGTCTGAGAACACTGAGCCTGCAGTGGGCTTCTGAGAACACAAAGCCCGTAGTGGGCTTCTAAGAACACAGCCTGTAGTGGGCTCCTGTGAACACCGAGCCTGTAGTAGGCGCCTGAGAACACAGTCTGTAATGGGCTTCTGATAACACAGAGCCTGTAATGCACTTCTGAGAACACAGAGCCTGTAGTGGGCTCCTGAGAAGACAGAGACTGTAGTGGGTTTCTGAGAACACATAGCCTGTAGTGGGCTCCTGAGAACACAGAGCCTGTAGTGGGCTCCTGAGAACACAGAGCCTGTAGTGGGCTTCTGAGAACACATAGCCTGTAATGCACTTCTGAGAACGCAGAGCCTGTAGTGGGCTCCTGAGATCCCCACGCCTCTGGTGGGCTCCTGAGAACACAGAGCCTGTAGTGGGCTCCTGAGAACACAGCACCTGCAGTGGGCTTCTGGGAACACAGAGCCTGTAGTGGGCTCCTGAGATTCCCAAGCCTCTGGTGGGCTCATGAGAACACAGAGCCTGTAGTGGGCTCCTGAGATTCCCAAGCCTCTGGTGGTCTCATGAGAACACAGAGCCTGTAGTGGGCTTCTGAGATCCCCAAGCCTCTGGTGGTCTCATGAGAACACAGAGCCTGTAGTGGGCTTCTGAGATCCCCAAGCCTCTAGTGGGCTCCTGAGAACACAGCGCCTGTAGTGGGCTCCTGAGAACACAGACGCTCTGGTGGGCTCATGAGAACAAAGAGTCTGTAGTGGGCTCCTGAGAACACCGATCCTGTAGTGGGCTCCTGAGAACACCGAGCCTGCAGTGGGTTTCTGAGAACACAAAGCCTGTAGTGGGCTCCTGTGAACACCAAGCCTGTAGTGGTCTCCTGAGAACACAGCCTGTAATGGGCTTCTGAGAACACAGAGCCTGTAATGCACTTCTGAGAACACAGAGCCTGTAGTGGGCTCCTGAGAACACAGCGACTGTAGTGGGCTTCTGAGAAGACAGAGCCTGTAGTGGGCTTCTGAGAACATAGAGCCTGTAGTGGACTCCTGAGAACACAGAGCCTGTTGGGCTTCTGAGAACACAGAGCCTGTAGTGGGCTTCTGAGAACACAGAGCCTGTAGTGGACTCCTTAGAACACAGAGACTGTAGTGGGCTTCTGAGAACACCGAGCCTGTAGTGGGCTTCTGAGAACACAAAACCTGTAGTGGACTCCTGAGAACACAAATAATGTAGTGGACTCCTGAGAGCACAGAGACTGTAGTGGGCTTCTGAGAACACAGAGCCTGTAGTAGCCTCCTGAGAACACCGAGTCTGTAGTGGGCTCCTGAGAATACTGAGCCTGCATTGGGTTTCTGAGAACACAAAGCCTGTAGTGGGCTTCTGAGAACACAGAGCCTGTAATGCACTTCTGAGAACACAGAGCCTGTAGTGGGCTCCTGAGAACACAGAGACTGTAGTGGGCTCCTGAGAACACAGAGCCTGTAGTGGGCTCCTGAGAACACAGGCCCTGTAGTGGGCTTCTGAGAACACAGAGCATGTAATGCACTTCTGAGAATGCAGAGCCTGTAGTGGGCTCCTGAGATCCCCATGCCTCTAGTGGGCTCCTGAAAACACAGAGCCTATAGTGGGCTCCTGAGAACACAGCACCTGCCTGTAGTGGGCTCCTGAGATCCCAAGCCTCTGGTGGGCTCATGAGAACAGAGCCTGTAGTGGGCTCCTGAGATCCCCAAGCCTCTGGTGGGCTCATGAGAACACAGAGCCTGTAGTGGGCTCCTGAGATCCCCAAGCCTCTGTAGGGCTCATGAGAACACAGCGCCTGTAGTGGGCTCCTGAGAACACAGAGCCTGTGGTGGGCTCCTGAGATGCCCACGCCTCTGGTGGGCTCATGAGAACACAGAGCCTGTAGTGGGCTCCTGACATCCCCAAGCCTCTGGTGAGCTCATGTGAACACAGCACCCGTAGTGGGCTCCTGAGAACACAACGCCTGTAGTGGGCTCCTGAGATCCCCACGCCGCTGGTGGGTCATGAGAACACAGAGCCTGTTGTGTGCTCCTGAGATCCCCACGCCTCTGGTGGGCTCCTGAGAACACAGAGCCTGTAGTGGGCTCCTGAGATACCTACCTCTCTGGTGGGCTCATGAGAACACAGCACCTGTAGTGGGCTCCTGAGATCCCCAAGCCTCTGGTGGGCTCATGAGAACACAGAGCCTGTAGTGGGCTCCTGAGATCCCCAAGCCTCTGGTGGGCTTCTGAGAACACATAGCCTGTAGTGGGCTCCTGAGATCCCCAAGCCTCTGGTGAGCTCCTGAGAACACAGCACCTGTAGTGGGCTCCTGAGAACACAGAGCCTGTGGTGGGCTCCTGAGATCCTCACGCCTCTGGTGGGCTCATGAGAACACAGAGCCTGTCGTGGGCTCCTGAGATCCCCACGCCTCTGGTGGGCTCCTGAGAGCACAGCGCCTGTAGTGGGCTCCTGAGATCCCCAAGCCTCTGGTGGGCTCATGAGAACACAGCGCCTGTAGTGGGCTCCTGAGATCCCCAAGCCTGTGGTGGGCTCATGAGAACACAGAGCCTGTAGTGGGCTCCTGAGATCCCCAAGCCTCTGGTCGGCTCATGAGAACACAGAGCCTGTAGTGGGCTCCTGAGATCCCCAAGCCTCTGGTGGGCTCATGAGAACACAGTGCCTGTAGTGGGCTCCTGAGATCCCCAAGCCTCTGGTGGGCTCATGAGAACACAGCGCCTGTAGTGGGCTCCTGAGATCCCCAAGCCTGTGGTGGGCTCATGAGAACACAGAGCCTGTAGTGGGCTCCTGAGATCCCCAAGCCTCTGGTCGGCTCATGAGAACACAGAGCCTGTAGTGGGCTCCTGAGATCCCCAAGCCTCTGGTGGGCTCATGAGAACACAGTGCCTGTAGTGGGCTCCTGAGAACACAGAGCCTGTAGTGGGCTCCTGAGTTACCTACCTCTCTGGTGGGCTCATGTGAACACAGCACCTGTAGTGGGCTCCTGAGATCCCCAAGCCTCTGGTGGGCTCATGAGAACACAGAGCCTATAGTGGGCTCCTGAGATCCCCAAGCCTCTGGTCGGCTCATGAGAACACAGAGCCTGTAGTGGGCTCCTGAGATCCCCACGCCTCTGGTGGGCTCCTGAGAACACAGAGCCTGTAGTGGGCTCCTGAGATACCTACCTCTCTGGTGGGCTCATGAGAACACAGCACCTGTAGTGGGCTCCTGAGATCCCCAAGCCTCTGGTGGGCTCATGAGAACACAGAGACTGTAGTGGGCTCCTGAGATCCCCAAGCCTCTGGTGGGCTCCTGAGAACACATAGCCTGTAGTGGGCTCCTGAGATCCCCAAGCCTCTGGTGAGCTCCTGAGAACACAGCGCCTGTAGTGGGCTCCTGAGAACACAGAGCCTGTGGTGGGCTCCTGAGATCCTCACGCCTCTGGTGGGCTCATGAGAACACAGAGCCCGTCGTGGGCTCCTGAGATCCCCAAGCCTCTGGTGAGCTCCTGAGAACACA
The DNA here is from genome assembly GCF_040938575.1 of Ambystoma mexicanum. NCBI lineage: Eukaryota > Metazoa > Chordata > Amphibia > Caudata > Ambystomatidae > Ambystoma > Ambystoma mexicanum. The sequence continues at coordinate 1,530,887,314 of NC_090931.1, read as the reverse complement.
GCGCCTGTAGTGGGCTCCTGAGAACACAGAGCCTGTGGTGGGCTCCTGAGATCCTCACGCCTCTGGTGGGCTCATGAGAACACAGAGCCTGTCGTGGGCTCCTGAGATCCCCAAGCCGCTGGTCGGCTCATGAGAACACAGAGCCTGTACTGGGCTCCTGAGATCCCCAAGCCTCTGGTGGGCTCATGAGAACACAGCGCCTGTAGTGGGCTCCTGAGAACACAGAGCCTGTAGTGGGCTCCTGAGATCCCCAAGCCTCTGGTGGGCTCATGAGAACACAGAGCCTGTGGTGGGCTCCTGAGATCCCCAAGCCTCTGGTGGGCTCATGAGAACACAGTGCCTGTAGTGGGCTCCTGAGAACACAGAGCCTGTAGGTGGCTCCTGAGATCCCCAAGCCTCTGGTGGGCTCATGAGAACACAGAGCCTGTAGTGGGCTCCTGACATCCCCAAGCCTCTGGTGGGCTCATGAGAACACAGAGCCTGTAGTGGGCTCCTGACATCCCCAAGCCTCTGGTGGGCTCCTGAGAACACATAGCCTGTAGTGGGCTCCTGAGATCCCCAAGCCTCTGGTGAGCTCCTGAGAACACAGCGCCTGTAGTGGGCTCCTGAGAACACAGAGCCTGTGGTGGGCTCCTGAGATCCTCACGCCTCTGGTGGGCTCATGAGAACACAGAGCCCGTCGTGGGCTCCTGAGATCCCCAAGCCTCTGGTGAGCTCCTGAGAACACAGCGCCTGTAGTGGGCTCCTGAGAACACAGAGCCTGTGGTGGGCTCCTGAGATCCTCACGCCTCTGGTGGGCTCATGAGAACACAGAGCCTGTCGTGGGCTCCTGAGATCCCCAAGCCGCTGGTCGGCTCATGAGAACACAGAGCCTGTACTGGGCTCCTGAGATCCCCAAGCCTCTGGTGGGCTCATGAGAACACAGCGCCTGTAGTGGGCTCCTGAGAACACAGAGCCTGTAGTGGGCTCCTGAGATCCCCAAGCCTCTGGTGGGCTCATGAGAACACAGAGCCTGTGGTGGGCTCCTGAGATCCCCAAGCCTCTGGTGGGCTCATGAGAACACAGTGCCTGTAGTGGGCTCCTGAGAACACAGAGCCTGTAGGTGGCTCCTGAGATCCCCAAGCCTCTGGTGGGCTCATGAGAACACAGAGCCTGTAGTGGGCTCCTGACATCCCCAAGCCTCTGGTGGGCTCATGAGAACACAGAGCCTGTAGTGGGCTCCTGACATCCCCAAGCCTCTGGTGGGCTCATGAGAACACAGAGCCTGTAGTGGGCTCCTGAGATCCCCAAGCCTCTGGTGAGCTCATGAGAACACAGCGCCTGTAGTGGGCTCCTGAGAACACAGAGCCTGTAGTGGGCTCCTGAGATTCCCAAACCTCTGGTGGGCTCATGAGAACACAGAGCCTGAGAACACAGCGCCTGTAGTGGGCTCATGAGAACACAGCGCCTGTAGTGGGCTCCTGAGATCCCCAAGCCCCTGGTGGGCTCATGAGAACACAGAGCCTGTAGTGGGCTCCTGAGATCACCAAGCCTCTGGTGAGCTCATGAGAACACAGCGCCTGTAGTGGGCTCCTGAGAACACAGAGCCTGTAGTGGGCTCCTGAGATCCCCAGGCCTCTGGTGGGCTCATGAGAACACAGAGCCTGTAGTGGGCTCCTGAGATCCCCAAGCATCTGGTGGGATCCTGAGAACACAGAGCCTGTACTGGGCTCCTGAGATACCTACCTCTCTGGTGGGCTCATGAGAACACAGCACCTGTAGTGGGCTCCTGAGATCCCCAAGCCTCTGGTGGGCTCATGAGAACACAGCGCCTGTAGTGGGCTCCTGAGAACACAGAGCCTGTAGTGGGCTCCTGAGATCCCCACGCCGCTGGTGGGCTCATGAGAACACAGCGCCTGTAGTGGGCTCCTGAGATCCCCAAGCCTCTGGTGGGCTCATGAGAACACAGCGCCTGTAGTGGGCTCCTGAGATCCCCAAGCCTCCGGTGGGCTCATGAGAACACAGCGCCTGGAGTGGGCTCCTGAGAACACAGAGCCTGTAGTGGGCTCCTGAGATCCCCACGCCGCTGGTGGGCTCATGAGAACACAGCGCCTGTAGCAGGCTCCTGAGATCCCCAAGCCTCTGGTAAGCTCCTGAGAACACAGCGCCTGTAGTGGGCTCATGAGATCCCCAAGCCTCTGGTGGGCTCCTGAGAACACAGAGCCTGTAGTGGGCTCCTGAGATCCCCAAGCCTCTGGTGGGCTCCTGAGAACACAGAGCCTGTAGTGGGCTCCTGAGATCCCCAAGCCTCTGGTGGGCCTATGAGAACACAGAGCCTGTAGTGGGCTCCTGAGATCCCCAAGCCTCTGGTGGGCTCATGAGAACACAGAGCCTGTAGTGGGCTCCTGAGAACACAGAGCCTGTAGTGGGCTCCTGAGATCCCCAAGCCTCTGGTGGGCTCATGAGAACACAGAGCCTGTAGTGGGCTCCTGACATCCCCAAGCCTCTGGTGGGCTCATGGGAACACAGAGCCTGTAGTGGGCACCTGACATCCCCAAGCCTCTGGTGGGCTCATGAGAACACAGAGCCTGTAGTGGGCTCCTGAGATCCCCAAGCCTCTGGTGAGCTCATGAGAACACAGCGCCTGTAGTGGGCTCCTGAGAACACAGAGCCTGTAGTGGGCTCCTGAGATTCCCAAACCTCTGGTGGGCTCATGAGAACACAGAGCCTGTAGTGGGCTCATGAGAACACAGCGCCTGTAGTGGGCTCCTGAGATCCCCAAGCCCCTGGTGGGCTCATGAGAACACAGAGCCTGTAGTGGGCTCCTGAGATCACCAAGCCTCTGGTGAGCTCATGAGAACACAGCGCCTGTAGTGGGCTCCTGAGAACACAGAGCCTGTAGTGGGCTCCTGAGATCCCCAAGCCTCTGGTGGGCTCATGAGAACACAGCGCCTGTAGTGGGCTCCTGAGATCCCCAAGCATCTGGTGGGATCCTGAGAACACAGAGCCTGTACTGGGCTCCTGAGATACCTACCTCTCTGGTGGGCTCATGAGAACACAGCACCTGTAGTGGGCTCCTGAGATCCCCAAGCCTCTGGTGGGCTCATGAGAACACAGTGCCTGTAGTGGGCTCCTGAGAACACAGAGCCTGTAGTGGGCTCCTGAGATCCCCACGCCACTGGTGGGCTCATGAGAACACAGCGCCTGTAGTGGGCTCCTGAGATCCCCAAGCCTCTGGTGGGCTCATGGGAACACAGCGTCTGTAGTGGGCTCCTGAGATCCCCAAGCCTCTGGTGGGCTCATGAGAACACAGCGCCTGTAGTGGGCTCATGAGAACACAGCGCCTGCAGTGGGCTCCTGAGAACACAGAGCCTGTAGTGGGCTCCTGAGATCCCCACGCCGCTGGTGGGCTCCTGAGATCCCCACGCCGCTGGTGGGCTCATGAGAACACAGCGCCTGTAGTAGGCTCCTGAGATCCCCAAGCCTCTGGTGGGCTCCTGAGAACACAGCGCCTGTAGTGGGCTCATGAGATCCCCAAGCCTCTGGTGGGCTCCTGAGAACACAGAGCCTGTAGTGGGCTCCTGAGATCCCCAAGCCTCTGGTGGGCTCCTGAGAACACAGAGCCTGTAGTGGGCTCCTGAGATCCCCAAGCCTCTGGTGAGCTCCTGAGAACACAGCGCCTGTAGTGGGCTCCTGAGAACACAGAGCCTGTGGTGGGCTCCTGAGATCCTCACGCCTCTGGTGGGCTCATGAGAACACAGAGCCTGTCGTGGGCTCCTGAGATCCCCACGCCTCTGGTGGGCTCCTGAGAGCACAGCGCCTGTAGTGGGCTCCTGAGATCCCCAAGCCTCTGGTGGGCTCATGAGAACACAGCGCCTGTAGTGGGCTCCTGAGAACACAGAGCCTGTAGTGGGCTCCTGAGATACCTACCTCTCTGGTGGGCTCATGAGAACACAGCACCTGTAGTGGGCTCCTGAGATCCCCAAGCCTCTGGTGGGCTCATGAGAACACAGAGCCTGTAGTGGGCTCCTGAGATCCCCAAGCCTCTGGTGGGCTCCTGAGAACACAGAGCTTGTAGTGGGCTCCTGAGATCCCCAAGCCTCTGGTGGGCTCATGAGAACACAGAGCCTGTAGTGGGCTCCCGAGATCCCCAAGCCTCTGGTGGGCTCATGAGAACCATGAACCGGTGGTTGACTCTGGACCCTATGTGCAGCTGGATGGCACACCAACAATGACCACACCCTGCAAATCCAGGCACGGTAGATCAGGAAGGAATAGACAGACACCGCTTGCGCCCACGGAATCAGAGTTCAGTGACGTCACCCCAGTCCTTGAGTTAAAAGCCAGGATGGCCAATGTTGGCAAAGATGGTATAAAAGCGGTTCTTGGCCCCTAGAAACTTCCAGGATCTCTGGGTGATTTCTTGTGAATCATGTAGGGTCATGCAACCCTGCCCACACACTGGTAGACGAGGGACCCTAGAGCCAAGGCCTAGGCTTGGCCACCACGTCCACGTGATCAGGTTTCCACTGGAGGTTTGCTCTGTTGTACTTTGGACAGGTCCTTCTTTTGCTGACGTGCCTCCCTGTTTTGCCACTAGGGCTTACTCCAGCCTCTGTGTTTGACCTCAGTGACCCTCTGATGGTTACCACTTATTCGATCTTAAGTTCTGTTGGTCCCTCGACCTGTGAAAAACCTAATGGAGTATATGTTGTACCTTAGATCCAGAAGTATTATAAACCTTAGTTCAAAGGTGCCTTTGCACCCCTATAACATGGAAGCGGTCTTTGGTACTGCTGCTGGCCTTGGGCTCCAGGAAATAACCGTTCGGCAGCTGCACCGTTCTCTGCACCTTTCTCTGCACCTGTTCCAGCGGGCAGGGAATGCCTCACTGCACCGTTCTCTGCACCTGTCTCTGCACCTTTCTCTCCACCTGTTCCAGCGGGCAGGGAGTGCCTCTCTGCACCTTTCTCTGCCCCTGTCTCTGCACCTTTCTCTGCACCTCTTTCAGCGGGCAGGGAATGTCTCACTGCACCTTTCTCTGCACCTGTTCCAGCGGGCAGGGTGTGCCTCACTGCACCTTTCTCTGCACCTGTTCCAGCGGGCAGGGAATGCCAAATGAACCTTTCTCTGCACCTTTCTCTGCACCTGTTCCAGCAGGCAGGGAATACCTCACTGCACCTTTCTCTGCACCTGTTCCAGCGGGCAGGAAATGCCTCACTGCACGTTTCTCTGCACCTGTTCCAGCACTGCACCTTTCTCTGCACCTGTTCCAGCGGGCAGGGAATGCCTCACTGCACCTTTCTCTGCACCTGTTCCAGCAGGCAGGGAATGCCTCACTGCACCTTTCTCTGCACCTGTTCCAGCGGGCAGGGAATGCCAAATGAACCTTTCTCTGCACCTTTCTCTGCACCTGTTCCAGCGGGCAGGGAATGCCTCACTGCACCTTTCTCTGCACCTGTTCCAGCAGGCAGGGAATGCTTCACTGCACCTTTCTCTGCCCTTTCTCTGCACCTGTTCCAGCAGGCAGGGAATGCCTCACTGCACCTTTCTCTGCACCTGTTCCAGCGGGCAGGGAATGTCTCACTGCACGTTTCTCTGCACCTGTTCCAGCACTGCACCTTTCTCTACACCTGTTCCAGCGGGCAGGGAATGCCTCACTGCACGTTTCTCTGCACCTGTTCCCGCGGGCAGGGAATGGCAACTGCACCTTTCTCTGCACCTCTTCCAGTGGGCAGGGAATGCGAACTGCACCTTTCTCTGCACCTGTTCCAGCGGGCAGGGAATGCCAACGGCACCTTTCTCTGCACCTGTTCCAGCGGGCAGGGAATGCCTCACTGCACCTTTCTCTGCACCTGTTCCAGCAGGCAGGGAATGCCTCACTGCACGTGTTTCTGCACCTGTTCCAGCGGGCAGGGAATGGCAACTGCACCTTTCTCTGCACCTGTTCCAGTGGGCAGGGAATGCAAACTGCACCTTTCTCTGCACCTGTTCCAGCGTGCAGGCAATGGCTCACTGCACCTTTCTCTGGACCTGTTCCAGCGGCCAGGGAATGCCAACGGCACCTTTCTCTGCACCTGTTCCAGTGCGCAGGGAATGCCAACGGCACCTTTCTCTGCACCTGTCCCAACGGGCAGGGAATGCCAACGGCACCTTTCTCTGCACCTGTTCCAATGGGCAGGGAATGCCAACGGCACCTTTCTCTGCACCTGTTCGAGTGAGCAGGGAATGCCAATGGCAACTTTCTCTGCACCTGTTCCAACGGGCAGGGAATGCCAACGGCACCTTTCTCTGCACCTGTTCCAGTGAGCAGGGAATGCCTCACTGCACGTTTCTCTGCACCTGTTCCAGCGGGCAGGGAATGCCAACGGCACCTTTCTCTGCACCTGTTCCAGTGGGCAGGGAATGCCAACTGCACCTTTCTCTGCACCTGTTCCAACGGGCAGGGAATGCCAACGGCACCTTTCTCTGCACCTGTTCCAGCAGGCAGGGAATGCCTCACTGCACCTTTCTCTGCACCTGTTCCAACGGGCAGGGAATGCCAACGGCACCTTTCTCTGCACCTGTTCCAGCAGGTAGGGAATGCCAACGGCACCTTTCTCTGCACCTGTTCCAGCGGGCAGGGAATGCCTCGCTTCACCTTTCTCTGCACCTGTTCCAGCGGGCAGGGAATGCCAACGGCACCTTTCTCTGCACCTGTTCCAGTGAGCAGGGAATGCCAACGGCACCTTTCTCTGCACCTGTTCCAGTGACCAGGGAATGCCAACGGCACCTTTCTCTGCACCTGTTCCAGTGAGCAGGGAATGCCAACTGCACCTTTCTCTGCACCTGTTCCAACGGGCGGGGAATGCCAACGGCACCTTTCTCTGCACCTGTTCCAGTGGGCAGGGAATGCCAACTGCACCTTTCTCTGCACCTGTTCCAACGGGCAGGGAATGCCAACGGCACCTTTCTCTGCACCTGTTCCAGCGGGCAGGGAATGCCTCACTGCACCTTTCTCTGCACCTGTTCCAGCGGGCAGGGAATGCCAACGGCACCTTTCTCTGCACCTGTTCCAGCAGGCAGGGAATGCCTCACTGCACCTTTCTCTGCACCTGTTCCAGCAGGCAGGGAATGCCAACGGCACCTTTCTCTGCACCTGTTCCAGCGGCAGGGAATGCCTCACTGCACCTTTCTCTGCACCTGTTCCAGCAGGCAGGGAATGCCAACGGCACCTTTCTCTGCACCTGTTCCAGCGGGCAGGGAATGCCTCACTGCACCTTTCTCTGCACCTGTTCCAGTGAGCAGGGAATGCCAACGGCACCTTTCTCTGCACCTGTTCCAGCGGGCAGGGAATGCCTCACTGTTCCAATTGCTTTCATGCGCAGGTTATGTTGTGAGTGCAGGGCGCACAGTGCAATGGCTGGACATGTTACCTGGCACCCATGAATTTACACAATTGCACCCACTGGGTGAATACAGAAAACCGACCGGAATGTGTGCATCGAAGAGGCCCATTCTGCCCCCGCCTCCTTTTTTAATAGAACACATATGTTCCGGTAAGTGAAAGGCCTATGTTGTCCCTTCTCTTGTGGCCAAATGTTTCTGGAGTTGTACCCAGAAAGGGACCAAACATTATTTACCTCAGCCTTCCAGGTGAGGCCAGAGGATGAAGAATTACTAGGGCTTTTCCCGTAGTATTACTAATCCTCTGGTATTCACCAATTTACTGAATGTGCTAAACAAGAAATGCAATCCCAAACCACTGTGCTGCCTACCAGTAAAAATGCAGTAAACAAGACAGCATTTAGTTCTAATCGTCATTACTTGTATTGACCCCCTAAGTAGAGTATCGGGCCTTGAGCCGGCAGTGACCTGGGCAGACTAGGCACGGAATGGCAGGAGTTTGTGGGTGTCTGTAATTGCGTAGAGTATCGGGCCTCGAGCCGGCAGTGACCTGGGCAGACTAGGCACGGAATGGCAGGAGTTTGTGGGTGTCTGTAATTGCGTAGAGTATCGGGCCTCGAGCCGGCAGTGACCTGGGCAGACTAGGCACGGAATGGCAGGAGTTTGTGGGTGTCTGTAATTGCGTAGAGTATCGGGCCTCGAGCCGGCGGTGACCTGAGCAGACAAGGCACGGAATGGCAGGAGTTTTTGGGGGTCTAGATGTTTGAGGGATTCAAGGGGTGTGAGAGGTTGTAATCCCCATCTTGCATCCATCACCAGGTAGCTGGGGGACCGTGTTGGTGTCCTCTTTTGAATTTCTATCAATGGACAAGTAACATCTCAGGAAGACAGTGCATGTCGCTGCCTTGAGTGCCACGCCAGACCCACCATGGCCCTACACTGCCCCAGTCACCGCTGCAGTGCTCCATTAGCACCGGGGCTTGTACAGAGAGGGGCCTATTGTGCCCTTGCCCCGAGTAGCCAGACCTTGGTTTGCGAGAGACTGCAAAAGGGCAGCAGAGGAGACTGAAGGGCAAAGGTAGCGAAAGGTTGGAGCGTGTGATAGCTCCCATGCCCATAGAGCCAGTGTACAATGGTCAGTGCATAGCGATTATCAGAAAAGGGCAAATTCAAATGATCCTAAGTGGGCGGATCGTGAAATGACTCTGTGGTGGGCATGAGAGGCGCTCAGCGTACCCTTGAAGCACGGAGGCTTGTTTGTCCATTTGTCCATTAGGTCTTAATGATGCCGGACAGGCCCAGCAGACCGTCAGAAGGGACAGATGTCCGCATGGACTGCATGCAAGGTAGATGCGGTGGACACACTGGGGAAGAGACATGTAGATTTGTGACCTAGTCCTTCAGAGTGCCACAGTGCAAGGCCACATGCTGAAGGACCGCATGGACTGCATGCAAGGTGGATGCGGTGGACACACAGCGGAAGAGACATGTAGATTTGTGACCTAGTCCTTCATAGTGCCACAGTGCAAGGCCACATGCTGAAGGACCGCATGGACTGCATGCAAGGTGGATGCGGTGGACACACAGGTGAAGAGACATGTAGATGTGTGACCTAGTCCTTCAGAGTGCCACAGTGCAAGGCCACATGCTGAAGAAGGACCGCATGGACTGCATGGAAGGTGGATGCGGTGGACACACGGGAAGAGACATGTAAATGTGTGACCTAGTCCTTCAGAGTGCCACAGTGCAAGGCCACATGCTGAAGAAGGACCGCATGGACTGCATGCAAGGTGGATGCGGTGGACACACAGGGGAAGAAATATGTAGATGTGTGACCTAGTCCTTCAGAGTGCCACAGTGCAAGGCCACATGCTGAAGAAGGACCGCATGGACTGCATGCAAGGTGGATGCGGTGGACACACAGGTGAAGAGACATGTAGATGTGTGACCTAGTCCTTCAGAGTGCCACAGTGCAAAGCCACATGCTGAAGAAGGACCGCATGGACTGCATGCAAGGTGGATGCAGTGGACACACAGGGGAAGAGACATGTAGATGTGCGACCTAGTCCTTCAGAGTGCCACAGTGCAAGGCCACATGCTGAAGAAGGACCGCATGGACTGCATGCAAGGTGGATGCGGTGGACACACAGGGGAAGAGACATGTAGATGTGTGACCTAGTCCTTCAGAGTGCCACAGTGCAAGGCCACATGCTGAAGAAGGACCGCATGGACTGCATGCAAGGTGGATGCGGTGGATACACAGGGGAAGAGACATGTAGATGTGCGACCTAGTCCTTCAGAGTGCCACAGTGCAAGGCCACATGCTGAAGAAGGACCGCATGGACTGCATGCAAGTTGGATGCGGTGGACACACAGGGGAAGAGACCTGTAGATGTGTGACCTAGTCCTTCAGAGTGCCACAGTGCAAGGCCACATGCTGAAGAAGGACCGCATGGACTGCATGCAAGGTGGATGCGGTGGACACACAGTGGAAGAGACATGTAGATGTGTGACCTAGTCCTTCAGAGTGCCACAGTGCATGGCCACATGCTGAAGGACCTGTGCAGTGGCCTATACACGGGCACGCGTGTTGCTTGCATAGCACGCTTGGCACATGCAGGCCTTTGAGGCTGAAGGAGTGTGCTCTGGCCCACACATGGGCCATTTATAGAGGGGATAAGAGGGTGAACCTGAAGGCACTTCCACGTTAGGTTGGCTTTCTGCATGAACGGCACAGCAAGGGGACTCGCAGGAGGAGAGGCAGGGGTGGTTTAGCATGAACGGCACAGCAAGGGGACAGGCAGGAGGAGAGGCGGGGTGGTTAGAAGCATGATCGGCACAGCATGAGGACTGGCAGGAGGAGAGGCTGGGGTGGTTAGGAGCATGAATGGCACAGCAGGGGAACTGGCAGGAGGAGAGGCTGGGGTGGTTAGGAGCATGAATGGCACAGCAGGGGGACTGGCAGGAGGAGAGGCTGGGGTGGTTCGGAGCATGAAAGGCACAGCAGGGGGACTGGCAGGAGTTGAGGCTGGGGTGGTTAAGAGCATGAACGGCGCAGCAGGGGGACTGGCAGGAGGAGAGGCAGGGGTGGTTTAGCATGAACGGCACAGCAAGTGGACTGGCAGGAGAGGCAGGGGTGGTTTAGCATGAACGGCACAGCAAGGGGACTGGCAGGAGGAGAGGCAGGGGTGGTTAGGACCATGAACGGCACAGCAAGGGGACTGGCAGGAGGAGAGGCAGGGATGGTTAGGAGCATGAACGGCACAGCAGGGGGGCTGGCAGGAGGAGAGGCAGGGTGGTTTAGCAGGAACTGCACAGCAAGGGGACTGGCAGGAAGAGAGGCAGCGGTGGTTAGGAGCATGAAAGGCACAGCAAGGAGACTGGCAGGAGGAGAGGCAGAGGTGGTTTAGCATGAACAGCACAGCAGGGGGATTGGCAGGAGGAGAGGCAGGGGTGGTAAGGGGCATGAACGGCACAGCAAGGGGACTGGCAGGAGCAGAGACGGGGTGGTTAGGAGCTTGAACGTCACAGCAAGGGGACTGGCAGGAGGAGAGGCAGGGGTGGTTAGGAGCATGAATGGCACTGCAGGGGGACTGGCAGCAGGAGACGCAGGGTGGTTTAGCATGAACGGCACAGCAGGGGGACTGGCAGGAGGAGAGGCGGGGTGGTTAGGAGCATAAACAGCACAGCAAGGGGACCGGCAGGAGGAGAGGCAGGGGTGGTTAGGAGCATGAATGGCACAGCAAGGGGACTGGCAGGAGGAGAGGTAGGGGTGGTTTCGCATGAACGGTACAGCAGGGGGACTGGCAGGAGGAGAGGCAGGGGTGGTTAGGAGCATGGATGGCACAGCAAGGGGACTGGCAGGAGCAGAGGCAGGTGTGGTTAGGAGCATGAATCGCACAGCAGGGGGACTGGCAGGAGGAGTGGCAGGGTGGTTAGGAGCATGAACGGCACAGCAGGGGGAGTGGCAGCAGGAGAGGCAGGGTTGTTTAGCATAAACGGCACAGCAGGGGGACTGGCAGGAGGAGAGGCAGGGTGGTTTAGCATGAACGGCACAGCAAGGGGACTGGCAGGAGGAGAGGCAGGGTTGATTAGGAGCATGAATGGCACAGCAACGGGACTGGCAGGCGGAGAGGCAGGGGTGGTTTAGCCTGAACGGCACAGCAAGGGGACCGGCAGGTGGAGAGGCGGGGTGGTTAGAAGCATGAACGACACAGCAGGGGGGCTGGCAGGAGGAGAGGCAGGGGTGGTTAGGTGTCATTCGTTGACATCGAAAGAGGACTGCCAAGTCCAGTCCATTCGTGTGTGTAATAGAGGAAGGACTTTCCTCAGTATTAGAAAGGGGTCGGCCTTTTTTGAGTGTATATGGATCCTATGAAGGTATACTTAACACTGCAGTAAATAATGATCTGCTTGCTAGTTCTCAGTAAGGGGGTGTGTATGGTGTGTCAAATACATTTTTTTTTTATAGAGCAAATTTGTGCACACAATGGTTATGCATTGTATGAAAATTTTAGACAAGGCATCACCCTCAACGAATGACATTTGGCTTACACCAGTATTCAACCAAGGAAAAAGCCACGGGGTAAAGCGATTCTGTGAAGGCGAATGCACACACGACAGGTAAGCCTGCTTTGAAATTCATGCCACACTTGATTGTTGCTCAAAAACGTACAGAGAGTCTAATTGTACTCTCTGGTACCTCCCACACAGAGCCATTCACTGACATGCGAGCGGTTTAAAATATCTAACCCAATATATAACAATGCAAGACAGCCTTGGGGATCATTATGGCCAAGTAAGTGTTACTCCCTGCCACTTAAATGCTTGAAAGAGACGCAAATCAGGTGAAACCTGTGAAATTGAAAGGCTTTTCGCATTTCTTTTAGATTCCATGATGCATTATGGGACATGTAGTATCCGGAATACCATAGAAACTCGGTACACTACTGAAATTTCTCTGCAGGACTTGAAACAATAATCCCTGCCTTACACATAAAGTGGTAAATATGATTGATTCATATATCAAAATGTAACTATTGTTGGTTGAATATGTTACTTGTTTCAACAAAAATATAAATAAATGTACGTATTGATTTACAGCTTGAATTCTTAAGACGGACTGGTCTGCCGCCTCAATTAAATTGATTCATGCAATCGCTTTGCCCATCACACCAAAAGAAATCACTTTTAAGGTTAGCAACCTGGCTACTTGTTTTGTATGCACACAAACACCACCATCACCGTTTTTATCATGTTTGAGTAAAACAATTTTTATTTATCTTTTTAGGTCACTACACTGACACATAGGCGCCATGTTGCCAGTGTAACGTGTTTCTTTAACCTATCGCGTCCTGAAGACGGGGCGTTGGACTTTACTTACGAGCTTTAAACTACAACAGTGTTGTCCTTCTCCCTAGAAACATATTCAAATGTTGACGCTATTATACCATGTTGTTGTATAATTGAAAATGCGATCAAAATACACCATTACTAACATCACGCAAATTGTACATTGCAAATGTTTTGGTGTCTGCTTCTTCCGCCCATTTGTGTTTCTACAAATAACGAACGCTGGAAATAAGTTTTTTATGTTGTTTTACCATGTTGTTTGATATAATAATTTAAATATGCTAAACACATTTCTTTGTCTATGGTGGGAGATATAATCCTATGACATTCCTACTGTGAGGTAAATTTCTGACAAGTAGCCACCTTTCGGTGTGTTAGAGGTGGGTAGCTAGTGGTATATGTACGTTTTTATTTTCTGGAGTTATATAGATGACATATTGGTAATATGGCAGGGCCCAGTACCAATACTCGAAGAATTACTCATCTGGATTAACTCCCAGGATAGGTACCTTAGATTTACCTCCAACTTTAGTCCCACGAAACTTGAATTTTTGGACATTTCGATCATGGTGGATCCCATCAAAAGGTGCCTCTTTCTGAAACCATACAATAAACCGACAGACATAAACTCCCTGCTACATTATAGCAGCTCACATCCCAAACACGTAAGGGATAATCTTCCTTTGGGACAATTCCTGAGGCTCAAAAGGAATAGCTCGAGAAAAACTGACTTTATAGAAGAAGCCGAAAAGATGGAATCCAAATTATTCGAAAGAGGTTATCCCAAGAAGGTGGTAAAAAAGGCGTTTAAACGCGCCCACAACAACAATCGGGACTCCTTACTTGAATATAAAGAACATTCAGATTCCAAAAAAGATCCGAAATCAATCTTTGTAAACACCTTTAGCAACATGTCTAACGACATGAAGAAAATTGTACTGAGAAATTGGCCTATTTTAGAAAAAGGCGAAGCATCTGTCCCAAGACCAGTAATTGCGTTTAAACGCAGCAAAAATTTGAAACAACAAGTTACAAGAAATGATGTCACGTTAAAACCCCTGCAACCAATGAGTTTAACCCAGCAATGGGGTCTTCTTCAAATTGTAGGACACCACCCGTGCGGACATTGTGTGTATTGTAAATACACTTCTAAGAGCACAGAAGTAGACATAGAATTACATTCACAATGGAAACAAAGAACGTTTACAAATTGTAACTCAGCTCTGGTAATCTATGCAGTCTGGTGCCCCTGCAATAAAGTGTATATTGGCAAGACAGACTGAAAAATAAAACACTGCATAGGAGAACACAAGAGTTGCCTAAAGAACCGGACAAAGAATGCACCAATGGTGGAACATTGGATCGAATATCAACATTTGCCAAAAGATTTCAGGTGGACGGTAATCTACAAATTAACATCAAGCATGGACGTCAATAAAGATAGAACCATCCTCCTGAAAAAGGAACAACACCTCATTTTCCTCACAAAGAGCTCCATCACCGGCTTAAACGAAAAAATGGATTGGAACGCATAAATACACAAGAAAATGTTGGACATTATAACTAACAAGCAAGTAGAGTCTCAACTACTATGCACCTGCCATATTTAAATATACTACCTAACTAGCACTAAACAAACAGCATTAGGATTTTCACGAAACCCCGATTACCTTTTTGGAATTATGGAATTCACCAGCATCGCGCGTGCGATACGAGTCATGGCAGACGTGACACTGGCTCCGGAACTAACACACCCGGTACCAATGCACCAATTACAGGGCTCGCACGATGCAGAATAGACACATCGAGTAATGTGTAAAATCACGTGACTTCTCTAACAGCCCGACAGAGACACGGGAGCAGTGACGGTAGCAACAAGAGATCCTCGGAACTTTGGTAAGCAAGTTTTTCTTTGTATCTTGCCTACACTCCAGAAGCCGACTTCAGCCCGCATCACGCTTCCAGGCACTAATTGCTTTCAGGCACTAATTGCTTCCAGGCACTAATTGCTTTTCCTCGTTCTCTAGAGACCATGGTAGACTGCGGCTACCAGCAAGCATAACGGAAGCCATAAATATAGCTGCGCTTTGAGCTCACCCTGCTTGCATGGACACGATACAGCAACGGTCCACACGTATACACGGCCTCTAGGAAATGCTAGATGCTAGTAAGTTTGGTTCGCATTTTTGTCTTAAACTTTGAGGGTCTCTTGATAGCCTCACAGCTAGCCGCGGGCTGTATAGCAACTGGAGGTTGACATTAAGTTTAAAGCCATCACTCCCATGCCCCTGATGTTATTTTTCCTCTCACATAGGCAAAACGATGGGCTCTCAATCTTGAGTATTGCTTTCGAAATTACCGGACACACTAAGAAGCTAACAAGCTCCGCCCTATGAAAATCTGAAGGCACATGACTGTACGCGGGTTAATGAAATCCAACTACAGTGAACTTACCATCCCTGTTACATATCTAATGAATGGTAAGGACAGACTGCCAACTTTAACCAGGAGCAGTCATATTATGAATGAACAGACTGTAAAACGTATGCTTCGACTTTGCCATCCCACTCATTTTTCTGCAGCTGGAAATTTTCCGCCAGCAACTGGACGACTCGTGGTCAAGTGACAAGTTCCCATCCTAAAGGGTCCCATCCCATTAAGGACCGCTGAGTACTACGCATGGCCTAGGGAGGTGAGGCCACCAAGACCAGAAAGCGCGTTAGCCCCTGGAAACACCCAATGATTGAGAGGTGGTGAGTTGCATTTTCCACTAGCTATTGTTGCAAATCCGATAGGCGAGCAACTTTTTCCACCGACCAATTTAGGTAGCATGCCACTGCAGTTTCCTGCTTGTACTTCCACTGCCGACTCCTCCCATGAGTTGGTATTAACTTGCAACTGATGTTAGATTGTCACTGGAACAATAGAATAGTGCCTTCACTATTATGTGATCTGGCACAAGTAATTTTGACCAGTATTAATGACTAGGTTAGAGTAATGATATTTGAATTCTAATATGTATAGAACGAATATTTGGGGTAATTAATTAATATATATACCCTATTCTGTTCCCCTTTCCAGATACGGAGTTTCCCAGCTATGGTGCATCAAACAGACTCCGGATCATTGAAAGGACCCTAGAATTTGGACTCCATTTTTGTTTGAACCTTTTTACTGTTGCTACATAGGAACATTGCCTGTTTCAGAAAGTTGTGCTGATTATTGTTAAATCTTGTACAGCACTAGAGGATGTGTACCTCGATGAAGAATTATCTTTTGTGTTAGCTGATTTGGTAGATGGCAGACGACCCCTGATGAATGTCTGTTCACATTGTTGTTATACACATAATCAGAAAGATTTTTACCCCTCCGCCAAATCCTGAGTTTGCCATTAAAGTGGAGGGTTTACTTCCAGCAGCCAAAACTCGGCGGAATTACTGTGTGTGTGGTAATTTCCCCAAAATCCTCATGGCGTCGTGTGGACTCCACAAATGGGGACTAGCACGCCTTACCACCACATTATAATTGCATGGTAAACCCGCTGGGCCAAATGGCGGTAACGGTGACCAATTTGAGTGGTAATTTGATGGAACTCGAAATGACATCTAATGCATTTTAGTGAGTCAGCCTGAACTTTTTTTATTGGGAGGCCCCTCTTCCCTTAAACTCTCATATGATCAATTTGAACCGGTCACCATGCTTCCTTTTTATAGTGCCTTGCACCCCCACGCCATCTTCCAGGTCCCACAGCAAAAACCAAAAGCGGGAGAGTGTGGGTTGGTGAGTCGAGTATATGGTTTGATTGTGGGCGAATATAAAAGCAATGTTTTGTTGAGAGAGGAATGGAGTCGGAGGATTGGGAGCGAGATTGATGATGGTCTCGTATGTGTCTGAACATCAGGTTATGTTCTTTGAACTTGACTGAGAGTACACGTCAAATTAAGATTACACCGGAAAGGTTAGAAAAAAGAGGAATGGTTGACAATTCTGAGTGCTGGGCATGTGTCCATGACACTGGCACATTGGAACATATCTTATGGAATTGTGCCAGAGTGAGGGGATTTTGGTTCGAGTATGGCAGAATATGCGAAAATGTTCTGAATGAAAGGATTGCCTTTGATTTTAAAACCTTAATATTAGGTAGTGATGTTTTGGTGGAGGATATGTCCACATGTCAAACAAAATTTAGAGGCGCAATGTTGGGGAAAAAAATTATACTTACAGGTTGGAAGAAGGTGGACCCAGTTACTATTGAGTTATGGGTTACTAAAATTCACAATTTGGCAGAGATGGAAAGAGTGATATTTCGGAAAGATAAAACACGGGCTTTATCTGAAGAAATGTGGGGAAAATTCCTTACGTTGTACTGATCAAAGTCATGTTTCCATTGTTGTGTATTAATTGTAAGTACTGTAAACTCAAATAAAAGTATCCCAAAAAAATGAATAGCTCCGCATCAGGGTTCCTGTTAGCGCCTCGGGCACGTGCATTGCAAGTACAGGCTGCCCTGGTGATTAGTGTCTCCTGCTCGCCCCCGTGCACACGCCACACGCCCATCATTCTGGAGGAGGAGAGGGTTGTGGTCCCTGCGGGCCTCCATCGCTCAGTAAGAGGTCACTGGGGAGAAGTCCACCCAAGATCACGGGGAGCAATGCCTGGACAGGGCCCAGATGAGGTGAGGGTTTCTGGGGGTCAGGGGGTCTTTGCTGCCAACTGGACCCGTGTCACGAGGCTGCCCTGCAGCCATGCCGGGCCTTTTAGCCAACCGCCCTTTGCATTCTGGGAATTGTGGTTTCATGTTTCCATTACCTGGGGTCCTGTACGGTCTGTAATTTCCAGCTGGCAATGGCGACAGCTATGCAGCACTTGCATCTGCATGGTATTTCTTCTAGAAAAGGCGTCGTGCTTTCATCAAAGCAGGAAGCCTGGGGCGGGGGCCTCACAGATGGACAATACACTTATCCACACTCCGGTGCAGTGGAGGGCTGGGCTGGGGATTGGAGGTTGGGGGCCAGGGGGCGGGTGCTACTGTTGCAGACCCGTCAAGCCTCGCAGCAGCACCCCCACCCTGGGCTGTAATCCTGACCCCAGATGGGCTATAGGGCACCTAGGCAAAGGCGCATGCGTGCATATCATGTCTCAAGCCCGTACACATCCTGTGCCTCCAGACGCTGTCTGTCACCTCGTCTCACGCCATTGTTCCCCGCGACTGCCAGCACCGCACCACACCACACCACCCTCCAGTGCCAAAACTAGCCACACCACACCCCGGGCACTGGCACTGCCAGTGCTCTGCCATCTCTATCCCGCTGTCTCTCCTCCCCCCCACTGGCCTCTGTACAGTTCCCACTGTCTCGGAGGACTGTCATTTTAGTACTCTGTAATCACTAAACTATCCACATCCATCAGCCACTGCCACTTCCCCGTAATCCGAAGTCCAGAAAACTCGCCACATCGCCCAGGCAATGCCAACCCTCAGTACTCTGCGGTATGTACGCACTGTCCCTAAGTACTGTCACCCCTCACTGCTCTGCGGTATGTACACACTGTCCCTAATTACTGCCAACCCTCAGTACTCTGCGGTATGTACGCACTGTCCCTAAGTACTGTCACCCCTCACTGCTCTGCGGTATGTACGCACTGTCCCTAAGTACTGTCACCCCTCACTGCTCTGCGGTATGTACGCACTGTCCCTAATTACTGCCAACCCTCAGTGCTCTGCGGTATGTACGCACTGTCCCTAATTACTGCCACCCTTCAGTACTCTGCGGTATGTACACACTGTCCCTAATTACTGCCACCCATTAGTACTCTGCGGTATGTACACACTGTCCCTAATTACTGCCAACCCTCAGTACTCTGCGGTATGTACACACTGTCCCTAATTACTGCCAACCATTAGTACTCTGCGGTATGTACACACTGTCCCTAATTACTGCCACCCATTAGTACTCTGCGGTATGTACGCACTGTCCCTAATTACTGCCAACCCTCAGTACTCTGCGGTATGTACGCACTGTCCCTAATTACTGCCACCCTTCAGTACTCTGCGGTATGTGCACACTGTCCCTAATTACTGCCACCCATTAGTACTCTGCGGTATGTACGCACTGTCCCTAAGTACTGTCACCCCTCACTGCTCTGAGGTATGTACACACTGTCCCTAAGAACTGCCACCCCGTGGTACTCTGCAGCATGTACACACTGTCCCTTGGTACGGCCACTCCTCAGTACTCTGAGGTATGTACACACTGTCACTAACTCCTCAGTACTCTGCAGTATATACACACTGACCCAAAGTGCTGCCACCCCTCAGTACTCTGTGGTATATATCCACCTGACTACTGCCACCCCTTCGTACTCTGTGGTACGTACACACTGTCCCTAAGTACTGCCACCCTTAGTACTCTGCGGTATGTACATACTGTCTCTAGCTGCTGCCACCCCTTAGTACTCTGCGGTATGTACACACTGTCTCTAACTACTGCCACCCCTCAGTATTCTGCAGTATGTACACACTGTCCCTAAGTACTGCCACCCCTTAGTACTCTGCGGTATGTACATACTGTCTCTAACTACTGCCACCCCTCAGTATTCTGCAGTATGTACACACTGTCCCTAAGTACTGCCACCTCTTAGTACTCTGCAGTATGTACACACTGTCCCTAATTACTGCCACCCATTAGTACTCTGCGGTATGTACGCACTGTCCCTAATTACTGCCAACCCTCAGTACTCTGCGGTATGTACGCACTGTCCCTAATTACTGCCACCCTTCAGTACTCTGCGGTATGTGCACACTGTCCCTAATTACTGCCACCCATTAGTACTCTGCGGTATGTACGCACTGTCCCTAAGTACTGTCACCCCTCACTGCTCTGAGGTATGTACACACTGTCCCTAAGAACTGCCACCCCGTGGTACTCTGCAGCATGTACACACTGTCCCTTGGTACGGCCACTCCTCAGTACTCTGAGGTATGTACACACTGTCACTAACTCCTCAGTACTCTGCAGTATATACACACTGACCCAAAGTGCTGCCACCCCTCAGTACTCTGTGGTATATATCCACCTGACTACTGCCACCCCTTCGTACTCTGTGGTACGTACACACTGTCCCTAAGTACTGCCACCCTTAGTACTCTGCGGTATGTACATACTGTCTCTAGCTGCTGCCACCCCTTAGTACTCTGCGGTATGTACACACTGTCTCTAACTACTGCCACCCCTCAGTATTCTGCAGTATGTACACACTGTCCCTAAGTACTGCCACCCCTTAGTACTCTGCGGTATGTACATACTGTCTCTAACTACTGCCACCCCTCAGTATTCTGCAGTATGTACACACTGTCCCTAAGTACTGCCACCTCTTAGTACTCTGCGGTATGTACACACTGTTCCTAAGTACTGCAGCCCCTTAGTACCCTGAGGTATGTACACACTGTCCCTAAGTACCGCCACCCCTTAGTACCCTGCGGTATGTACACACTGTCCCTAAGTACTGCCACCCCTTAATACTCTGCGGTATGTACACACTGTTCCTAAGTACTGCCACCCCTTAGTACTCTGCGGTATGTACACACTGTTCCTAAGTACTGCAGCCCCTTAGTACCCTGAGGTATGTACACACTGTCCCTAAGTACTGCCACCCCTTAGTACTCTGCAGTATGTACACACTGTCCCTAAGAACTGCCACCCCTTAGTACTCTGCAGTATGTACACACTGTCCCTAGGCCAACTTCGACTCATTGCTGTTTTGCACATTAACAGTTTTTCTAGTTTTTCCGGATTTTGCAGCCTTTGTCTGTTTCAGAGGTAGCTTGGTTGAATCCGACATGAGCCAGCATCCATTTTCCTATCATGGCCGTCCTTGCCACATTATATATTCCTCTATAGCAAGCTTCTATATGTCTCATTTATCCTGTGTTACTGCGTATTTACAGTTATTAACCAGTAAGTTACTTAATTCTTCTTTATATCCATGATTACTTTAGCCTTAGGTACATGTTTACATTGTTACTCCAAGTATTTTCATATAATTTCAGCATAGGTTCATATATCTTCTTCATGACATCCCTCTGCCCTCGCCAGATTTCACCTAACGCTCCATGATGTCCATAGGTGCGTGCTGACATCCTCCCATGCGGCATCCTTTTGAATTTGCAGTGCAAGGGTACATTCTAAATGGCTGTCTGAGTGCATAACGTCTCTCATACACTCAATGCGGTAGTGGGATTACACAAGGGGTCCCAGCCATTGCCCTTTGTCTGCTGTTCCAATATGTCGGTGATGAGAGGGAACTAGCGAGAAAACATTCACCTGTTCCTCTGCATTCCCCCATCTGGTCGAATCTTCAACCAAATTCTCGTCTTCAGCCTCCTTCATCTTTTCCTCAAACTCTAATTTCTTTGGGATCCATATTTTTGTCACCCCCCTCAGGTGAACTGCTTTCTTTATATGTTCATCTACACTTCAGGTCATGCGGCAGCAATCTCCCGATGGTGGACAGAATATCCAACATCCTACATATTTTTTTATGATCCTTGGGATAGTAGAACTTTCTTGCTGAAGGTGCAAGAGTACTTTTCTTTATATTCTCATGGGTATTGGATTCATTCTGCATTTTCTTTCCAGTTTCAGTATCTATGTCAATCATTAGCTTCATTCCAATAGCTTTTTTGGCTGTCTTCTGGCATTGTGTCAAGATAATCCTTATAAAACAAAATCATAGGAATACAAACACTAGGATTGTTCCAAGTAGCTTGAAGGCATTCGCCAACCAGGTTGGAACCCACAAAAACAGAGATGTAAATCAATCATCCTCCTCCGTCTCATCTTCCTCATCCGCCATCTTTGTGTGCAGGGTTGACAACATCGTTATTGCTTCTGCCAGGGTCCCATTTTCTTCATCATGGGCAGGTAAAATTGGCCAGCAAGAAGGCCCTATGTTGGCGCACACGTCTCCTTCCATTGCTGTCATTATGTCCAGGACATACCTGTTCTGGAGTGCCATAAGCCTGATTGCTCTCATTTCTTCTCTGATTGCATTAAATCCTTTTATTGCCGAATTGGCCGTCTGCAGCAGCTCACATCTGGTAATCTACAACCACTTGGCATTCACTGCAATCGGAATTCCTGGCATGAAGATAGATGTAAATATAACTGCTGTTCTGCTGAACAACTTATGCTCATCTGGAATATCATGACATACTTCTACTGATTTTGCTGAGAAGTAATTCTCTCTATTTTGTCGATGTCTGCTGAATGATCTTCTCAAGTGTGCATCCATCTTTGAAAAATGTGTTATCTCCAAGTCACTTTGTGGTACTACCAAGGCTGGTATACTTATCAGTACCAATATACACACTCCTCCCCATTTTGGTGGCAATTTCATATATGCTCTTGTTCCACAGGCCTAATAGTGATCCATCAGGACTGGTGTTCCTTCCTTCATGCCTGGGATGTCAAAAACCCGGCCACACTTGAGATTGTCTCCAACTTTGATTGTGCCATTATTTCTGAAACATCAGGACGCATTCTTCAGGGGTAGTATTTGCAAGGGTCCCCCCTCATCGTCAACCCATGTTAAACAATCATGCAGTCTATGGCCATTGGTCCTTGCATTCTTTCTCTACGTTCATCACAACTTCTTCCCATTGTCCTGGTAATGCTAGTGTTTTGCACACAACCAATCCATCAGCCCATCCTTCAGGAGTTAGAACTGCTCCTTTCATTCGTAGATGGCCTCTTTCCCAGCATGCTCGTCTTACCTCCCCATTTTTTTTCTTCACATTGGAACATCTTTTCTTCTATCTTGATCCCTGCACCATTCAGTCCAGTCTGTTCATATTTTATTATTCAACGCTATGGGCCTCATTACACGGAAGGCGGTGATCCAGGGTGCTATTAGCACCCTGGACCATGCCGGTAAATTACCGGCACCGCCTTGGCGTAAAGGGGATTTACCGCCCCATTCCAAGGTTGGTGGGGCGGTAAATCCCCCTTCCACCATTGCCCTTCCCCATTCCCATTTCTGCCCCATAGGGCTCTATGGGAATGGGGAAGGCGCTAGTTACGGCACCGCAATTTTGCGGTGCCGTAATTAGCTCCGAGGTCCCTTAGCGGGTTGGTTTTTAACGCCTGCAAAAAGCAGGCGTTAAAGCACCAACCCGCTAAGGGACCTCGTAGTAAGGCGGTAATGGTTAACGGTCACCGTTACCATTAACGGTGGCCGTTAACCATTACCGCCTTCCGTGTAATGAGGCCCTATGTCTCTTGGTTTTCTCTTGACCTTATATCTTGTACATAATTGTCTTCTCTCTGAGATGTCTTTTTATTCACCCATACTATGGATGCTGTTCTGCCTTGGAATTGTCCTCTTGTCAGGCAATGTGCAAGGTATGTCAGGCAATGTACCTTTTTCACTGATACCTCTGTTGCTATGAATATTTTAGATGTTCCCAAAGCATAAGGTATAAGGGAACACACATAGCAGCGTTCAACTATGTTCTACTCCCCAACTTTTTTCATGTGCTGATACCATAGATTATTCTTTGAATGAGCCGAATTGTCAAGATACGTATTTATATTTTCATGGTTCTCCTCAACATCCCTTGTAAATCGAGAGCATCAAGGTTTAGTTTTATTGCCTGTGCCTCCTCTAGTGGGAACAATAGTAATTGTTTTATTAACATCCTGTTTTATTAACATCCTCCATATCATCATCATAATGAGGAGGAAACACAAATCATAATTCAGAATATCACAATTATTACTCAATGAAAACATATTGACTTTCTGGATGGTAGCTCTCCAGTTTGTATTTACTTTAATATGAAAATATTTTATCTCCTTTTGGATCACACGTTTCTCAAAAACTGTAAGTTAATTGTCACTATTATCCTAAAAATGATATGTTTGTTCTTTGGATTACTTAGAAATGTCACTATATTCACGTATCGGCTTATTAGTGCGGTATAAGACTGGAATATGTAGAAATAAAAATACAAGAGTGTGTGTATAGTGTCTACAATAGGTATCATGAACGATGAAATGTGCTTATTTTCTTCGGGCTCCGGTTCTTCGGTCCCATTGTTCCTTGACCCTATTTTATAAAAGATGAAATGTTCCCGATTTCAAGTCTTTTTATTCTTTGTCAAATTTGAAAAGATTGAGCCCTTGTTTAAGATGCTTTTATGTGCTCATAATTCTTCTTGTCCTTGCTTCTTGGTCATCGAACGTGTCAGCATGTGCGGAAGTACTTCTCTTGCATCACTGTGGGCAGCTGCAGGAGGGGTCAGTGTTTCTCCTTTGTATGTTTTAATACCATGTAAATGCAGCCAAGCTTGCTGCCCTTTTAACTTTACTGCGGTGGGACTAACTTCCTCCACCTCGTGGGGAACCTCAAAACAAGGTGTGCCCCAAGTGTCTATGAATTTCCAAACTAGCACCTGGTCTCCTGGATACAAAACAGGTGGCTGCAGTAAATCCTCTAAATCATTGGGTTGATTGTCTTTGTTGCTTCTTTTTGACCCCTTCCTTCCTTTTTTGAACTGTTGAGACATGAAAGAAATACTTGTAGTCGTTGTTGTTGGGTAATGGTGCATCTCATCACCTAATGCTTTCGCCACACTGTGGGCATCAGTTTTTACCCTAGTTGGAGGACCAAGTGAGGTTCTCATATAGCGTGTAGTCACCAACTCATGAGGAGTTAGATAGTGATCTGAACCAGGCTAATTTCTCAGGGCATATAGGGCAAGGGGTAGGCAATGTAGCCATCACTTTTCTAAGGTCAGTTTGAGCTTTGCTATTCTTTCCTTTAATAGTCTGTTTAATCTCTCAGAGATGCCATTCACCTGTGGGTGATAAGCAGAAGAAAACGTGTGCTTAAAACCTAATAGGAGAACTATTTGTTCAAATATCTCATTTACAAAATGTGGTCCGTTATCAGACCGCTAAACCTTGCACACCCACTACCTGGGGAACACTGTGCATACAAGGAATTTGGCAGCACACAAGGCATCAGGGTATGTGCATGGACCAGCCTTGAGCCATCTAGAAAAAGGACATACCACGACCAGTATATATCTGTAGCTGTTGCATGTCTGTAACATATCCACATAATTTATATCTAGATGCTGAAATGGGCCATTGGGTCTTGGAATTGTTCCTCTTAGTGTTAGCAAAGTGTGTCTTGCAGTACATTTCTGGCACACAATGCAATTTACAATGAACTGTGCCACATGTTCTAACAGATTAGGCAAGAACCATTCTTCTATAATTATAGCAGCAATACTCCCTCTCGTGTGTGATGGGTTGTGAAGCTACTCCAGCACTACTCTCAATAATGCTAAAGGCATAACTGTCTTTCCAGTACTATCCTGTCTCCAGAATTACCTCAGTGGGGGTTAAAGTACACCACACTTTCTCCAAATCGTGTTTTTCTTGTGGGGCTCAACCTTGTATCGAAATTACCTGGACAATAGACAGCATGTTAAAGCCCTCCTGTTAGGCAAGATTGTATGCAGTAGCCTGTGGGAGACTGCACCAGCCTTGTCCTCCTGGCAATAGTTAACCCACCTTTTGGTATAAGCATGTACTACACAAGTTGGTAGAATGACTGACCAGTCAGGCTTATCTCAAGAGGGTTCAATGTGAGCAGAAGGGGAGTTACACAGAGATTCATAGTGACACGTATCCAAATAAACACTTACACTCAAGGTTTCTTGATTAATTAAACAATTATTTATTAATTTAACAGACAGTTGAATAAACCTTCTTTAGAAGGGAGCAAAAATATGTAAGACAAAAATATACTTCAAAACTACACACTCTCAGATTAAATAAATCAGTAAATACTCATTTGGTATGTCACACAGGTACTTCCTACACCCTGAGGTGACTTGAATAACTAGGACATTGTGGAGATTGATATATCAGTGGTACATTTAGAGCAGAGGTCTTCAAACTGTGGGACACGCCCCCCCCCAGGGGGGAGTGGCTGCCTCCTAGGGGGGGGCGCCAGAGCCCAGCATGAAATGTAAAAAAAAATCTAAAAAAAAAATGTTTTTTTTAGATTGGAGGAAATGGGAGGGGGCAGCTCACATGGTCAGACTGGACCATAAAACGGTCTTAGGCACCAATGAAAACATGGCCAGCAGTTGCAAATGGATATTCAGTCTTTTAGTCACAGACTGTTTGAATAGTACCCAATGGGTTGTTTTTTATTCAAATGTAAACAAATTGTGATATTTAAAGAATATTTATTCAGCAACAATGGTCAAAACTACTAGCTGTGTAGTGAAGCAACTCCTCAAACTGGCCCACATTGGCCAAAAAGGTGGCCCATTTTGATTGGCCTGCACTAGCATTTTGCATTTTTGGTACAGTCATCGCCCTATTGCCCTATAGGCCAGTCCAAGCCTGCCGACTCATCCATAATGGGTGAGGGGGCGTCCACCCACTGGCCACCTCACCCATTATGGAGGAGCCGAGGAGCCAGCCCAGTGAAACACTGAGCACTCCCTCAGCTGCTTTTTCCAGCTGAGGGAGTGCTCCTGGGCTGGCTGAACTGTCAGAGGGAAACACTGTTTGCCTTTGACAGTTCATTTCCCCAGCCGCACATGATCACTGAGCCATGCAACGTTGGGGGTGTTTTGATTTGCCAGCCTTGCATAGCTCATTGGAAATTCTGGCTGGGGCACTGCATGTATGTATGTGCGAGGGGGTGCTCCTGCGCCTCCTCGCACATACAGGCAGTGCAACCTCGAGCAGGGCATTTTAGCAACCATTCGCAGGCCCGTGCAGAAGGTACGTTTATGGCGATTTTATTTCTTATTTAAATGTGTATGGATGTGTGTATGTTTGTGTTATGGGACTGTGGTGGGAGCAGGATGGGCGGCAGCACTGGGAAAGTGGTAGGAGTAGGGTGGGGGAGAGCCCAGGGTCTGTACTGGGAGTAGGGTGCAGTGACGGCACGCAAAGGTTCATAGCGATTTCTACATACTGTCCATCTGGCACTTTTAGGGGGGCCCGGCCTGCCCACACTTAGCTCATGGGGGCCCAGGCCAAAAAAGTTTGAAGACCACTGATTTAGAGCAATACTGTGGCAAGAAGACCCGAGGCGGTGGGCCAATACCGCCCCAGGGGCCGTAGTTACAGGCCTGAGCGTAGCGAGGGCCTTAACAAAGCCCCAGAGGCATTACCGTGGGCGGTATTGGCCCGCCGCTGAGGATCTTATTGCCATTAGCACCCTGGCCCGTTAGACCGGTGTGCTAATGGCATGTTTTTTCTGTTTCGCTTATTTCGAAACAGAAAAAAAAAATAATAATGGCCGCCGGGAAAGGGAAAACGTAGTCCGTTTTCCCTTTCCATGGCGGCCATCGGGAGCGGACGCGCGTTCGCTCCCAAGACCAGAAGAAAAAAGAAGGTAAGTGGGTTGGGAGGGCGGAAGGGAGGGGGACGGGAAAAAAAAAAAAGTACTGCGGTCTCCGGAGGGGGACGATAGAAGCCTCCAGCCATGTAGAGGCTTGAGGCGGGGATGGCCCCGCTCCGAGTCTCCACACGGCTGGAGGTTTCCATCGTCCCCCGCCGGAGATCGCAGGATAGAAGGTAAGTCAGGAGAGGTGGGAGGAAAAAAAAATAATTCTTACCTGAGTCCCCGGCGGGGGACGAAGGAAGCCTCCAGCCATGGGGAGGCTCGGAGCGCGGGATTGCCCTGTTTGAAGCCTCCTCATTGGCTGAGGGGCGGCCACGCCCCTCGCCGGGAACAGAGTAGCCGGCACGCATGGCGTAAAAGGGAATACCGTGTGGTATGGCTCGCAAATGAGCCAATCACCACGCAGTATTCCCGTTGCGCCGCGCATGCCGGGTGCTAATGAGATTTAGTGTCAAAAGGAAAAGAACAGTGAATGAAACAATGGTTAACAAATATTCTTAAACAGGTAAGTACATTTTGAACCCTCCAATGCAAAGTAAATTAACCCTTTCCTGGGTGGAAAGTTAAAGCTCAAAGTCAGAAGTAAGAAGAGGCTTTCAGGGAGCCAGGACAGCCAATGTTAATTGAGCAAAATTCTCAGTGAACTGAAGCACTTCTGGTAAATAAGTCTTGCACAAACTTTTAGAAGTCTTTGGAGAAAATGAAATCACTGTAGGGCCACAAGCTGGGAGGCTTGTGATGGGCAAAGCTGCAGGAAACTATGCAAAACAACCAAGACAAGTTTCAACTGAGAGCTGGCAAGGCTACACAACAAGAGGGAAGCAACCCCTGAGTTTTACAGTACCTTTGGTTTGAAGAAAACTGGTTCCAGCTGGCTTCTCTTCCTGTGTAGGTCTGCAGAGCATATCCTGTTGTTCCTGGGCCTCAGTCGTGGGGACAAAAGGGAGGATGTCTGTGGGCTCCTGCACTACGAATAGAAGATTGGCGACAGCAATGGGCACACTTCAGATCCGTGGCACTTATTGGTATCAGCGCCTCACGGCTCTCGCAAACAGCACCACCGCGGTTCTCGGACACCTTTATGGACTTTCCTCGCATCTTGGGACCAGCACTCTGTTGAGGTGCCTCAGGCTTGGTCAGTCCTGCTTCAGGGGAGTCCAGAGGATCTTCCTGTAGCTCGGGTCCGACTTAAAAACGATGCACTTGATCTGGTGTTCCTCTCCTTGGCAATCGGTTCCTGCAGCAGCAATTGAAGTACAGCCAACTCCAAGAGGATGTCCAGACGAGTTCACTTTGTGGTTGATTGGTCCCACCAACCCAAGGGGAGAAGTCGTCCGTTGCAGGGCTTCCCTAGTCGAGGCAAATTCGGGGCTTCAGCAGAGCAGTAGGCCCTCACCGGGCAAACCAATGATCCTGGAGTTGCAGCAAGCGTCTCTTCCAAGTTCTTCTTTGGATTCCTTCATCCAGTGGTCGACTCTGCCTTCCAAGCAAAAAGCCTTGCCTTTTACGCAGGTTTCTCCCATTCGTTTGCAGTCTAGCTGGCACTCACACAGCAGGGTGGCTATCCTCCAAGGACTGGCCAATCACCTTTGGGTGCATTCCTGTAACCAAGGGGATTAAGCACAGGGAGTTTTGGGCACCTCCCTCACTTCCTTCCCTGCCAGACATGCTGGAGCCAGAGGCAGGCTTTAAAAGTGAATCCCACCAAAGACAAAATGAACAAAGGGACCAAACCTGGTTTGGCGGGCAGAGTAAATCTCAAGAAGGACCTTTCCAACAAATAATGGCGAAAAAAGACGACCAGGGCCATTTTGACAAAATGGCCACTCATGGGTGCTTTACTGCAGCTGCAAACGCAGTCCGCGGTAAAAACTCCCAATGGTAGTTAAAAGTAAACCCCTGCCACCAGCCATTAATTGTAGAATGGGTAACGTAAACATGTTACATGAGAAACTAGACAAAGGGGATACTAAGTAACCCCTCCAGCACCCTATTGTAAGATAGTGTGTGCTGGGTCTCGAAAGTTACAAATGTAAGTAAAGTCAATTTCACTTCACTGCTCTTGGAAACCGTAGTTCAACCAAAAGAAGGTATTTAAACCTTTGGGAAATCTCAGATACTTCCCTGTGTCACTGCAGTGAAGGTGCTGTGTGACACAATGTAAAAAGAAGATGCCTATGGAGTTTGTCAGACTCCAAAAACAAACACAGAAAACACATAGAATTAAAAGTCCCAAAGTTCAGCAAACGAGCTGGGGGTCTCTAGGGTGTGGGAGAAATTTAGCACTGACCTGAAAATTCTCCCTAACACCTCCTTTGCAAACATGCATCGTCCTGTCATCTGTTTAACATCTTCTACTTCAAAACTAGATATGGGTGGATAATAGGCTGCTTTTTTGGCCTTCGAATCTGTGGCTTCGTTTCCACAGGAGATTAAGTCTGTTCTTTTGGAATGCGCAGTGCATTTTACGACTGCTAGGGTCAATGGGAGACTGACTGCTTCTATAAGCCTATCCAATAGACCGGCATATTGCACTGGAGTGCATTCTGCGTGGAGGAAGCACTTACTTTTCCACCGTGACAAACCTGCGTGTACAGATGACATCACATAGGTGAAGTCAGAGTACACCGTCACTTCCTCATCCTCAAATCTTTGCAGCGCTTCGATGAGCACCACTAATTCTGCAGCCTGTGCTGAATAATTCAAAGACAATGGCCCTCATTACAACACTGGCGGTAACCAATGGCGCTATTAGCACCATGGTTCCTGCCGGTATTGTAACGAGTCCGCCATGGTGCAATGGGGAATTACCACCCCATTCCAAGGTTGGCAGGACGGTAATTCCCCATTGCACCATTGGCCCTTCCCCATTCCCATTTTTGCCCCATAGGGCTCAATGGGAATGGGGAAGGCAGTAATTACGGTACTGCAAATTGCGGTACCGTAATTACCTTCAAGGTCCCTTTGCGGGTCCCTACTTTAACGGCTGGTCCAGACCAGCTGTTAAGGTCGGGACCCGCAAAGGGACCTCATAATTAGGTGCTAAGGGGTTAACGGCGCAGCAGCCTTTTACGGCGCCGTTAACCCCTTAGCGCCAGGGTCGTACTGACCCCCAATGTCATACTTGTCACTACCTTGAATTCACCTTCTCGATTCGGCTTTATTACCGCTGCTCCAGTATGCCTTTTCCCAGTTGTCTGGTCAATTCTTGATGACCCATCAATAAAAGCAACTTCCCCCCTCCTGAGGGCATTTTCTCTAGCTTGGGGAAGACAATTATAATATTCAGTACACGTCGTGCACTCATGTACATAATCATCCTTTCCTACTGGTTCTGCTATAAACGTTGCTGGATTTACTGCCCTACATCTAACAATTTGGATCGGAGGGTTGGAAAAATCAACTCATACCCTGATGCTCTTTGTGTAGTCAATGTACTTTTGGGTTTCTCTAAAATCGCAAATAATGCCTGTTCTACAAATAACATCATTGGACACCCCATGATTATGCTTAAAGCCTTTTCAATTGTGAATGCAGCAGCAGCTAAAGATTGCTCACAGGGATAGTGTTCCTCCATAACTGGATCTAAAAACCTACTGTAGTAAGTCAACGGCTTATGTCCATGTCTTAATGTTGTCTTCTGTGTGAGAACTGCTTCCATGTCTTCTCCATTTGAATGGGAGTATAGGTACAATTCTTCATTGTAATCTGGAATCCCTAACACAGGGTGTGTACTGATTGCCTTTTTTGTTCTTCAAATCCTTCAGTCATCTTATCTGTCCATGTTATTGTGCTCTTTCCTACCTGTGCTTCTTTAAGTCCTTTGAAAAGTAGCCGAATATATGTCCTGTGATCGAAAGCCCAGGCCCTGCAGTAGGTAAATAAGCCTAGAAACTGTTGCCTTTCCCTCACTGTCTTTGGTGCTATGATTTTTCTGCTCTCTCAGGTGTCACTTTTCTCCCTTCATGACAGATCAACTGTCCTATGTACAAGATCTCTTCCTGACAGTATTGTAACTTCTCTTTGTCTACCTTGTATCCTTTCTCTAAGAGAATAGTCATGAGTTTAGCTGAGTCTTCTCTACATCTTTCTTCTGTCTCACTGCACAC
This sequence comes from Ambystoma mexicanum, assembly GCF_040938575.1. NCBI lineage: Eukaryota > Metazoa > Chordata > Amphibia > Caudata > Ambystomatidae > Ambystoma > Ambystoma mexicanum. The sequence continues at coordinate 1,530,856,049 of NC_090931.1, read as the reverse complement.
CAAAATGTCATCCACCTATTGGATTATTTCACTTTTGAGTTGGACATTGCCCAGGTCCATCTGGAGGACACTGTTAAAGATCAAAGGGGACTCACAGTACCCCTGGGGCAAACAAGTATGTTTAAGGGAGTATTTATATACGAAAAGGAAGTCAAAACGTGGGAGTCTTCATGAAGGGGAATCGAAAATAATGCATTTTTTAAATCTATATCTGTGAAATATTTGGCTTTAGATTGGATTGTACACAGTATTGTCATAGGATATGGAACTAAAGGAAAGTCAACTTCGACAATATTGTTTAGGGGGCGAAGGTGCTGTATACATCTCCACGAACCCCCTTTGATTTCTTCACGGGGTACACAGCTGTGTTACATGATGAATCTGATGCCACTAATATGCCTTGCTTCATTAAAACGGAAATAGTCTCAAATATACCTTCATCCACTTCTCCTGACATGGATATTGCTTTGCTCATGGCAAAAGAGCGCCTGGTTTTAGTTTGATTTTTAACTGCTCCTTCTCCTTTTAATAGACCCGAAATCATATGGGCTTGTGGTCCATACAACCTTTGGTTCCTTCCCTAAGTCTCCCTGGAAGAATGACAGTCTTCTTTTTTACCAGCGCCATTCTCTGCAGCATTTCTATATTCTCTACTTTAATCCAATAAGTGAGACTTATAAAAAACACTAGTTCATCGTCTGAGTAGTCATCTCTAAACAGTTCTTCATCGGTCAACATGTATCCTTCACTGAGGACTATCACTGTTCTCCATCATCTGCCTTCATCATCTGTCCCATGAAGCATCAGCCTTTTCATCTCTGACCACCGCTGCTTCTAACACCAAGGCGATAATCTGCCCTTCTTCATCGTCCATGGGAATCCATCAGGTATTCTCAATAGTGTATCTACCAATCTGGCTAACCATGAAATTAAAACAGTCCCTCCATACAAAAATACATCTGGATCTAAAGGAGCTCCTCGTAATGCCTTCTGACCTATAAAGGCTAATATGAACTCTCCCAAATTCATATAGTGTATCCCTGGAGTATAACACACTATTCCTTTGTCAGTAAAAGATATTGGGCCTCATTACACGGACGGCGGTAAGGGTTAACGGTCACCGTTAATGGCAACGGTGACCGTTAACCCTTACCGCCGTACTACGAGGTCCCTTAGCGGGTTGGTGCTTTAACGCCTGCTTTTTGCAGGCGTTAAAAACCAACCCGCTAAGGGACCTCAGAGCTAATTACGGCACCGCAAAATTGCGGTGCCGTAATTAGCGCCTTCCCCATTCCCATAGAGCCCTATGGGGCAGAAATGGGAATGGGGAAGGGCAATGGCGGAAGGGGGATTTACCGCCCCACAAACCTTGGAATGGGGCGGTAAATCCCCTTTCCGCCAAGGCGGTGCCGGTAATTTACCGGCATGAGCCATGGCGCTAATAGCGCCATGGCTCACCGCCTTCCGTGTAATGAGGCCCATTGTCATGTTAAGCTTCATCAACAAGTCACGTCCTAATATGTTTACTGGTGTCTGCCTATAATATAATAATGGCATTGACATATCATGTTCTCCTATAGAGATTGGCGATTCTTCTGTAAAAGGAACTAAACTCATCACCCCAAAGTATCCCTGCGCATTCATGGCAGTACCGGACATTGGGTATTTTCCCTCCTGGACACAGGAACAAGTTGCTCCAGTGTCTACAAGGAATGAAAATGTCTTGCCTCCTATTGTTACCTTGACCCTTGGTTCCTCTTGGGGTGTGGTGTCACTGATAGTACTGAACACATCAGGTCACTTGGTGGGTTGTCCTATTGTGGGTATAAGTTCATCCCTGTACCTGTGAAAGGATTTCCGCATATCACAGTCACACTTCCCTACTTTGAGTGCAGGTGTTTGTTAGGCTCCTAGGGTCATGTTCCATTGTGGTACTGTAGCTTGGTGTGTCTGCGCCTGCTAGGGTTGTACCTGCTCTGCTTGCATGGGTGCTTGCTGTCGTTGCCCTTGCAGCAATTGGATTTGCAATGGCGCTTGCTGCATTTGTTGGGGTTGAGGTGCCCCATGTCTGAGCTGGCGTGTGATATTGGGCATAATATTCTTGTGGTTCTGTATTATATTGTGGAGCATAACCCAACCCTCCTCTTGGAGCTTGTCAATTCTGCGGCATGCCTCTTCTGCTTCTGCATGTTCTGGCTATGTGTCCTATTCTTCCACAATGCATGCAAGGTTATTAAGGGAGCGGGCGGAGGGGACAGCTAGATCCTCAAACGGCCTCGAATGGAAAATTGGGCACATACCTCCGGAGGCTCAGGGTGTACAAGCATCCCGTCGGGTAAGATTACACGAGCCCAACCGGTTCAGTCCAGGATAGAGATGACTAACGAATACCATTAACAATTTCCTTCTCTGCATACACCTCTCAAACTCCAAACCAAACACAACCACAAACCTCTAGCGCAGCAAACCGCACAAACTTCACTACACTGCAACAACAAAACAAAAAAAACACATAGACTCGCACATCAGCACACGACGACTACCGGCCGCATACACCCCAGGCCCAGCCGACGGAACCACCGGGCTGAGGCTGCCAACAGCACATCACTGCAATCTTGCACTTTTCCAGCCTCCACCCACTAACCCACACTCCGCCCCCCCCTCTTTCAGAGCCGCCAGAGCGCCAGGGGACCACTCCGGTGGTGATAGTGCGCGGTACAAATGACCTTTAACATTAACATTAACAATTCCAACATTGTTGCAGATGTCTGCCATTAAATCCTCCTCTTCCCTCAGGGTTCTGAAATCCTCCTCGTCCTCCTCATCGAGGCCCATTCCCTCTTCCTCTTGGCCATAAATTGTACCCACCCTGATCCATGGGGTACGCTGCATTGTTTTGCTGCGCTGATTGCATTTCCTTTATCATCATACCCTCATTATTTGTCAATACCACTCCCTCAATAGCGAGTTATGATAACCTTTTCTGGACTAACTTCGTCTCTTCCTGCTTTCTGCCCATGGCTTTCATTTTATTCTTCTCCCGTTGTTAACCAGTAAGTTACTTCATTCTTCTTTATATCCATGATTGCTTTAGGTACCTATTTCTCTTGGTGCTTCAGTTACATCATCACTCTTTTAAGTATTTTCATATCGTTTCAGCATAGGTTCATATATCTTCTTCATGACATCACTCTGCCCTCATCAGATTTCACATAGAGCTCCATGATATCCATAGGTGCGTGCTGACATCCTTCCATGCAGCATCCTTCCACATTTTCAGTGCAAGGGTACATTCTATATGGCTGTCTGGGTGCATAACTTTGCTCATACACTCGATGCGGTCGTGGGATTACACAAGGTGTCCCATCCATAGCACTTCGTCTGCTGTTCCAATATGTCGGTGGTGAGGGGACGGGAACTAGTGAGAAAACTTTCACCTGCTCCTCTACATACCCTAATGAGCCTGCCTTCCCCTTCTTCACTGTTCCTCTACATACCCTGTCCTTAATGACCTGCCTTCCCCTTCTTCACTGCTCTTCTACATACCCTGTCCCTAATGACCTGCCTTCCCCTTCTTCACTGCTCCTCTACAAACCATGTCCCTAATGAGCCTGCGTTCCCCTTCTTCACTGATAGGAACCCTGCTAAGGAAATCCACATTCCCCTGCTCCTTTGCATACCCTGTCCCTAATGAGCCTGCGTTCCCCTTCTTCATCGATAGCAAACCTGCTAAGCAAATCCACATTGCCTTGCTCCTTTCCTTTCCTGCGTTCTACAGTGAAGCAGCAGAGTTGGAGGCCAAGGAACCATTGCATTATCCAGTGGTTGGTGTCTTTCTTAAGGCCTAATCAAGTCAAGGGAGATTGATCTGTTACCAAACCTAAATCTTCTTCCATTCAGGTAATACTTCAAATATGTTATGGCCCACTTGTGGCAAGGGCCTCTAATTCAATGGTAGCATAATTGTTCTGCCTGGGAAAGAGTTTCCTGCTAATGTACAGGACAGGGTGTTCTACTCCCCCACATTCCTGTGAGTATCACAGCGCCAATGCCGTCCTTAGAGGCATCCGTTTATAGGACAAAAGCCCTGTTAAAATTTGGGGCCTTAAGGACTGGCTCACTACAAAGAATATGTTTTAACATAGTTATCCTGATGTTGCTTTACCCTCTTTAGTTTTTGGGGTTTCTGCATTTTCAAGTCTATCTGTTAGACAAGAAGTGATTGTAGAGGCAGTAAACTGTGTAAGGCCTAAGAAGGCCCAGAGTTCTATTTTAGTTCATGACGAGTTTGCCTCATTATGACCCAGGCAGTAAGGGATTACCGGTACCGGTAAGGGCACTGGTACTGGTAATCCCTCACCGCCCTACTCCAAGGTCCCTTTGCGGGTCCTCCCTTAACGGGTGGTTTTACCAGCCATTAAGGACGGGACCCGCAAAGGGACTTTGGAGGTAATTACGGTACCGCAATTTCCGGTACCGTAATTACCACCTTCCCCATTTCCATTGAGCCCTATGGGGGCAAAAATGGGAATGGGGAAGGGCCAATGGTGAATGGGGAATTACGACCACGTCAACCTTGGAATGGGGCGGTAATTCCGCCATTCACCATGGCGGAATCGGTAAGATACCAGCGTCAACCATGGCGCTAACAGCGCCATGGTGAACACCTGGGTCGTAATGAGGCCCTTTATATGCTTTACTGGTTTCAAAAATACTGGAACGAGTTTGCTCTGTCCCTTAGCGCTCTTTATCTGCCTTACTGGTTTCACAACTACCGGGATAGGTTTGCTCTGTCCATTAGTACTCTTTGGGCCTCATTACGACCCTGGCGGCCACGGTATGAACGGTGCCGGTAAGGCACCAGCACCGTTCATACCAGCCCGCCACATTACGAGTTCTGCAGCGGGTCCCGCTCTGTGCGCCTGGCCAGACCAGACGTGCAGAGCGGGACCCACTAGCAGAACAGGATGCTAACAACGGGCCCGCCATTAACGGGCCCGTTGTTAGCATCCTCCCCATTCCCATTGAGCCCTATGGGGACTCAATGGGAATGGGGACGTACCGGGTCTGGGTCCCGCGAAAGGGAATTACCGGGCCCTCCAAGGTCGGAATGGCCCGGTAAGTCCCCTTTTGCGGGACCCGTACCCGAGTTTGGGGTTAGGCATGCCGCTAAAAACGGCATGGCTACCTCCAAACTCATAATGAGGCCCTTTATCTGCTTTACTGGTTTCACAACTACTGGGACAACTTTGCAGTTCCCCGTAGTGCTCTTTATCTGCCTTACCGGTTTCACAAATACTGGGACGAGTTTGCTCTGTCCCCTAGTGCTCTTTATCTGCTTTACTGGTTTCACAAATACTGGGACCAGTTTGCTGTGTCCTGTAGTGCTCTTTATCTGCTTTACTAGTTTCACAGCAGTTTCGGCATAGGTTATGGACCACACAGTTCACCTCTTTGAGGTCATGCCACCACTCTGGAGTGCTTAACGCTTTGGTGAGTCTTCGGTCTGCCGACTCTAGTGCTGCTTGTTTCATTCGATCACCATGTCCTCTGGCTTGCGTACTTCTTGTGTTCGACTGGTTTTAAGTTTCCAAGTTTGAACTTCCCAGGCTTCACCTGCTCGTTGAGAACTCACTGATACAAGTCCCTTTTAAGTTTTTATATGTTTTAGCCGGTTCCTCCCCACCGTAGGACTATAGTCCTTTCTTTCTTTCCATGCAGTATTCTTTATTACTGAGTTTTTCATACTCGCCATAGTATTGTCTGTTTGCAATGGTGGATTGATCAACACTACTCCATTTGTCTTCTCAGTGGATTTGATTTTTGATTGAGAATTGGAAGTGGTGTTATAGTAGCACACAGTGCTCTGTTCAGGTTAGGGCTGTACCGAATAGCATATTTAGTATTCGAAGCCAAGTATGAAGCCAAATAGTTGCTTTATTTAATAAATCATGTTCCAAACTTCAAAAAACACACTTATTAAAAAAACAAATAAAGCACCTTTTTAAATGCATTCTATACTTTTGTTTCTCTTCATTGTAATTAATGTAGCATCTTTATTTAAAGTATAAATGCCAGAAATAAAGCAGATTTAACCAAAATGAAGGGATCACATGTACAGAAGATTGTTGCATATTCAGTGCCAGTTAAAGTGGAGGCTGCACAAATGCAAAAGGACTGCCTTTGTGAATCAGTAGCATTGCATTCTCTATCCAGTTGCAAAGTCGATGCAGTCGCAAAGGCTGAGCTCCTTCTCTGCAGCTCTCTGCTGCTCGGAGCTGCCATCCAGAGGAATCCAGCACAAGACGGAAGGTAAGACACCTATTGCCGCTCTCACCTACCTAATCCCCAATGTGTGCACTCATGACGTCACCCGCCGTAACGCACTGCTCCGGTACCGCTTTAAGTTGCATAAGTTTCACTCCCCCGGCACCTACCCGCCCAGCCTTGCCGCACGGAATGCGTGTATTGGCATGAGATTTGCGCACTGGTGCCGCTTCCATCCACGCACGCCGGCTCATAACTTTACCATGCCTCCTCAGGCCAAGCTCCGAAGAGCGAACATTGCCCTTGCACGCAAAAGTACACAACGTCACATGTTACCCATTGATGTTGCTGCTGACACTATGCTGGGCCCTGATGCCCCTGTTGCCCCAATTGCACTGCCCATTGATGTTGCTGCTGTTACTATGCTGTGCCCTGATGCACCTGCTGCCCCAATTGCATTGCCTATTGATGTTGCTACTGTTACTATGTTGGGCCATTATGCCCCTGTTGCCCCAATTGCATTGCCCATTGATGTTGCTGCTGATACTATGCTGGGCCCTGATGCCCCTGTTGCCCCAAATGCATTGCCCATTGATGGTGCTGACATTAGGTTAGGCCCTGCTGCCAACTCTACCACACGGCCCCCCAGCGTCCCCCTGACTAGCCTTAACTGTGCACTAGTGAATGCACGCTCTATCCCTGCACACACGCTCGATGTGCATGACCTTATCACTAGGGACAAGCTTGACCTGCTCTTTCTATGCGAGACATGGCTACAAGACAACTCTGGACCTGCCCTCTCACTGGCCATCTCTGACGGATATACCATCTACAGACAGAATAGGACAGGACAGGACAGAGGAGCGGAGGTGTGGCCATTATAGCCAAGGACTCTTGACATTAGAAGAACCCAGGCAGAAATATGCCTCAACTCAGACTACCCACCTATCAAACTCAAAATCTCCCACAACAATACCATTGCATTCCATCTTGTGTATCGCCCCCCAGGACCCTCCAATGACTTTCAGGAAGCCCTCATCCACTCGATCTCAGACAACCTGAAAAAAACATCCAAAGTAGTACTGCTGGGTGACATGAACCTAGGGCTCAACGACGCCAAGGACCACAACGCCCAATCCCTACAAAAAGGCGCTAGCTACTCTAGGATTTGACCAAGCTATCACCAAGCCTACACACATCAAAGGACGCACCTTAGATTGGGTGACACGACATAACTGCCCCATCCTCCTCCATGCCATATCTCCCATCCCCTGGTCTGACCATTTCTGCATCAACTTTCACATTGACACCTCACAAGGACCCGCTAGACCATCCATCCTTCTTCCTGCAGGGCTCTCAAGGAGCTCCAAAAAACTAACAAAGGAGTCTCTCCTCCCGCATTTGCTCATCCCAGCATTGCAACCCCCATTCCCCAATGATCCCACCTTCCTAGCTAACACATTCAGCCAAGTGATAACCACAGCGGTAGATGCCATTGCACCCCTCACCGCTAAAAAAGCAACAAAAAAAACGAAGCATTCCAATGCCTGGTTTTCACAAGAACTTGCTGATCTCTGCGCGAAGAAGAGAGCGCTACTGGCCACATGGAAAAAGTACCCTTCCGAGTTCAACAAAATGGCCTTCAAGTCCATATCCAGAGACTATAAAATAGCCACCACACAGGCTAAGGCAGACTCCTACACCACCAGGATCGGCAACGCTAAATCAGGTACTAAGGAAATCTTCGCCATATTCAGGGAACTGGAGTCTCCCTCCGATCCACCATCCACCCTTACAAAGGATGAGACCTGGTGCAACCAAATTCAAGCAGCCATGCTACACAAACTAGACACCCTTCACTCTAAAATTTTAGCCCACCAAAAAACACTATCGGCTCTTCTAGATCGCACAGCGGCACCTCCAGCCCCACCGCCTGACGCTCCCAGTCAAATACCTAAATTTGAATTCTCCAACATGACTGAACTTGAGGTCATTGCACTCATAAAATCCATTAAGCCATCCAACTGCAAAGGAGATACTTGCCCTTCCCACAATATAAGAGACTGTGCACCTGCCTTGGCTCCCATCATTACGGCCTTCATCAACTCTTCATTTCAATCGTCGCTTGTACCGACGTCCCTAAAAGAAGCTTGAGTCAAACCTCTCCTAAAAAAAACTTCTCTCGACCCATCTATCCCAGGGACCTACCATCCGATCACAACCGTCCCCTTTCTGTTAAAGATTCTGGACAAAGCAGCCTACCTGCAGGTTCAAAAATGTATCGAAGACAACAACCTGCTTGGGGTACGCCAGTCTGGCTTCCGCCCTCGACATGCTACCGAGACGGCTCTACTTGACCTAAAAAATCAAATAGATGACCTAAGAGACGCAAGCAAACCAGCTCTCCTCCTGCTTCTAGACCTCTCGGCGGCCTTCGATTTGGATGAGCATAAAACTCTTTGCCACCATCTCACAGCCTCAGCCCACTTCTCAACCAAAGCGTGTGACTGGATCTCCTCATTCCTTCAGGAGAGGGTAATGAAGGTCTTCTCAGACTCCGCTAACGCTACATCCAGCCCTATCAAATGTGGAGTCCCACAGGGCTCCTGCATAGCACCCACACTTTACAACCTCTTTACGAGACCTATTTTCTGGATACTTGACTCTCTGGGCATCTCATATACAAATTATGCAGATGACACACAGGTTCTCACCCCCCTGTCAGGTGATTACACTACAGACTTGGAAACACTCAACAGCATCTACGCCACCATTCAATCATGGATGGCTGAGAACTGGCTCTGTCTAAATAGTGATAAGACCGAACTCCTGCTTGTCGGCTCCCCATTGACTTTGGGCAAACTTGATATAAAGTAACAATCATTCACCGTGGATAATATTCCCATCAGAGTCTCTCAAATGATCAAAACACTGGGTGTGTATCTCGAACCCAGCCTCACCATGGACAGACAGGTCAATGCCATTGCCTCCTCCGCAGCATATCACTCCAAACTCATCAATGCTATCAGGCCCTTCCTATCATGGCAAAATTGCACCTCAATAGCCAGAGCCATCATCGGTTCCAGATTGGACTATTGCAATGCCCTGTTCATTGGCACCTCCCAAAAAACCTCACCAAACTCCAGATTGCCCAAAATAATGCCCTAAGAGCTGCTACAGGCACCTCGCGCAAGGAACAGGTCTCTGGGATCAGGAGGCAGGTACATTGGCTCCCCATCAAGGAAAGGGTGGTCTTCAAAACTTTGGCCCTTACACATAAGTGTCTTCATTATCAGGACCCCCCTATCTGACACAGAGGATCACCAAATAAACAGTCGTCAGACCGTCGTGGGCAGCCTATGCTAACCGCATCACTGTTCGCGCACACGTGCAGAGTAGGTGCAGGAGGCTTCAGCTTCCCCACTATGGCAGCAACCTTATGGAACAACCTCCCAGCTCAGATTAGATCAATCAAATCACACACAGCCTTCTGCAAGCCCTTAAAAACCCATCTCTTCATCTAGAGAGCTCTTCATACTAGGTCTGCACTACTATTGTATCACCATGTATATGATATTATCCATTTTGCCATCTGCTACCTAGAAAAGAGTATGAGTAATCAACTGTAACTATCACTGTGTAACATATGGAACCATGCAAATGTATCTAAGTGAATGTGTTTAAGCATACCTTCTTGGGCCGCTTTTTGTAACCCGCAAGCAAGCCTTCTTAAAAATCTCTTTATAGCACCTTGTTGCCTGTGGGCTGTAATGTGCTCTACAAATACTAAATAAATAAATAAATTAGATGTGGTCGAGTTTCAAAACTTCTTTTCAGTTCACATAGAAATATATAAAATGGTTCATGTCGGCTCATGCAGGACACAAGTCAAGAGGAAATCTGAAATGCGTGAACTCCATCTCACAACTATTGACCCCACCCAAACAAATGCTGCTCACTTTTCACTTATCCTCGCCAATACACAAACATATGCAACTTATAATTCCTGATAAAATATCAGATAATGTTAAACTCAGGACTCAAGTCCTTAAAAAAAGAAAAGAGGGGACTATGACGTACGCAATGGGAAGTGACATGACAGGAACTGAAAGTATCTGTGCACAATTCTTTCAGTTTGTTTTTTCCAACTGAAAAAAGTGCACATTGCATATAAACGTTCAGCAAAAGAAAAGATGTTCCTGTATTGTTGCAGGCTAAGTATAAAAGATGAGCACTTTTTTGTCTAAGAATCTGTAACAAAACATGCCCTAAACAGCAGATTACAATATAAGATATTTTTCAGCTGTGTGATAGCAATTTGTGTGGTCTAATTCTATTCAGTTTTGCAAACAACTCTATATTTGCCTTTCTGAGTTCATGTTGCATTGTATTCAAATGAGAATGTCAAAGTATTCGTCAAGACCCGAATAACAAGAAACTATTCGGCCGGATCCGAATAGCTTTTTTTTAGCCAGAATTTGGCCGAATACTTACTCGAAGCCGAAGTTCGGTACACCCCTAGTTCAGGTTGGTTTATCAGAGATCCTGATGATTTGAGAGGCTCACGGAACAGTGGGTTAGGGAGGTCCTTCACGGAACGGGAGTCCTTGTCCCCAAGAGGGGAGTATCTCCCTGTGAGGTCCTGCTTACTGCCACCCCTAGGGGAGAATGTTACATATCGGGCTCACCTCCCAAGCCTCACTGAGAAGGGCTACCCCCTGGGGAGAATTGACGTGATCCTGTGAATCGTCATAGAGGACATGCCGAATGAACATGAGAGAACGAGAGAGAGGAATGCATACGCAGACAGGCGAGGCCCCTTGGAAGTAGAACAAGTGATAGAGGTAGAGCTGAAGCGAGCCCCAAAGCCTGCAAAGTTCCGAACTTCTGTGAACAGGAAAAGGAAATGCTGGGAACCCAGCGGACCCCAGAAGCAAGAAGCCGAGAGGGCTGGAGCACAAAACTTAGTGGTGGCGTGACCACAAAGCAATCGTGGTGGGCAGGCTGCCCATCCAACAATGCAGACACCACCTATTACGAATCCTGCAGAATCCTCACAGAATCCCAGCCTAAAGTCTCCTCCCATGTGGCCAGGTGAAGGCAGCCGCTACCTGATCCTAGCCTTGGGGGTGGTATTTTCCGGGTGGATCACATGGGAGGAGATGGTAATCAAGGGAATGTGAGGACTCTGTCAAGGGAAACGCAATATTCCTTCTCTTCTGAGTGTGAGGGTTCCGTAGTGCCTGAATATCTGATGGCTTGTTGTCATAGCATGGCTTCCTCTCACGGACTTCCCCAACCCTTATGGTAAACATGGAAACGAAATATGTAAAATTCAGGGAGTTATTACTACTTCTGATTGTTATAATTCTACATTATGTTTGAAATGTGAAATCAAGAAACAGCCATTTATTCATCTGAGAAACGTCCCTAAATGTACATCGTATAAATCACTCAAACAGAGTAGATTGAACGATCTTTAAATGAATCGGAACATTATGGACTAGTACTGAGACGAGGAAGAGGAGCTCAGAGTTACAAAACTGCAGTAGGCAGTTTAGTGGTTGTAATGACCCACACCCGAGTGTGACCTTTAAACATTTAAAGGCCTTTCAGGTCTGGGCCATTGAGTAGAAGCAGGAGGAAGAAGTAGCAGACGGAGCAGCCACTGTTTTGGAAGCGGGACGCTGTGTCAGAGATCGGGATCCCTGTAGAATGCAGAGAACGTGCAATGGCAAGCCGTACGGAGACTGGATGTCCTGAGGGAGAGAGAAGCTCTCCTGGTTCTGCGTGAGACTGGATGTCCTGAGGGAGAGAGAAGCTCTCCTGGTTCTGCGTGCATCTCCGGTATGTGACGCTCACCAGAATGCGAGCAGAGCCAAGAAAGCTCCATCTACAGGAGGCGTGAGTACCGGAAACACTACCGGAGCTGTCAGACGCCTGTGAAACCCAACAAAAGAAGAAACAGGAGCAGTGGGTCCGGCGGATACGTAATGAAAGACCAGTGAGTTGGCCTTGGTCAGGTAACCCTGGGGCACTCCGAAAAAGACCGCTAGCTCCAAAGCTTTTGAATACTGAACTATTGAATTGTAGCAATTTAGGTGCAACTCTTATCTTAAGAGAGATTGAGTTAAAGAATATTGTAACCACCATTGTCAAAGCAAAAAGGGAACAATATTCCAACAAACTGAATGTGATTTACAAAAAGGAAGATTATTTGTATAAAAGGATTATAACCGGCATTGCCTAAACCAAGGAAAGGCAATCAAGGAAAATCAAAGATGGCAGATTAGAAGCCCTTTTTGTTACAATCATCAAGGGGGGGAGAAATGTAACCTGCATTGCCTGGGACAAATGAATCAGTGTGAGAGACATTGTCAGTGTGTAGTGTGTCTTTGTCGAAGTTATAAACCCTTTGTGGTTGTTGGAAAACAGAATACTTCTCCATGAAACAGCTGTTGATTGAATACTATGGCGTGGCTGGAGTCTAATGGCAGCTTAGCCCTGTGAGCTCTGCAGCCCGGATAACTTCGCAACGACAGTGAAGCCCGTTATTCTGCAGATGTAACAACGACACTTGCTGCAGTGAGATTGGACTCCCGCAGGCACCAGAGAAATGCCTTTTTCGATGCTGGAGCTTCGTGATGGGGCTGCATCTGGTCCAAGAGAGCAGGACCTTTCTTGTCCATGCCTCCGGCACACCATCATGGCTGCCATGTATGCTTAGACAGCAGCACTCCGGTCGGCGTTTAGCCTGTGGACCCTGCAGGTACACTGATTATTGAGATCACCGGCTAGCTGGAGTGCAGCGCTGTGACTTATGGAGAGTGAGCTGATATAAGTGGCCTCAGCCGTGGGGACTCACTAGATGGACTGCTTTGAGGTACGCGGCTTCTAGTCAGCTGTGGAGATTCTCTCTGGGAGGGGGCCGGTATTTGCAGCATTCTCGCTTCAGTAAGCATTGACCTTAAAGACACGGGGAAGCAAGCGAAGAGAACGGAGAGGTGGCGTTATCTGTAAAAGGGAACTATAAAGACACTGTTGTTAACTCCATATTTGTGGAGTCCTCCTATTGAAACAGCTTTGAGGGGTTGGCACCTGCGCTGGCAATTACTGGTCATACTGGGGGAAAGCAGGGGGGAGTCTGGAACCAAAGAGCCTGATCTGCCCAATGCCCTCTCTGCATCGTGGTATGTATCACCTGAGACAGCGCACTTCCTGCAGTGGCTCATGCACCCTCTATCGCCCAATACATATCTAGACTGTTGGACCCACTTTCAACATGAAGGTGGGGAAAACCAAGGATAAATCAGCAGCCTGTATTATAGAGATGCTCCAACAGCAGAAACCCTCTGCCGATGGCGCCATGGGCTCGGAGGTCGTTGTAAGCACATATTCAGACCGGTCGAACACATATCCAAAGGTGATCAAGAAACATTGGGAAATCCTTCAAAATGGGAAGATCCCTATTGAAGTTCCCCTGATGGCCTTCAAAAGGAGTATGAATTTAAGGGACCAACCAATGCGGAACAATGTGGGCCCAAGACCACAGAAATAAATCCCCCTTCCATCTATATGGGGTACGGAACAGACAAGAGGACACGTATCATGTGGCAAATGTTGCGAAACCACAGAAAGATATAAAGAGGTAGATATAGGGGTCAGAACCAAATGGCAGCAAACATCGCTGACCAATTGTAATTCAGAAATGGTAGTGTATGCTACCTGTGCCCGTGTCCCTTGTTATACATTGGACAAACCATAAGACAAATCAAGGCAATGATAAGCGGACACAAGAGCTGCATTCACAACAAAGTAGCCGAGGCACCCACGATGGATCATATTATAACACATAGGTAAAATTGTGACCGTCTGAAATGGACAGTACTATATGAATTATCCAAAAGTAAAAACCAATGGGGATACAACACGTCTGTTAAAAAAAGAACAAGAACCGATTTTCCTCACTAGATGTGACCAGACGGGACTAAATGAAAATATTGAATGGCATAACATTAAGTAAGCCACTTCAAAGGTGAGGAGGAAGTACCAGAATTCCATGTGAAGCTTTCTGGCTTATAAGAGACACATACATGCCCCGTGGAGAACACCTGGTAACACGAAGGAAATATGTTTAACTATTATTTGTTAGAGCGGTCACGTGCTGGAACAAACAAATATGCCTTTATACTTGTAAATCTACAATGGGCACACCTACACTATTCAATTAGTGAAACTGGGTGAGATTACACATAACAGAAGGGCAAAAGGCTTAGAACCATTGCCCATACTAAGATGGCGCCTAGGGAAAGAACGCTGTTTAGGTAAACATCCAATCATGTGTCTTGGTTGCCAGGAACAACATGTAACGTAACACTGATGAAAGCCGGCGCTCGCGACGAACGCTGGAGTGTTGCGGGTGGGTAAGCTGACGGTGTAGTACAACAGACCAAAGCAGTAAACAGAGCCGATAAGAAAATTATGCGATGCCTAAAAACAGGCAATAACTGTGTTAGCATGAATGGGAGCCGAGTTAAGAAGAGCGTCCCTGATATAAATACAACTGTTCGTTTGCAGAACGACTGCACTAGAAGAACCGAACGCGGCAAAACGAGCACCGTCCACAGTTAGATAAAGAACACTAGAAGTTAATAACGTGTCAAGTAACCATCTACCTTCAGGTTGAAGCCAAGTAAGGAACATGACAATATACATGGGTAGCACACTGCAACTTGCATGCTGGAGCATGCAACACACCATGATCTCAGACAGATGCTGAGACCACACTCTCTGTATGTTCACAGGTGCAGAGGGGGAGTGTTGCTCGAATTGTCCCAGATGAGTCATAACAGACAAAATGTATACAATCAGATCCACGTTACAAATAATGCACTTTCCGACATTTGTTGATATTCCAATCAGAACAAGAGGTACTCCATGTTCCACATGATTTGTTCCCAGAACTGAACGAACAACGATTGGCAAGACGCAGTACGCCTGACCAGGTTGCAGGCGTCAGTGAGAAAGCCCACCAAGTCAAGCACTACTTTTAATGAAGCTGATTTGGGTTATAAAAAAGCAATATGAGGGGCACTTATTCACCCCTTTTTGTGTAAAGGAAAATGAAGTTAAACCACTCAGACTGCTGAGTCAAGGGAGAGATTTAGATTATACGGCTCCCAGCAGCAAAGCATTCCATTGCTAGCCATCCGATAGGGCAAGGTATTGGACAGTTTGTCACTCTAAGTACGTAATAATGTACTAATGAATTCAGAAGGAGCATTAGCACCGAAGAAGTTCTAGAGATATAGGCTCATTAGAAAAGAACGAAACATGTTGGGCAGATAAAGGTTATTTAGGTCTATAATAAGACCTAAAGGTTTCTTGCTAATTGTTGCACATTTGGTAATTGTGATTTATAGTTGATAGCATCAAACACAGTGACACTTTAGCACTTTCCTCTTTACAATGGTCTTAAAGTAGTAGATTGTATTGTTATGATAGAGTTTGTGCTGTTTGAATTGTGATTTTTACTGTTTTTACTGACCTTAACAGTAACACTGCTTTTATAAATTTATTTTTTCATGGCTGACTTTGTAATAAAATTCCATGAGCGAAACAAATTGGGTAACTTTTCCTATATGAGCAGTCCAGGCAAGTTTCAAATGTAAAAGGGTGTCAACTGCCAGGGGCAACTTACCTGCTGCATAAACAAAAGTCCCTGGGGTCTCTAATAGTTTGTGACACATTATACCAGACAGCACTTCTGGGATGGCTGATATCAAAAATCTCTCCATGAATGTTCAAGCGCTGAACACGCAGCGGAAAAGGAGGAGCGTGCTCTCTAGAATGACGGAGCTAACGGTCGATATTACTTTGCTCCAAGAGACTCATTAATTGAGGAAGGATTGGCCAAGGCTACGCTCCAGATAGTTCCCTCATCAGTTATTTGCCTCTTCCCCTCAGAAATAGGCAGGGGTGGCAATCCTAATGGCTAGATCCCTTCGCTTTGAGGAATTAATGTTCTCCGGGACCCTCAGGGATGATATTTGGGTCTGCAAATGCAGGTGGGTTCCGTGCTCCAGTGTTCCCTCGTATAGCCCAGTTTCAACGGGGGATCTTGTGGTGGGTGGGGCCTTCCACGTGGTATTAGATGCTGGGATGGATAGATCAGGTCTGGTCCCCGGCAGCGAAGACAATCTCCCTCGAACAACCTATGGTTGACCGGCATCTGGTAGATGCGTGGCGACATCTACAGCCTCATACGTGTGATGTTACACACTTTTCACATGTCCACTGTAGCTATTCCAGGATTGACTACCTATTGATCTCTCAGTCCCTACTCCAGGGGATCAGCTCTGCCAGTATAGAGCTAACACTGGTCTCAGATCACTATCACCACGCAGTTGGATGCTTTTGGGCTGGGGGTTCGGACAACGACTTTATGGAAACTGAATGATTCCCTTTTAGCCGATTTTGCGTTTTGTACCAGCATCTCTGAGAGGATCACACAGTACTTCTGAGACAATTTGAATGGGACTGTTCCCATAGCCATGGTATAGGATGCCTTTAAACCTCATTAGCCTGTCTTCAGCGCTTAAGCGAGTCTTAACAGCCCACCATAGAAAAGCCAAAGAGAAGGTGCAGGAGTGGGAAACCCAGTACAAAGGGGAAGACTCTAGGAAGATTTATTTATTTGCATTTTTAAAGTGCTCACACAGTCCGGGGGGATCGAGGCACTGTTACAGGAATATGTCTTAGTTGCGTATTTATAACGCATTTAATTTCAAAGCGCGGACTCAGGGATCAAACCTGTGTTGCTTCGTGTTGTCTTGTTTCCAAGGCTGAGCTATCCTCCGATGACAGCTAGAGGCGGCGAGGGCAGAACTGCAGGCACTATGGGAAGCTGATATCTCCCATAAGCTGCTCAGAACTAAGCATTTTTATTTTAACACCTCTAATAAGATCACCCAGGCTATTTGTGCTCTCACTACCAATAAGGCCCCGGGACCTGATGTGTTTTCAGCCCTTTTTTATGAAATGTTTTCTGGTATATTAGCTTACTTTGCAGACACCAGGACTATCACATCCACCATGGCAGTGTCAACATGAACATTATTTGGTAAACCAGGCAAAGACCTCACTCAAAGCTCCTTTTACACGCCTATCGCGGTCCTTAATTAAGATGTTCGTATCTACTAAAAAATGTTAGCTTCCCAATTAGCCACCGAGCTTCCGGGTGTAGTGGGAATGGACCAGACCAAGTTTGTCCCAGGACACCAAACACATGATAATATACGTTGGACGATAGACGTTATCGCCTGAGCCCAACATTGTAAAAAGGAGATGCTGTTCTCTCGATCGATGCCGAAAAAGTGTTTGATTGGGTGCACTGGAAATATCTGTCCAAAGTGTTGGCGGGGTTTGGGTTCGGCCCCGGGTTCCTTAACAGGGTGTTGGCTAATTATGTGCTTCCATCCACTCGATACTAAACTAAATGGCCCATTATCTGACCAATTAAATCTGCAGCGAAGGACCCGTCAAGGATGCCCGCTGTCCCCCCTATTGTTTGCCCTATCCATGGAACCCTTGGCGCCGCTGTTTCCGCTGAGCGGCAGCTATTCAAGGGTTAAACATCACTGGATACCGGATACCAACATAAAGTTGCATTATATGCGGATGAACTTCTCTTTTACATGAGTGATTCTCAAGTCTCACTCCCCAGCATAGTTTCCCCGTTGGAACAGTTTCAGCAGGTTTTAGGGTTTAATATGAATTACACACAATCCACCATGATATGATATGATATGATATGGCATTTGTAACGCGCCTATACACAAGTGTTTCAAGGCGCGATACTTAATATCTCAAAAAAGCAAGAGATGGTTCATTGGCTGAAGAACGTCTTTGAATTTCCATGGGCATCGAACACTTTGAGCTACTTAGGCATCTCTCTGACAGCGAGATAAAATCAATTATACGCGGCTAAGATCCCAGAACTCCTTACCATGGCCAAGCAAGACCTGGTGAGATGGGGGAAATCGAAATCTGACATCTCTTGGCTGGGAAGAATGACAGCGGCCAAAATGGCCTTGCTGCCACGGTTATTGTATTCTTTTCAGGCGTTACCGGTTTGGATTCCAAGGACAGTACTTAAGGAACTCCAATCCAACGTCTTTAGGTTTATTTGGGCAAACAAGCTCCTCAGGGTGGCAGCAAAGGAAAAAGGGGGTCTAGCATTACCAGATATAGAAAGCTATCTATATGCTGCTCAACTAGCCCCACTGTTAGAAAGCCGTGCAGCAACACAAAACCCCAAACATTGGGTGAAAATTGAACAGATCAGCCTCGGGCCCCCCTACATGACTGGTGTTGGCACGCTCCTGCGACTAGGCGGTGCAGAGGGGGTGGGCTCCCTCCAACCAGGTACATGTTTGGTTATTGGGACAAGGCAGCCCGTAGATATGCAACGACTACTTTTTCCTCTCCTCTCACGGGAATATAGAACAGTTGAGAATTCACACGAGGACGAGATGCAGGAAGGTTTACCCGTTGGGTTGAGGGAGGGCTATCTAGATTAGGCCAGCTGTTTGAACATGAACAACCCCTATCCTTTGAGCATTGCAAACAGACCTTTCTGGTGGAAGACATGGATAGGTATGGCTACATACAACTCAGGCACTGGATTGTGAGTACGAAAGTGGCAAATCCTGCTAAGAGGGAGTCACCACAGTTTGAAGATTTGTTTATTGGAGACCCCCCAGCTGGTATGGTTTCATCTTTATATAAGGTTCTCAATTCTAATAGATTTAAACCCACCCCCCTGATACATGATTTAATGGTAAGAGGATATCGGGAAGCCCATAGACGATCTGGCCTGGTTTGCCATTTGGACAAGGGCACGGAAATACTCCAAGTAGGTTCAACTTGAGAATGGCATCAAATGAATGCTCTGGTGGTATCTTACTTCAGAACGTTTAAATAAAATGAATCCAACATACGTCCCCACATGTTGGAGAGGGTCTGGCGGTCCGAGTACCTTTTTTCGTATGTGGTGGACATGTGCTATTACTCAGGTGTTTTGGAAAGAGGTACTGGCTCAGATTAAAAGAATTACTGGGGTTGACCTTTTAGCAGGCCCTCAATTGGTGTTACTGGGCGACGAAGATCCACAGGGACATAACAAGGTGGGGGCTAAATCCTCCAAGCTAATACCCCACTTTCTGGTGGCAGCGAGGTTGGCCGTAGTGAAGAATTGGAAGTCCTCAACTATCCCAGATATGAAGGAGTGGTGGAGTAGAGTTTGGTTTGTGACCGCAATGAGTTAAATAGATGTGGCTCTTAAGTGGGAGATGACGTTATACCTCCAGGTATGGGGTCCCCTTATCACGTTTCTGAGTCACTATGATAGCCCTCGAATACACCATAAGCCTCACGAGATGACTTCCTTCTCGCAGTTATAGAAACAATAATTAGGCTTTGAGATCCAACGGTATCCACACTGTAGCTATGATTAAGTGTGATTTTAATTTGATTTTTGTTGAGCTGTTTTATTATTTCTGTGTTATGTTCATCGGATTGGTTGTGCGCCGTTTCCCAGTAAAAATTGATACAATGTACTCCTGCCTTGGGAATGTCCTCAGAGTGTCTGCATCCTTCTTCTGACCCAACACCGTACTCTTTAGTCTGTAAACTAGCCTCTGTCCCCAGACATTGCCACACTTCAGTACTGCATGGTGTTAAAACAACCAATAATTTCCCCTGCCCCGGTCACATCTTAGCACGTTGCAGGCTTTAAAAGTAGACTCATTACCCAGGCACTGTCAACTCCCAGTACTATACAACCTCTAAGGCTACCCACATTCCCTACTCTGAGGAATGGTATCTACCCACCGTTCTTAGATCCTATCACCCATCAGTGCTCTACTGCCTCTAAGGCTACCCACTCTCCCTACTCTGTGGTATGTTATCTAACCACTATTCTCAGATCCAGTCACCCCTCAGTACTCTACAACCTCTAAGGCTACCCACATTCCCTACTCTGAGGAATGGTAACTACCCACCGTTCTTAGATCCTATCACCCATCAGTGCTCTACTGCCTCTAAGGCTACCCACATTCCCTACTCTGAGGAATGGTATCTACCCACCGTTCTTAGATCCTATCACCCATCAGTACTCTACAACCTCTAAGGCTACCCACATTCCCTACTCTGAGGAATGGTATCTACCCACTGTCCTCATATCCTGTCACCCCTCAGTACTTTACGATCTCTAAGGCTACCCACTCTCCCTACTCTGGGGTATGTTATCTACCCACTGTCCTCATATCCTGTCACCCCTCAGTACTTTACGACCTCTAAGGCTACACACTCTCCCTACTCTGTGGTATGTTATCTACCCACTCTTCTGATATCCTATCAGCCCTCAGTACTCTACTGCATCTAAGGCTTCACCCTCTCCCTACTCTCAGGTATGTTCTCTACCCACTGTCCCCAGACCATGTTACCTTGTATAACTCTGCTGCCTCTAAGCCTACCCACTCTCCCTACTCTGAGGTATGTTATCTACCCACTGTTTTCAGATCCTGTCACCCCCTCAGTACTCTACTGCCTCTAAGCCTACCCACTCTCCCTGCTCTGAGGTATGTTATCTACCCACTGTCCTCAGATCCTGTCACTCCTCAGAACTCTACTGCCTCTAAGCCTACCCACTCTCCCTACTCTGAGGTATGTTATCTAACCACTGTCCTCAGACCCTGTCACCCCTCAGTACTCTGCTGCCTCTAATCCTACCCACCCTCACTACTCTCAGGTATGTTATCTACCCACTGTCCCCAGACCGTGTTACCTTGTAGTACTCTGCTGCCTCTAAGGCTACCCACTCTCCCTACTCTGAGGTATGTTATGTACCCACTGTCCTCAGATCCTATCACCCCCTCAGTACTCTACTGCCTCTAAGCCTACCCACCCTCACTACTCTCAGGTATGTTATCTACCCACTGTCCCCAGACCGTGTTACCTTGTAGTACTCTGCTGCCTCTAAGGCTACCCACTCTCCCTACTCTGAGGTATGTTATGTACCCACTGTCCGCAGATCCTATCACCCCCTCAGTACTCTACTGCCTCTAAGCCTACCCACCCTACCCTACTCTTAGGTATGTTATGTACCCACTGTCCTCAGATCCTATCACCCCCTCAGTACTCTACTGCCTCTAAGCCTACCCACCCTACCCTACTCTTAGGTATGTTATGTACCCACTGTCCTCAGATCCTATCACCCCCTCAGTACTCTACTGCCTCTAAGCCTACCCACCCTACCCTACTCTTAGGTATGTTATGTACCCACTGTCCTCAGATCCTATCACCCCCTCAGTACTCTACTGCCTCTAAGCCTACCCACCCTCACTACTCTCAGGTATGTTATGTGCCCACTGTCCTCAGATCCTGTCACGCCTCAATAGCCTGCAGTCTCTGAATGGACCCACTGTTACCAGGCACTGTCACTCTACAGTATGCTGCTCTCTTTACGCTGCTCGCTACTAGAAGCATTACCCCACTGAACACGCTCAAGCCGTGAAACTACCCACTCTATGCTGTCTTTGCCACCCCTCACTGCTCTGGTGCGCCTCCAGTGCTGTGCATTCATAGGGTCTGGGCTCTGCATTCTATGTACACCAGCCTGAAGAGAATAGCCTTCAAGTCACCACCTGGAGTAGTGATAGATACCTTAAACTCTTGGAGTGCATGTATGTAACAGGTATTCCTGTGCGTGTGCGCGCAGGCACATGCACACGAGGCATGCATGTGTGGATATTCACTTGTGGGGCTCCCTGCAAAGCCAAAAAAGCATTATAAATTAATCTTGTGGCGAGGAACCCTTTAAATCGTTGAACGCAGCTGTAACTTGAACGTCCATACATAAATTAGTGGAATGAACACATGGAAAACTAAAAATGTCTCTTCACTTTCCCATGGAATGGAAGTCTTGAAATAAACAGATAATGTATCCAGAAAGCTAATAATGACATTGATAAATAGGCTGCATTTAACATTGAGGGCATGTGAGGGCGGATATTGCCGCTTGTATCTGTTACATGTTTGACGTCCCTTCACATGCAGAGCGATGAGCCTTACCACTGTGCCAGTGAGGGAGTGGTGGGGGAGGGTCATGTTAAACAGGTCAGATGACCCCCTTCCTTGAGGACTTGTGTCAGGGGGGGCGGCAGGCTATGAACTATAAGAGAGTGATTGCAATTACACCTCTTTAATACCAGGGAGAGTAGTGCTCAGGTGTGGCTGCAGGGTTCTCTGTAGACAGTATAGCGCTGCTGGGCAAGATGAGGCGTTCTGAAGAGGCATAGAGGGTAATGCTACCAGCTGAACCAAACCTGTGGGCAGATTTAGGGTATAAGGGGGCTCTGCATCATTTAATCTCTGGGCATCAGGGCGCTATAGTTTCAGATAAAACAGAGACACCCAGGGCAGGCTGGTTCCCCGAGTAGCCAAGTCTTGAGGGCATTTTAAAAAGTCAAGAGATTTCCCTCCTAGTGGATTCCAAAGGGATCGAGTCCTGAAGGGCAGGGTGGGCTGGTTAATACCGGGGATAATGGTGAACTATTAGATATCACAGGAATGGGGACCCACAGATAAGGACATCAATATGGAAAATGCAAATGGGATGTTGGAATAAGACTGTGCACACAATGACACTGGAAAGGAACATCTCTGCAGCAGAACAGGAGTGTAACATGCGGGTGTGTCTGGGGTCCAGAGGCCAGAGTTTGGAGCAGATGTAAGGGATAGTGTAAACATCCGGCATGGAATAGGGAATCGAAATTCCAAGAGGAGCAGGCTCCAGGTTCAGTGGAAGGGATATCCTCCTCCTGTCAACTAAGGGGTATAATGGACCTCGGTATTCCAGGTGACATCCTGAACAACTCAAGCACCACTCTCATTGGCAAGACAACACAATGTTATACTGAGAACTGTCAACTACAGGGTATAATGGACCTCAGTATTCCAGGTGACATCCTAAGCAACTCAAGCCCCACTCTCATTGGCTAGACTACACAATGTTATACTGGGAACTGTCAACTGAAGGGTATAATTGACCTCAGTATTCCAGGTGACATCCTGAGTAACTCAAGCTCCACTCTTTGTGGCTAGACAACACAATGCTATACTGGGAACTGCCACCTACAGGGCATAATGGACCTCGGTAATCCAGGTAACATCCTAAGCAGCTCAAGCTCCGCTCTCATTGGCTAGACAACACAATGTTATACTGAGAACTGCCAACTACAGGGTATAATGGACCTCAGTAGTCCAGGTGACATCCTGAGCATCTCAAGCCCCACTCTCATTGGCTAGACAACACAATACTATACTGGGAACTGTCAACTACAGGGTATAATGGACCTCGGTATTCCAGGTTACATCCTAAGCAACTCAAGCCCCACTCTCATTGGCTAGACAACACAATTTGAACTGCCACCTACAGGGTATAATGGACCTCCGATTTCCAGGTAACATCCTGAGCAACTCAAGCCACACTCTCATTGGCTACACAACACAGTGCTGTACTGGGAACTGTCAACTACGGGGTATAATGGACCTCAGTATACCAGGTGACACCCTGAGCAACTCAAGCCCCACTCTCATTGGCTAGACAAGACAATGCTATACTGGGAACTGTCACCTACAGGGTATAATGGACCTCAGTATTCCAAGTGACAACCTAAGCAACTCAAGCCACACTCTCATTGGCTAGACAACACAATGCTATACTGGGAACTCTCAACTACGGGGTATAATGGACCTCAGTATTCCAGGTGACATCCTGAGCATCTCAAGCCCCACTCTCATTGGCTAGACAACGCAATGCTATACTGGGAACTGTCAACTACAGGGTATAATGGACCTCAGTATTCCAGGTGACATCCTAAGCCACTCAAGCCCTGCTCTCATTGGCTAGACAACACAATGTTATACTGGGAACTGTCAACTACAGGGTATAATGGACCTCAATTCCAGGTGACATCCTGAGCAACTCACGCCCCGCTCTCATTGGCTAGACAACACAATGCTATACTGGGAACTGTCAACTACAGGGTATAATGGACCTCCGATTTCCAGGTAACATCCTGAGCAACTCAAGCCACACTCTCATTGGCTAGACAACACAATGCTATACTGGGAACTGTCAACTACGGTGTATAATGGACCTCAGTATTCCAGATGACATCCTAAGCAACTCGAGCCCCACTCTCATTGGCTAGGCTACACAATGTTATACTGGGAACTGTCAACTAAGGGTTATAATTGACCTCAGTATTCCAGGTGACATCCTAAGCAGCTGAAGCTCCGCTCTCATTGGCTAGACAACACAATGCTATACACTGAAGCCCCACTCTCATTGGCTAGACAACACAATGCTATACTCGGAACTGTCAACTAAGTAGTATAATGGCCCTCAATATTCCAGGTGACATTCTGAGCAACTCAAGCTCCACTCTCGTTGGCTAGACAACACAATTTAATGCTGGGAACTGTCAACTACAGGGTATAATGGACCTTAGTATTTCATGTGACATGTTGAGCAACCCAAGCCCCACTCTCATTGGCTAGACAAAACAATGTTATACTGGGAACTGCCACCTACAGGGTATAATGGACCTCGGTATTCCAGGTAACATCCTAAGCAGCTGAAGCTCCACTCTCATTGGCTAGACAACACAATTCAATTCTGCGAACTGTCACCTACAGGGTATAATGGACCTCAGTATTCCAAGTGACATCCTAAGCAACTCAAGCCCCGCTCTCATTGGCTAGACAACACAATGCTATACTGGGAACTGCCACCTACAGGGTATAATGAACCTCGGTATTCCAAGTGACATCCTAAGCAACTCAAGCCCCGCTCTCATTGGCTAGACAACACAATGCTATACTGGGAACTGTCAACTACAGGGTATAATGGTCCTCAGTATTCCAGGTGACATCCTAAGGAACTCAAGCCCTGCTCTCATTGGCTAGACAACACAATTTTATACTGAGAACTGTCAACTACAGGGTATAATGGACCTCAGTATTCCAGGAGACATCCTGAGCAACTCTCGCCCCACTCTGATTGGCTAGACAACACATTGCTATACTGGGAACTGTCAACTACAGGGTATAATGGACCCCAGTATTCCAGGTGACACCCTGAGCAACTCAAGCCCCACTCTCATTGGCTAGACAACACAGTGCTATACTGGGAACTGCCAACAACGGGGTATAATGGAACTCAGTATTCCAGGTGACACCCTGAGCAAATCAAGCCCCACTCTCATTGCCTAAACAAGACAATGCTATACTGGGAACTGTCACCTACAGGGTATAATGGACCCCAGTATTCCCTGTCCAACTGGTGACACCCTGAGCAACTCAAGCCCCACTCTCATTGGCTAGACAACACAGTGCTATACTGGGAACTGCCAAAAACGGGGTATAATGGAACTCAGTATTCCAGGTGACACCCTGAGCAAATCAAGCCCCACTCTCATTGGCTAGACAACACAATGCTATACTGGGAACTGTCAACTACGGGGTATAATGGACCTCACTATTCCAGGTGACACCCTGAGCAACTCAAGCCCCACTCTCATTGGCTAGACAACACAGTGCTATACTGGGAACTGCCAACTACGGGGTATAATGGACCTCAGTATTCCAGGTGACACCCTGAGCAACTCAAGCCCCACTCTCATTGCCTAGACAAGACAATGCTATACTGGGAACTGTCACCTACAGGGTATAATGGACCTCAGTATTCCAGGTGACACGCTAAGCAACTCAAGCCCCACTCTCATTGGCTAGACAACACAATGCTATACTGGGAATTGTCAACTACGGGGTATAATGGACCTCACTATTCCAGGTGACACCCTGAGCAACTCAAGCCCCACTCTTATTGGCTAGACAACGCAGTGCTATACTGGGAACTGCCAACTACGGGGTATAATGGACCTCAGTATACCAGGTGACACCCTGAGCAACTCAAGCCCACTCTTATTGGCTAGACAACACAGTGCTATACTGTGAACTGCCAACTACGGGGTATAATGGACCTCAGTATTCCAGGTGACACCCTGAGCAACTCAAGCCCCACTCTCATTGCCTAGACAATACAATGCTATACTGGGAACTGTCACCTACAGGGTATAATGGACCTCAGTATTCCAGGTGACACGCTAAGCAACTCAAGCCCCACTCTCATTGGCTAGACAACACAATGCTATACTGGGAACTGTCAACTACGGGGTATAATGGACCTCACTATTCCAGGTGACACCCTGAGCAACTCAAGCCCCACTCTTATTGGCTAGACAACACAGTGCTATACTGGGAACTGGCAACTACAGTGTATAATGGACCTCAGTATTCCAGGTGACACCCTGAGCAACTCAAGCCCCACTCTCATTGCCTAGACAACACAATGCTATACTGGGAACTGTCACCTACTGGGTATAATGGACCTCAGTATTCCAGGTGACATCCTAAGCAACTCAAGCCCCGCTCTCATTGGCTAGACAACACAATGCTATACTGGGAACTGTCAACTACTGGGTATAATGGACCTTAGTATTCCAGGTGACATCCTAAGCAACTCAAGCCCGCTCTCATTGGCTAGACAACACAATGCTATACTGGGAACTGTCAACTACAGTGTATAATGGACCTTAGAATTCCAGGTGACATCCTAAGCAACTCAAGCCCTGCTCTCATTGGCTAGACAACACAATGCTATACTGGGAACTGTCAACTACAGGATATAATGGACCTCAGTATTCCAGGTGACATCCTGAGCAACTCAAACCCCATTCTCATTGGCTAGACAAAACAATGCTATGCTGGGAACTGTCAACTACAGGGTATAATGGACCACAGTATTCCAGGTGACATCCTAAACCACTCAAGCCCTGCTCTCATTGGCTAGACAACACAATACTATACTGGGAACTGTCAACTACAGTGTATAATGGACCTTAGTATTCCAGGTGACATCCTAAGCAACTCAAGCCCCACTCTAATTTGCTAGACAACACAATGCTATACTGGGAACTGTCAACTACAGGGTATAATGGACCTCAGTATTCCAGGTGACATCCTAAACCACTCAAGCCCCGCTCTCATTGGCTAGACAACACAATGCTATACTGGGAACTGTCAACTAAAGGGTATAATGGACCTCTGTATTACAGGTGACATCCTGAGCAACTCAAGCCCCACTCTAATTGGCTAGACAACACAATGCTATACTGGGAACTGTCAACTACAGGGTATAATGGACCTCAGTATTCCAGGTGACATCCTAAACCACTCAAGCCCTGCTCTCATTGGCTAGACAACACAATGCTATACTGGGAACTGTCAACTAAAGGGTATAATGGACCTCAGTATTCCAGGTGACATCCTGAGCAACTCAAGCCCCACTCTAATTGGCTAGACAACACAATGCTATACTGGGAACTGTCCACTACAGGGTATAATGGACCTCAGTATTCCAGGTGACATCCTAAGCCACTCAAGCCCTGCTCTCATTGGCTAGACAACACAATGCTATACTGGGAACTGCCAACTTCGGGGTATAATGGACCTCGGTATTCCAGGTGACATCCTAAGCAACTCAAGGCCCGCTCTTATTGGCTATCAGATTTGACTCTGAACATCTAGGTGGCATATATTCCTGCAGGTGCTACTTACACATGAATACTCCTATAGTTCTCCAATGCATTTCCTGCATTGAAATTACTGCATCAAATAGTGATTACCTATCGTGCCTGCTGTGGTGCATTCTACTGGATATATGCTGAATATTAATGTAAATTATTTTAGCACTGCCCCACAAAGTTTATTTGGTCATTTTGTCTCTTTTGACTGTTGATAGCCGATAAGGGTTTATTTCTTATATTTTTCGAGAATTGTACTGTGCTGAGATTTCAAGCTCCTACTTCTCAACTCCTCAAATTAATCTACGACAAGAAACAAGTGGCTTTGTCCAGGGCCACCTAGTGACTTTGTGATTGAGCTCTGCACTAGTTCTACTACGATGATGTAAAATAATGTTTGCGTCCTCTGCTTGTTTTAACAGAGAAAGAACGTCCGTCAGAAATTACATGCTGCGGAGAAGTCCTACAAATGCACGGAGTGTGATAAGCACTTTAATTGGATGTCACACTTGAGGATACATCAGAGATCCCACACAGGAGAAAGACCGTTCAAGTGCTCGGAGTGTGAGCAAAGCTTCACTAGTAGCTCAACTCTTTACTCACATCTAAAGATCCATACAGGGGAGAGGCCCTATGAATGCACCGACTGTAGAAAAAGCTTCAGGCGTGCCTCAGATCTGAATCGCCATTGTAGGTCCCATACAGGGGAGAAGCACTATGAGTGCACAGAGTGCAAGAAGTGCTTTATTCAGTCCTCCGCTCTCATCGAACATCAAAGAATTCATACAGGGGAGAAACCCCATCAATGCACAGAGTGCAAGAAAAGCTTCAGTCTCGTCTCAACTCTGAACTGCCATCAAAGGACCCATACAGGGGAGAAGCCTTATCAATGTACAGTGTGCAAGAAACGCTTCAGTGACCCCTCATCAATGAACAGGCATCATAGGACCCATACAGGAGAGAAACCGTATGAGTGCACAGAGTGCCAGAAAAGCTTCATTCAGTCTACAGATTTGTACAATCATCACAGGATCCATACAGGGGAGAAACTGTATGAATGCCCAGAGTGCAGGATAAGCTTCAGTCGGGCCTCGACTCGAAACCACCATCGAAGAAGGGTCCATGCTGGGGGACACCTTGTGAATTAGCAGAGAAAAACATCTGTAGCGCTCTGCTGTGAGCTCCCAACAAACAATCCATGCTGGGGAGAAGCTGCACGGGTATATGGAGTGCAGAAAGCCCTTCAATATCGTATAATTCCTGAGATAATGCCAGAGCTTACAAACAAGGGGTTCCCACATTGCAAATTTATCTCAGACATAGCAGCCCACCCAACTCAACTGAACCATCTCCCTTTGCCTCATCTACCACCCTCCAGGACCAAGCGCAACATTTGAAGGTGACCTCACCCAACTCATTGCCTACACCCTTAAACCATCCATCCAAATCACCATCCTGGGTGACCTTAATCTAGGCTTCAATGACACTACTGATTCAGATGCAATTGCCCTCGCCACTTCTACCACAACCCTGGGCTGCATCCAAAGGATTCCCAACCCCACACACATACATGGCTGCATGCTACATTGGATTCTAGATCATAACTATGGCATCTCAATTACTTCCAATCTACCCAGACCATGGTCAGACCACAATGTCATCACCTACACTCTCCTTATTCCTAGAAAATAGATCAATACGGGCACCCAACTGCCTCCCACACTCTCCCGCAGCATGCGCAACCTTAAAAGTTCTTACCTCCTCCCCCTACTAAACATCACCCTTGCCCTGCCCCTGCTTCACAACACCACAGCTTGTGTGAACCATTTCAATTAGATGTTCAGCAACGCTATCCACTCTTTAGCATCCCTCAAAACCTGCAAAGCCAAAAACACCAGTCAACACAGCGCATGGTTCACCACCAACTTGTGTGCTATGCAGTCAAAAAATAGGGCAGCAGAATCCGCTTGGCAGAAAGACCCCACTGAAGCCAAAAAAGCCTATTTTGACAACTTATCTTCCCAGTATAAGATTGCTGTTGATACCTCCAAAGCATCCACCTACAGTGAAAGAATAGTGAACGCAGCCTCCAGCCCACGGGAGTTGTTTGCTAGAGGCACCAGCTGCACCCCATCCACTATCGAAAAACACAACCTCTGGTGTAGCAATGTCCACTTCGCCCACACTGGGAAAATCACACAATTGCAAAGAAAAATCTGTAACAAACTTTCCGCCATTTTGGAAGCCCAACCAACCAACCCCCCCCCCCCCAGCTCTGCTCACAAGCCCACATCCACCCATTAGAATTTCAAGCCACCTCAGTATTCGACCTGACTGCCATTTTCAAAGGGCTCAAACCGTCCAGGTGCACTCGCCAAGCGTGTAGAGGACTGCTCAGAATCTCTACTCCCACTCATTGAAGCCATTGTCAATTCTTCCTTTGCATTCTACGTGGTACCCACCTCCCTCAAAGAGCTGTGGGTCTGCCATCTGCTTAGAAAACCCCACCTTAGACACAGCAGCCCCTGCTGACTGCCGGCCCATCACCACAATCCCTTTCCTTCTAAAAAAGCATTGACAGGGTTGCCTACCTCCAAATTCAAGACTTCCTCGAAAAGTACAACATCCAGAGCCCTCGGCAATCTGGCTTCTGCCCCAGACATGGAACAGAAACAGCCCTCCCTACACCTCAAAAATCAACTTGACAATGCCATGGATGCTGCCAACCTCTCTCTCCTCTTACTCTTCAACCTCTCTGACGCCTTTAACCTCGTCGCCCACCAGACCCTATGCCTCCACCTCACTTCCTCTGCACACGTTTCCAACGAGGCAGCTAAATGGATTTCAGCATTCTTACAATAGAAGATCCATAGTTTTCACTGACAACGCGGGCACCCATCCCCAACTTCTATCTCCTGTGGGGTCCTGCATGGCTCATGTGTTTCACCCACCCTCTACAACAGTTGCATAAAGCCCCTATTTGGCCACCTCGACTCGCTGGGCATCACCTATACCAATTACGACGACGATACCCAAATACTCATCCCCATTTCCAGAAACTACACACAGGACACCCGGAAAGTAAACACCATCAATGAAATCTGGATGGCCTCACACAGCCTCTGTTTGAATGATTAGAAAACAGAGCTATTACCCATTGGATCTCCTGCACGTCTTGCCAAACCTGATGCAACCGCCAGCCACTTCACCATCGATGGCCACACCATCCCTTACGCCACATCAGTAAAAACACTGGGAGTCTGCCTTGACGTATCTCTTACCATGACACGCCATGTTAATCACATCGCCTCCACCTCATCCTATGCTTCGAAGCTCATCACCACTTGGAAGCCATAACCTCTCCACCAGCAAACCACCTTCCTATTGCACAGGCTCTCATCCTGTCAAGATTAGACTACTGCAATGCACTACTCTGTGGCACCTCGGGGAAAAAAACCTGTCCAAGCTACAAATGACTCAAAGCAATGCTCTCCATGCCGCGCTTCACCTGAGTAAGTACAACCGCATTTCAGAGGCAAGGAGATCCACCCACTGGCTGCCTTTTCATGAAAGAATCACATTCACAATCCTCTCCATCACCCACTGATGCCTGGCCAACAATGCGCCTTCATACCTCACCAGAAGTTCAAGAGGCATGCACCTGCCAGACCCCTCCGATCCACCTACAATTGCTGCCACAGCATACCAAGATTCAAGGGCAAGAGAGCAGGCAGTGCCGCTTGTCGGTTCACACGGCCACACTCTGGAAGAATCTCCCCCTCCCACTACGAGAAGAACCTTCCTTTGACTTATTCCGGAAAAAACTGAAAACCCACCTGTTCAACTAACTACTTCCCCCTTACTGACGGACTTCCTTTCCTGCTTCCCCCTTACTGACAGACTTCCTTTCCTGCTTTCCCCCTACTGATGGACTTCCTTTCCTGCTTCCCCCTACCGATGGACTTCCTTTCCTGCTTCCCCCCTACTGACGGACTTCCTTTTCTGCTTCTCCCTTACTGACGGACTTCCTTTCCTGCTTCCCCCCTACTGACGGACTTCCTTTTCTGCTTCCCCTTTACTGACGGACTTCCTTTCCTGCTTCCCCCTTACTGACAGACTTCCGTTCCTGCTTCCCCCTTACTGACGGACTTCTGTTCCTGCTTCCCCATTACTGACGGACTTCCTTTCATGCTTCCCCCCTACTGACAGACTTCCTTTACTGCTTCCCCCTACGGACGGACTTCCTTTCCTGCTTCCCCCCTAATGATGGACTTCCTTTCCTGCTTCCCCCTTACTGATGATCTTCCTTTCCTTCTTCCCCCTTATTGACGGACTTCCTTTCCTGCTTCCCCCCTACTGATGGACTTCCTTTCCTGCTTCCCCCTTACTGACGACTTCCTTTCCTGCTTCCCCCTTATTGACGGACTTCCTTTCCTGCTTCCCCCCTACTGATGGACTTCCTTTCCTGCTTCCCCCTTACTGACGACTTCCTTTCCTGCTTCCCCCTTATTGACAGACTTCCTTTCCTGCTTCCCCCCTACTGATGGACTTCCTTTCCTTCTTCCCCCTTATTGACGGACTTCCTTTCCTGCTTCACCCCTACTGACGGACTTCCTTTCCTGCTTCCCCCCTACTGATGGACTTCCTTTCCTTCTTCCCCCTTATTGACAGACTTCCTTTCCTGCTTCCCCCCTACTGATGGACTTCCTTTCCTTCTTCCCCCTTATTGACGGACTTCCTTTCCTGCTTCACCCTTACTCACGGACTTCCTTTCCTGCTTCCCCCCTACTGATGGACTTCCTTTCCTGCTTCCCCCCTACTGATGGAATTCCTTTTCCTGCTTCCCCCTTACTGACGGACTTCCTTTCCTGCTTCCCCCCTACTGATGGACTTCCTTTCCTGCTTCCCCCTTACTGACGACTTCCTTTCCTGCTTCCCCCTTACTGACGGACTTCCTTTCCTGCTTCCCCCCTACTGATGGACTTCCTTTCCTTCTTCCCCCTTATTGACAGACTTCCTTTCCTGCTTCACCCCTACTGACGGACTTCCTTTCCTGCTTCCCCTCTACTGATGGACTTCCTTTCCTGCTTCCCCCCTACTGATGGACTTCCTTTCCTGCTTCCCCCCTACTGATGGAATTCCTTTTCCTGCTTCACCCCTACTGACGGACTTCCTTTCCTGCTTCCCCCCTACTGATGGACTTCCTTTCCTGCTTCCCCCCTACTGATGGAATTCCTTTTCCTGCTTCCCCCTTACTGACGGACTTCCTTTCCTGCTTCCCCCCTACTGATGGACTTCCTTTCCTTCTTCCCCCTTATTGACAGACTTCCTTTCCTGCTTCACCCCTACTGACGGACTTCCTTTCCTGCTTCCCCCCTACTGATGGACTTCCTTTCCTGCTTCCCCCCTACTGACGGACTTCCTTTCCTGCTTCCCCCCTACTGATGGACTTCCTTTCCTGCTTCCCCCCTACTGATGGAATTCCTTTTCCTGCTTCCCCCTTACTGACGGACTTCCTTTCCTTCTTCCCCCTTATTGACAGACTTCCTTTCCTGCTTCACCCCTACTGACGGACTTCCTTTCCTGCTTCCCCCCTACTGATGGACTTCCTTTCCTGCTTCCCCCCTACTGATGGACTTCCTTTCCTGCTTCCCCCCTACTGATGGAATTCCTTTTCCTGCTTCACCCCTACTGACGGACTTCCTTTCCTGCTTCCCCCCTACTGACGGACTTCCTTTCCTGCTTCCCCCCTACTGATGGAATTCCTTTTCCTGCTTCCCCCCTACTGATGGACTTCCTTTCCTTCTTCCCCCTTATTGACAGACTTCCTTTCCTGCTTCACCCCTACTGACGGACTTCCTTTCCTGCTTCCCCCCTACTGACGGACTTCCTTTCCTGCTTCCCCCCTACTGATGGAATTCCTTTTCCTGCTTCCCCCCTACTGATGGACGTCCTTTCCTTCTTCCCCCTTATTGACAGACTTCCTTTCCTGCTTCACCCCTACTGACGGACTTCCTTTCCTGCTTCCCCCCTACTGATGGAATTCCTTTTCCTGCTTCCCCCTTACTGACGGACTTCCTTTCCTGCTTCCCCCCTACTGATGGACTTCCTTTCCTTCTTCCCCCTTATTGACAGACTTCCTTTCCTGCTTCACCCCTACTGACGGACTTCCTTTCCTGCTTCCCCCCTACTGATGGACTTCCTTTCCTGCTTCCCCCCTACTGATGGACTTCCTTTCCTGCTTCCCCCCTACTGATGGACTTCCTTTCCTGCTTCCCCCCTACTGATGGAATTCCTTTTCCTGCTTCCCCCTTACTGACGGACTTCCTTTCCTGCTTCCCCCTTATTGACAGACTTCCTTTCCTGCTTCACCCCTACTGACGGACTTCCTTTCCTGCTTCCCCCTACTGATGGACTTCCTTTCCTGCTTCCCCCCTACTGATGGAATTCCTTTTCCTGCTTCCCCCTTACTGACGGACTTCCTTTCCTGCTTCCCCCTTATTGACAGACTTCCTTTCCTGCTTCCCCCCTACTGATGGACTTCCTTTCCTGCTTCCCCCCTACTGATGGAATTCCTTTTCCTGCTTCCCCCCTACTGACGGACTTCCTTTCCTGCTTCCCCCCTACTGATGGACATCCTTTCCTGCTTCACCCCTACTGATGGACTTCCTTTCCTGCTTCCCCCCTACTGACAGACTTCCTTTACTGCTTCCCCCTACGGACGGACTTCCTTTCCTGCTTCCCCCCTAATGATGGACTTCCTTTCCTGCTTCCCCCTTACTGATGATCTTCCTTTCCTTCTTCCCCCTTATTGACGGACTTCCTTTCCTGCTTCCCCCCTACTGATGGACTTCCTTTCCTGCTTCCCCCTTACTGACGACTTCCTTTCCTGCTTCCCCCTTATTGACGGACTTCCTTTCCTGCTTCCCCCCTACTGATGGACTTCCTTTCCTGCTTCCCCCTTACTGACGACTTCCTTTCCTGCTTCCCCCTTATTGACAGACTTCCTTTCCTGCTTCCCCCCTACTGATGGACTTCCTTTCCTTCTTCCCCCTTATTGACGGACTTCCTTTCCTGCTTCACCCCTACTGACGGACTTCCTTTCCTGCTTCCCCCCTACTGATGGACTTCCTTTCCTTCTTCCCCCTTATTGACAGACTTCCTTTCCTGCTTCCCCCCTACTGATGGACTTCCTTTCCTTCTTCCCCCTTATTGACGGACTTCCTTTCCTGCTTCACCCTTACTCACGGACTTCCTTTCCTGCTTCCCCCCTACTGATGGACTTCCTTTCCTGCTTCCCCCCTACTGATGGAATTCCTTTTCCTGCTTCCCCCTTACTGACGGACTTCCTTTCCTGCTTCCCCCCTACTGATGGACTTCCTTTCCTGCTTCCCCCTTACTGACGACTTCCTTTCCTGCTTCCCCCTTACTGACGGACTTCCTTTCCTGCTTCCCCCCTACTGATGGACTTCCTTTCCTTCTTCCCCCTTATTGACAGACTTCCTTTCCTGCTTCACCCCTACTGACGGACTTCCTTTCCTGCTTCCCCTCTACTGATGGACTTCCTTTCCTGCTTCCCCCCTACTGATGGACTTCCTTTCCTGCTTCCCCCCTACTGATGGAATTCCTTTTCCTGCTTCACCCCTACTGACGGACTTCCTTTCCTGCTTCCCCCCTACTGATGGACTTCCTTTCCTGCTTCCCCCCTACTGATGGAATTCCTTTTCCTGCTTCCCCCTTACTGACGGACTTCCTTTCCTGCTTCCCCCCTACTGATGGACTTCCTTTCCTTCTTCCCCCTTATTGACAGACTTCCTTTCCTGCTTCACCCCTACTGACGGACTTCCTTTCCTGCTTCCCCCCTACTGATGGACTTCCTTTCCTGCTTCCCCCCTACTGACGGACTTCCTTTCCTGCTTCCCCCCTACTGATGGACTTCCTTTCCTGCTTCCCCCCTACTGATGGAATTCCTTTTCCTGCTTCCCCCTTACTGACGGACTTCCTTTCCTTCTTCCCCCTTATTGACAGACTTCCTTTCCTGCTTCACCCCTACTGACGGACTTCCTTTCCTGCTTCCCCCCTACTGATGGACTTCCTTTCCTGCTTCCCCCCTACTGATGGACTTCCTTTCCTGCTTCCCCCCTACTGATGGAATTCCTTTTCCTGCTTCACCCCTACTGACGGACTTCCTTTCCTGCTTCCCCCCTACTGACGGACTTCCTTTCCTGCTTCCCCCCTACTGATGGAATTCCTTTTCCTGCTTCCCCCCTACTGATGGACTTCCTTTCCTTCTTCCCCCTTATTGACAGACTTCCTTTCCTGCTTCACCCCTACTGACGGACTTCCTTTCCTGCTTCCCCCCTACTGACGGACTTCCTTTCCTGCTTCCCCCCTACTGATGGAATTCCTTTTCCTGCTTCCCCCCTACTGATGGACGTCCTTTCCTTCTTCCCCCTTATTGACAGACTTCCTTTCCTGCTTCACCCCTACTGACGGACTTCCTTTCCTGCTTCCCCCCTACTGATGGAATTCCTTTTCCTGCTTCCCCCTTACTGACGGACTTCCTTTCCTGCTTCCCCCCTACTGATGGACTTCCTTTCCTTCTTCCCCCTTATTGACAGACTTCCTTTCCTGCTTCACCCCTACTGACGGACTTCCTTTCCTGCTTCCCCCCTACTGATGGACTTCCTTTCCTGCTTCCCCCCTACTGATGGACTTCCTTTCCTGCTTCCCCCCTACTGATGGACTTCCTTTCCTGCTTCCCCCCTACTGATGGAATTCCTTTTCCTGCTTCCCCCTTACTGACGGACTTCCTTTCCTGCTTCCCCCTTATTGACAGACTTCCTTTCCTGCTTCACCCCTACTGACGGACTTCCTTTCCTGCTTCCCCCTACTGATGGACTTCCTTTCCTGCTTCCCCCCTACTGATGGAATTCCTTTTCCTGCTTCCCCCTTACTGACGGACTTCCTTTCCTGCTTCCCCCTTATTGACAGACTTCCTTTCCTGCTTCCCCCCTACTGATGGACTTCCTTTCCTGCTTCCCCCCTACTGATGGAATTCCTTTTCCTGCTTCCCCCCTACTGACGGACTTCCTTTCCTGCTTCCCCCCTACTGATGGACATCCTTTCCTGCTTCACCCCTACTGATGGACTTCCTTTCCTGCTTCCCCCCTACTGATGGACTTCCTTTTCTGCTTCTCCCTTACTGACGGACTTCCTTTCCTGCTTCCCCCCTACTGATGGACTTCCTTTCCTGCTTCCCCCCTACTGATGGACTTCCTTTCCTGCTTCCCCCTACCGATGGACTTCCTTTCCTGCTTCCCCCCTACTGATGGACTTCCTTTCCTGCTTCCCCCCTACCGATGGACTTCCTTTCCTGCTTCACCCCTACTGACGGACTTCCTTTCCTGCTTCACCCCTACTGACGGACTTCCTTTCCTGCTTCACCCCTACTGATGGACTTCCTTTCCTGCTTCCCCCCTACTGATGGACTTCCTTTTCCTGCTTCCCCCTTACTGACGGACTTCCTTTCCTGCTTCCCCCTTATTGACAGACTTCCTTTCCTGCTTCCCCCTTATTGACAGACTTCCTTTCCTGCTTCCCCCCTACTGATGGACTTCCTTTCCTTCTTCCCCCTTATTGACAGACTTCCTTTCCTGCTTCCCCCCTACTGACGGACTTCCTTTCCTGCTTCACCCCTACTGACGGACTTCCTTTCCTGCTTCACCCCTACTGATGGACTTCCTTTCCTGCTTCCCCCCTACTGATGGAATTCCTTTTCCTGCTTCCCCCTTACTGACGGACTTCCTTTACTGCTTCTACCTGCCACACTGTTTGTAACAGCGCCTAGATGCCCACAGGCTTTGCACGCTTCTAATAAATGCAATAAATAAAGTGGACCTTGGTGCTGAACCTTCATAAATCAACAATGTACATGCTTTAACATGTCTTCTGCGAAGAATGTTATGCTATGTTATTTGATATTTGTATAGTGCCTATTGCCATTGTTACGTCTTCGAAGCGCTGTGGGATGGATGGCCCTGTCAGTGATTTTGTGACAGCTGGACTGCATTTTTAATGGAACTCAGCTGTATTCTATGGGTTGCAGTGGAAAAAGGGGGATGTGTGCTCTTGTATCTGGTCCCTGCCCTAAAGTCCTGCTAAAAACAAGTTCTAACTAAGGCAAATGGCTTTTGTATGGGTATTATGTAATGGAAGTGGTCTTGTATAGTGCCTGGCTGCCACAATTGGTGGCCTCGCTGCACTTGGCTCTGTTCATACAGAGCCAAGCGCAGCGAGGCCACCAAAGGGGATTCATTAGAGGAACTGCGGGAGAGGCAGATGTGAAACCTGTGGTGTTGGTGGATGCAGGTCTGAAGTACGCGATTTTTGAGTGCCAATCTGCTTTCTGTGGGTTTGGTGGTGAGGCACAGGAGAATGTTAACTATAGGGAAGAGCCCAAGAACTGATTGACCACAGCTGATGATGTGGGAGAGTGTGAGAGGGCTACAGAGGAGAGCTAAGTTGTAGCTCGGTTAGTGCTTATGTGCTAACGGCTAAGCCTGTGGTGGCCTTGTGTGCAAGTCACCCACAACAACAGCTACCACACAGAGCACAGGGTGCTATGTAAGATATTAAACTCTAGGAAAAAGCAGTAAGTGGAAAGATAAGTGCAGTGAAATATCCTATCTATTTACTAAAGAAACCACTGCAGAAGAGGAATTACTGCATGACTGGCAACAAAATTAACAACTGAAACCTACAAATGAAATCAATGATGGTAGGAAAGGGTGGTGAACAAGGCAGAGAAAGAGAAGCCAAGTCAGATATTGCAAATTCTTCCAATCTCATGTCACTTAGTAGATAGCTACACGTTAAATACATAGGGCCTCATTACGAGCATGGAGGTAAAAACGGAGTCATTACCGGCATGGTGGTAATAGCGCGTCTGTGCACGCTTTACACCGCTAATAGCGGCTGATTCCGCGTGTGCGAGCACGCGCGAACCCCCATGCCAGTAATGGCAGCACCGCCATGCTGCTAAAGGCCCTCCAACCCCCCGATAGCGCCATCACGGGACCCGCCGATACCGCCTCCGCCAAGGAGCAATCCCTTAATAACGACCTGGTAATAACATCATTCTAATACCGGGCTCGTAATACCGGACCCGGAAGTAACGTCATTGCGTCGGAACGGGAAATGCGCCGGCGGTTTCTTTAAAAACACAATCCATTGCAATCCTCTCAATTCAGCAGTGCTACAGAGGAGAGAGCAGGGCTATACCATCCAGCATGTCGAAGGCTAACCGCAAAACTACACCCCGCCAGCGCAAGAAGCGCTTCTCCGATGAGGAGCTAAACATGCTGGCTGATACTCTTGCAGCCCATGCAGATGAGGTTTTGCAAACAACCTCAAACGGGAGGTTCAACTAAAAAAAAAGAGAAATATGAGAGGACGTTGCGCGAAAGGTGTCAGAGGTTGGCACCACCCCCTGCATAGTCAAACACTTAAAAAAAGATGGGACGACCTATGTCTCCGGGTCCATAACATCCTGGCCTCTAAACGCAGGGAGGCCATAGTCACATGAGCGGGTGCCCACTCACTAGTAAAACTGATGCGCTGGGAAGAGACCTGCAGCACGACCATACAAATAGAGTCCATAGAGGGCTTTGGCGAAATGGAGACAGGTGCCGCGACATGGGGAGATGTAGGTGAGTGACCCTGCAAACCCCAGTAGGCCAAACCATGGCGTAGTACAACTGATGTGAAAGTGAGCCAAGCCAATGCATGGCCCATCACACACACATATACAGATCCATGTCCAGATGGAGGCCCAAACCCTGGCACAATGAAATGCATGCTGCGTGCTAATCCCATTACCAACAGACACCCAACACACAGGGACCATTTGCATATCATACATCACACAAACCTCAATACAATGG
This sequence comes from Ambystoma mexicanum, assembly GCF_040938575.1. NCBI lineage: Eukaryota > Metazoa > Chordata > Amphibia > Caudata > Ambystomatidae > Ambystoma > Ambystoma mexicanum. Next base: position 1,530,816,124 of record NC_090931.1, on the reverse strand, counting down.
CATGCCACCTGGTACGCATCAGTGCCGAATGGAGACGCCACGGCTTATGCCAATATGCCCCACCTCCCTTGAAATTACCCTGTGTGACACACCTATAAGAATGCAATGCATGAGAAATTAAATACTGTACAGCACCAACTCATGCATTTTGCATGTAACACCATCACTGATGCCCTGCATCTCTTGTTCCCCCACAGGCACTGATGCAGAAGGTGAAGGGCAGGACCCTGCTCCAAGGGCATCAACATCCAGGGCCAGGGCACAGGGCACTGGGCATTCCACCTCCGGGCAGCACCGCGGCCCAGAGTGCAACCCAGGGCACCTGTACAGGCCAGGCAGGCTGATGAGGAGACAACGGCAGCAGACAAGACCGTGAATACTGAGCTGGCAACAACAGCTGAAGGCGAGGCTGATGGCATGCAGTCCGCTGCCACCAGTTTGGTGGGTGAGGGAGCAGCCACAGCCCCACTCAGCGATGTGGATGTGCAAGCGGAGGAGTACGAGGACATTGACGGCACAATCCAGGTCCAATGTCCCCACACCCCAAGCCCCCTGTCCACCCCGCACCACACCACTCAGGGCACACCGTCCAGCCCTATGCAGGAACCAGCGGTTCAACTGCAGTCTGCATTTTACAAGCTCCCCAGAGGCCAGCCCTGCAATGGCCCACCCAGCCACAGCACCCTCTACCTCCACAGCCCCCACTGACATGGAGGCACGCCTGTCAAGGGTAGAGACCCGCCAGGACTCGATGAACGAGCTGGTGTGCCAGTATGTGGCCGAGGGCAAGGAAACACGTTGTGAGATCCGGGAGGCGAATGCTGGTACCATTGCGGCCATCAATTCAAGTGCCATAATGATACGTGACAGTTTGGGGGCCGTCACACAGGTCCTAAACAGGATGCTCGAACACATGCAGCACTAACAACCTGCACCGGCGGTGCAAAACCCCCCCGCATCCACCCCATTGTCCACACCTGCAAGCTCCACTCCCTCAAGCCCTGTGTGGATGACGAGGCGCAGTGCAAGGCACACAGAAATGCTGCCACCCGACACAAAAAAAGTCCAGAAATAGCCGGTCCAACCACATTGTGTGTGGGATGACAATGGGTGAGGGGGGAGGTGGTGTTGAGGGGATTAGGGGGTGTTTATTGGGGGGGATTGCATTGTTTGGGGGGTATGGGGTGTTTGGGGGGGTATGGGGTGTTTGGGGGAATGGGGTATTTGGATGTTTTGGGGGGAGGGGGGAGGGTGTGTGAGTGGTGGAGGGAGGAAGCACTATGTTGTTATATTTCTTAATACACCCGTTGTGTTCAAAATCATTTAATGCCTGGACATTGTTCATTTCATGTGTGTTCATTCTATTCATGTCAACGCACAGTGCCCAACTCCCCACACACCCTGTGTCCATGTCCACATGGTCCCAGTGCTCAGTGTAGTACTGACACATAACCATCAACGTCCCTGTGGTTCAGAAGTAATCGTCAATCAGTGATTGGCGTACAGCGCGGCCATCTTGTGCATCACGTACTGCCAGGGGTGCTGCTTCTCCTCTATCATTATCCTCATCATCCTCACCCGGTGCATGCATGTCGATGTCAGGTGGCAGTGGTACGTTTCTCCGGATGCACATGTTGTGCAGCATGACACAGACCATGGTGATCTTTGCCACCTTCTCAGGGCCATAAAGGAGGGCTCCACCAGACCTGCTTAGGCAGCGGAACCGTGCCTTCAACAGGCCAAAGGTCTGCTCAATCACAACACGGGTACGGGTATGAACCCGATTGTACTCCTCTTCGTGCCTGTTACGTGGGTTCCGCACTGGGGTAAGTAGCCACGGCTTCAAGGGATAACCTCCATCACCTGCATGGGAGCACAAAGAGGTATGTGTGAGTCAATCTGAGTGGACACCTTTAGGATTAACGACCATGGCTGCAGCTATTTGGTGTTGACATGCACATGTCCCTGTATGTATGCACACAGGTTCATTTGATGCATTGTTTACTGCACAATGGTCTACTAGTGTGGTTTGCATTGTACAGATGATGCAGGGTGTTCACTTGCATGCTGATGCGGATGTACTGTGGATGCGGAACGATGTCTTTCCACCCATTATTGCAGTGTATGCTACTCTTTACCTAACCACACTAGCAGCATTGGCACAGTTGTAATCATGATTAGTCATGTATCACTTGACATACCCATGGTGGCCTGCTTGTGCATCTGGCATGTTGGCATTGATGTGCGGCATTGGTCTTATGTATGGCATTGATGTGTCATGTTCAGGTTGTGATGTTCAGGACAACAGTGTTGAGTGCATTGTCTACTCACCGCCCAATCCCACCCAGGTGGAAAATGCATCCCCCCTCAATCCCAACCAGGTGGAGCATGCATCCCCCCCAATCCCACCCAGGTGGAGCAAGCATCCCCCCCAATCCCACCCAGGTAGAGCATGCATCCCCCCCTAATCCCACCCAGGTGGAGCATGCACCCGCACCTCACAATCCCAATGCACTGCCATGGCCCAGTCAGGCAATTTACCGAGCAGCCAGGCACGTCGTTCGGCATGTCGCTCCATGTAGCGAGGTAGCGTGGAGTAACGCAACACCATGGCATCATGTGTAGATCCGGGATATCGGGCGCAGCAATGTGTGATGATCTTGCTGGAGTCACATATCATCTGCATATTGATGGAGTGGTATTGCTTGCGATTGCAGTACACCGCCTCATTGGCATGAGGGGCCACCAATTCTACATGGGTGCAGTCGAGGGTACCGATGCAATTGGGCATGCCTGCCAGTGCATGGAAGCCTACTTTGGTGTCAGCGAGCTCCTGGCCAGTCTGTGGTATGGAAATGTGGACGCTTGCATGCTTCAGAAGGGCATCAAGAACTTGGGTCAGCATGCGGGACAAGAGTGGTTGTGATATGCCATGCAGCTGCCCCACTGTGTGCTGGTAGGTGCCTGTGGCCAGGAAGTGGAGCACAGACACCACCTTTAGTGGCGGGGGGGATGGCAGTGTGGATTTCTATCAGGCTGATGATGTCGTTGTGTATCATGTCCACTATGGTGGTGATGGTGTCCCGGTCCAACCGGTACAGGGTGTGGATCTGCTCAGGGGTTAGATTGAATGGACTGGGTCTGATGCGAGGGATTGGTGGCTGCCTACATGGTACCACTGGCTGCACTGGTGGAACTTGCTGGGCCTGTCTCACCCTCCTTCTCCTCCTGTGTCTCCTCTGTGCTGCCTGTTGTAGCTGTAGTTGTTGTTGTTGTTGCTGTTGTTGTAGCAGTACAGGCATGTCCTCCAGCCCCAGTATCGCAACAGCTAGTGGGATCATTTTGGTGTAGGAAGGGGTGTGGTGTGTGGGTTTACTCCTTTTGTACTGGGACAGGCTCCATTGACTCCACCTGTGGTGATTGTGTGCACCTGTGGCAGTTGCCTGCACTGCAGGTTGCTATTTGCGGGTGGTCCCCGATGCCTGTATTGCCGCCGCCGTGCAGGCCCTAACTACCGCCTTCGGGATGCCAGTAAGTGCATGCCCGCGTAACTTGTGATGTCCTCCTGTTAGCGGCATCCCGGTATTGGCGCTGCGAAGGGGCACGTGTATGCGCGCATGCCGGTAAGAAGGGGCACGGTATGGGCGGTGGCGGTATTGGCGGGTTGTCGGCTCATAATGGCCCGGACCCGTTAACGATGCCGGTAATGCCATTCCGCCTTCCTTTTTTCATTACCTCCATACTCGTAATGAGGCCCATAATATAGTAAAGACCAAGTTGGAGAGCAAGCCCCCTTATGGCTTTTGTTATAAAAATTGGAATGACCGCATATGCAGACATGTCAATTACTCAGGAGAAATGTGTTAGGGTGCAAACTCCAAACAAGTACACTTGTGTTAGTGTGGGGGAAATGTGCATATGCAATACAGTTTAATTACCACACAGAGTAAAACTGTTACCTTTGATGTGACAGGCTCATGAAGAGGGTATTAGGGGCTCTCTCTATGGTGTTGTCCCAAGAAGCATTTGATGGCAGTTCCCAAAGCTCCTGTTTTTCTCCTCTGGAAACTTGCTAATTTTTCCCAAATCTATTGGGTCCATGAAATTAAAAAAAGCCAGACCCAAAAATGAGCCAAGGACAGAAGCAGTCCATATAACGGGATCATAGGCGTATAGAAGATCACATTCAAGAAGACAGACAAAAGTGTGCAACACACGAGCAGGCCCTGCGATTTCTCAAAACACTCATCTTATTAGCAGAGCTGGAATGCAGAAGGGAGAGCGCACTTGCAAGCTGCTGAGCAGAAATGGTGAAAGATCGGAACAGAATAAGGGAAATGAGGGGAGGAGCCATGCCAGAGTCAGGCGGCTGCCATGACAGCGCTGCCTGACTTCAAGATGAAAGACCCCTTCACTGCTAAGAAGACAGACATGAGCACACAATCCACAAGCAGGCCCTGGTATCTCTCAAACACTCATCTCATTAGCAGGGCTGGAATGCAGAAGGGAGAGCACACTTGTAAGCTGCTGAACAGAAATGGTGAAAGATGGAACTGAATAAGGGAAATGAGGGGAGGAGCCATGCCAGAGTCAGGCGGCCACCATGACAGCGCTGCCTGACTTCAAGATGAAAGACCCCTTCACTGCTAAGAAGACAACGGACATGAGCGCCCAATCCATGAGCAGGCTCTGGGATCTCAAACACTCATTTTATTATCAGAGCTGCAATGCAAAAGGGAGAACACACTTGCAAGCTGCAGAACAGAAATGGTGAAAGATCGGAACAGACTAAAGAAATTAAGGGGAGCCATGCCAGAGTCAGGTGGCCACCACGACAGCGCTGACTGACTTCAAGATGAAGGACTCCTTTACAGCTAAGAAGACAGACATGAGCGCACAATCCACAAGCAGGCCCTGGTATCTCTCAAAAACTCATCTCATTAGCAGAGCTGGAATGCAGAAGGTAAACCCACTTGCAAGCTGTTGAACAGCAATGGTGAGCAATCGGAACAGACTAAGGGAAATGAGGGGAGGAGTCATGACCGAGTCAGGCGGCCACCATGACAGCGCTGCGTGACTTCAAGATGAAAGACCCCTTCACTGCTAAGAAGACAACGGACATGAGAGCCCAATCCACAAGCAGGCTCTGGGATCTCTCAATCCCTTGTGATCTACCACCTTGAAGCATCTCTTGTGCTAGATGGAATTACAAATATAGATCTCAGACCAAATAACCAGACAGACCGAAGGAATATGGCAAAGTAGTACTTTATTCTCATTTAATAAAGCAGGGATGCATGCACACTCACACAGTAGCTTGATTACATAGGTCTCATACCCCAAAATGCATCATCTATGACATCATCCTACGTGCCAAATCATAAAACCTATCTAAGCAAGGGATTGGTTAAGGTAACGTATATACATATTGACTATGTAAGAATTAATACATCATTGACTGCCCCTTGTCTGTAGGACACGTCTTAAACTACCTCTAAATATGTATAGTACCGATTATAGCGGGCAAAATAGCAGCCGATTGGTTCATGCAACATTGTATAGCAGGTTGCCCCTTAGACCCACTGATAGGTTGGCATACTATCCAAACCTTGGACTTTTGGTTCTAGCAGCACATATGTGAAACGAATCCTAGGCGCTTTGATTTGTGTCAGATTACTCCCCATTCTCCCAATTAATCCATCATCCCTCATCAGTCGGCCATAAGCCAAAGTCTTCCATCTTTAGTTGACCTTGCAGCCTGTTCACTGTCCTGGAACAATCAAGGGAGTGTAAGTACACCACTATCTTTGTCTGCGGCTTTAATGAATAGCCCTTGTCTTCAACTTCTGAGTCATATGTGAAGAGACCACAAATGTGCCCGTTTCAGCCTCTTATTTACTGTTATTTGATTCAATTATGCGGGGTGCTGTTGCTCTTCTTGGCCTCTAGAGACTTGCTCACTCTACCTTGTATAGACTTCATACACTTTTAATTGTCCAATAATTTGGCTGTTGCAGATGTTTTCTTCTTCCCTACTCTAAGAGGAATGTCTCACATTCCGGCATTATCCCCTTTTGATTTGCAGTTATTCCTTAAAATAGTTTCCTTGGTCCTAGGCCAACCACGACTCATCACTGTTTTCACACAAGTTGTATTTCCAGCGTCTCCTGATTCTGCAGCCTCAGTCTGTCTCTGAGGTAGCTTGGTTGAATTCGACATGAGGCAGCGTCCATTTTCCTATCATGGCCGTCCTTGCCACATTATATATTCCTCTATAGCAAGCTTCTATATGCCTCACCTATTTTGCGTCACTGCGTATTTACAGTTATTGATCTGTAAATTACTTGATTCTTCTTTATACCCATGATTACTTTAGCTTTAGGTACATATTTCTCTTGGTGCTTCAGTTACATCATCGCTCTTAAGTATTTTTATATTGTTTCAGCATGGGTTCATATATCTTCTTCATGGGATCACTCTACCCTCGTCAGATTTCTCGTAACGCTCCTTGATGTCCATAGTTGCATGCTGACATCCTTCCACACTTTCAGTGCAAGGGTACATTATATATGGCTGTCTGAGTGCATACCGTCTCTCATACACTCGATGTGGTCGTGGGATTACACAAGGGGTCCCATCCATAGCCCTTCATCTGCTGTTCCAATATGTCGGTGGAACTAGTGAGAAAGCATTCACCTGCTCCTCTACACACTCATCTCATTAGCAGAGCTGGAATGCAGAAGGGAAAGCCCACTTGCAAGCTGCTGATCAACAATGGTGAACATTCGGAACAAACTGAGGGAAATGAGGGGAGCCATGCAAAGTCAGGCGGTACCCATGACAGTGCCACTTTACTCAATGATGACGAGGGCCCTTTCTGTGCCTTCAGTCCATGGAGCCGGGGACCACATGAAAATTCTAAATGAATCATGCATTCACTGGGAGGGAAGGCTCTAACCATACTTAACCAATCATATGTGCATACCGCCAACAGCCCTGGAGTTCTTCCCAGTAGCAACATTAGTGCCTTATTGGTTCCACTGCCCAGAGTGTAAATGGGGGCTGAACTTAATTGAGTTGATGGATTTTGCCAGGTGATTGGAAATGACATTGTGTGAACTGAGCACAGCAAGTCAGGAGTGGAAGAAGAATGAGAAGGGTGAAGGAGGAGGAGTAGTACAAGAACATTAGGAAAAGGATGGAGTGGGAGAAGAGAAAGAGTGGAAGGACCAAGTGGAAGATGATAGGAACATCGGGGAAAGGTTTGAGTGGGAGAATAGAACGAGTGGAAGGACCAGGACGAAGAAAATAGGAACATAAGGGAAAGGCTGGTGCTGGTGTAGAGAAAAAGTGGAAGGACCAGGTGGAAGATAATGGGAACATCAGGGAAAGGTTGGACCTTATGAAAGAGTAAGAAATTGAAGAATACTAAATGCCAGGGAACGATTGGTGTTGTAGGAGAGACAGAGTGAGAGAGAGACAGAGATGATGACAGAGAAGGTAGAGGATGTGGAGGCAAGAAAGAAAACCAGAAAATGGTTGGAGTTGGAGGAGAGAGAACCATGACGACAGAAAAGAGAGATGGCCCATCACAGAACTGTTGGGGGTGGCAGAGTGTCATAGAGAATAAGGAAGTGTAGGTGAGAAAGAACATAAGGGAAAGGTTGGAGTGGGGGTTAGAGGGAGCTCTAGAGAAAGAGAGATTGAAACAGGGCTGCAGAGCACTGGAGAGAGCATCATCCCTAGCCTGAGTCTCTGGCTTGGCAGGGAAGGTCCCTTGCGTATGGCTCGTGGGGATTTTAGAGGTGATCCTGGGCCTTGTCAGGGCTATGTATCCAGGCTCAGGGGAACTTAAGCACCTGGACATTTTGTACCTGTCTGTGGCCAACTGAGGGCCTCGGCTCATGCCCAGGACTGGGCAAGACTGAAACAGTGGAGGGCTCCCAAGAACCCTGAGCCTGTGGTGGGCTCCTGAGACCCTGAGCCTGAGTAGGGCACCTGAGTAGTTGAGCCCATGGTGAGCTGTTGAGCACTTGAGCCTGGAGTGGACTCCTGAGAGCTCTGGATCCGTAGTGTGCTCATGGGCTGCTGATAACCTGAGCCTGTGGTGGGCTCCTGAGATCCAGTCCATCTTGCGGCTCGATTGCAGGATATAAAGTCAATAATGACATGTCGGAAGTGATGCCGCTTCGCATTGACATCCCAAGAACATGTGAGTCACACTGAGATTGGCACTCTCATTGAGCCTCTCAGCTTTCACCTCCTCCAGGGTGCCAAGGGCTATGGAGTTCGGGTTGACCCACAGCTCTTCATGTCTAATGTTGAAGGCCAGCTTCCTGACACTACGGGACAGAAGCCCCACCAGCCTGGGCAAGGAAATCTTAAAGGGCATCTCTGTATTAAATGGCAGTAAGACCGAGGTGCTGGTGGTTGGTACTACTTGTCTTCTTTTCTGGACCAACGGCTGCTGGCCTGCTTCCTTGGGTCCTCTTCCGGTACCTGTTCTATCGGTGAGGAATCTGGGGGTCATTATTTCTTCCTCCTTTGCCATGGATGGTCAGGTTGCGGCAGTATGTAAAAGTGGTCATTTTAAACTTTGCATACTTAGGGAAATTCTTCCATTCGTGCCTGAATACTGTCAGGCCCCTGTGGTAGCCGCCCTTGTTCTGAGTGGCTTAAATTATTGCAACTCGCTGTATCTAGCCCAGCCACGCTATCTGATCAATCGGCTTCAGCTGCTGCAGAATGCTGCTGCCAGAGTTACCTTACGCCCCCTTTTGACACCCACATGACTCCACTACTGAGGCAGCTCCACTGGCTCCTGGTGGAAAAGCAGATTCTGTTTAAGTCCTTGTGTATGGTGCACCGTGCCTTTAATGGCCTGGGGCCTGAATACATTCAGGACAAATTCCCCCATTATACTCCAACTGGGTGTCTCCGATCCCAGTCTACATTTCTTGTTATGGTTCCCCGATTCAGAATGACGCGTACTGGTGGACGTGCCTTTTCGGTTGCTGCTGCTAAGGCTTGGAACGCCCTTCCTCTCGCGCTGCGCAAGACTGTTGACCACCTTGCCTTTTGCCGTCTGCTAAAAACATTTGTGTTTTAATTGTGTTGTTAAGCTACTCTGCTCACGTGTTAGCGCCATGGTGCCTTCGGATGTTTGTGCGCTCTATAAATTTGCATAACATAACATATTTCAGTAGGTTGGGGGTATCCCAGATGCAGACCCAAAACAAAAGGGGTTTCAAGGCAGCACAGCGAGCAATGCACCCTAAATTAGTTTCCAGATGTAACAGTGACATTGAGGTGCTCTTGGGCAGACACAATTTTTTTGGGAGGAATCCATTTTCTGTTTTAAGCAGGGAAGTGCTCTGCCAATATACTCCCATATTTCTGTGCCATGCATCACAGCCTGTTTTTATAGATTTTCAGTAGGGGGCGAAAGGCCCCTTCCCCCTGGGTTCTGGCAAAGCTAGCTGTAACAGCAGCATGTCTGGCCAGAAGCATCGTTGCTTATTCTCAGTGTTCATTCCAGCTGCTAGTGGCAGGAAACCTGAGACTCAAGTAATCTCACCCTTTCACCGGTGCAATTAAAGTATCCTCAATTGTCATGGTCAGTCTCCTTTTTCTATGTGGGTGGGGGTTGTTGTGACTATTGCTGGGGGCACCAGCCCTGAGTTACCGTTCTTGATTCCCATGTACTGTTTTCCGGTCACCATTCCCTGCATTTAGATACTAGTTGTCTGCCCTTCCTTTCTTCTGGCTCTCTGTCCTGAACCTTGCTCTCCCTGACTTCCTTTTTCCCTGGATATGTCTGTTCTTGTCTTCACTTGTGCTTTATGTAATTCCTATGTACAGAGTTTGGTTGCTGGTTTTCCAGCAGGCAATCTCTGCCCCTTCCCTTGTTGTGTTTTAGTGTTGTACTTCGTGCCATTGTTTACAGTGTACTGGTTCCTGTTTCAGGAAGCAGTCATTGTTCGGTTCCTGCTGGACCTGTGCAGGCTTCAGTCTTGTGAGTACTGTTACCTTGTTTGTGCCTTAGGGTTCAGATACAGACACCCACTGCTGTTGTTCCCAGCCATGAGCATTCAGAGTGGGCCCCTGTAATAGCAATCTGCTCAGAAGGCTGGAGTTTCCCTGGTTCCGTGGGACACTCCTCCCCCATTCTGCGTACACCCCAAGAGGGAACCCAGTGTGTTTGTTATCTTTGTATTCCCTGCCCCTTTGTGTTCACAGCCTCTGTTGCCTATCCTTTCTTGTCTACAGGACTCCTTGTAATCCAGCTTCTTGTGTGCCTTTCTCCCTTTGGCTTAGTGGGCACGCCTCTACCGTCAGGCCCCTCCTGACAGTGGGCCGTGGTCACACAGTAAGACATCAGCTGCCGGGGGCTTCCAGACTAGCAGCTGCACTGTGGTCACACAGCGGGGCAGTTTCCTGGGGGCACCCAGGTTACACATGCTAATCTGGGGGCATCCAGATCAGCAGGGCAGCAGGACTGTGGTCACACGGTGTCAACCTGCAGGCCCAAACAAATGAGACACAGACAGAAGTGCCATGACATGGAGTCTCCTGCCATTCTCCGGCACATGCACGCGGAGGCTCCTTTAATTAATACCCTGTCATGATGAAGTCATAGCACGTGCTCTTAAAGGTGCAATACATGTTCCTAAAGGGGAAACACCACAGAGGGGAGCCATTACTTTAGCTTTTTCTCTATTGATCGTGAGACCCCTTTCACTACAGAATTTGCAAAAGGCTGCAAGCGGTTCCTTGAGTCCTGCTGGGGTGAGAGATTATCTGCAAACAGAAGCAGGGGGCATGTATCCTTTCCCAGGGATGAAGCATCAGTTCAAATTGACAATATGTTCTCAATGACCCCATTGATATATAAAAGGAAGAGCAGGGGTCCCAAAGCACATCCCTACCAAACTCCCTTTACCACCTTGAAGAGAGTGGTCACTTCTCCTGCGAGCTCCCATCTTATCACAATCTCCATGAAATACCCCAGGGTAAAAAGCAAAGAAAGATGTTGTGGAAAAAATGGCATTTTGGATGTTTCAACCTGGAATTTTATTTTTCCTCCAAAATGTCATTGTGTAAGTGTTTCAATGCCAAAAAATGTCATTTCGGGGGGGAAACGAAATTTCAGAGCAAAATGGCAGAGAAGCAGGGGAAATAACTCCTACCTGCAAAACAGGAGGGGTGGTGAATGCCCCCAATTTCTTTTTTCGCAGGCCCCACCTGTTACAGAACTAGGGCTTACTGCAGCCTCTGTGTTTAACCTCACTAACCCCGTGCAGTTTAGCACCCATTTAATCTCAAGTCTTTTGTTGATCCCCCGGACTGTGAGATACCTCATGAAATAATTTTACCTCAAAACTTTATAAAAATTAAAAAGCGCATTTCCATCCCCTATGAAATGGGTGTAAATGCATGCATGCGGCTGTATGTCTTCACTAAGTCTGTACTACCCGCTCCACACGCACTTTATCGCTTTCACTTCAGTACACTAATGTTTACATTAGCACTTCAGGAAAAAATTGAGAAAAGGTGGGCACCACTTCTGATTCTATCGTTCTCAGAATCAAATAGTGTCCTTCTTATTTTCAATATGTTCTTGCTTGTATGTGGAGCTACCGGGCTAACTAATGACACTCGGGCTCAATAACATGAACAACAAAAAGAAAAACAGAGTGGAAACCACCCTGTAAAGCGCAGTGCTCCTCCTTGCTCCCCTTAGGCAGCTACATGCATTGGCTTGTATTTGTATTAATGCTTGTGCGTTTAGCTCAGTACTGCCAAGTTCTAATCTTTCACGTTCAAGGGTTATAAATGAGATTTCAAACACTTTCTCCAAATAGTTTATAATTAGTTTGTGTTTTAATCACACGATGCTTTAGGCTAATAAGCATTTCCTCAACTTAAAGTATCCGCTTTTGCCACTGCATTTCGGTGCATAGCACCATCTTCAGGCCTACATTTTAACAAAATCCATACCATTACATTACACACAAAATTATGCAAATTACAACTGTGCATACAATCCCGTAGGTAAATATTGTTGCATGACAAGTCCAATCATATAGGTAGGGCAAAAAAAGGAAAAAAGTAACAGTACGTTCATTAGTTTCCTCAACCTTATTTGAAGCATTGTTTAAGAGATCTACGTGTCTGCACACAATCCGTAGTTCATGTTTACCTTAGCTTGCTTTCAAGGTTGGTGTCGCCTCGCATACAGGTACGTGTTTCAGGAAAACCTCCCTGTTTAAAAAGAGAAGTAGTGAGCTTCTCTGTGATCCTTTTCAAAAAAGTGCTTCAAATATGCCCGCTGTTCCTACAGCGGGCATATTTGAAGCACTTTTTTGAAAATCTCAAAAAAAAAATCTCATTTATAACCCTTGAACGTGAAAGATTGGAACTTGACAGTACTGAGCTAAACGCACAAGCAGTAATATAAATACAAGCCAATAACACACAGAGGAATGAATTTAGCTGCTTAAGGGGAGCAAAGAGGAGCACTGCGCTTTACAGGGTGGTTTCCACTCTGTATTTGTTTACATGAGCACTTCATCCACTTGGTGACTTTCACTTCAGCAGAGTACTGTTTACATTAGCACTTCATACACTTAGTCACTTTCACTTCGGGAGAGCACTGTTTACATTAGCACTTCAGTGGTTTCACTTCAGCAGAGTAATCTTTACATTAGCACTTCATCCACTTCATTGCTTTCACTTCACCAGAGCAATGTTTACATTAGCACTTTATCCACTTCGTCACATTCACTTAAGCAGAGTAATGTTTACATTAGCACTTCATCCACTTCAGCGGTTTCACTTCAGCAGAGTACTGTTTACATGAGCACTTTATCCACTTCGTCACATTCACTTAAGCAGAGTAATGTTTACATTAGCACTTCATCCACTTCAGCGGTTTCACTTCAGCAGAGTACTGTTTACATGAGCACTTTATCCACTTCGTCACATTCACTTAAGCAGAGTAATCTTTACATTAGCACTTCATCCACTTCAGCGGTTTCACTTCAGCAGAGTACTGTTTACATGAGCACTTTATCCACTTCGTCACATTCACTTAAGCAGAGTAATGTTTACATTAGCACTTCATCCACTTCAGCGGTTTCACTTCAGCAGAGTAATGTTTACATTAGCACTTCATCCACTTCAGCGGTTTCACTTCAGCAGAGTACTGTTTACATTAGCACTTCATACACTTCGTCACTTTCACTTCGGGAGAGCACTGTTTACATTAGCATTTCAGCGGTTTCACTTCAGCAAAGTAATCTTTACATTAGCACTTCATCCACTTCATCGGTTTCACTTCAGCAGAGTACTGTTTACATGAGCACTTTATCCACTTCGTCACATTCACTTAAGCAGAGTAATGTTTACATTAGCACTTCATCCACTTCAGCGGTTTCACTTCAGCAGAGTACTGTTTACATGAGCACTTCATCCATTTGGTGACTTTCACTTCAGCAGAGTACTGTTTACATTAGCACTTCATACACTTAGTCACTTTCACTTCGGGAGAGCACTGTTTACATTAGCACTTCAGTGGTTTCACTTCAGCAGAGTACTGTTTACATTAGCACTTCATCCACTTTGTCACTTTCACATTGTCCCTCATTCGCCGCTTGCATATCAGAGTGAAAATGTTTAAAAGGCCGCCTAAGCAATACATTACCTCACTATTGCTGCTACATGTCATTTTAAATCTGCTCTATGCCCTTCTAATATAATAAAAAGACGCGCTAATGTCATTTATATATCTGCCTGCAGGTAATTCCAGGAAGTGCAGTCCTGTCAGAAGCTCGCAGGAGGAACACGAGACAAGGAAAGCTGTGCTTCCACACAAATAGAGATGCAGGCAGGCCAATATTTAATCACAGTAAACAACAAGACACAAACTGTCTTTTTAACAAATACCATGACAATAGGCACAGGTTAAATAGTGCTTAATTGGCATACTGTTTATGAAGAGATCTGATGAGTATACGTGTTTGTTAAAAATAAAAGTTAAGAAATTGATGTTGATATTGATATTTTATTTCTATCGCGCTCGTACACAAGTGTTTCAGAGCGCGACGAGGCAAGGGAGGGGAACGGGGGAGAACAAAACAACGATCTTACTAGGCCCAGTGACATTGAGAACAAGCAAGTGCATGGGAGAGAGGGATGGGAAAAGTGCATGGAAGGGGGGAGAAGTGGAATGCAGAGAAAAGGTGAAACAGATAAGTAATAATAAATAATAAAGGCAACAAACAGTGGTAGTGCAGCCAGCAATTTGCAAGTGCTAGGTTTAAGGCAGCAGACAAGGTAGGTCTGATAAGTGCAGGAAGAAAAAGGGGGGGGGGCTGTATGGGTACAGATACAGACCACAGTGCAAGGGGATGCCCGGAGGCAGTGCAGGAGGGTGGCAGGGTGAACAGGTATCTGGGCCTGGAGGACAGAGGGTGGCCAGGTGCCCAGTGCCAAGAGAGAATAGATCAGGAGGGGAGAGGGGGAGTCGAAGGCAGAAGCAAAGAGGAAGGTCTTGAGGTGCTTCCGGAACCGGAGATGGTTCTCCTCAAGTTGTGGAGTGGCAGGGAGGGTGTGCCAGAGGGAGGCCCCAGCCGAAGACAGAGATATAACCCCAGCCCGTTTCTTTGAAAAACGACTGACCCTGAGGGAGTTAGAGGTAGAGGAGCCAAGAGCTTGAGAGGGGAGGTATTTGCGGAGGGATAGCTGAAGGTATTTTGGACCCAGGCCCCAGAAAGCCTTGTGGACAATGCAGGAGGTTTTGAATTTAATCCTTGCATCCACTGGGAGCCAATGGAGAGATTTCAGAGCTGAAGAGATATGATCCCAGGACTTGATGCCAAGGACAAGTCTCGCAGTCCTATCCTGGATTAGTTGCAGAGGGCGGAGATAGAGGCAGGTAGATTTAGAAAGAGGCTGTTACAATAGTCCAACCTAGAGAGAACCAGAGCTTGGGAGAACGTTAGCTTCTGGGAGAAGGAGACAAAAGGCAGAGTACCTCTGAGGAGGTGCAGTAGGAGTCAGAGAGGAAAGAGGTCAGCCAGGCCAGTGCCTGATCAGTGATACCCAGGTTATCACGGAGACGGTTGAGTAGGATGGTATGGTTGACTGTGTCGAAGGCAGAAGAGAGATCGAGAAGGATGAGGACAGATGGAATGTTAGAGTCAAGGTTGGAGAGCAGATCTTCACAGATGTTCAGGAGAGCAGTTTCCATGCTTCTGGCGGCTCTGAAGCCAGACTGGTGGTCATGGGGACACCCAGCAGAATTGGATTGAAGGTTAAGCTGAGAGATGGCCAACTTTTCCAGGAGTTTGCCCAGAAAGGGAGTAATGAAAATTGGGTGATAGTTAGCCAGACAAGAAGGATCAGCTGTGGGTTTCTTGAGAAGCGGATGCACAAGGGAGTGCTTCAGAGGGGAGGGGAAGGATCCTGAGGCAAAGGAGTGGTTGCAAAAATCAGCAAGGGCCGGAGCGAGGGTATCAATATGGTCCTTGATGGTTTTAGAGGAACTTCGATGGACCTGTTTTGACGAGGCTTTCATAGATCGGACATGTCTAGCGACTTCATCAGGGGAGAAAAGAAGAAAGGACGAGAATGAGGGTGGGGGTGGCTGAACGAGGGTCAGCAAGCACAGACGGAGAGGGGAGAGGAGGGGTAGGGGTGGAAAGGGTGGACAGGATGTCCTGTGTTTTTTAGATAACATGAGAGGCCAGGGCATTGCAAAGAGCCTTGGAGGCAACTGGAGGGGTAGAGACTGCAGCTCCTTGCAGATTTTAAAGAGTTCGAGCGAGTTGTTAGATGCTGCAGAGACACGACCTTGAATGTGGACTCTCTTCTTGGTGAGGACAGAGAGTCTGTTATGCCTTTGGAGCAGGCGACAGGCCAGTTTGTCAGAGGATGAACAAGAAGTCCTCCATTTCCTCTCAGCTGCCCTACACTTACATTTAAGTGTAGCTAGGTCGTGTCATGCGAGGAATTGCGCTTGGCTTTGGACTTCAAACGGATCCACAGGGCTGTGTCAGGATGTGAGACAGCCAGAGGTGGGGGCGGGGGAGAGAAGGTGGCGGCGAAAGCTTCAACTGACACACGCTTCATGGGTTGAACAGAATGATAAATACTGACGCAGGGTGACAGCAGCTATCAAGTGACTTGATATACAAATAATTAATGTGTATTTTAGGCATAACAATGACTCTCAGTTGCATAGAATCTTTGAAAGGTAAACCTCTCCTGGTACACAAAGGATCTACTCTTTTGCAAAGAGAAGGTTAGACATGTGTGCAATATTTTGATAAGAAATGCTTGGGCCGAGCACTGACAGGAAGGGATGCAGTACAGTGAGGACCAGCACAGCCATCCGAGTGATGTTGCTGTCTTGCCGACGTAACAGTAAGAAAGAAAGTAAGAAAAATGAAGGAAGCAGCACGTGCATCACACACGTCGACGGGACAGGTACGCACATCACACACGTAGACGGGACAGGCACGGACATCACATGCGCTGACAGGACAGGTATGCACATCACATGAGTCAACATGGCAGATACGCACATCACACGCATCGATGGGACAGGTACGCACATCACACAAGTCAAAGGGACATGTATGGACATCATGCGCTGACAGGACAGGTACGCACATCACATGAGTTGCCGGGACAGATACGCACATCACACACGTCGACAGATATGCACATCATACGTGTCAATGTGACAGATACGCACATCACATGCGTCGACGGGACAGATAAGCACATCACATTCTCTCGACGGGACAGATACGCACATCACACGCACCGATGGGACAGGTACGCACATCACACACATCGACAGGACAGGTACGCACATCACATGCGCCGACGGGACAGGTACACTCATCACACAGGTCGACGGGACAGGTACGCACATCACATGCGCTGACAGGACAGGTACTCACATCACATGCGCTGACAGGACAGATACGCACATCATACGCATCAACGGGACAGATACGCACATCACATGCATCAACGTGACAGATACGCACATCACATGCGTCGACGAGACAGATACGCACATCACATTCTCTCGACGGGACAGATACGCACATCACACGCACTGATGGGACAGGTACGCACATCACACACATCGACGGGACAGGTACGGACATCACATGCACTGACGGGACAGGCACACTCATCACACAGGTCGACGGGACAGGTACGCACATCACATGCGCTGACAGGACAGGTACTCACATCACATGCGCTGACAGGACAGATACGCACATCATACGCATCAATGGGACAGATACGCACATCACATGCGTAAACGTGACAGATACGCACATCACATGCGTCGTCGGGACAGATACGCACATCACATTCTCTCGACGGGACAGATATGCACATCACATGCACCGATGGGACAGGTACGCACATCACACACATCGACGGGACAGGTACGGACATCACATGCGCTGACGGGACAGGTACACTCATCACACAGGTCGACGGGACAGGTACGCACATCACATGCGCTGACAGGACAGGTACTCACATCACATGCGCTGACAGGACAGGTACACACATCATACGCATCAATGGGACAGATACGCACATCACATGCGTCAACGGGACAGATACGCACATCACATGCTCTCGACAGGACAGATCCGCACATCACATGCGTCGACGGGACAGGTACGCACATCACACGCATCGACGGGACAGGTACGCACATCACATGCGTCGACGGGACAGATACACACATCACACGCATCAACGGGACAGATACGCACATCACATGCGTCAACGGGACAGATACGCGCATCAAATGCGTGAATGGGACAGATATGGGGAGAATCGGACACACGCATTCCAGACCACATGCCAAAGTATGAAACTAACACTTTGCAAAAAGAAACAAAGCACTAATACATAACCGAAACCACGGCATCGTTTAATGATAATGATTTGTTATTTATATGATGTGTACGCCTAAGCGCTGTACATGGAACATATTTACATGGCATTAATCATCCCAACCGAGGTTGGTACTCATTTATTGACCTTGGAAGGATGAAAGGCTGAGTTGGCGTTGCCGGGATTTGAACTTGCAATCTGCTGATCACACACAGATCGCAGTAAAAACAAAAGAAGAAGAAGGAACTTCGCACCTGTGACTATGCACTGTTTGGCATGCTGATGGCACAGACAAGGCGTGTGCTCCACCATTCAGTCAGGTATACGCAATTCATGGCCTCTACCAGAAGCAGAAGACCCTTTGGTTCATGGAATTCTACCTGACAAGTCAAGTGAAGCATACTGCGAGTTGCTTTAAATAATTAGGAGCAAAGTGAACCCAAACACTCGAGAAACAATAGTTCTAGACTTTTACATCCCGGCAATACAAATACTAAAAACACATGTGCAGTCTTTGACACAGGAGGATGCTGTTTCCATTTCCGTCAGGCAATCTGGCGGGAAATCCCCAAATCATCCATTCAGGGAAGTGTATATCTGACCCAGCAAAGCAACATGTGCAGTAGCTTGCGCGCCAAGTGACCAGGCCACACACTACTGCGACACACTGCTCCACACGAAGTCATCTGAGAAGTGTGCAGGTGGGGTTACCACCGCTCCGTGATTATTGTTATCATGATAGCAGAGTCCTCGTTCAAGGGCACAGGAAGGTGGCAGCGCTAGCGTTGGTTGCCCCCGCCCCCCTTGTTTGGCCTTTCCAGGTGTGGTTGTCATCTTTCTGGATTTGGCGGTGGATATGATTCATATTCTCTTTGTCCCCCCGAGGCTTCTCTCCGACTCGTCAGGTCCCTCTCGAGCTGGTCTTTAAGAGTCTCTGGGCCTCATTACGACTCAGGCGGTAAGGGGTTTACGGCGGCGTAAACAGCGCCGACCCTTACCGCCTGATTCCGAGGTCCCTTAGCGCCATGGAGGTTTTAACACCTGCTTTTAGCAGGTGTTAAAATCCATGGCGCTAAGGGACCTTGATGTTAATTACGCCACCGTAATTTACGGTGGCGTAATTAACGCCTTCCCCACTCCCATTATGCCCTATGGGGCAAAAATGGGGATTGGGGACTTACCGCCCCGCCAACCTCAGAATGGGGTGGTAAGTCCGCCAACCACCATGGCGTAAACATAGTTTACGCCATGGTGGTAAAGGTACGACCCGGCGGTAACTTATCGCCTGGGTCGTAATGAGGCCCTCTGTCTTTTATGGCTTGGAAGATGGAGCTCTTCCAGATGTTTCCAGGAGTTTCACAGGAATATCTCTGTGTCATCAGGATCTCTTGGGAGGCCTCTTCTAAGTCAGGCTACTATTCAGCATGTGACCCGCCTCCAGAAGCAGTACTACATTTCTGGTGGAATTGGTTTAGAAAGGCTTACAGGTATACAAAGGGGTTGGATATGACTAGGGGTGTATTTGTGGTTAAGGGTGAGCCACGAGGTAGGTTCTTCTGGGTGCACAAGGCCCTCAAGTTAATTTGCATTAAGACCCCACCTAAAGCTAGGTTTTTGTTCTATGGGATGTGTGACAATGTGACAGCATATGAGCCTTCTTACTTGTGTCTGCCTGTGGTTATGTACAGTGGGGAATGCTATTAAAGCCTGAATACAGAACCAGGAAGTGATCCCTGTATGGACTTTCCTCTAATCAAGGCTGTGTTTTGGTATCCTAGGAAACGGGAGACGAGGAGGAGCAGGAGTTCGAGCCCAACGGTTTCAGTTGGGCTTACTGAGGGAGAAGACGGCGAAACGAGAGAACCTCAAATCCCGGGTTTTTTTTTCGGTCGAGATGTGAAGAGAAGTAAAGAAGAGAGCGTTTTAAACAAGGCGATCGTTGTCGCCAGTCCAGGTTATGTGTTGGTTGCGCTGTTGCGCACAATGAAGTTCGTTTTTCAAGAGGGGACCGTTGTCCCGATGACGGATTCACTGTGAGTACTCGTGCCCGCTTAGAAGGAAGAGGCAGTGAAAACAGAGAGGGGTGTGATACTGAGTCAGATTGGTGAAGGGCTGAATGTCGACTCACGCATAGAAACCGAGCCCAGTGAGCAGGTGGAATTAAAGATGCGGCCGCGTCACCAGCGGTGCTGAGCAAAGTCGGGTGCTGTTGCGCTCGTCAGCGAAGCCGATCTAAAAGGAAGACCCAGTGATCCCCTGTCGTGAACGGATGGCATTGCTACGCTTAGCTGGGAACCCTTAATTGTAGGAAGCTGCGCCTCGCCGAGGTGAAAGTGGAGGTTGTGGCTGCAAGACGTGATACAAGGGAAGCGTAGTTCACGGAAGAGCGGCGAACTTCCAGACCTATTTTTATGAGGGGTTACAAATCAGCAGAGACATTAAAAAAAATACTGAGTGGGGAAAAGGAGGATATAAATAACAACAAGTCCAACAGGCTACGGCGAAAAGGATCCTATTGCAAAGAAGTGGGAGGAGGCTGGCTGAAGTGCAAACGAAGTAAAGCAGGTGTTGGGAAAAGGACAAGGAAGTGAGAGAGAGAGAGCGAGAGAGAGAGAGGAAGAGGAAAATTCAGGAAGATCAGAGGGAATCAGGAAGAGAAGGGCAAACCCCCTTAAAGACTGTTCGAGAGAAAAGAGACAGGTCGAAGGAAGCGAAGAACTCCTGAAAGTAATAGTGAATAGCAAATAATTAAATAAAGGAAATTCCTACCTGAAAGTAATCCAACAGACCTTCACCGAAGACCCCTGAGAAGATCAGAGAAACGTATCCTTTATCAGTATTAGAAGAAAGGGTCTTTGTTAATAAAAGATTTGGGTTCTCGTTGAAACTCATACAACTACGCATTCGACTCAGAGTCTTATTGTTATCAAAATGAATCAAACTATCACAGTTTTTACAAATGCAACAGGCTCAATTACTTGAAGTAACGAATGTACGAAGCAATCCTCAGGTCCCGACCACTGTTTTGCAAAAGAATTCGGCAGGCGAGGATCCAGGACACTTTTTCGTGAATTTTGAGAGAGTGGCTCGCAATGCTCAGTGGGCCGCCGAGAGATGGTATCATTACATCGCACCATTGATGACCGGTGAAATGCAATGTGCATATCAGGCAGCAAACCCCAGCGGCGACACCAGCTATGGGGACATGAAGAAGGTGGTGTTAGAACGGATGGGTCACGACGAGGAGACATATCGAGTCAAGTTTAGAGAAGTCAAACTGAAGGGGGAAGAAACCCCGAGACAGTTGTATTACAGAGTAAAAGAGTTGGCGGAGAAATGGTTACAGCCTGGTACATCCACCACTGCAGAGATAACAGAAAAGGTCGTTTTGGAGCAGTTCATCGAAGCCCTCCCTGGGCCTGTCCAAAGATGGGTCAAACAACACCCCAGATTGTCATTAAGCGAGGCAGTAGAAGTAGCTTCAGCCTACCAAAAAAGCTGGACAAGGCAAGGTTTTGACCTATACGACGAACTATAAACCACACCTCTTGTTGAATAAACCAACGACTCAACGGTTTAGAAAGGCTTACAGGTATACAAAGGGGTTGGATATGACTAGGGGTGTATTTGTGGTTAAGGGTGAGCCACGAGGTAGGTTCTTCTGGGTGCACAAGGCCCTCAAGTTAATTTGCATTAAGACCCCACCTAAAGCTAGGTTTTTGTTCTATGGGATGTTAATAAGGTGTCCCATTTCTCCCGCTCGTGGCCTTCTAATGAAGATTTATCTTTCCAGGATAGCCATGGGGTTATGTCTTGTTTTCTAATACAACCCTGTTTCTGTTATCAAAGCATTGGATGTGGCCAACAAACGTTCACCGCTCAGGGAATAACTTTCTTTATCTCCAGGAGAACTAAGTGTTTAACTTCTTACTATTATTATCTAGGGTTTCCAAAAGATGGCATGTCATTGAGTGTTTGAAATGTTTGGAGTTCAAGACAGCTGCTATTACTATAGGAACACCTTTCGACGGGTGCCCCCCACCCCCTTTTATCGAGGTGGATTTAGTAGGTTCTGCGGGACGCTGGAGTTGACACATCTTCCTGGGTTCTTTGCAGTTAAGTCTGCTATGCCCCCTAGGACAGTTCCTGGGGGGCTTAGCCTAGAGAGAAATATTGAAAGCAGCTGATTGGTCAAGAATCAAAACATTTAAACATTTATCTGATTTTATTGTATTGATCATGTTGCATTTAATATGATGCAAGGGCTTCAAACTTGCATAATATAAACTCTCCTGTCTTGACATAGAATGGCTAATCCCCCTCACTAACGTGAGAAGGGGCTTTAAATTCTATTAAAGACAAGGAGGCAAGTATTATCCCACCCACCCACCCTGTTGTTTCTTGTTCTTACAGCTTCGGGCTGAGATGTTCTGTTCAGGAGAGTTTTGTCACAGTTGCAAGATACGGAGAGTGCGTGATCCTGGAACTTCGTCGGATCTCCATGATATATCATCTGGTTTGTGCAGTGGGCATCTGATTCAAGACAGCTGCAGCAAGAGGAGTTGGGATTAGAGTAAAGGACTAATGTAGAGGAGGGTCCCTGCTCATTGGTCATCTGCAGGGCATGGCCTGTCCTCCATGATGGATTGGGGAGTCCCCTGTTGCGTAGTACGCGACCGTGTGAGCATGCGCGAGCCTCGTTTCGGCTCGCGGATGCGTGTTTTTGAATAAAGGAGGACCCAGTCGCCAGTTGCATCCGGGACCCGTACCAGCAACACGCGTCCCATGTATCTCTGATGTTTGCCTGCATATGCGTGTGTGTATGCGTGCGGGTGCCCTGGGGGATCACCAGTAACATCTAACATCTCCCTTACATTGACATTGAACTTTATTTAGTTCTGTTATTCAAACATTTTTGTATATAAAAGTTTTTTCTTTGCTGCTGTGGTTTCAGAAGTAAAGATTGTTATGCCTAATATGAAGCCTCCTGTCTTGACATAGAATTCAATACGTTGTATATTACATACAGTTGTCCTGCAGACTCTTGGTTTTGTAATGTTGTCTGTTGATTTAACATTGTAATATGCATAAATAAAGAGACAAGGTAGTAATCTTGCGAGGTTGGTGACAGGAGAGGGGAAAGCTGTGGTGGCCTGGAATGATCACAGGACACTTATGTAGTAGATGAGGCATTTATTTAGACACCTGGAGTATGTGGAGTAACATTGGGTAATTGAGTCCAGGGCAGGGAAGGGACAAGTACTGCTATTCTGCCCTGTGCAGTTATCTTGACTGCAAGTTGTCATTCAGGATGATGTAATGTCCCTTGTGCTGTAGCTCCCAAGAGGCTGTCCTCAGCAATGGAATTATGCTCAGCACAAGGGGCCTGTGGGTGACAGGTTCTGGTAGGGCTAATTCCCCTCAGCAGGAGGAGCAGCGAGGCCTGGGTGTACTGTGGTGCCTCTGCTCCGGCTCTCGCCTGGATCATGCTTTACGCACCAAATCTCACAAGTTCTCCGACCCGAGATCTCACGAGGGGAGTCCACACACACACCCTTGCGTAGGAAAACATGGTTCCAAGTCCATTACAAAGTCTGTGAACCTGTTTGGCTTTCTTCTCTCCCATTGGGGCCTGTTCTGGTTGGTGGTTGCACTTGGGGACTGGGCGGTTATGCGGAATGTGTCAAATGGGGTTGGGTCCATTGAGGTTGCTTCCTGGCGTGGTTCTCTATACCGGGGTGTGGAGCTCATGTGGGCATGTTCACCTCGGTTCTCTTCATCCGTGACGTCCGGCTCTGGTTTTTGAGGATCGCTTGCTAGTCCCCATTGTTCCTGATCGTTTCCTACTTCCTTGGAGGGGCAGGTAGTGGACAACCTTTTCTTGTACACGGCCACTTTTTCCAGTTTCCACCTTTTTCCATCACTGGTGTGGACATGGTTGGTTCCTTTGTGTGTGACTTCTATGGCCCTGCTGTATTTGGAGCCTGTTTTAGCATCTTTGGGGGGTAGGCGTATTTTCACCAAGTCTCCTTCGTTGACCTCTGTGCGGTGGGCTGCTCTGCGTTTGTCGCCTTGAGATTTCATGATCTTCTTGTTCTTTTGTAATCTGAAGACAATATCGACCATGTTGGTATCATCGTCCTCTCTGACTTCGTGTAGCCACGGTGGTACCAGCGTGGATGCATCCCTTCTCCCTCCCAGCAACTGAAAAGGAGATACACTTGTGATGGCATTTGGTGTCAATCGATGTGCGGCTACAGCCTCTTTGACGATCTTGTATGGATTTGTGCCTGATGCACATGCCAGTTGTAAGGCACATTTAATGAACCAGTTGGCCCTTTCCATCAGACCATTGGCTTGTGGGTGGTACAGGCTTGCTCTCAACTGACGGATATTGTGCTTATTTAGGAAGCTTTCCATCTCCCTGGAAACTAGTTGCACTTCATTGTCCGTCACAATCTCTTTGGGAAGACCTTCCCTTTGGAAATCAGCGCTGAGTACTTCTATAACTGTGCCCGTGCTGATGTCCGGCACAAATTACATTTCAACCCAATTGGAGAAATAGTCCACCATGACTACCCCATACCTGTTGTCGCTGCAGCCCTATTTCGTGCCAGACACTGTGTGGGATTTCTGTGGGTATCATGGGTGCCTGCATCACCTTCAGTCGTTTGTCACTGTTTGTGCATTCATGACATCTTTCAATCATTGCCCTTACTGTTATGATGTGCTTATTACCAGTGCATGCCTGCAGGAATGCTGCTGTGTCCTAGCTTGGAATGCTAAGTGAGCCTGCGGAATGTGTGGTAATCAATAAAGCCCCAGGGTTCCAGCCTGGTCAGTTGAGCCTGGGTGATGGGACCCGGTGGTCTCTCATACTTAACAGCTCATGTAACTTATAATAAAGAACTTACTAAATAAACCTAAGAAGTCTATGAAGCTGCTTTATAACACTTACATCTTGGTCTATTCTGGGCCACCAGTAGGCAACGCACACCCTGTGTCTCGTCATATTTCTGCCCAAATGGCCCGCATGCGCTCTGCACAAGATCACCTTTCGGATGCCTCTTGGGGGAATTACTCGGTTGCCTCTCATTATTAGGCCATCCATTTGCGTGATTTCATCGCTAACTTTCCAGTATGGTTGCAGACCTTCCAGCATTGCTCTCTCATTGGGCCACCCTTTCCGAGCCCATTCTGTTACTCGACCCATGGCATCATCCTGTTCTATTTCTTCCTGCCAATGTAGCTCGCTCATCTCCATAAAGTCTCTGTTCCTTAGATCTATGGATGCCACCACACATTTGTCTTTGAGGAATGTGGTGCCCCGGGTACTTTGGTCCAGTAGTCTGCACATGCAGTCTGCTTGGGCGTTCTTCCAGCCCGCAATGCGAATAATCTAATATGTGTACTCCTGCAGTTTGGCAGCGATTCTTGCTAGACGTGGTGTCGCTGTTTTTGTGTCGCCAGGGCTCAGCATGTGTACTAGGAGTTTGTGGTCAGTGACTAAGCAGAATTTGGTTCCCCAAACATACAACCTGAAATACTCCACGGCCTAGGCACATGCCAGCATCTCTTTTTCAACTGTACAGTATTTCTTTTCTGACGTGGACAGCTCTTTCAACTCTCAAATCTATTTGTTTTTAGTATTGAACTCAACTGTTCAATTTACTCTCAAATCTAGCTGTGTTTAGGATTGTACTCAACTGTTCAATTGACTCTCAAATCTAGCTGTGATTAGGATTGTACTCAACTGCTCTGTTAGGCATAGGCCTCTCTCCCACTATACAGGACTCTCAAACCTAGCTGTGTTAGGATTGTACTCAACTGTTCAATTGACTCTCAAATCTAGCTGTGATTAGGATTGTACTCAACTGCTCTGTTAGGCATAGGCATCTCTCCCACTATACATGACTCTCAAACCTAGCTGTGATTAGGATTGTACTCAACTGCTCAATTGACTCTCAAATCTAGCTGCGTTTAGTATCGTACCCAACTGTTCAACTGACTCTCAAATCTAGCTGTGTGTAGGATTGTACTCAATTGCTCTGTTGGGTGTAGGCCTTTCTCCCACTATGTGGGACTCTCAAATCTGGCCGTATTTAGGACTGTACTAAATCCCTCAATTGATCCTCAAATCTAGCTGCATTTAGTCTTTTACTCAACTATACAATTGACTCTCAGCTCTAACTGTGTTTAATATTGTACTCAATTACTCAACTGACTCCAGTGCTAGCTGTGTTTGGTATTGTACTCAATTACTCAACTGACTCCAATCCTAGCTGTGTTTGGTATTGTACTTAATTGCTCTGTTAGGCGTGGGGCTCTCTGCCACCATACACAGGACCCTCAAATGCATCTGGATCTTAGGATTGCACTGAATTACTCAATTGTCTCTCAAATCTAGCTGTATTGAGTCTTTAATCAATTGTTCAATTGACTTTCAGGTCTAACAGCGCTTGGTACTGTACTCAATTGCTCAATTGACTCTCAATCCCAACAGTGTTTAGTATTATACTCAATTGTTCAGCTAGGCGTAGGCCTCTCTCCCACTATACAGGACCCTCATATCCAGCTGTGTTCAGTCACTACCCGAAGCCAGACCTCTCCCGCTGTTCAGTCACTTTAGATCTGGGCGCATGAGTTATTACTCCCTAAAACCCAGAACTTCCAGGGTAGCTACCAGGGGGTCTCAAAACCTATTTACTCGAACGACAGCCCGGGACTGTTTGAAACAGGACCCCCGACCCCCGCCCGGGGCACCAATGAAAGCGTTAAGCACTACCTGCCATTATAGATCATCCACACCAGTGAAACCAAGTCCCAACTTCCTGCCATTACCCTGAGATATATCACTACTCACCTCAACTAAGTCCTAAAACACCCGACAGCCGAACGCCCACCTCAGCCAAAAACCCTTGACAGTCCACCCATAGGCAACACACCCGACCTTTCGACAGGAATGACAGACTCAACCTGAGAGCATCCAAGCATATGAAGACTAAAGAACATCAATACTGTGCTTGCACAATACATCACAGAGGACCACCTACCCTGCTACCTCTGCACCGTGAACCAAAATGCCCAGACCCAGAAAGGGATGCTGAGAAAAAGAGCAAGATCGTGCAACAATGGCCACGGACACACAAAGCCAACACACCCAGTAGAAGCAGCCTCAAATTCAGGAAACACCCCACCTAACATGGTTATCACCACAACAAACCATGTAAGAGAAAGATCCTTATGTCTTACACCTTACCCCGCGACAACCACAGAGCATCAATACCTCAACAACACTGAAATTATCTTGACACATACAAAGAATCCCCTGAAACAACCAGAAAAAAGAAGGGAGCACCTAATAAGAGAGTGGGATGATGCCAACCCTCTTACCCCATACATCACAAGAACAGAGAGTCACCATCGACACCCACACCATACCAGACAAGATGATGAAGCCCTGGTGATCAACAACCCTACCATTAAATTAACAGACCGATACAGTGAAGAAGAAGCCATTGCTGATCTTCAACCATTCGTCATAACTGGTGAAGCATCACAATTGAAAAGCCATGCTATCTTCAATGAAGAAGCAGCTGTCGCTGTTCTTCATCCAAGCAACATCAATACAGAAACACCACAACAGAACAACTACAAAACCAGAATGAGGAACAACCAATAAACAAAACCACCCCAAGAAAATCCACTGTAATTTAATAAACGCAAGGTCAATGTCCAAACATTCAACCGAAATATACGACCTCCTATCTGACGGAGGTGTCAGCATCCTATTTGTAACTGAAACATGGCTAGACGACAACTACAAGATCACCCTCAACAACTGCCTGCCCGAAAACTTAAAATGCATCCAAGCAAACATGAAAACAAAAAAAAGGGGGGGGGGCGGGCAATCATCCACGAGGAACACTTGGCAATCAAACTGAAAGATCCATTAAACATCGATAAACCCCAAAACAAACCTGAAATTCATACTGATATACAGACCACCAACCTACGATGCAACTTTCGTAGATGCCTTTACGGAAGCAATCACCATCCTAGCCATCAAGCACAATCATCTGATCATCCTCAGAGATTTCAACATCTGGTTCGATGAAGAAACCACAACCACACAAAAATCTTTAACCACCCAACTAGCAGCAATGAATCTTCAACAACCAGTCAAAGGAGCAACACACTCGGCAGGGCATACACTTGATTAAATCTTTGCCAATTAGGAACTCATTACCACGCCACACCCAATTCAAATAATCTGGAGCGACCTTGTCATTCCATTCATAAGCACAATGGCCATTCCAATAAACAAGCAACAAGACAAACCACCGATCACCATGAAAAGAAACTTAAAAATGCCAACCTAACTGAACTCCTGCACTCAGCAAACCACAAGCAACAATTATGGAAGAAGCTGACCTGGACAAAAAAGTACCTTTACTGCACACCTGGATCGTAACAACCCTAGACGATATCGCCAAAGAAAAACCTTTCACTCCCTCACGTAAAAAAACAATGGCAAAATGGTTCACCCCACTACTAACCGCCATGAAAAGAAAAAAATGAAAACTAGAATCAAAATGGAGGACCAACAACAACACTGCAAACAAACTGAAATTTCTGCAACAGATTCGCTCATACAAAAAGGAAATAAAAAATGCAAAGAGGAACAACTACGATAACCGAATCTTCAAAGCACCAAACACCCAACAAAGAACCCTTCAAAATCATGAATGAAATAAAAAACCCACCAGGCTGCAACAACATGCCAATTCCATAGATGAAACTATGCAATGACCTCGCTGACCACATCCAAAATAAAATCATTACCATCCAACAAACCATACAAAGCAGACCACGCAATCACACTACAGACCCCACCTATCCTCACGAGGAACATCCAAACAAACTACGAAGCTTTCCCGAAATGTCAGTGGAGACTTTAGTCAAACTGGTAAATCAAAGCAACAAATCAGGCTCTCCCGAAGACCCCTTCCCCTGGATATATACAAATCTATTCTCAAACAAGGAACTCGCATGGAATACCATAGGAATATCCTCAACCTTTCAATCTCAACAGGTAAAGTACCACAGGCCTTCAAATTGGCGTACATCAGGCCACTACTCAAAGACACAGCAGGAAACGTAGAGGACTTATCCAACTACAGACCCATCTCAAATATCCAGTACATAGCCAAACTGCTAGAAACGTACGTTTACAAAACAACCCAAGAATTCATAGAAGAGCACTGCCTACTAGACCAGGCACAAGTTGGCTTCAGACCAATGAGAGGAACAGAATCAGCTCTCCTCTCAATATGGGACGACCTAAAAGCAAACGCAGACTCTGATACTTCTAGACCTATCCGCAGCATTCGACACATCAACCACAACAGGATCATCTGTCTCCCTGCTTTTATTCAACATCTACCTATATCTATTAAACAAAATCATCAGAAGACACAGACTCACCTGCTACAACTACACCGACGACACACAAATAATCTTCAAGATACAAGACACCAGAGAAGAAAACACACCACTAAAGAACTGCCATTGTGATACATTCAATTGGATAAACTTGAACAACGTCAAAATTAACCCAGAAAAAACAGAGATAATGATTGTCACAAAAAACGGAGGAGACATCAACTACATCCATTGGCCAAGAGAACTCGGCACGACCCCAGCACCATCGTCGAGTGTAAAAAACCTGGGGGTCCAACAATCTCACTCTAGAGCCACAAGTAAACGCTCTACTAAAGAAATGCTTCTTTCTCCTGCGAGTGGCAGAAAGAATCCTACCGCTCTTGTCATTTGCCAACAAAACACTTACCATGATCGCTCTGGTCATGTCCAGAGTAGATTCTGCCAATAGCCTATACCTGGGTATGCCTGAACGACTTCTACAAAAACTACAACGCATACACCCTACTAACCCATTCCGCCTTCTTGTTTGCAGATCCGCCAGAGCACCTGGGGACCAACTCTGTTGGTGACGGTGCGCAGTACAAATACGTGTAACATTTAACATTTAACACTCAAGGGCTTGCTTCCCTTTCCCCAGAGTCTTTCCAGCTTT
Organism: Ambystoma mexicanum; assembly: GCF_040938575.1. Classification (NCBI taxonomy): domain Eukaryota; kingdom Metazoa; phylum Chordata; class Amphibia; order Caudata; family Ambystomatidae; genus Ambystoma; species Ambystoma mexicanum. The sequence continues at coordinate 1,530,786,087 of NC_090931.1, read as the reverse complement.
ACACAAAGTGATTTCTGTATCTTCAGTGGTCAAGGTAGATCCGGCCCTGAGACAAAAAAGAATGGCCTGGACACCTTTCCAAGCTGTCGTGAGACTCCCAGACCCTTTGTGAGCGGACCTGAGTCCCAGGCACTGCTACCAGGAAGAATAGCCTGGTTCTCTTTCTCAAGCCATGCTGAGGGTCCTTGACCCCTTTTTTTAGTACACCCTCTTTGGTCCACTCTCCTGCCAAGTAGGGTACTCAACAATCTCGTTCACATTGTCTTCTTCTGTTTTCAATCCCACCCACAGCCTTGGTTTCCTAGCCTGCCAAGTTCACAGAGTGTCTTTTGTGTATATCAACGGTCTACTCCTCTGTACTATTATTTGGGGTGTGCTTCCCCTGTGTGGATGTGTAATCGAATTCCCTTTCATGATGTTGCCACAATGCTGATAACTTTGAGTGAGTAGTCACGTATACTAGTGATTGTCCAGTTTTAGGAGGTTTCGGGATAAGTAGAGTTTTCCTCTCTGTAGCCTCCACTTTCTCTGCAATTTCAGATATCAAGGTTTGATTGTAGCCACGTTCTTGGAACTTCTTGCACAGAGGATTTTAAAAAACTGTTCGAGACAATGAACAATGTGGATCCAAGAATTAAGGTACTGTCCCATGCCGCAATTATCAGCATTGTGGCAACATCATGAAAGGGAATTCGATTACACATCCACACACAGGTAAAACTATCGCTTTGAAACACTCGTGCGCATGTGACTCTAGAAATGTAGTCTATGGACTGAAATGTCCATGTGGACTCTACTATGCGGCGATCACAACAAGAAAAGCCAAGCTCCGCTGGACAGAGCACAAGTCCAATATACAAACCTGCAACCCCAAATCCCCAGTATCATCCCACTTTCTTGAAGCAAAACACACCATAGCACAGCTTAAATGTGTGATTTTAGAACAGGTCCCCCTTGGCAATAGAGGGGGGGACATCACTAGGAAATGACAACAAGGAGAAGTGTGGTGGATTCCCTATTTGGATTCTATGTACCCGAGGGGAATGAATTGTGAAACAGACTTTATGTGCTTTGCGTGAGAAGACGGCCACACAGACTAATGTTTTGCTACATGTGCTTTAACCACCCATGCTATGTACTTGTAGCCCAATATCCCGGGTGAACACGCAACTACTGTTATTGCTATTAGCTTCTTATGGCTTGACCTACTGTGACACCGCAATGTGTATATCTCCAATGTCTCTAACTTGCCTGTGTTTTTTGGGTTGCCTCCCGGTGGACAAACTTGTATGTAAAATAGTTTTTGCACTATTCGGTTGAAGATGTCTGGATGTGAGTTCACCCCTTTCCTCTGTACATAGTGGAAGTATCAGCATGTGTTTCTTTTGGAATTTTGGAATGTGTGATTTGTTTCACAGAGGCTGTAGATGGACTTCGCACGTACTGCCCGACCGCGCCAGGGGCGACCAGTGTCACCATATCGACATCCGCTGCATTAGAGCAGTGGGGCGGGTGCATCCACGGGCTCTGAGCAGCGGGTGGGGAGGAGGGACACAAGCGTCTACTTACTGTTGGCACTTGGTCCCTTCTCCCGCCAGTCCTCGTAATACTCCGGCTTGATTACCAGCGGCGTTTGCCTGCTAATATTATGAACACCCCACTATCTTCATACGAGGGTACAGCTCTGTAGTGGCTACCAGCCGCACACATTTTCTCTATAGGAACCGGCAGGCTCGAGTTGAACTGGCCTGAATGCTTATGTCGCCATGACGACACTCACTGCAGCCCCTACCAACATGGCGCGCCAGCTTTGCTGGTTCCCGACAATCGTGAGTCTACCTTATCTTGAGGTCATACTTTAGTTATCCGTATGCATGAGACCCGAGATTTAGTTGTGGCATTGCTGCCATTGGGTTTTTGGGCGTTGACAGCCTGGTCCACCTAGCCTTTTCGGTTTAGTGCTGAGCAGACTATTAGCAGTTTTGTACTGGCTTTTGGGAGAACTGCCAAATGAATGGGATGCGTGCTGGTAGATGAGCACATATTTATGGGGTTTGGAGATAGTGGGAATGATTTGTTCCACACACTATTGAGCACCTCTACACTAGGAACTAAAGCTAGTAGTACACGACTCACACTTACATGTGTATGCTCTTGGCATTGACAGCACTAAGCTTGCCCCCCCCCTACTATTCATTTGCATTTGGCTAAACCATGCACTACCCGGTGGGAGCTGTGGTTAATAAGCGATGTCCTATCTACAGCCTCTTGTGTAATCCTCTCCGATCCATCTAAGCCCCGGGTACGACTGAAGTGGCTCTGAATCCAAGATTGACAGAAGGTCAGTTTTTGTAAGGTATTTTTTCCGGTTAGCGGTACGTTCTTGATGTTGAAAATGATGTTGAAAAATAGTGATAGCTTAGTCTGACCCACTCGTATACTTATGTATTTATCTACAGTTACACAGCAAGAGTGTGAATGAACATTTAAGCACTGCAGTTATCGCCCTGAAGACGGATTTTTTCCGAAACGCGTTGGCACTTTTTGTTAACAACGTGGACACTGCCCACAGATTTGGATCACATTGAAACATCAATATTGGATATATAATCAAATGCAATCAACAATATATGTTTTGAGTCATTGGTGTATTGCCACTCTGTAGGCCATCAATGAATGCTACAATATCCTATATGAAGTGTATGTTTCTATCCTGATCTAACAACAGACTTTACTCCACATGAATTTATGAATCAATGCTGATTAATGTATGAAGCAACTCATGCGAACACCTTTGAGTGTTTACAACTATATTGGTCTAAGGTGCTGAAACCTTTTTGTTGAAATACTTGGTTTTTATAATTGCTCTACTGAAGTTTTTGGTTGATGATGGATCAACCACTATAAAATATTTATGTTTGAAAATCACAATGGATGTTTGGAATTATTACTTATTTCTTAGAGTTCTTGGGAAGTCTTAGATAACTTCCACACTTAATGTCTTAGGGGTGATTACCCCATTGGAGTGCTTATAGGGACCACCTGTCAGCATATGACAGGCTCTGTTTTTTCTATGTGTGTGCTGATGAAGACACGTGATGGACTCCGGAGCATCTGTTGCCAGTTTCTTCACTGGTGAGTGCTTGTCCAGGCCAGCTGTGACTTGCCAGATGCTGTGTAAATCCCTTATTCCTTTTGTGATTCTCCTCCTAGCTCCTTTATTGTCTTGTCTTCCACTTGCTCTTAGTTTCCTCTGTGTTTAATGTCTTTCTTGTCTCTCAGTGTAAAATGTCTTTCTTGTCTTTCCTCCTTGCTCTTAGTTTCCTCTGTGTTGCTTTACTTGCAGTGGCTGCCGTTTCCACTTTCCCCTGTGACTCTGTCCCTCACTTCCCATGCAGGTGTGACTGAAGCGGAGAAGACGGTGTGATTGCAGTGGCGGGCGGCGTTGTGGAGAACCTAGAGGCTCTGGGGTGCCGGAATCAGGTGAGGAGGCTCTTACTAGCTTTAAGCTGGGGTGCTGGAGGCCAGATGTCTAATATCTTGTTTTCTTCTCTTCCAGGGCAAGGCACATGGAAGTGTAGCTCACGCAAGCATCCGCTGCGTAAAACAGTTCAACGCAAAGCAGCAGGTAAAGCCTGGGGTGTGGTATATGTAGGAGAAACCTTCCCAAGACTAGCACAAAGCTCCTATTCCATATCTATGGGCCACACATCGGCCATATTGGAAACCTGACTAGCTGCAAATGTGGTGGCCATCTTGGAAGGTTTTTTGAGTAATGTAAAGGTAGTTAGTGCATAGAGCATGGCAGCGCCAGTGACGCATGAGGGCGGTCCAGCCTCCCTTTCCTTGGCAGGTTTTGAGGGACTTCTCCTGTGCAGAGTGGGAAGCGATGCGGCTGCTGCTGTGAGCAGATGTAGGCACAGTGGCGAGGGGACTGGTTTGGCCCAGACCTGTGATCATGACAGCCTCCTTTAAAGCGTCTGCATGTAACTTTCTCACCCAGAACGTTCTTGGGAAGCAGAGTTCTTTGCTGGCACAACTATTTTTGTAGAAATAAAACTTGTTATCCTTGCAAGAGTTTCTTGGGCTTTTTTCCCTAGCGGGTTGTATTATTTCTGGTGTGAGCGTTTTAGGGGCCGTGCCTTTAATCATACTTATTGAATAACCAAGTTTTCCGTCGTTTTTTTAATGCTGTATCGGAGGGCTCATTTTTTAAATGATCAGGTAGTGAGTTCCACAGGGAAGGGGCTGTAGACCTGTAACTCACCCAGCCCTGCTCTGGCAGGATTATAGCGTGGGACTGTTAAGGTTAGCTGATTGGAGGAGCAGAGTAGGCGACCATGCTGCTTCTTTCATATGCAGTGGTTCCGGTAGGAAGGGGCTTCATTATAGAAGCAGCTGTGAGCTATCGTTTGAAGTCAATCTGGGCTTTGATTGGTAGGCAGTGGACTTCTCGACGGGTGGCAGAGATGTGGTCTGATTTGCAGATACCCAGAGCCACCCGCAGGGCTTTGGTTTGGAGCAGCTGTAACTTGGCTAGGTTGGGTGCGGATGTGCCCTTAAGCAGAGCATTGCAGTAGTCAAGTTTGCTCAAGATGATGGCTCTGGATAGCGTGAGACAGTTGTTAGGGCTCTGGAATTTTCTGCTTAGAGAAATGAGTTTGGCAGAGTGGCAGAGGGAGGATGCCAGAGCATTAACATGTCTTGTCATGGTTAGTTCTGGGTCCAGGTAGACCCCAAGGGTTTTAGCATGTTTGTAGGACAGGAATGATAGAGCCGTCAATGGTGAAGGCAGCGTAGGAAGGGTCAAGGGTTTTAAGGCAAGCAGGTGAGCCTACAATGAGTAGCTCTGTCTTCTCGTCATTAAGGGAGAGGTTGTGAGACGCCATCCAGATCTGGACTTTGTTGATGATGTTAGAATCGTTGCATAGTTGTCAGAAAGGGGGATAAGAATTTGCATATCATCCACAAAGTTGGTGTAGGGGATGCCTAAAGTATCGAGGATATCCAAGAGGGGTTTGGGGTATGCGTCATAAAGGGTCGGGCATAGGCAGGAGCCTTGCAGCATGGCAGGAGGGGTGGGGATAGGGTCAGTGGAGTGGTTGTCAATGAAGACTCTAGAGGTACGGGCACTTAAAAAGGATTTGATCCAGCAAATTGCTTCGGTGAGAAGTGGAAGGAGCTGGCAAGGTTTTGGCAAAGAAGGTTGTGGTCCACGAGATCAAAAGCAGCTCAGAGGTCTAGCAAGAGAAGGATGGCGGTATTGCTAGAGTCTCTAATGGTGTCTAGTTGCATTTTGAGGTTGATAAAGGACGTTTCAGTACTATGTTTTGGTCAAAAACCAAATTGTCTGATGCCAAGGAGTGAGTGCTGTTCAAGGAATTGCTGGCATTGAGTATAGGCTAAGCGGTCTAGAATTTTGAGCAGGAAAGATACTGTAGTGATAGGTCTGTAGTTAGTAGGGATAAACAGATCCAATGAGGGTTTCTTTAGTAAAGGGGTGACCCAGGCTGCTTTGATAGTAGTGGGTATTTCTCTGGAGTTGAAGGTGGAGTTAGCAAATTCCGTTATGATGGGGGTGAAATTTGGTGCACAGAGTTTAATAATATTTGCCAGGCAAGTGTCTCCTTTGCAATTGGAGGGTGTGAGGGTCTGGATGGTCTCCAGAACAGCCTCTTCAGATACAGGGTGGAAGGAGAAGATAGGGATAGGTCCCTGAATGGAGGTGGGGGAGCTGTGGCTGGGTTGTGTTATTAGGGATTGGAGTGTGGGTTTGGCGGCTAGTAGGACTTTGTTGCAGAGTAGATTGATTTTGGTAGTGAGCGTGGTTTGTATGGTGGCACACTATGCTTTGTTAGGTGCGACTACAGTAGTTGGTGCACTTGGGTTATTTAGTGTGTGCAGGATGGCAAAATGTTCCTTAGAATTGGAGGCAGCCAAGCTGATTCTATTGTCGTAGGAGGCAGCTTTGGTTGCGAAAATCGCATCCTTATAGGTTAAGGAGATGGAGGCAAAGAGAAGGGCATTCTTGGGGGTGGGGTGTTCCTTGTGTAGATGACCAATGGCTCTTTTCTGCCTATGGAGCAGGACTAGTTCATCTGAGAACCAGATGTTAATGGGTTTCAATGGTTTTACGGATTTGTTTTTTAGGGGGGCTTGTTGGTCTAGCACATGGGCGTAGGACATGGAGGGGACAGGGGGGACACATCCCCCCCACAATTTTAAGTGGGGGGATACAATGGCATTTATCCCCCCCAGTCTCCCCCAGTTTATGTGTCTCTCTGCATGTGCAGTGATGGATGCAAACTGCAGACTCTGAAGTTTGCACACAGTTCAGCAGCAGCGGGTTGTAAATATTATTGTTACAACTGTTACAACAACAACAAGATGAACTCTCGACTCGCTTGTGCGTTCGGAGAGTGCCCCCTCCCCCACCGTGCCTGCTCATTTGGAGAGTCATGTGCCCAGCCAGGCCGGCTCCGGGGAACATACTGCACGTGCCGAGTGTGCAGTGCACTGTCGCGCAGCCTCCTCCCTTCTAGAAGAAGCCACTAGCAGCAGACAGCAACACGTGCTTGGCTCCAGTGTGACTCTCTGACAGGCAACAGACTGCTCCTGTGACGCCGCCGGACTTGACCTGGAGTCCGAGACTCGATGAGAGAGAGACCTCACTTCAGTCAGCTAACAGCATAAGTCAAAGTGGCCTCCGGTCCCACCCTGTCTGTGCCGCAGAAAGCATCAACAACGCAGTAGTAAACTCTACCAGTTTGTGTTTCATTCTGAGGAAGCTTACAGCCCACCCCCCCCCCCCGGACTCCCGCCACACATACTGAAAGTGGTGTTAAATTTGGATCCATTTTGCCTGGTGGTGGATCTCTAATCTTCCACTGCGAGTTGCATGCGTTGGAAAGGCTGGCGGATGAGATGAGAATGTAGATGTGTTGCTATAATACATCTACCCACCCCACGTGTAGATAAAAGCAGGTGGGTGTGTGCCATGCATTCGGGACTGCGGCGGCTACATCATGGCTGAATGCTTGTTTGCTGGAAAAGCTGCGTCTGCGTCTAGGGCGCACACAGCTGCCATCGGGTGGGTCCCCTGCGTCCTTGCAGGACTTTAGTAAATACGGCCCGCTCTGGTTGAGGAAAGGGCCACCGCACCACTCACACTGCAATCCTGAATACCTTTCAGTGAGCTCTTGGGTATTGTTTGGGCACAGCAACCCCGCATATATGCATGTTATATTCTGCACATATCTGCGCACAAGCGCAACCCGTGTAACACATTCACACAATCACACTGCCCCAATCATACCAGAAACATACACACAAGCACCCTGAAGGCATACATTGATAACCCTCCAACCCCCCCACCCCCCACCACCAGCAGCAATGTACAGGATGCAGTGGCAGCACCTGCAAACAATGTTAATAGAACTAAGACCAATGCCCCCCCTCAATTTTTCAGATGGAATTCCCTGCTCACCCCTGCAGGTCGGACAGTAGAACTGCTTCGACCTGCACAGAGGGAGGAGGGGCGCAGCCCCCCCTCTCTAATTCCACTCTCTTGAGGCTATGCAGATAATGCAGGAGGCGTTTGAGAGAAGGTGTGTGTGCGCGCTCAGGCAGCATAGTGCACACAGCTGAGCATGGACGTCATTTAGGGCAGGGTTCGCAACTCGCAACTGCGAACCGCTGTGGTCTCCCATTCGACCCCTGTGGTATCCTTTGCTTTTTAAATTTTTTTTATTGAGGCTCATGGCTGTGGCCAGCAGCATGTGGCTCTTTGTTTGTGGAGTGGCTGGTTTTCCGATAGCTAGCTGTAAGCTAGCTCAGTGGGTTGAGCGCTGGCTGATGCAATGTGTGTGTGATTTGCAGGTTCGACTCCCAGCAAAGTCAACTCAGCCTTTCATACTGCTGAGGTTGATAAATGTGTACCCACACAGGTTGGGTGATATTCTGTGTATGTTTGTTCTATATAAAGTGCTTAAGCGTACGTGCTATATAATAACACATGATATGATAGTTTATTTATATAGCGCCTATACACAATGTGTTTCAAAGTGCTTCAAGGCAAGGGAGGGATCAAGGGAAAATACAATGACATTCTTACAGGCCATGAACAGTAAGGATGTGAAATTAACTATCGTACTCGTCCTGACGACATTTCAGATAGTGCAAGAGCTAAGACATAGATAAGGAAGGGTGGGGGGAGAGTGGGAAGGAAATGGAAACAGACAGGCGACTACCGTACTAGGCCTGACAACATTTCTGCTAGAGCCTGAGAAAAACAAGAGGTGAGGCAGAGGGGTGCAGAAAGGTTGGGGAGGAACAAAACAGGCGGCTATCATACTAGGCGTGACGACATTTCAGATAGTGCTGGGGGGAGAAAAAAACAGTAATGGGAGGGTGGAGGAAACAGACGAGGTTGCTATCATATTAGGTCCGCTGACAATTCTGATAGAGTAAGTGCATAGCAGAAAGTAAGGGGAGGAGATAGGAAAAGGAAGAAAGGGAGAGGAGGAGAGAACAGAGAGTAAGCAGTCAAAAAGAGTGGAGAAGTAAGAGTGGAGAGTGAATACAATTGCAGAAGTCAGTAGTAACACATAATGTTGAAAGCCAAGATACAAGATGAAGATGGGAACCGCATAATTCAGGGCCACCATGAGTACAAGATGCAAAGGAAGTCCTGCATGAGAGTTGAGAAAGGGTAACGCACCGTGAATCAATGAAGTCCATAAAAGTCAAATCCAGCATTGGCCGCAAGACGGTGATGGTGAAACCAGAATGTATCAGGACAAACTACTGCAGAAGTAGGCTGAAGGAGGTTGAGGGGGAGCAGGGTAGAAGAATCACGCAAAACAGGTAACACCTGTGTGCGAGAAGGGGCGGCACAAGGGAACATCACAGTGGGACCAGAGGGGGTGGTGATGGCCTGTGGGGACAGAGGGGGAAACACATGTTGGTGCATGCTTACCTGCTGTCTGAGAAGGGAGTCAAAGTGCAAAGAAACCTTTCAGTGCATGTTACACCAGTGCAAAGTTAACCTACTGCTAATACGATCCCTAGTCACACTAGTAAGCACTAGGACACACATTACCCAGGTACAAAAAGTAAGGCATTGAAATGATAGGTTGTTTGCACTATGGCACTCTTAGCACTTGCGCACATATCTTGGGAACACTGCACTTGGGCTGCTGCAAGGTTTCTGTAATTCGGCCCCAGGTTTACTAGGATGCTGCACGAGCTGAACATATGGCAGCCCTCCATCCAGTGTGTACCCGTGGGGAATGCAATGACGTGCTAATGGGCGCATTTCATCTTTAGATATTTGTTTTTGATGCAGTGGGTGGACTGTCGCCCTAGTTCTTGCCTTGTTTCCTCATGCGGGGTTTCACACGGCTGTAGTAGGCGGGAGAGAACCAATCACGACCTGCCACTCAATGCACAATCAGGCACTTCCATCTTAGTAATTTTGATGGGGCAATCTGCGTGTTGTATGCCTGCCTCCTTCCGTATTCCAGATTGTACCTCCACCTAAGGAAAGCTAGCCGGTCTACAATTCGAAAGCATGCAGTGCTCGCTTGTGTGAGTGGTCTGCATGTTGTGGCAGCGTGTGTTCCTGATTAATGGTCGGTGTTGTGTAGGTATCCTACTGCACCATCAGTTCGTTTTTGTATCATACGTTTGGCCTCCTGATTTAGATCTCCCGAATGTGTACCTTAATGTCTGTGTGACAGGTGGTATTCTTACTTATCCAAATACGGCTCCTATCCGCGACCAGACAAGGCTGAATCGTCCAGGCTGCAGAACCTGTGAGCGTTTAAAGAGAGAAAGGGAGAAGGGATGTCCTCCTACAATTAAACGTAATAGTATGGGCCCCCCAACCCCCCATGACATTGCTTCAGAAGCCACTGTCTGAATTGAAAAAGCTACATTCTCTCATTCCCTTTCACTGGCCAAAGAAAGTGGGAATGTCAAACTCACAAGCAGTAAGATCTGCCTTTCTGTGCCTCTTCCGCCATCTGAATTTCAGACCTTATCCTTTCGAGCACAACATTGTCCAACTCTTAGCTCCCCACCCCTCTCTCTAATCCTATTATCTACCAGCCACTTGACACACTCAAAACTTTCCTGAACTTGGTCTCTTCACTGACTATCTACCCACTGGCACCCCTATTAAACTAATGTAATACTTCAAACTTTCGAACATCTCCACTTCTCACCGACTCAAACTAGACTCCCACCTGACTACTCCGAGGTTTCCATTGACAATTACGTGAACTGAGCCTTCTGAAGTGAGACGCCAAATAAAAGGATTTTGTACTCTAACTGCTTTTCTTATTATTAATGTTCTTCTGTTTTCTTTTCTTCTCTTCTCTTGTTTTATACAGTGATGATGTAAGTGATGTAATACGTACTGCTATATTAATTTTGTGAAAAGTCGAGTTCTTTGACTAAAACACAATAAATAAATTAAAAAAGCAAAGTCCCAAGGTGTCCCCTGTCCCTCCCCAGATTTTATGGGTCTCCTACGCCCCTGGTCTAGCATGGCTAGTAGGCCAACATGGTAGTGGTTTGTGAGGGCCGTAGGACTCTTGTAGCTGGGAGGCCGGGTTTCAATGAGCGATAAGGGTGGGTTTAAGTGTTTCATGAGTGAACTTCCATGTGCTTCTCGCTAGGATTTGAATGGGTGGAGGTCGGGGGTGGTTCACAGAGTTTGAGTGATGTAGTTTAAATTCAATCAGATGGTGATCAGACCATGGGACTCGATTTACGTGAGAGAAATTGATAGTTGGGTTGGTAGTAAGTATCCAGTCGAGGGTGTGCCGTTTCATGTGAGTGGGAGCAGAGACAATGGGCCTCATTACGAGGCTGGCTGTAGCCGTGCCTGTACTACAGGCACGGCTGCCGCCGGTATCCATTTTTTTCCGGCACCCGTAAATGGGCAATTACCTGGTCATGCCGAGTTTGGCGGACCCGGTAATTGCCCATTCGTGGGTGCCAGTAATAAGGGTCTCCCCATCCCCATTCAGCCCCATAGGGCTCAATGGGGAGGATGGTAGCACCGGTACCATTAATAACGGTACCGGTATTACCATCAAGTTCTGCTCGCGGATGCCGTTACGGCCACCTGGTCAGACCAGGTGGCTGCAAAGGCACCCTCGAGCAGAACTCGTAGTATGGTGGTATGGTAACAACGGTGCCGGTATCGATGCCGGCACTGTTGTTGCCTTACCACCATACTCGTAATGAGGCCCAATGTATGTGAAAGTCATGCCCTGCACGGCTTGGATCGCAGAAGCAGCTTTGTGATCAGTCACCTAGGATTATGCATTTGCTAGCTGGCTTGAGGAATGGTGTTATAGGGAGGGGGATTTCGGTTGGAGACGTTAGGTTGACGATAGATCAGGGAAATAGTGAAAGAGGTTTGGGGATTAATTTTGAGCTTGTGTAGTAATGTTTTGCATCCTACCATGGGAGGTAGAGGGATGGTGCGGCTCGGGAGTTGGGCTTTGTAGATGACTGCTACTCCACCGCTGATGCCATTGACATGGGCATTTCTGTGGATCAGGTAGTTGGGTGTGATGGCTAGACTGATCATGGGGCCTGAGGCACTGTGTAGCCAGGATTTGGTAATGGCCAGTAGGTCAATTTGGTTTTCAGTGATGAGGTCATGCGCTTCTATGGCGTGGGCACCCAAGGATCTGATGTTGATAAGGGCGAAGTTCAGAGGTTTGTTCTGAGTGGTGGGCCGCTTAGGGTTGGTAGGTAGGCTCATGGTGGAGGAGAGATGTTTGGGAGGCGGGGGTTGCAAAGTCTGGCTGGATAACCTAGTTAGTCTGAGGTTGATTGTAGTGGGGTAAGAAAGTATTGGAGGTTGGGGCAATGCAGAGATGTTCTGATGCGTAGCTAGTGTAGTCTTCGGGTTCCTTGAGAGGGTGAGGTGGTGTTAGTGGCTTTGGGCTTAGGGGGGACAAGACATGCGTGGGTCGGAGCAAGTGGTATGGCATTGGTGTGCTTGGGTTGTGTTGGTTGCAAGGCACTCGTAGCCTTGGGTACCACCAATGACAAGGCGCTTATGTGCTTAGGTAGTGCAGGGGGCAAAGCAGTCGTATGCTTGGGTATCGCAGATGGAAAGGCAGTCAAGGGCTTGGTTAGCACGGGTGGCAAACCACTGGTAGGTTTTGGTGGCGCGGGTGGCAAGGCATCCCTGAGCTTGGATGGCACTGATGGCAGGGCATCCGAGTGTCTAAGTGGGACTGGGTTTCTTGTCAGATTACACTGGGGGAGATTGGATAGGTTGTGCAAGGGAGGCGGGAGATGTGAACAGGATTGATCAGTGAGACAGGAATTGCTCGGGCAGGAGGGGTGATGGCTTGATATGGGTTCCATGTCTTTAAATCGCTGCAAAAATGGTTTTGTATAAAATAATTGTGGCAAAAATGCTGTGGTTTTGCTGCCACAATCATGTAAAGGATGCAGGGGACAACCCTGCAACCCCCGGACCCATTATACCATTTAAGGGGAGTGGGGGACACCCCCAAAAACCCCTCTCCCCTTAAATGGTATAATGAGGTACACCTTTACTGGGTTAAACCACGGCAACCGGTTGCCGTTATTTATTTTACCAGCCACTTTTTTGCTGTGATTTTATTACCTGATACCTTGATATGTGGGTCTGAAAGCATGTTTCCAGGTGGAGTCAGTAGAATTTTTGGGAGCCGGGTGGAAGTGCCCTGGATGATTAGTTCAAAGGTTTTAGGTGATGGAGGGGCAGGGGGGCCTTGGCTGTAGATGGGTCTGACTGGGGATGTGTGCCAGGTAAAACAATTGTTACTTTGTTCACAGGTGGTTCTCATAAGCCTGATAGCACATTCATTACATTCTGAGCAGTTGTGCATGTGTCTGATGGGGCATTCATTACATTCTGAGCGGTTGTGCATGTGCCTGATGGGGCATTCATTACATTCTGAGCGGTTGTGCATGTGCCTGATGGGGCATTCATTACATTCTGAGCGGTTGTGCATGTGTCTGATGGGGCATTCATTCCATTCTGAGCGGTTGTGCATGTGTCTGATGGGGCATTCATTACATTATGAGCAGTTGTGCATGTGCCTGATGGGGCATTCATTACATTATGAGCAGTTGTGCATGTGCCTGAGGGGGCATTCATTACATTCTGAGCAGTTGTGCATGTGCCTGATGGGGCATTCATTACATTCTGAGCAGTTGTGCAAGTGCCTGATGGGGCATTCATTACATTCTGAGCAGTTGTGCATGTGCCTGATGGGGCATTCATTACATTATGAGCAGTTGTGCATGTGCCTGAGGGGGCATTCATTACATTCTGAGCAGTTGTGCATGTGCCTGATGGGGCATTCATTACATTCTGAGCAGTTGTGCAAGTGCCTGATGGGGCATTCATTACATTCTGAGCAGTTGTGCATGTGCCTGATGGGGCATTCATTACATTCTGAGCAGTTGTGCATGTGCCTGATGGGGCATTCATTACATTCTTAGCAGTTGTGCAAGTGCCTGAGGGGGCATTCATTACATTCTGAGCAGTTGTGCATGTGCCTGATGGGGCATCCATTACATTCTTAGCAGTTGTGCATGTGCCTGATGGGGCATCCATTACATTCTGAGCAGTTGTGCATGTGCCTGATGGGGCATTCATTACATTCTGAGCAGTTGTGCATGTGTCTGATGGGGCATTCATTACATTCCGAGCATTTGTGCATGTGCCTGATGGGGCATTCATTACATTCTGAGCAGTTGTGCATGTGTCTGATGGGGCATTCATTACATTCTGAGCAGTTGTGCATGTGTCTGATGGGGCATTCATTACATTATGAGCAGTTGTGCATGTGCCTGATGGGGCATTCATTACATTATGAGCAGTTGTGCATGTGCCTGAGGGGGCATTCATTACATTCTGAGCAGTTGTGCATGTGCCTGATGGGGCATTCATTACATTCTGAGCAGTTGTGCAAGTGCCTGATGGGGCATTCATTACATTCTGAGCAGTTGTGCATGTGCCTGATGGGGCATTCATTACATTATGAGCAGTTGTGCATGTGCCTGAGGGGGCATTCATTACATTCTGAGCAGTTGTGCATGTGCCTGATGGGGCATTCATTACATTCTGAGCAGTTGTGCAAGTGCCTGATGGGGCATTCATTACATTCTGAGCAGTTGTGCATGTGCCTGATGGGGCATTCATTACATTCTGAGCAGTTGTGCATGTGCCTGATGGGGCATTCATTACATTCTTAGCAGTTGTGCAAGTGCCTGAGGGGGCATTCATTACATTCTGAGCAGTTGTGCATGTGCCTGATGGGGCATCCATTACATTCTTAGCAGTTGTGCATGTGCCTGATGGGGCATCCATTACATTCTGAGCAGTTGTGCATGTGCCTGATGGGGCATTCATTACATTCTGAGCAGTTGTGCATGTGTCTGATGGGGCATTCATTACATTCCGAGCATTTGTGCATGTGCCTGATGGGGCATTTATTACATTCTGAGCAGTTGTGCATGTGTCTGATGGGGCATTCATTACATTCTGAGCAGTTGTGCATGTGCCTGATGGGGCATTCATTACATTCTGAGCAGTTGTGCAAGTGCCTGAGGGGGCATTCATTACATTCTGAGCAGTTGTGCATGTGTCTGATGGGGCATTCATTACATTCTGAGCAGTTGTGCATGTGCCTGATGGGGCATTCATTACATTCTGAGCAGTTGTGCATGTGTCTGATGGGGCATTCATTACATTCTTAGCAGTTGTGAATGTGTCTGATGGGGCTTTCATTACATTCTGAGCAGTTGTGCATGTGTCTGATGGGGCATTCATTACATTATGAGCAGTTGGGCATGTGCCTGATGGGACATTCATTACATTCTGAGCAGTTGTGCATGTGCCTGATGGGGCATTCATTACATTATGAGCAGTTGTGCATGTGCCTGAGGGGGCATTCATTACATTCTGAGCAGTTGTGCATGTGCCTGATGGGGCATTCATTACATTCTTAGCAGTTGTGCATGTGCCTGATGGGGCATTCATTACATTATGAGCAGTTGTGCATGTGCCTGAGGGGGCATTCATTACATTCTGAGCAGTTGTGCATGTGCCTGATGGGGCATTCATTACATTCTGAGCAGTTGTGCAAGTGCCTGATGGGGCATTCATTACATTCTGAGCAGTTGTGCATGTGCCTGATGGGGCATTCATTACATTCTGAGCAGTTGTGCATGTGCCTGATGGGGCATTCATTACATTCTGAGCAGTTGGGCATGTGCCTGATGGGGCATTCATTACATTCTGAGCAGTTGGGCATGTGTCTGATGGGGCATTCATTACATTCTGAGCAGTTGTGCATGTGCCTGAGGGGGCATTCATTACATTCTGAGCAGTTGTGCATGTGTCTGAGGGGGCATTCATTACATTCTGAGCAGTTGTGCATGTGCCTGAGAGGGCATTCATTACATTCTGAGCAGTTGTGCAAGTGCCTGATGGGGCATTCATTACATTCTGAGCAGTTGTGCATGTGCCTGAGGGGGCATTCATTACATTCTGAACAGTTGTGCATGTGCCTGAGGGGGCATTCATTACATTCTGAGCAGTTGTGCAAGTGCCTGATGGGGCATTCATTACATTCTGAGCAGTTGTGCATGTGCCTGAGGGGGCATTCATTACATTCTGAGCAGTTGTGCATGTGCCTGAGGGGGCATTCATTACATTCTGAGCAGTTGTGCATGTGCCTGAGGGGGCATTCATTACATTCTGAGCAGTTGTGCATGTGCCTGAGGGGGCATTCATTACATTCTGAGCAGTTGTGCAACTGCCTGATGGGGCATTCATTACATTCTGAGCAGTTGTGCATGTGCCTGAGGGGGCATTCATTACATTCCGAGCAGTTGTGCATGTGTCTGATGGGGCATTCATTACATTCTGAGCAGTTGTGCAAGTGCCTGAGGGGGCATTCATTACATTCTGAGCAGTTGTGCATGTGCCTGATGGGGCATTCATTACATTCTGAGCAGTTGTGCATGTGCCTGATGGGGCATTCATTACATTCTGAGCAGTTGTGAATGTGTCTGATGGGGCATTCATTACATTCTGAGCAGTTGTGCATGTGTCTGATGGGGCATTCATTACATTCTGAGCAGTTGTGCATGTGTCTGATGGGGCATTCATTACATTCTGAGCAGTTGTGAATGTGTCTGATGGGGCATTCATTACATTCTGAGCAGCAGTTGTGCATGTGCCTGAGGGGGCATTCATTACATTCTGAGCAGTTGTGCATGTGCCTGAGGGGGCATTCATTACATTCTGAGCAGTTGTGCATGTGTCTGATGGGGCATTCATTACATTCTGAGCAGTTGTGCATGTGTCTGATGGGGCATTCATTACATTCTGAGCAGTTGTGCATGTGTCTGATGGGGCATTCATTACATTCTGAGCAGTTGTGCATGTGTCTGATGGGGCATTCATTACATTCTGAGCAGTTGTGCATGTGTCTGATGGGGCATTCATTACATTCTGAGCAGTTGTGCATGTGCCTGAGGGGGCATTCATTACATTCTGAGCAGTTGTGCATGTGTCTGATGGGGCATTCATTACATTCTGAGCAGTTGTGCATGTGTCTGAGGGGGCATTCATTACATTCTGAGCAGTTGTGCAAGTGCCTGAGGGGGCATTCATTACATTCTGAGCAGTTGTGCATGTGCCTGATGGGGCATTCATTACATTCTTAGCAGTTGTGCATGTGTCTGATGGGACATTCATTACATTCTGAGCAGTTATGCATGTGTCTGATGGGGCATTCATTACATTCTGAGCAGTTGTGCAAGTTCCTGAGGGGGCATTCATTACATTCTGAGCAGTTGTGCATGTGTCTGATGGGGCATTCATTACATTCTTAGCAGTTGTGCAAGTGCCTGAGGGGGCATTCATTACATTCTGAGCAGTTGTGCATGTGTCTGATGGGGCATTCATTACATCCTTAGCAGTTGTGCATGTGTCTGATGGGGCATTCATTACATTCTGAGCAGTTGTGCATGTGCCTGATGGGGCATTCATTACATTCTGAGCAGTTGTGCATGTGTCTGATGGGGCATTCATTACATTCTTAGCAGTTGTGCATGTGTCTGATGGGGCATTCATTACATTCTGAGCAGTTGTGCATGTGTCTGATGGGGCATTCATTACATTCTGAGCAGTTGTGCAAGTGCCTGAGGGGGCATTCATTACATTCTGAGCAGTTGTGCAAGTGCCTGATGGGGCATTCATTACATTCTGAGCAGTTGTGCATGTGTCTGATGGGGCATTCATTACATTCTTAGCAGTTGTGCAAGTGCCTGAGGGGGCATTCATTACATTCTGAGCAGTTGTGCATGTGTCTGATGGGGCATTCATTACATTCTTAGCAGTTGTGCAAGTGCCTGAGGGGGCATTCATTACATTCTGAGCAGTTGTGCATGTGTCTGATGGGGCATTCATTACATTCTTAGCAGTTGTGCATGTGTCTGATGGGGCATTCATTACATTCTGAGCAGTTGTGCATGTGCATGATGGGGCATTCATTACATTCTGAGAAGTGGTGCATGTGTCTGATGGGGCATTCATTACATTCTTAGCAGTTGTGCATGTGTCTGATGGGGCATTCATTACATTCTGAGCAGTTGTGCATGTGTCTGATGGGGCATTCATTACATTCTGAGCAGTTGTGCAAGTGCCTGAGGGGGCATTCATTACATTCCGAGCAGTTGTGCAAGTGCCTGAGGGGGCATTCATTACATTCTGAGCAGTTGTGCATGTGTCTGATGGGGCATTCATTACATTCTGAGCAGTTGTGCAAGTGCCTGAGGGGGCATTCATTACATTCTGAGCAGTTGTGCATGTGTCTGATGGGGCATTCATTACATTCTTAGCAGTTGTGCAAGTGCCTGAGGGGGCATTCATTACATTCTGAGCAGTTGTGCATGTGTCTGATGGGGCATTCATTACATTCTTAGCAGTTGTGCATGTGTCTGATGGGGCATTCATTACATTCTGAGCAGTTGTGCATGTGCCTGATGGGGCATTCATTACATTCTGAGCAGTTGTGCATGTGTCTGATGGGGCATTCATTACATTCTTAGCAGTTGTGCATGTGTCTGATGGGGCATTCATTACATTCTGAGCAGTTGTGCATGTGTCTGATGGGGCATTCATTACATTCTGAGCAGTTGTGCAAGTGCCTGAGGGGGCATTCATTACATTCTGAGCAGTTGTGCAAGTGCCTGATGGGGCATTCATTACATTCTGAGCAGTTGTGCATGTGTCTGATGGGGCATTCATTACATTCTTAGCAGTTGTGCAAGTGCCTGAGGGGGCATTCATTACATTCTGAGCAGTTGTGCATGTGTCTGATGGGGCATTCATTACATTCTGAGCAGTTGTGCAAGTGCCTGAGGGGGCATTCATTACATTCTGAGCAGTTGTGCAAGTGCCTGATGGGGCATTCATTACATTCTGAGCAGTTGTGCATGTGTCTGATGGGGCATTCATTACATTCTTAGCAGTTGTGCAAGTGCCTGAGGGGGCATTCATTACATTCTGAGCAGTTGTGCATGTGTCTGATGGGGCATTCATTACATTCTTAGCAGTTGTGCAAGTGCCTGAGGGGGCATTCATTACATTCTTAGCAGTTGTGCAAGTGCCTGAGGGGGCATTCATTACATTCTGAGCAGTTGTGCATGTGTCTGATGGGGCATTCATTACATTCTTAGCAGTTGTGCATGTGTCTGATGGGGCATTCATTACATTCTGAGCAGTTGTGCATGTGTCTGATGGGGCATTCATTACATTCTTAGCAGTTGTGCATGTGTCTGATGGGGCATTCATTACATTCTGAGCAGTTGTGCATGTGTCTGATGGGGCATTCATTACATTCTGAGCAGTTGTGCAAGTGCCTGAGGGGGCATTCATTACATTCTGAGCAGTTGTGCAAGTGCCTGATGGGGCATTCATTACATTCTGAGCAGTTGTGCATGTGTCTGATGGGGCATTCATTACATTCTTAGCAGTTGTGCAGGTGCCTGATGGGGCATTCATTACATTCTGAGCAGTTGTGCATGTGTCTGATGGGGCATTCATTACATTCTGAGCAGTTGTGCAAGTGCCTGAGGGGGCATTCATTACATTCTGAGCAGTTGTGCAAGTGCCTGATGGGGCATTCATTACATTCTGAGCAGTTGTGCATGTGTCTGATGGGGCATTCATTACATTCTGAGCAGTTGTGCATGTGCCTGAGGGGGCATTCATTACATTCTGAGCAGTTGTGCATGTGCCTGAGGGGGCATTCATTACATTCTGAGCAGTTGTGCATGTGTCTGATGGGGCATTCATTACATTCTGAGCAGTTGTGCATGTGCCTGATGGGGCATTCATTACATTCTGAGCAGTTGTGCATGTGTCTGATGGGGCATTCATTACATTCTGAGCAGTTGTGCATGTGTCTGAGGGGGCATTCATTACATTCTGAGCAGTTGTGCAAGTGCCAGAGGGGGCATTCATTACATTCTGAGCAGTTGTGCAAGTGCCTGATGGGGCATTCATTACATTCTGAGCAGTTGTGCATGTGCCTGATGGGGCATTCATTACATTCTGAGCAGTTGTGCATGTGCCTGAGGGGGCATTCATTACATTCTGAGCAGTTGTGCAAGTGCCTGATGGGGCATTCATTACATTCTGAGCAGTTGTGCATGTGCCTGAGGGGGCATTCATTACATTCTGAGCAGTTGTGCAAGTGCCTTATGGGGCATTCATTACATTCTGAGCAGTTGTGCATGTGCCTGAGGGGGCATTCATTACATTCTGAGCAGTTGTGCATGTGTCTGATGGGGCATTCTTACATTCTGAGCAGTTGTGCATGTGCCTGATGGGGCATTCATTACATTCTGAGCAGTTGTGCATGTGCCTGATGGGGCATTCATTACATTCTGAGCAGTTGTGCATGTGTCTGATTTGGCATTCATTACATTCTGAGCAGTTGTGCATGTGTCTGATGGGGCATTCATTACATTCTGAGCAGTTGTGCATGTGTCTGATGGGGCATTCATTACATTCCTAGCAGTTGTGCATGTGCCTGAGGGGGCATTCATTACATTCTGAGCAGTTGTGCATGTGTCTGATGGGGCATTCATTACACTCCGAGCAGTTGTGCATGTGTCTGATGGGGCATTCATTACATTCTTAGCAGTTGTGCATGTGCCTGATGGGGCATTCATTACATTCTGAGCGGTTGTGCATGTGCCTGATGGGGCATTCATTACATTCTGAGCGGTTGTGCATGTGCCTGATGGGGCATTCATTCCATTCTGAGCGGTTGTGCATGTGTCTGATGGGGCATTCATTCCATTCTGAGTGGTTGTGCATGTGTCTGATGGGGCATTCATTACATTATGAGCAGTTGTGCATGTGCCTGATGGGGCATTCATTACATTATGAGCAGTTGTGCATGTGCCTGAGGGGGCATTCATTACATTCTGAGCAGTTGTGCATGTGCCTGATGGGGCATTCATTACATTCTGAGCAGTTGTGCAAGTGCCTGATGGGGCATTCATTACATTCTGAGCAGTTGTGCATGTGCCTGATGGGGCATTCATTACATTATGAGCAGTTGTGCATGTGCCTGAGGGGGCATTCATTACATTCTGAGCAGTTGTGCATGTGCCTGATGGGGCATTCATTACATTCTGAGCAGTTGTGCAAGTGCCTGATGGGGCATTCATTACATTCTGAGCAGTTGTGCATGTGCCTGATGGGGCATTCATTACATTCTGAGCAGTTGTGCATGTGCCTGATGGGGCATTCATTACATTCTTAGCAGTTGTGCAAGTGCCTGAGGGAGCATTCATTACATTCTGAGCAGTTGTGCATGTGCCTGATGGGGCATCCATTACATTCTTAGCAGTTGTGCATGTGCCTGATGGGGCATCCATTACATTCTGAGCAGTTGTGCATGTGCCTGATGGGGCATTCATTACATTCTGAGCAGTTGTGCATGTGCCTGATGGGGCATTCATTACATTCCGAGCATTTGTGCATGTGCCTGATGGGGCATTCATTACATTCTGAGCAGTTGTGCATGTGTCTGATGGGGCATTCATTACATTCTGAGCAGTTGTGCATGTGCCTGATGGGGCATTCATTACATTCTGAGCAGTTGTGCATGTGCCTGATGGGGCATTCATTACATTCTGAGCAGTTGTGCAAGTGCCTGAGGGGGCATTCATTACATTCTGAGCAGTTGGGCATGTGTCTGATGGGGCATTCATTACATTCTTAGCAGTTGTGCATGTGCCTGATGGGGCATTCATTACATTCTGAGCAGTTGGGCATGTGCCTGATGGGGCATTCATTACATTCTGAGCAGTTGTGCATGTGCCTGAGGGGGCATTCATTACATTCTGAGCAGTTGTGCATGTGTCTGAGGGGGCATTCATTACATTCTGAGCAGTTGTGCATGTGCCTGAGAGGGCATTCATTACATTCTGAGCAGTTGTGCAAGTGCCTGATGGGGCATTCATTACATTCTGAGCAGTTGTGCATGTGCCTGAGGGGGCATTCATTACATTCTGAACAGTTGTGCATGTGCCTGAGGGGGCATTCATTACATTCGGAGCAGTTGTGCAAGTGCCTGAGGGGGCATTCATTACATTCTGAGCAGTTGTGCATGTGCCTGAGGGGGCATGGGGGCATTCATTACATTCTGAGCAGTTGTGCATGTGCCTGAGGGGGCATTCATTACATTCTGAGCAGTTGTGCATGTGTCTGATGGGGCATTCATTACATTCTGAGCAGTTGTGCATGTGCCTGAGGGGGCATTCATTACATTCTGAGCAGTTGTGCATGTGCCTGATGGGGCATTCATTACATTCTGAGCAGTTGTGCATGTGTCTGATGGGGCATTCATTACATTCTGAGCAGTTGTGCATGTGTCTGATGGGGCATTCATTACATTCTGAGCAGTTGTGCAAGTGCCTGAGGGGGCATTCATTACATTCTGAGCAGTTGTGCAAGTGCCTGATGGGGCATTCATTACATTCTGAGCAGTTGTGCATGTGCCTGATGGGGCATTCATTACATTCTTAGCAGTTGTGCATGTGTCTGATGGGACATTCATTACATTCTGAGCAGTTATGCATGTGTCTGATGGGGCATTCATTACATTCTGAGCAGTTGTGCAAGTTCCTGAGGGGGCATTCATTACATTCTGAGCAGTTGTGCATGTGTCTGATGGGGCATTCATTACATTCTTAGCAGTTGTGCAAGTGCCTGAGGGGGCATTCATTACATTCTGAGCAGTTGTGCATGTGTCTGATGGGGCATTCATTACATTCTTAGCAGTTGTGCATGTGTCTGATGGGGCATTCATTACATTCTGAGCAGTTGTGCATGTGCCTGATGGGGCATTCATTACATTCTGAGCAGTTGTGCATGTGTCTGATATGGGGCATTCATTACATTCTGAGCAGTTGTGCATGTGTCTGATGGGGCATTCATTACATTCTGAGCAGTTGTGCAAGTGCATGAGGGGGCATTCATTACATTCTGAGCAGTTGTGCAAGTGCCTGATGGGGCATTCATTACATTCTGAGCAGTTGTGCATGTGTCTGATGGGACATTCATTACATTCTTAGCAGTTGTGCAAGTGCCTGAGGGGGCATTCATTACATTCTGAGCAGTTGTGCATGTGTCTGATGGGGCATTCATTACATTCTTAGCAGTTGTGCAAGTGCCTGAGGGGGCATTCATTACATTCTGAGCAGTTGTGCATGTGTCTGATGGGGCATTCATTACATTCTTAGCAGTTGTGCATGTGTCTGATGGGGCATTCATTACATTCTGAGCAGTTGTGCATGTGCCTGATGGGGCATTCATTACATTCTGAGAAGTTGTGCATGTGTCTGATGGGGCATTCATTACATTCTGAGCAGTTGTGCATGTGTCTGATGGGGCATTCATTACATTCTGAGCAGTTGTGCATGTGTCTGATGGGGCATTCATTACATTCTGAGCAGTTGTGCAAGTGCCTGAGGGGGCATTCATTACATTCTGAGCAGTTGTGCAAGTGCCTGAGGGGGCATACATTACATTCTGAGCAGTTGTGCATGTGTCTGATGGGGCATTCATTACATTCTGAGCAGTTGTGCAAGTGCCTGAGGGGGCATTCATTACATTCTGAGCAGTTGTGCATGTGTCTGATGGGGCATTCATTACATTCTTAGCAGTTGTGCAAGTGCCTGAGGGGGCATTCATTACATTCTGAGCAGTTGTGCATGTGTCTGATGGGGCATTCATTACATTCTTAGCAGTTGTGCATGTGTCTGATGGGGCATTCATTACATTCTGAGCAGTTGTGCATGTGCCTGATGGGGCATTCATTACATTCTGAGCAGTTGTGCATGTGTCTGATGGGGCATTCATTACATTCTTAGCAGTTGTGCATGTGCCTGATGGGGCATTCATTACACTCCGAGCAGTTGTGCATGTGTCTGGTGGGGCATTCATTACATTCTTAGCAGTTGTGCATGTGCCTGATGGGGCATTCATTACACTCCGAGCAGTTGTGCATGTGTCTGATGGGGCATTCATTACATTCTTAGCAGTTGTGCATGCGCCTGGGGGCGGGGGGCATTCATTAAATTCTTAGGAGTTGTGCAAGTGCCTGATGGGTCAGTCATTAGATTCTGAGCAGTTGTGCATGTGTCTGATGGGGCATTAATTACATTGCGAGCAGTTGTTCATGTGTCAAATGGGGCATTCATTACATTGCGAGCAGTTGTGCATGTGTCAAATGGGGCATTCATAACATTCTTAGCAGGTGTGCAAGTGCCTGATGGGGCATATATTACATTCTGAGCAGTTGTGCATGTGTCTGATGGGGCATTCATTACATTCTGAGCAGTTGTGCATGTGTCTGATGGGGCATTCATTACATTCTGAGCAGTTGTGCATGTGCCTGATGGGGCATTCATTACATTCTGAGCAGTTGTGCATGTGTCTGATGGGGCATTCATTACATTCTGAGCAGTTGTGCATGTGTCTGATGGGGCATTCATTACATTCTGAGCAGTTGTGCAAGTGCCTGAGGGGGCATTCATTACATTCTGAGCAGTTGTGCAAGTGCCTGATGGGGCATTCATTACATTCTGAGCAGTTGTGCATGTGCCTGATGGGGCATTCATTACATTCTGAGCAGTTGTGCATGTGCCTGAGGGGGCATTCATTACATTCTGAGCAGTTGTGCAAGTGCCTTATGGGGCATTCATTACATTCTGAGCAGTTGTGCATGTGCCTGAGGGGGCATTCATTACATTCTGAGCAGTTGTGCATGTGTCTGATGGGGCATTCTTACATTCTGAGCAGTTGTGCATGTGCCTGATGGGGCATTCATTACATTCTGAGCAGTTGTGCATGTGCCTGATGGGGCATTCATTACATTCTGAGCAGTTGTGCATGTGTCTGATTTGGCATTCATTACATTCTGAGCAGTTGTGCATGTGTCTGATGGGGCATTCATTACATTCTGAGCAGTTGTGCATGTGTCTGATGGGGCATTCATTACATTCTTAGCAGTTGTGCATGTGCCTGAGGGGGCATTCATTACATTCTGAGCAGTTGTGCATGTGTCTGATGGGGCATTCATTACACCCCGAGCAGTTGTGCATGTGTCTGATGGGGCATTCATTACATTCTTAGCAGTTGTGCATGTGCCTGATGGGGCATTCATTACACTCCGAGCAGTTGTGCATGTGTCTGATGGGGCATTCATTACATTCTTAGCAGTTGTGCATGTGCCTGATGGGGCATTCATTACACTCCGAGCAGTTGTGCATGTGTCTGATGGGGCATTCATTACATTCTGAGCAGTTGTGCATGTGCCTGATGGGGCATTCATTACATTCTGAGCAGTTGTGCATGTGCCTGAGGGGGGCATTCATTACATTCTTAGCAGTTGTGCATGTGCCTGATGGGGCATTCATTACACTCCGAGCAGTTGTGCATGTGTCTGATGGGGCATTCATTACATTCTTAGCAGTTGTGCATGTGCCTGATGGGGCATTCATTACACTCCGAGCAGTTGTGCATGTGCCTGATGGGGCATTCATTACATTCTTAGCAGTTGTGCATGTGCCTGAGGGGGGCATTCATTACATTCTTAGCAGTTGTGCATGTGCCTGATGGGGCATTCATTACACTCCGAGCAGTTGTGCATGTGTCTGATGGGGCATTCATTACATTCTTAGCAGTTGTGCATGTGTCTGATGGGGCATTCATTACATTCTGAGCAGTTGTGCATGTGTCTGATGGGGCATTCATTACATTCTTAGCAGTTGTGCATGTGTCTGATGGGGCTTTCATTACATTCTTAGCAGTTGTGCATGTGTCTGATGGGGCAATCATTACATTCTGAGCAGTTGTGCATGTGCCTGATGGCGCATTCATTACATTCTTAGCAGTTGTGCATGTGCCTGATGGGGCATTCATTACATTCTTAGCAGTTGTGCATGTGCCTGATGGGGCATTCATTACACTCCGAGCAGTTGTGCATGTGTCTGATGGGGCATTCATTACATTCTTAGCAGTTGTGCATGTGTCTGATGGGGCATTCATTTCATTCTGAGCAGTTGTGCATGTGTCTGATGGGGCATTCATTACATTCTTAGCAGTTGTGCATGTGTCTGATGGGGCTTTCATTACATTCTTAGCAGTTGTGCATGTGTCTGATGGGGCATTCATTACATTCTGAGCAGTTGTGCATGTGTCTGATGGGGCATTCATTACATTCTGAGCAGTTGTGCATGTGCCTGATGGGGCATTCATTACATTCTGAGCAGTTGTGCATGTGCCTGATGGGGCATTCATTACATTCTGAGCAGTTGTGCATGTGCCTGAGGGGGGCATTCATTACATTCTTAGCAGTTGTGCATGTGCCTGATGGGGCATTCATTACACTCCGAGCAGTTGTGCATGTGTCTGATGGGGCATTCATTACATTCTTAGCAGTTGTGCATGTGCCTGATGGGGCATTCATTACACTCCGAGCAGTTGTGCATGTGTCTGATGGGGCATTCATTACATTCTTAGCAGTTGTCCATGTATCTGATGGGGCATTCATTACACTCCGAGCAGTTGTGCATGTGTCTGATGGGGCATTCATTACACTCCGAGCAGTTGTGCATGTGTCTGATGGGGCATTCATTACATTCTTAGCAGTTGTGCATATGCCTGATGGGGCATTCATTACACTCCGAGCAGTTGTGCATGTGCCTGATGGGGCATTCATTACATTCTTAGCAGTTGTGCATGTGCCTGATGGGGCATTCATTACACTCCGAGCAGTTGTGCATGTGTCTGATGGGGCATTCATTACATTCTTAGCAGTTGTGCATGTGCCTGATGGGGCATTCATTACACTCCGAGCAGTTGTGCATGTGTCTGGTGGGGCATTCATTACATTCTTAGCAGTTGTGCATGTGCCTGATGGGGCATTCATTACACTCCGAGCAGTTGTGCATGTGTCTGATGGGGCATTCATTACATTCTTAGCAGTTGTGCATGCGCCTGGGGGCGGGGGGCATTCATTAAATTCTTAGGAGTTGTGCAAGTGCCTGATGGGTCAGTCATTAGATTCTGAGCAGTTGTGCATGTGTCTGATGGGGCATTAATTACATTGCGAGCAGTTGTTCATGTGTCAAATGGGGCATTCATTACATTGCGAGCAGTTGTGCATGTGTCAAATGGGGCATTCATAACATTCTTAGCAGGTGTGCAAGTGCCTGATGGGGCATATATTACATTCTGAGCAGTTGTGCATGTGTCTGATGGGGCATTCATTACATTCTGAGCATTTGTGCATGTGCCTGATGGGGCATTCATTACATTCTGAGCAGTTGTGCATGTGTCTGATGGGGCATTCATTACATTCTGAGCAGTTGTGCATGTGTCTGATGGGGCATTCATTACATTCTGAGCAGTTGTGCATGTGTCTGATGGGGCATTCATTACATTCTTAGCAGTTGTGCATGTGCCTGGGGGGGCATTCATTACATTCTGAGCAGTTGTGCATGTGTCTGATGGGGCATTCATTACACTCCGAGCAGTTGTGCATGTGTCTGATGGGGCATTCATTACATTCTTAGCAGTTGTGCATGTGCCTGATGGGGCATTCATTACACTCCGAGCAGTTGTGCATGTGTCTGATGGGGCATTCATCACATTCTTAGCAGTTGTGCATGTGCCTGATGGGGCATTCATTACACTCCGAGCAGTTGTGCATGTGTCTGATGGGGCATTCATTACATTCTGAGCAGTTGTGCATGTGCCTGATGGGGCATTCATTACATTCTTAGCAGTTGTGCATGTGTCTGATGGGGCATTCATTACATTCTGAGCAGTTGTGCATGTGCCTGATGGGGCATTCATTACATTCTGAGAAGTTGTGCATGTGTCTGATGGGGCATTCATTACATTCTGAGCAGTTGTGCATGTGTCTGATGGGGCATTCATTACATTCTGAGCAGTTGTGCATGTGTCTGATGGGGCATTCATTACATTCTGAGCAGTTGTGCAAGTGCCTGAGGGGGCATTCATTACATTCTGAGCAGTTGTGCAAGTGCCTGAGGGGGCATACATTACATTCTGAGCAGTTGTGCATGTGTCTGATG
The DNA here is from genome assembly GCF_040938575.1 of Ambystoma mexicanum. Taxonomy (NCBI): domain Eukaryota; kingdom Metazoa; phylum Chordata; class Amphibia; order Caudata; family Ambystomatidae; genus Ambystoma; species Ambystoma mexicanum. The sequence continues at coordinate 1,530,758,364 of NC_090931.1, read as the reverse complement.
GGGCATTCATTACATTCTGAGCAGTTGTGCAAGTGCCTGAGGGGGCATTCATTACATTCTGAGCAGTCGTGCATGTGTCTGATGGGGCATTCATTACATTCTTAGCAGTTGTGCAAGTGCCTGAGGGGGCATTCATTACATTCTGAGCAGTTGTGCATGTGTCTGATGGGGCATTCATTACATTCTTAGCAGTTGTGCATGTGTCTGATGGGGCATTCATTACATTCTGAGCAGTTGTGCATGTGCCTGATGGGGCATTCATTACATTCTGAGCAGTTGTGCATGTGTCTGATGGGGCATTCATTACATTCTTAGCAGTTGTGCATGTGCCTGATGGGGCATTCATTACACTCCGAGCAGTTGTGCATGTGTCTGGTGGGGCATTCATTACATTCTGAGCAGTTGTGCACGTGCCTGATGGGGCATTCATTACATTCTTAGCAGTTGTGCATGTGCCTGATGGGGCATTCATTACATTCTTAGCAGTTGTGCATGTGTCTGATGGGGCATTCATTACATTCTGAGCAGTTGTGCATGTGTCTGATGGGGCATTAATTACATTCATTACATTCTGAGCAGTTGAGCATGTGTCTGAAGGGGCATTCATTACATTCTGAGCAGTTGTGCATGTGTCTGATGGGACATTCATTACATTCTGAGCAGTTGTGCAAGTGCCTGATGGGGCAGTCATTAGATTCTGAGCAGTTGTGCATGTGTCTGATGGGGCATTCATTACATTCTTAGCAGTTGTGCATGTGTCTGATGGGGCATTCATTCCATTCTGAGCAGTTGTGCATGTGTCTGATGGGACATTCATTACATTCTGAGCAGTTGTGCATGTGCCCGATGGGACATTCATTACATTCTGAGCAGTTGTGCATGTGCCCGATGGGACATTCATTACATTCTGAGCAGTTGTGCATGTGTCTGATGGGACATTCATTACATTCTGAGCAGTTGTGCAAGTGCCTGATGGGGCAGTCATTAGATTCTGAGCAGTTGTGCATGTGTCTGATGGGGCATTCATTACATTCTTTGCAGTTGTGCATGTGTCTGATGGGGCATTCATTCCATTCTGAGCAGTTGTGCATGTGTCTGATGGGACATTCATTACATTCTGAGCAGTTGTGCATGTGCCCGATGGGACATTCATTACATTCTTAGCAGTTGTGCATGTGTCTGATTGGGCAATCATTCCATTCTGAGCGGTTGTGCATGTGTCTGATGGGACATTCATTACATTCTGAGCAGTTGTGCATGTGCCCGATGGGACATTCATTACATTCTGAGCAGTTGTGCATGTGTCTGATGGGACATTCATTCCATTCTGAGCGGTTGTGCATGTGCCCGATGGGACATTCATTACATTCTGAGCAGTTGTGCATGTGCCCGATGGGACATTCATTACATTCTGAGCAGTTGTGCATGTGTCTGATGGGGCATTCATTCCATTCTGAGCGGTTGTGCATGTGTCTGATGGGGCATTCATTACATTCTGAGCAGTTGTGCATGTGTCTGATGGGGCATTCATTACATTCTGAGCAGTTGTGCATGTGTCTGATGGGGCATTCATTACATTCTGAGCAGTTGTGCATGTGTCTGATGGGGCATTCATTACATTCTGAGCAGTTGTGCAAGTGCCTGATGGGGCATTCATTACATTCTGAGCAGTTGTGCATGTGTCTGATGGGGCATTCATTACATTCTGAGCAGTTGTGCATGTGCCTGATGGGGCATTCATTACATTCTGAGCAGTTGTGCATGTGTCTGATGGGGCATTCATTACATTCTTAGCAGTTGTGCATGTGTCTGATGGGGCATTCATTACATTCTGAGCAGTTGTGCAAGTGCCTGATGGGGCATTCATTACATTCTGAGCAGTTGTGCATGTGTCTGATGGGGCATTCATTACATTCTGAGCAGTTGTGCAAGTGCCTGATGGGGCATTCATTACATTCTGAGCAGTTGTGCAAGTGCCTGATGGGGCATTCATTACATTCTGAGCAGTTGTGCATGTGTCTGATGGGGCATTCATTACATTCTGAGCAGTTGTGCAAGTGCCTGAGGGGGCATTCATTACATTCTGAGCAGTTGTGCATGTGTCTGATGGGGCATTCATTACATTCTGAGCAGTTGTGCAAGTGCCTGAGGGGGCATTAATTACATTCTGAGCAGTTGTGCATTTGTCTGATGGGGCATTCATTACATTCTTAGCAGTTGTGCAAGTGCCTGAGGGGGCATTCATTACATTCTGAGCAGTTGTGCATGTGTCTGATGGGGCATTCATTACATTCTTAGCAGTTGTGCATGTGTCTGATGGGGCATTCATTACATTCTGAGCAGTTGTGCATGTGCCTGATGGGGCATTCATTACATTCTGAGCAGTTGTGCATGTGTCTGATGGGGCATTCATTACATTCTTAGCAGTTGTGCATGTGTCTGATGGGGCATTCATTACATTCTGAGCAGTTGTGCATGTGTCTGATGGGGCATTCATTACATTCTGAGCAGTTGTGCAAGTGCCTGAGGGGGCATTCATTACATTCTGAGCAGTTGTGCAAGTGCCTGATGGGGCATTCATTACATTCTGAGCAGTTGTGCATGTGTCTGATGGGGCATTCATTACATTCTTAGCAGTTGTGCAAGTGCCTGAGGGGGCATTCATTACATTCTGAGCAGTTGTGCATGTGTCTGATGGGGCATTCATTACATTCTTAGCAGTTGTGCAAGTGCCTGGGGGGGCATTCATTACATTCTGAGCAGTTGTGCATGTGTCTTATGGGGCATTCATTACATTCTTAGCAGTTGTGCATGTGTCTGATGGGGCATTCATTACATTCTGAGCAGTTGTGCATGTGCCTGATGGGGCATTCATTACATTCTGAGCAGTTGTGCATGTGTCTGATGGGGCATTCATTACATTCTTAGCAGTTGTGCATGTGTCTGATGGGGCATTCATTACATTCTGAGCAGTTGTGCATGTGTCTGATGGGGCATTCATTACATTCTGAGCAGTTGTGCAAGTGCCTGATGGGGCATTCATTACATTCTGAGCAGTTGTGCATGTGTCTGATGGGGCATTCATTACATTCTGAGCAGTTGTGCAAGTGCCTGAGGGGGCATTCATTACATTCTGAGCAGTTGTGCATGTGTCTGATGGGGCATTCATTACATTCTTAGCAGTTGTGCAAGTGCCTGAGGGGGCATTCATTACATCCTGAGCAGTTGTGTATGTGTCTGATGGGGCATTCATTACATTCTTAGCAGTTGTGCATGTGTCTGATGGGGCATTCATTACATTCTGAGCAGTTGTCCATGTGCCTGATGGGGCATTCATTACATTCTGAGCAGTTGTGCATGTGTCTGATGGGGCATTCATTACATTCTTAGCAGTTGTGCATGTGTCTGATGGGGCATTCATTACATTCTGAGCAGTTGTGCATGTGTCTGATGGGGCATTCATTACATTCTGAGCAGTTGTGCAAGTGCCTGAGGGGGCATTCATTACATTCTGAGCAGTTGTGCAAGTGCCTGATGGGGCATTCATTACATTCTGAGCAGTTGTGCATGTGTCTGATGGGGCATTCATTACATTCTTAGCAGTTGTGCAAGTGCCTGAGGGGGCATTCATTACATTCTGAGCAGTTGTGCATGTGTCTGATGGGGCATTCATTACATTCTTAGCAGTTGTGCAAGTGCCTGAGGGGGCATTCATTACATTCTGAGCAGTTGTGCATGTGTCTGATGGGGCATTCATTACATTCTTAGCAGTTGTGCAAGTGCCTGAGGGGGCATTCATTACATTCTGAGCAGTTGTGCATGTGTCTGATGGGGCATTCATTACATTCTTAGCAGTTGTGCATGTGTCTGATGGGGCATTCATTACATTCTGAGCAGTTGTGCATGTGTCTGATGGGGCATTCATTACATTCTGAGCAGTTGTGCAAGTGCCTGAGGGGGCATTCATTACATTCTGAGCAGTTGTGCAAGTGCCTGATGGGGCATTCATTACATTCTGAGCAGTTGTGCATGTGTCTGATGGGGCATTCATTACATTCTTAGCAGTTGTGCAAGTGCCTGAGGGGGCATTCATTACATTCTGAGCAGTTGTGCATGTGTCTGATGGGGCATTCATTACATTCTTAGCAGTTGTGCAAGTGCCTGAGGGGGCATTCATTACATTCTGAGCAGTTGTGCATGTGTCTGATGGGGCATTCATTACATTCTTAGCAGTTGTGCAAGTGCCTGAGAGGGCATTCATTACATTCTGAGCAGTTGTGCATGTGTCTGATGGGGCATTCATTACATTGTTAGCAGTTGTGCATGTGTCTGATGGGGCATTCATTACATTCTGAGCAGTTGTGCATGTGTCTGATGGGGCAATCATTACATTCTTAGCAGTTGTGCATGTGTCTGATGGGGCATTCATTACATTCTGAGCAGTTGTGCATGTGTCTGATGGGGCATTCATTACATTCTGAGCAGTTGTGCAAGTGCCTGAGGGGGCATTCATTACATTCTGAGCAGTTGTGCAAGTGCCTGATGGGGCATTCATTACATTCTGAGCAGTTGTGCATGTGTCTGATGGGGCATTCATTACATTCTTAGCAGTTGTGCAAGTGCCTGATGGGGCATTCATTACATTCTGAGCAGTTGTGCATGTGTCTGATGGGGCATTCATTACATTCTGAGCAGTTGTGCAAGTGCCTGAGGGGGCATTCATTACATTCTGAGCAGTTGTGCAAGTGCCTGATGGGGCATTCATTACATTCTGAGAAGTTGTGCATGTGTCTGATGGGGCATTCATTACATTCTGAGCAGTTGTGCATGTGCCTGAGGGGGCATTCATTACATTCTGAGCAGTTGTGCATGTGCCTGAGGGGGCATTCATTACATTCTGAGCAGTTGTGCATGTGTCTGATGGGGCATTCATTACATTCTGAGCAGTTGTGCATGTGTCTGATGGGGCATTCATTACATTCTGAGCAGTTGTGCATGTGTCTGATGGGGCATTCATTACATTCTGAGCAGTTGTGCATGTGTCTGAGGGGGCATTCATTACATTCTGAGCAGTTGTGCAAGTGCCTGAGGGGGCATTCATTACATTCTGAGCAGTTGTGCAAGTGCCTGATGGGGCATTCATTACATTCTGAGCAGTTGTGCATGTGCCTGATGGGGCATTCATTACATTCTGAGCAGTTGTGCATGTGCCTGAGGGGGCATTCATTACATTCTGAGCAGTTGTGCAAGTGCCTGATGGGGCATTCATTACATTCTGAGCAGTTGTGCATGTGCCTGAGGGGGCATTCATTACATTCTGAGCAGTTGTGCATGTGTCTGATGGGGCATTCTTACATTCTGAGCAGTTGTGCATGTGTCTGATGGGGCATTCATTACATTCTGAGCAGTTGTGCATGTGCCTGATGGGGCATTCATTACATTCTGAGCAGTTGTGCATGTGTCTGATTTGGCATTCATTACGTTCTGAGCAGTTGTGCATGTGTCTGATGGGGCATTCATTACATTCTGAGCAGTTGTGCATGTGTCTGATGGGGCATTCATTACATTCTTAGCAGTTGTGCATGTGCCTGAGGGGGCATTCATTACATTCTGAGCAGTTGTGCATGTGTCTGATGGGGCATTCATTACACTCCGAGCAGTTGTGCATGTGTCTGATGGGGCATTCATTACATTCTTAGCAGTTGTGCATGTGCCTGATGGGGCATTCATTACACTCCGAGCAGTTGTGCATGTGTCTGATGGGGCATTCATTACATTCTTAGCAGTTGTGCATGTGCCTGATGGGGCATTCATTACACTCCGAGCAGTTGTGCATGTGTCTGATGGGGCATTCATTACATTCTGAGCAGTTGTGCATGTGCCTGATGGGGCATTCATTACATTCTGAGCAGTTGTGCATGTGCCTGAGGGGGGCATTCATTACATTCTTAGCAGTTGTGCATGTGCCTGATGGGGCATTCATTACACTCCGAGCAGTTGTGCATGTGTCTGATGGGGCATTCATTACATTCTTAGCAGTTGTGCATGTGCCTGATGGGGCATTCATTACACTCCGAGCAGTTGTGCATGTGTCTGATGGGGCATTCATTACATTCTTAGCAGTTGTGCATGTGCCTGATGGGGCATTCATTACATTCTTAGCAGTTGTGCATGTGCCTGATGGGGCATTCATTACATTCTGAGCAGTTGTGCATGTGCCTGAGGGGGGCATTCATTACATTCTTAGCAGTTGTGCATGTGCCTGATGGGGCATTCATTACACTCCGAGCAGTTGTGCATGTGTCTGATGGGGCATTCATTACATTCTTAGCAGTTGTGCATGTGTCTGATGGGGCATTCATTACATTCTGAGCAGTTGTGCATGTGTCTGATGGGGCATTCATTACATTCTTAGCAGTTGTGCATGTGTCTGATGGGGCTTTCATTACATTCTTAGCAGTTGTGCATGTGTCTGATGGGGCATTCATTACATTCTGAGCAGTTGTGCATGTGTCTGATGGGGCATTCATTACATTCTGAGCAGTTGTGCATGTGCCTGATGGGGCATTCATTACATTCTGAGCAGTTGTGCATGTGCCTGATGGGGCATTCATTACATTCTTAGCAGTTGTGCATGTGCCTGATGGGGCATTCATTACATTCTTAGCAGTTGTGCATGTGCCTGATGGGGCATTCATTACACTCCGAGCAGTTGTGCATGTGTCTGATGGGGCATTCATTACATTCTTAGCAGTTGTGCATGTGTCTGATGGGGCATTCATTACATGCTGAGCAGTTGTGCATGTGTCTGATGGGGCATTCATTACATTCTTAGCAGTTGTGCATGTGTCTGATGGGGCTTTCATTACATTCTTAGCAGTTGTGCATGTGTCTGATGGGGCATTCATTACATTCTGAGCAGTTGTGCATGTGTCTGATGGGGCATTCATTACATTCTGAGCAGTTGTGCATGTGCCTGATGGGGCATTCATTACATTCTGAGCAGTTGTGCATGTGCCTGAGGGGGGCATTCATTACATTCTTAGCAGTTGTGCATGTGCCTGATGGGGCATTCATTACACTCCGAGCAGTTGTGCATGTGTCTGATGGGGCATTCATTACATTCTTAGCAGTTGTGCATGTGCCTGATGGGGCATTCATTACACTCCGAGCAGTTGTGCATGTGTCTGATGGGGCATTCATTACATTCTTAGCAGTTGTGCATGTGCCTGATGGGGCATTCATTACACTCCGAGCAGTTGTGCATGTGTCTGATGGGGCATTCATTACACTCCGAGCAGTTGTGCATGTGTCTGATGGGGCATTCATTACATTCTTAGCAGTTGTGCATGTGCCTGATGGGGCATTCATTACACTCCGAGCAGTTGTGCATGTGCCTGATGGGGCATTCATTACATTCTTAGCAGTTGTGCATGTGCCTGATGGGGCATTCATTACACTCCGAGCAGTTGTGCATGTGTCTGATGGGGCATTCATTACATTCTTAGCAGTTGTGCATGTGCCTGATGGGGCATTCATTACACTCCGAGCAGTTGTGCATGTGTCTGGTGGGGCATTCATTACATTCTTAGCAGTTGTGCATGTGCCTGATGGGGCATTCATTACACTCCGAGCAGTTGTGCATGTGTCTGATGGGGCATTCATTACATTCTTAGCAGTTGTGCATGCGCCTGGGGGCGGGGGGCATTCATTAAATTCTTAGGAGTTGTGCAAGTGCCTGATGGGTCAGTCATTAGATTCTGAGCAGTTGTGCATGTGTCTGATGGGGCATTAATTACATTGCGAGCAGTTGTTCATGTGTCAAATGGGGCATTCATTACATTGCGAGCAGTTGTGCATGTGTCAAATGGGGCATTCATAACATTCTTAGCAGGTGTGCAAGTGCCTGATGGGGCATATATTACATTCTGAGCAGTTGTGCATGTGTCTGATGGGGCCTTCATTACATTCTGAGCAGTTGTGCATGTGTCTGATGGGGCATTCATTACATTCTGAGCAGTTGTGCATGTGTCTGATGGGGCATTCATTACATTCTTAGCAGTTGTGCATGTGCCTGGGGGGGCATTCATTACATTCTGAGCAGTTGTGCATGTGTCTGATGGGGCATTCATTACACTCCGAGCAGTTGTGCATGTGTCTGATGGGGCATTCATTACATTCTTAGCAGTTGTGCATGTGCCTGATGGGGCATTCATTACACTCCGAGCAGTTGTGCATGTGTCTGATGGGGCATTCATTACATTCTTAGCAGTTGTGCATGTGCCTGATGGGGCATTCATTACACTCCGAGCAGTTGTGCATGTGTCTGATGGGGCATTCATTACATTCTGAGCAGTTGTGCATGTGCCTGATGGGGCATTCATTACATTCTGAGCAGTTGTGCATGTGCCTGAGGGGGGCATTCATTACATTCTTAGCAGTTGTGCATGTGCCTGATGGGGCATTCATTACACTCCGAGCAGTTGTGCATGTGTCTGATGGGGCATTCATTACATTCTTAGCAGTTGTGCATGTGCCTGATGGGGCATTCATTACACTCCGAGCAGTTGTGCGTGTGTCTGATGGGGCATTCATTACATTCTTAGCAGTTGTGCATGTGCCTGATGGGGCATTCATTACATTCTTAGCAGTTGTGCATGTGCCTGATGGGGCATTCATTACATTCTGAGCAGTTGTGCATGTGCCTGAGGGGGGCATTCATTACATTCTTAGCAGTTGTGCATGTGCCTGATGGGGCATTCATTACACTCCGAGCAGTTGTGCATGTGTCTGATGGGGCATTCATTACATTCTTAGCAGTTGTGCATGTGTCTGATGGGGCATTCATTACATTCTGAGCAGTTGTGCATGTGTCTGATGGGGCATTCATTACATTCTTAGCAGTTGTGCATGTGTCTGATGGGGCTTTCATTACATTCTTAGCAGTTGTGCATGTGTCTGATGGGGCATTCATTACATTCTGAGCAGTTGTGCATGTGTCTGATGGGGCATTCATTACATTCTGAGCAGTTGTGCATGTGCCTGATGGGGCATTCATTACATTCTGAGCAGTTGTGCATGTGCCTGATGGGGCATTCATTACATTCTTAGCAGTTGTGCATGTGTCTGATGGGGCATTCATTACATTCTTAGCAGTTGTGCATGTGTCTGATGGGGCATTCATTACATTCTGAGCAGTTGTGCATGTGTCTGATGGGGCATTCATTACATTCTGAGCAGTTGTGCATGAGCCTGATGGGGCATTCATTACATTCTTAGCAGTTGTGCATGTGCCTGATGGGGCATTCATTACATTCTTAGCAGTTGTGCATGTGCCTGAGGGGGGCATTCATTACATTCTTAGCAGTTGTGCATGTGCCTGATGGTGCATTCATTACACTCCGAGAAGTTGTGCATGTGTCTGATGGGGCATTCATTACATTCTTAGCAGTTGTGCATGTGTCTGATGGGGCATTCATTACATTCTGAGCAGTTGTGCATGTGTCTGATGGGGCATTAATTACATTCATTACATTCTGAGCAGTTGAGCATGTGTCTGAAGGGGCATTCATTACATTCTGAGCAGTTGTGCATGTGTCTGATGGGACATTCATTACATTCTGAGCAGTTGTGCAAGTGCCTGATGGGGCAGTCATTAGATTCTGAGCAGTTGTGCATGTGTCTGATGGGGCATTCATTACATTCTTAGCAGTTGTGCATGTGTCTGATGGGGCATTCATTCCATTCTGAGCAGTTGTGCATGTGTCTGATGGGACATTCATTACATTCTGAGCAGTTGTGCATGTGCCCGATGGGACATTCATTACATTCTGAGCAGTTGTGCATGTGCCCGATGGGACATTCATTACATTCTGAGCAGTTGTGCATGTGTCTGATGGGACATTCATTACATTCTGAGCAGTTGTGCAAGTGCCTGATGGGGCAGTCATTAGATTCTGAGCAGTTGTGCATGTGTCTGATGGGGCATTCATTACATTCTTAGCAGTTGTGCATGTGTCTGATGGGGCATTCATTCCATTCTGAGCAGTTGTGCATGTGCCCGATGGGACATCCATTACATTCTGAGCAGTTGTGCATGTGTCTGATGGGGCATTCATTCCATTCTGAGCGGTTGTGCATGTGTCTGATGGGACATTCATTACATTCTGAGCAGTTGTGCATGTGCCTGATGGGGCATTCATTACACTCCGAGCAGTTGTGCATGTGTCTGATGGGGCATTCATTACATTCTTAGCAGTTGTGCATGTGCCTGATGGGGCATTCATTACACTCCGAGCAGTTGTGCATGTGTCTGATGGGGCATTCATTACATTCTTAGCAGTTGTGCATGTGTCTGATGGGGCATTCATTACATTCTGAGCAGTTGTGCATGTGTCTGATGGGGCATTCATTACATTCTTAGCAGTTGTGCATGTGTCTGATGGGGCTTTCATTACATTCTTAGCAGTTGTGCATGTGTCTGATGGGGCATTCATTACATTCTGAGCAGTTGTGCATGTGTCTGATGGGGCATTCACTACATTCTGAGCAGTTGTGCATGTGCCTGATGGGGCATTCATTACATTCTGAGCATTTGTGCATGTGCCTGATGGGGCATTCATTACATTCTGAGCAGTTGTGCATGTGCCTGAGGGGGGCATTCATTACATTCTTAGCAGTTGTGCATGTGCCTGATGGGGCATTCATTACACTCCGAGCAGTTGTGCATGTGTCTGATGGGGCATTCATTACATTCTTAGCAGTTGTGCATGTGCCTGATGGGGCATTCATTACACTCCGAGCAGTTGTGCATGTGTCTGATGGGGCATTCATTACATTCTTAGCAGTTGTGCATGTGTCTGATGGGGCATTCATTACACTCCGAGCAGTTGTGCATGTGTCTGATGGGGCATTCATTACACTCCGAGCAGTTGTGCATGTGTCTGATGGGGCATTCATTACATTCTTAGCAGTTGTGCATGTGCCTGATGGGGCATTCATTACACTCCGAGCAGTTGTGCATGTGCCTGATGGGGCATTCATTACATTCTTAGCAGTTGTGCATGTGCCTGATGGGGCATTCATTACACTCCGAGCAGTTGTGCATGTGTCTGATGGGGCATTCATTACATTCTTAGCAGTTGTGCATGTGCCTGATGGGGCATTCGTTACACTCCGAGCAGTTGTGCATGTGTCTGATGGGGCATTCATTACATTCTTAGCAGTTGTGCATGTGCCTGATGGGGCATTCATTACACTCCGAGCAGTTGTGCATGTGTCTGATGGGGCATTCATTACATTCTTAGCAGTTGTGCATGCGCCTGGGGGCGGGGGGCATTCATTAAATTCTTAGGAGTTGTGCAAGTGCCTGATGGGGCAGTCATTAGATTCTGAGCAGTTGTGCATGTGTCTGATGGGGCATTAATTACATTGCGAGCAGTTGTTCATGTGTCAAATGGGGCATTCATTACATTGCGAGCAGTTGTGCATGTGTCAAATGGGGCATTCATAACATTCTTAGCAGGTGTGCAAGTGCCTGATGGGGCATATATTACATTCTGAGCAGTTGTGCATGTGTCTGATGGGGCATTCATTACATTCTTAGCAGTTGTGCAAGTGCCTGATGGGGCAGTCATAACATTGCGAGCAGTTGTGCATGTGTCTTATGGGACATACATTATTACATTTTGCTGCCACAATCATGTAAAGGATGCAGGGGACAACCCTGCAACCCCCGGACCCATTATACCATTTAAGGGGAGTGGGGGACACCCCCAAAACCCCCTCTCCCCTTAAATGGTATAATGGGGTACACCTTTACTGGGTTAAACCACGGCATCCGGTTGCCGTGATTTATTTTACATGTGCCTGAGGGGGAATTCATTACATTCTTAGCAGTTGTGCATGTGCCTGAGGGGGGCACTCGTTACATTCTGAGCCGTTGTGCATGTGCCTGAGGGGGCATTCATTACATTCTGAGCAGTTGTGCATGTGCCTGATGGGGCATTCATTACATTCTGAGCAGTTGTGCATGTGTCTGATGGGACATTCATTACATTCTGAGCAGTTGTGCAAGTGCCTGATGGGGCAGTCATTAGATTCTGAGCAGTTGTGCATGTGTCTGATGGGGCATTCATTACATTCTTAGCAGTTGTGCATGTGTCTGATGGGGCATTCATTCCATTCTGAGCAGTTGTGCATGTGTCTGATGGGACATTCATTACATTCTGAGCAGTTGTGCATGTGCCCGATGGGACATTCATTACATTCTTAGCAGTTGTGCATGTGTCTGATTGGGCAATCATTCCATTCTGAGCGGTTGTGCATGTGTCTGATGGGACATTCATTACATTCTGAGCAGTTGTGCATGTGCCCGATGGGACATTCATTACATTCTGAGCAGTTGTGCATGTGTCTGATGGGACATTCATTCCATTCTGAGCGGTTGTGCATGTGCCCGATGGTACATTCATTACATTCTGAGCAGTTGTGCATGTGCCCGATGGGACATTCATTACATTCTGAGCAGTTGTGCATGTGTCTGATGGGGCATTCATTCCATTCTGAGCGGTTGTGCATGTGTCTGATGGGGCATTCATTACATTCTGAGCAGTTGTGCATGTGTCTGATGGGGCATTCATTACATTCTGAGCAGTTGTGCATGTGTCTGATGGGGCATTCATTACATTCTGAGCAGTTGTGCATGTGTCTGATGGGGCATTCATTACATTCTGAGCAGTTGTGCAAGTGCCTGATGGGGCATTCATTACATTCTGAGCAGTTGTGCATGTGTCTGATGGGGCATTCATTACATTCTGAGCAGTTGTGCATGTGCCTGATGGGGCATTCATTACATTCTGAGCAGTTGTGCATGTGTCTGATGGGGCATTCATTACATTCTTAGCAGTTGTGCATGTGTCTGATGGGGCATTCATTACATTCTTAGCAGTTGTGCATGTGTCTGATGGGGCATTCATTACAGTCTGAGCAGTTGTGCATGTGTCTGATGGGGCATTCATTACATTCTGAGCAGTTGTGCATGTGTCTGATGGGGCATTCATTACATTCTGAGCAGTTGTGCATGTGCCTGAGGGGGGCATTCATTACATTCTGAGCAGTTGTGCAAGTGCCTGAGGGGGGCATTCATTACATTCTGAGCAGTTGTGCATGTGTCTGATGGGGCATTCATTACATTCTGAGCAGTTGTGCATGTGTCTGATGGGGCATTCATTACATTCTGAGCAGTTGTGCATGTGCCTGAGGGGGCATTCATTACATTCTGAGCAGTTGTGCATGTGCCTGATGGGGCATTCATTACATTCTGAGCAGTTGTGCATGTGTCTGATGGGGCATGCATTACATTCTGAGCAGTTGTGCATGTGTCTGATGGTGCATTCATTACATTCTGAGCAGTTGTGCAAGTGCCTGAGGGGGCATTCATTACATTCTGAGCAGTTGTGCAAGTGCCTGATGGGGCATTCATTACATTCTGAGCAGTTGTGCATGTGTCTGATGGGGCATTCATTACATTCTGAGCAGTTGTGCAAGTGCCTGAGGGGGCATTCATTACATTCTGAGCAGTTGTGCATGTGTCTGATGGGGCATTCATTACATTCTGAGCAGTTGTGCAAGTGCCTGAGGGGGCATTAATTACATTCTGAGCAGTTGTGCATGTGTCTGATGGGGCATTCATTACATTCTTAGCAGTTGTGCAAGTGCCTGAGGGGGCATTCATTACATTCTGAGCAGTTGTGCATGTGTCTGATGGGGCATTCATTACATTCTTAGCAGTTGTGCATGTGTCTGATGGGGCATTCATTACATTCTGAGCAGTTGTGCATGTGCCTGATGGGGCATTCATTACATTCTGAGCAGTTGTGCATGTGTCTGATGGGGCATTCATTACATTCTTAGCAGTTGTGCATGTGTCTGATGGGGCATTCATTACATTCTGAGCAGTTGTGCATGTGTCTGATGGGGCATTCATTACATTCTGAGCAGTTGTGCAAGTGCCTGAGGGGGCATTCATTACATTCTGAGCAGTTGTGCAAGTGCCTGATGGGGCATTCATTACATTCTGAGCAGTTGTGCATGTGTCTGATGGGGCATTCATTACATTCTTAGCAGTTGTGCAAGTGCCTGAGGGGGCATTCATTACATTCTGAGCAGTTGTGCATGTGTCTGATGGGGCATTCATTACATTCTTAGCAGTTGTGCAAGTGCCTGAGGGGGCATTCATTACATTCTGAGCAGTTGTGCATGTGTCTGATGGGGCATTCATTACATTCTTAGCAGTTGTGCAAGTGCCTGAGGGGGCATTCATTACATTCTGAGCAGTTGTGCATGTGTCTGATGGGGCATTCATTACATTCTTAGCAGTTGTGCATGTGTCTGATGGGGCATTCATTACATTCTGAGCAGTTGTGCATGTGTCTGATGGGGCATTCATTACATTCTGAGCAGTTGTGCAAGTGCCTGAGGGGGCATTCATTACATTCTGAGCAGTTGTGCAAGTGCCTGATGGGGCATTCATTACATTCTGAGCAGTTGTGCATGTGTCTGATGGGGCATTCATTACATTCTTAGCAGTTGTGCAAGTGCCTGAGGGGGCATTCATTACATTCTGAGCAGTTGTGCATGTGTCTGATGGGGCATTCATTACATTCTTAGCAGTTGTGCAAGTGCCTGAGGGGGCATTCATTACATTCTGAGCAGTTGTGCATGTGTCTGATGGGGCATTCATTACATTCTTAGCAGTTGTGCAAGTGCCTGAGGGGGCATTCATTACATTCTGAGCAGTTGTGCATGTGTCTGATGGGGCATTCATTACATTGTTAGCAGTTGTGCATGTGTCTGATGGGGCATTCATTACATTCTGAGCAGTTGTGCATGTGTCTGATGGGGCATTCATTACATTCTGAGCAGTTGTGCATGTGTCTGATGGGGCATTCATTACATTCTTAGCAGTTGTGCAAGTGCCTGATGGGGCATTCATTACATTCTGAGCAGTTGTGCATGTGTCTGATGGGGCATTCATTACATTCTGAGCAGTTGTGCAAGTGCCTGAGGGGGCATTCATTACATTCTGAGCAGTTGTGCAAGTGCCTGATGGGGCATTCATTACATTCTGAGAAGTTGTGCATGTGTCTGATGGGGCATTCATTACATTCTGAGCAGTTGTGCATGTGCCTGAGGGGGCATTCATTACATTCTGAGCAGTTGTGCATGTGCCTGAGGGGGCATTCATTACATTCTGAGCAGTTGTGCATGTGTCTGATGGGGCATTCATTACATTCTGAGCAGTTGTGCATGTGTCTGATGGGGCATTCATTACATTCTGAGCAGTTGTGCATGTGTCTGATGGGGCATTCATTACATTCTGAGCAGTTGTGCATGTGTCTGAGGGGGCATTCATTACATTCTGAGCAGTTGTGCAAGTGCCTGAGGGGGCATTCATTACATTCTGAGCAGTTGTGCAAGTGCCTGATGGGGCATTCATTACATTCTGAGCAGTTGTGCATGTGCCTGATGGGGCATTCATTACATTCTGAGCAGTTGTGCATGTGCCTGAGGGGGCATTCATTACATTCTGAGCAGTTGTGCATGTGCCTGAGGGGGCATTCATTACATTCTGAGCAGTTGTGCATGTGTCTGATGGGGCATTCTTACATTCTGAGCAGTTGTGCATGTGTCTGATGGGGCATTCATTACATTCTGAGCAGTTGTGCATGTGCCTGATGGGGCATTCATTACATTCTGAGCAGTTGTGCATGTGTCTGATTTGGCATTCATTACGTTCTGAGCAGTTGTGCATGTGTCTGATGGGGCATTCATTACATTCTGAGCAGTTGTGCATGTGTCTGATGGGGCATTCATTACATTCTTAGCAGTTGTGCATGTGCCTGAGGGGGCATTCATTACATTCTGAGCAGTTGTGCATGTGTCTGATGGGGCATTCATTACACTCCGAGCAGTTGTGCATGTGTCTGATGGGGCATTCATTACATTCTTAGCAGTTGTGCATGTGCCTGATGGGGCATTCATTACACTCCGAGCAGTTGTGCATGTGTCTGATGGGGCATTCATTACATTCTTAGCAGTTGTGCATGTGCCTGATGGGGCATTCATTACACTCCGAGCAGTTGTGCATGTGTCTGATGGGGCATTCATTACATTCTGAGCAGTTGTGCATGTGCCTGATGGGGCATTCATTACATTCTGAGCAGTTGTGCATGTGCCTGAGGGGGGCATTCATTACATTCTTAGCAGTTGTGCATGTGCCTGATGGGGCATTCATTACACTCCGAGCAGTTGTGCATGTGTCTGATGGGGCATTCATTACATTCTTAGCAGTTGTGCATGTGCCTGATGGGACATTCATTACACTCCGAGCAGTTGTGCATGTGTCTGATGGGGCATTCATTACATTCTTAGCAGTTGTGCATGTGCCTGATGGGGCATTCATTACATTCTTAGCAGTTGTGCATGTGCCTGATGGGGCATTCATTACATTCTGAGCAGTTGTGCATGTGCCTGAGGGGGGCATTCATTACATTCTTAGCAGTTGTGCATGTGCCTGATGGGGCATTCATTACACTCCGAGCAGTTGTGCATGTGTCTGATGGGGCATTCATTACATTCTTAGCAGTTGTGCATGTGTCTGATGGGGCATTCATTACATTCTGAGCAGTTGTGCATGTGTCTGATGGGGCATTCATTACATTCTTAGCAGTTGTGCATGTGTCTGATGGGGCTTTCATTACATTCTTAGCAGTTGTGCATGTGTCTGATGGGGCATTCATTACATTCTGAGCAGTTGTGCATGTGTCTGATGGGGCATTCATTACATTCTGAGCAGTTGTGCATGTGCCTGATGGGGCATTCATTACATTCTGAGCAGTTGTGCATGTGCCTGATGGGGCATTCATTACATTCTTAGCAGTTGTGCATGTGCCTGATGGGGCATTCATTACATTCTTAGCAGTTGTGCATGTGCCTGATGGGGCATTCATTACACTCCGAGCAGTTGTGCATGTGTCTGATGGGGCATTCATTACATTCTTAGCAGTTGTGCATGTGTCTGATGGGGCATTCATTACATTCTGAGCAGTTGTGCATGTGTCTGATGGGGCATTCATTACATTCTTAGCAGTTGTGCATGTGTCTGATGGGGCTTTCATTACATTCTTAGCAGTTGTGCATGTGTCTGATGGGGCATTCATTACATTCTGAGCAGTTGTGCATGTGCCTGATGGGGCATTCATTACATTCTGAGCAGTTGTGCATGTGCCTGAGGGGGGCATTCATTACATTCTTAGCAGTTGTGCATGTGCCTGATGGAGCATTCATTACACTCCGAGCAGTTGTGCATGTGTCTGATGGGGCATTCATTACATTCTTAGCAGTTGTGCATGTGCCTGATGGGGCATTCATTACACTCCGAGCAGTTGTGCATGTGTCTGATGGGGCATTCATTACATTCTTAGCAGTTGTGCATGTGCCTGATGGGGCATTCATTACACTCCGAGCAGTTGTGCATGTGTCTGATGGGGCATTCATTACACTCCGAGCAGTTGTGCATGTGTCTGATGGGGCATTCATTACATTCTTAGCAGTTGTGCATGTGCCTGATGGGGCATTCATTACACTCCGAGCAGTTGTGCATGTGCCTGATGGGGCATTCATTACATTCTTAGCAGTTGTGCATGTGCCTGATGGGGCATTCATTACACTCCGAGCAGTTGTGCATGTGTCTGATGGGGCATTCATTACATTCTTAGCAGTTGTGCATGTGCCTGATGGGGCATTCATTACACTCCGAGCAGTTGTGCATGTGTCTGGTGGGGCATTCATTACATTCTTAGCAGTTGTGCATGTGCCTGATGGGGCATTCATTACACTCCGAGCAGTTGTGCATGTGTCTGATGGGGCATTCATTACATTCTTAGCAGTTGTGCATGCGCCTGGGGGCGGGGGGCATTCATTAAATTCTTAGGAGTTGTGCAAGTGCCTGATGGGTCAGTCATTAGATTCTGAGCAGTTGTGCATGTGTCTGATGGGGCATTAATTACATTGCGAGCAGTTGTTCATGTGTCAAATGGGGCATTCATTACATTGCGAGCAGTTGTGCATGTGTCAAATGGGGCATTCATAACATTCTTAGCAGGTGTGCAAGTGCCTGATGGGGCATATATTACATTCTGAGCAGTTGTGCATGTGTCTGATGGGGCATTCATTACATTCTGAGCAGTTGTGCATGTGCCTGATGGGGCATTCATTACATTCTGAGCAGTTGTGCATGTGTCTGATGGGGCCTTCATTACATTCTGAGCAGTTGTGCATGTGTCTGCTGGGGCATTCATTACATTCTGAGCAGTTGTGCATGTGTCTGATGGGGCATTCATTACATTCTTAGCAGTTGTGCATGTGCCTGGGGGGGCATTCATTACATTCTGAGCAGTTGTGCATGTGTCTGATGGGGCATTCATTACACTCCGAGCAGTTGTGCATGTGTCTGATGGGGCATTCATTACATTCTTAGCAGTTGTGCATGTGCCTGATGGGGCATTCATTACACTCCGAGCAGTTGTGCATGTGTCTGATGGGGCATTCATTACATTCTTAGCAGTTGTGCATGTGCCTGATGGGGCATTCATTACACTCCGAGCAGTTGTGCATGTGTCTGATGGGGCATTCATTACATTCTGAGCAGTTGTGCATGTGCCTGATGGGGCATTCATTACATTCTGAGCAGTTGTGCATGTGCCTGAGGGGGGCATTCATTACATTCTTAGCAGTTGTGCATGTGCCTGATGGGGCATTCATTACACTCCGAGCAGTTGTGCATGTGTCTGATGGGGCATTCATTACATTCTTAGCAGTTGTGCATGTGCCTGATGGGGCATTCATTACACTCCGAGCAGTTGTGCGTGTGTCTGATGGGGCATTCATTACATTCTTAGCAGTTGTGCATGTGCCTGATGGGGCATTCATTACATTCTGAGCAGTTGTGCATGTGCCTGAGGGGGGCATTCATTACATTCTTAGCAGTTGTGCATGTGCCTGATGGGGCATTCATTACACTCCGAGCAGTTGTGCATGTGTCTGATGGGGCATTCATTACATTCTTAGCAGTTGTGCATGTGTCTGATGGGGCATTCATTACATTCTGAGCAGTTGTGCATGTGTCTGATGGGGCATTCATTACATTCTTAGCAGTTGTGCATGTGTCTGATGGGGCTTTCATTACATTCTTAGCAGTTGTGCATGTGTCTGATGGGGCATTCATTACATTCTGAGCAGTTGTGCATGTGTCTGATGGGGCATTCATTACATTCTGAGCAGTTGTGCATGTGCCTGATGGGGCATTCATTACATTCTGAGCAGTTGTGCATGTGCCTGATGGGGCATTCATTACATTCTTAGCAGTTGTGCATGTGTCTGATGGGGCATTCATTACATTCTTAGCAGTTGTGCATGTGTCTGATGGGGCATTCATTACATTCTGAGCAGTTGTGCATGTGTCTGATGGGGCATTCATTACATTCTGAGCAGTTGTGCATGTGCCTGATGGGGCATTCATTACATTCTTAGCAGTTGTGCATGTGCCTGATGGGGCAT
This sequence comes from Ambystoma mexicanum, assembly GCF_040938575.1. Classification (NCBI taxonomy): domain Eukaryota; kingdom Metazoa; phylum Chordata; class Amphibia; order Caudata; family Ambystomatidae; genus Ambystoma; species Ambystoma mexicanum. The sequence goes on along the minus strand of NC_090931.1, from coordinate 1,530,738,744 downwards.
TCATTACATTCTTAGCAGTTGTGCATGTGCCTGAGGGGGGCATTCATTACATTCTTAGCAGTTGTGCATGTGCCTGATGGGGCATTCATTACACTCCGAGAAGTTGTGCATGTGTCTGATGGGGCATTCATTACATTCTTAGCAGTTGTGCATGTGTCTGATGGGGCATTCATTACATTCTGAGCAGTTGTGCATGTGTCTGATGGGGCATTAATTACATTCATTACATTCTGAGCAGTTGAGCATGTGTCTGAAGGGGCATTCATTACATTCTGAGCAGTTGTGCATGTGTCTGATGGGACATTCATTACATTCTGAGCAGTTGTGCAAGTGCCTGATGGGGCAGTCATTAGATTCTGAGCAGTTGTGCATGTGTCTGATGGGGCATTCATTACATTCTTAGCAGTTGTGCATGTGTCTGATGGGGCATTCATTCCATTCTGAGCAGTTGTGCATGTGTCTGATGGGACATTCATTACATTCTGAGCAGTTGTGCATGTGCCCGATGGGACATTCATTACATTCTGAGCAGTTGTGCATGTGCCCGATGGGACATTCATTACATTCTGAGCAGTTGTGCATGTGTCTGATGGGACATTCATTACATTCTGAGCAGTTGTGCAAGTGCCTGATGGGGCAGTCATTAGATTCTGAGCAGTTGTGCATGTGTCTGATGGGGCATTCATTACATTCTTAGCAGTTGTGCATGTGTCTGATGGGGCATTCATTCCATTCTGAGCAGTTGTGCATGTGTCTGATGGGACATTCATTACATTCTAAGCAGTTGTGCATGTGCCCGATGGGACATTCATTACATTCTTAGCAGTTGTGCATGTGTCTGATTGGGCAATCATTCCATTCTGAGCGGTTGTGCATGTGTCTGATGGGACATTCATTACATTCTGAGCAGTTGTGCATGTGCCCGATGGGACATTCATTACATTCTGAGCAGTTGTGCATGTGTCTGATGGGACATTCATTCCATTCTGAGCGGTTGTGCATGTGCCCGATGGGACATTCATTACATTCTGAGCAGTTGTGCATGTGCCCGATGGGACATTCATTACATTCTGAGCAGTTGTGCATGTGTCTGATGGGGCATTCATTCCATTCTGAGCGGTTGTGCATGTGTCTGATGGGACATTCATTACATTCTGAGCAGTTGTGCATGTGCCTGATGGGGCATTCATTACACTCCGAGCAGTTGTGCATGTGTCTGATGGGGCATTCATTACATTCTTAGCAGTTGTGCATGTGCCTGATGGGGCATTCATTACACTCCGAGCAGTTGTGCATGTGTCTGATGGGGCATTCATTACATTCTTAGCAGTTGTGCATGTGTCTGATGGGGCATTCATTACATTCTGAGCAGTTGTGCATGTGTCTGATGGGGCATTCATTACATTCTTAGCAGTTGTGCATGTGTCTGATGGGGCTTTCATTACATTCTTAGCAGTTGTGCATGTGTCTGATGGGGCATTCATTACATTCTGAGCAGTTGTGCATGTGTCTGATGGGGCATTCACTACATTCTGAGCAGTTGTGCATGTGCCTGATGGGGCATTCATTACATTCTGAGCAGTTGTGCATGTGCCTGATGGGGCATTCATTACATTCTGAGCAGTTGTGCATGTGCCTGAGGGGGGCATTCATTACATTCTTAGCAGTTGTGCATGTGCCTGATGGGGCATTCATTACACTCCGAGCAGTTGTGCATGTGTCTGATGGGGCATTCATTACATTCTTAGCAGTTGTGCATGTGCCTGATGGGGCATTCATTACACTCCGAGCAGTTGTGCATGTGTCTGATGGGGCATTCATTACATTCTTAGCAGTTGTGCATGTGTCTGATGGGGCATTCATTACACTCCGAGCAGTTGTGCATGTGTCTGATGGGGCATTCATTACACTCCGAGCAGTTGTGCATGTGTCTGATGGGGCATTCATTACATTCTTAGCAGTTGTGCATGTGCCTGATGGGGCATTCATTACACTCCGAGCAGTTGTGCATGTGCCTGATGGGGCATTCATTACATTCTTAGCAGTTGTGCATGTGCCTGATGGGGCATTCATTACACTCCGAGCAGTTGTGCATGTGTCTGATGGGGCATTCATTACATTCTTAGCAGTTGTGCATGTGCCTGATGGGGCATTCGTTACACTCCGAGCAGTTGTGCTTGTGTCTGATGGGGCATTCATTACATTCTTAGCAGTTGTGCATGTGCCTGATGGGGCATTCATTACACTCCGAGCAGTTGTGCATGTGTCTGATGGGGCATTCATTACATTCTTAGCAGTTGTGCATGCGCCTGGGGGCGGGGGGCATTCATTAAATTCTTAGGAGTTGTGCAAGTGCCTGATGGGGCAGTCATTAGATTCTGAGCAGTTGTGCATGTGTCTGATGGGGCATTAATTACATTGCGAGCAGTTGTTCATGTGTCAAATGGGGCATTCATTACATTGCGAGCAGTTGTGCATGTGTCAAATGGGGCATTCATAACATTCTTAGCAGGTGTGCAAGTGCCTGATGGGGCATATATTACATTCTGAGCAGTTGTGCATGTGTCTGATGGGGCATTCATTACATTCTTAGCAGTTGTGCAAGTGCCTGATGGGGCAGTCATAACATTGCGAGCAGTTGTGCATGTGTCTTATGGGACATACATTATTACATTTTGCTGCCACAATCATGTAAAGGATGCAGGGGACAACCCTGCAACCCCCGGACCCATTATACCATTTAAGGGGAGTGGGGGACACCCCCAAAACCCCCTCTCCCCTTAAATGGTATAATGGGGTACACCTTTACTGGGTTAAACCACGGCATCCGGTTGCCGTGATTTATTTTACATGTGCCTGAGGGGGAATTCATTACATTCTTAGCAGTTGTGCATGTGCCTGAGGGGGGCATTCATTACATTCTTAGCAGTTGTGCATGTGCCTGAGGGGGGCACTCGTTACATTCTGAGCCGTTGTGCATGTGCCTGAGGGGGCATTCATTACATTCTGAGCAGTTGTGCATGTGCCTGATGGGGCATTCATTACATTCTGAGCAGTTGTGCATGTGTCCGATGGGACATTACATTCTGAGCAGTTGTGCATGTGCCTGAGGGGGCATTCATTACATTCTGAGCAGTTGTGCATGTGTCTGATGGGACATTACATTCTGAGCAGTTGTGCATGTGTCTGATGGGGCATTCATTACATTCTTAGCAGTTGTGCATGTGCCTGAGGGGGGCATTCATTACATTCTTAGCAGTTGTGCATGTGCCTGAGGGGGGCATTCATTACATTCTGAGCAGTTGTGCATGTGCCTAAGGGGGCATTCATTACATTTTGAGCAGTTGTGCATGTGCCTGAGGGGGAATTCATTACATTCTGAGCAGTTGTGCATGTGTCTGATGGGACATTCATTACATTCTGAGCAGTTTTGCATGTGCCTGAGGGGGGCATTCATTACATTCTTAGCAGTTGTGCATGTGCCTGAGGGGGGCATTCATTACATTCTGAGCAGTTGTGCATGTGCCTGAGGGGGCATTCATTACATTTTGAGCAGTTGTGCATGTGTCTGATGGGACATTACATTCTGAGCAGTTTTGCATGTGCCTGAGGGGGCATTCATTACATTTTGAGCAGTTGTGCATGTGTCTGATGGGACATTACATTCTGAGCAGTTGTGCATGTGCCTGAGGGGGCATTCATTACATTCTGAGCAGTTGTGAATGTGTCTGATGGGACATTACATTCTGAGCAGTTGTGCATGTGCCTGAGGGGGCATTCATTACATTCTGAGCAGTTGTGCATGTGTCTGATGGGACATTACATTCTGAGCAGTTGTGCATGTGCCTGAGGGGGCATTCATTACATTCTGAGCAGTTGTGCATGTGTCTGATGGGACATTACATTCTGAGCAGTTGTGCATGTGTCTGATGGGGCATTCATTACATTCTGAGCAGTTGTGCATGTGTCTGATGGGGCATTCATTACATTCTTAGCAGTTGTGCATGTGTCTGATGGGACATTACATTCTGAGCAGTTGTGCATGTGTCTGATGGGGCATTCATTACATTCTGAGCAGTTGTGCATGTGTCTGATGGGGCATTCATTACATTCTGAGCAGTTGTGCATGTGTCTGATGGGGCATTCATTACATTCTGAGCAGTTGTGCATGTGTCTGATGGGACATTTATTACATTCTGAACAGTTGTGCATGTGTCTGATGGGGCATTCATTACATTCTTAGCAGTTGTGCATGTGTCTGATGGGACATTACATTCTGAGCAGTTGTGCATGTGCCTGAGGGGGCATTCATTACATTCTGAGCAGTTGTGCATGTGTCTGATGGGACATTACATTCTGAGCAGTTGTGCATGTGCCTGAGGGGGCATTCATTACATTCTGAGCAGTTGTGCATGTGTCTGATGGGACATTACATTCTGAGCAGTTGTGCATGTGTCTGATGGGGCATTCATAACATTCTGAGCAGTTGTGCATGTGTCCGATGGGGCATTCATTACATTCTTAGCAGTTGTGCATGTGTCTGATGGGACATTACATTCTGAGCAGTTGTGCATGTGTCTGATGGGGCATTCATTACATTCTGAGCAGTTGTGCATGTGTCTGATGGGGCCTTCATTACATTCTGAGCAGTTGTGCAGGTGTCTGATGGGGCATTCATTACATTCTGAGCAGTTGTGCATGCGTCTGATGGGACATTCATTACATTCTGAGCAGTTGTGCATGTGTCTGATGGGGCATTCATTAAATTCTTAGCAGTTGTGCATGTGTCTGATGGGACATTACATTCTGAGCAGTTGGGCATGTGTCTGATGGGGCATTCATTACATTCTGAGCAGTTGTGCATGTGTCTGATGGGGCATTCATTACATTCTGAGCAGTTGTGCATGTGTCTGATGGGGCATTCATTACATTCTGAGCAGTTGTGCATGTGTCTGATGGGACATTCATTACATTCTGAGCAGTTGTGCATGTGTCTGAAGGGGCAGTCATTACATTGCGAGCAGTTGTGCATGTGTCTGATGGGGCATTCATTACATTCTTAGCAGTTGTGCATGTGCCTGATGGGACATTACATTCTGAGCAGTTGTGCATGTGTCTGATGGGGCATTCATTACATTCTGAGCAGTTGTGCATGTGGCTGATGGGGCATTCATTACATTCTGAGCAGTTGTGCATGTGTATAATGGGGCATTCATTACATTCTGAGCAGTTGTGCATGTGTCTGATGGGACATTACATTCTGAGCAGTTGTGCATGTGTCTGATGGGACATTCATTAGATTCTGAGCAGTTGTGCATGTGTCTGATGGGGCATTCATTACATTCTCAGCAGTTGTGCATGTGTCTGATGGGACATTACATTCTGAGCAGTTGTGCATGTGTCTGATGGGGCATTCATTACATTCTGAGCAGTTGTGCATGTGTCTGATGGGGCATTCATTACATTCTTAGCAGTTGTGCATGTGTCTGATGGGACATTCATTACATTCTTAGCAGTTGTGCATGTGTCTGATGGGACATTCATTACATTCTTAGCAGTTGTGCATGTGTCTGATGGGACATTCATTACATTCTGAGCAGTTGTGCATGTGTCTGATGGGGCATTCATTACATTCTGAGCAGTTGTGCATGTGTCTGATGGGACATTACATTCTGAGCAGTTGTGCATGTGTCTGATGGGACATTACATTCTGAGCAGTTGTGCATGTGTCTGATGGGGCATTCATTACATTCTGAGCAGTTGTGCATGTGTCTGATGGGGCATTCATTACATTCTTAGCAGTTGTGCATGTGTCTGATGGGACAATACATTCTGAGCAGTTGTGCATGTGTCTGATGGGACATGGGACATTCATTACATTCTGAGTAGTTGTGCATGTGTCTGATGGGGCATTCATTACTTTCTGAGCAGTTGTGCATGTGTCTGATGGGGCATTCATTACATTCTGAGCAGTTGTGCATGTGTCTGATGGGACATTCATGACATTCTTAGCAGTTGTGCATGTGCCTGATGGGGCATTCATTACATTCTTAGCAGTTGTGCATGTGCCTGAGGGGGGCACTCGTTACATTCTGAGCCGTTGTGCATGTGCCTGAGGGGGAATTCATTACATTCTTAGCAGTTGTGCATGTGCCTGAGGGGGGCATTCATTACATTCTTAGCAGTTGTGCATGTGCCTGAGGGGGCACTCGTTACATTCTGAGCCGTTGTGCATGTGCCTGAGGGGGCATTCATTACATTCTGAGCAGTTGTGCATGTGCCTGATGGGGCATTCATTACATTCTGAGCAGTTGTGCATGTGTCCGATGGGACATTACATTCTGAGCAGTTGTGCATGTGCCTGAGGGGGCATTCATTACATTCTGAGCAGTTGTGCATGTGTCTGATGGGACATTACATTCTGAGCAGTTGTGCATGTGTCTGATGGGGCATTCATTACATTCTTAGCAGTTGTGCATGTGCCTGAGGGGGGCATTCATTACATTCTTAGCAGTTGTGCATGTGCCTGAGGGGGGCATTCATTACATTCTGAGCAGTTGTGCATGTGCCTAAGGGGGCATTCATTACATTTTGAGCAGTTGTGCATGTGCCTGAGGGGGAATTCATTACATTCTGAGCAGTTGTGCATGTGTCTGATGGGACATTCATTACATTCTGAGCAGTTGTGCATGTGCCTGAGGGGGGCATTCATTACATTCTTAGCAGTTGTGCATGTGCCTGAGGGGGGCATTCATTACATTCTGAGCAGTTGTGCATGTGCCTGAGGGGGCATTCATTACATTTTGAGCAGTTGTGCATGTGTCTGATGGGACATTACATTCTGAGCAGTTTTGCATGTGCCTGAGGGGGCATTCATTACATTTTGAGCAGTTGTGCATGTGTCTGATGGGACATTACATTCTGAGCAGTTGTGCATGTGCCTGAGGGGGCATTCATTACATTCTGAGCAGTTGTGAATGTGTCTGATGGGACATTACATTCTGAGCAGTTGTGCATGTGCCTGAGGGGGCATTCATTACATTCTGAGCAGTTGTGCATGTGTCTGATGGGACATTACATTCTGAGCAGTTGTGCATGTGTCTGATGGGGCATTCATTACATTCTTAGCAGTTGTGCATGTGTCTGATGGGACATTACATTCTGAGCAGTTGTGCATGTGTCTGATGGGGCATTCATTACATTCTGAGCAGTTGTGCATGTGTCTGATGGGGCATTCATTACATTCTGAGCAGTTGTGCATGTGTCTGATGGGGCATTCATTACATTCTGAGCAGTTGTGCATGTGTCTGATGGGACATTTATTACATTCTGAACAGTTGTGCATGTGTCTGATGGGGCATTCATTACATTCTTAGCAGTTGTGCATGTGTCTGATGGGACATTACATTCTGAGCAGTTGTGCATGTGCCTGAGGGGGCATTCATTACATTCTGAGCAGTTGTGCATGTGTCTGATGGGACATTACATTCTGAGCAGTTGTGCATGTGCCTGAGGGGGCATTCATTACATTCTGAGCAGTTGTGCATGTGTCTGATGGGACATTACATTCTGAGCAGTTGTGCATGTGTCTGATGGGGCATTCATAACATTCTGAGCAGTTGTGCATGTGTCCGATGGGGCATTCATTACATTCTTAGCAGTTGTGCATGTGTCTGATGGGACATTACATTCTGAGCAGTTGTGCATGTGTCTGATGGGGCATTCATTACATTCTGAGCAGTTGTGCATGTGTCTGATGGGGCCTTCATTACATTCTGAGCAGTTGTGCAGGTGTCTGATGGGGCATTCATTACATTCTGAGCAGTTGTGCATGCGTCTGATGGGACATTCATTACATTCTGAGCAGTTGTGCATGTGTCTGATGGGGCATTCATTAAATTCTTAGCAGTTGTGCATGTGTCTGATGGGACATTACATTCTGAGCAGTTGGGCATGTGTCTGATGGGGCATTCATTACATTCTGAGCAGTTGTGCATGTGTCTGATGGGGCATTCATTACATTCTGAGCAGTTGTGCATGTGTCTGATGGGGCATTCATTACATTCTGAGCAGTTGTGCATGTGTCTGATGGTACATTCATTACATTCTGAGCAGTTGTGCATGTGTCTGAAGGGGCAGTCATTACATTGCGAGCAGTTGTGCATGTGTCTGATGGGGCATTCATTACATTCTTAGCAGTTGTGCATGTGCCTGATGGGACATTACATTCTGAGCAGTTGTGCATGTGTCTGATGGGGCATTCATTACATTCTGAGCAGTTGTGCATGTGGCTGATGGGGCATTCATTACATTCTGAGCAGTTGTGCATGTGTATAATGGGGCATTCATTACATTCTGAGCAGTTGTGCATGTGTCTGATGGGACATTACATTCTGAGCAGTTGTGCATGTGTCTGATGGGACATTCATTAGATTCTGAGCAGTTGTGCATGTGTCTGATGGGGCATTCATTACATTCTCAGCAGTTGTGCATGTGTCTGATGGGACATTACATTCTGAGCAGTTGTGCATGTGTCTGATGGGGCATTCATTACATTCTGAGCAGTTGTGCATGTGTCTGATGGGGCATTCATTACATTCTTAGCAGTTGTGCATGTGTCTGATGGGACATTCATTACATTCTTAGCAGTTGTGCATGTGTCTGATGGGACATTCATTACATTCTTAGCAGTTGTGCATGTGTCTGATGGGACATTCATTACATTCTGAGCAGTTGTGCATGTGTCTGATGGGGCATTCATTACATTCTGAGCAGTTGTGCATGTGTCTGATGGGACATTACATTCTGAGCAGTTGTGCATGTGTCTGATGGTACATTACATTCTGAGCAGTTGTGCATGTGTCTGATGGGGCATTCATTACATTCTGAGCAGTTGTGCATGTGTCTGATGGGACATTACATTCTGAGCAGTTGTGCATGTGTCTGATGGAGCATTCATTACATTCTTAGCAGTTGTGCATGTGTCTGATGGGGCATTCATTACATTCTTAGCAGTTGTGCATGTGTCTGATGGGACAATACATTCTGAGCAGTTGTGCATGTGTCTGATGGGACATGGGGCATTCATTACATTCTGAGTAGTTGTGCATGTGTCTGATGGGGCATTCATTACTTTCTGAGCAGTTGTGCATGTGTCTGATGGGGCATTCATTACATTCTGAGCAGTTGTGCATGTGTCTGATGGGACATTCATTACATTCTTAGCAGTTGTGCATGTGCCTGATGGGGCATTCATTACATTCTTAGCAGTTGTGCATGTGTCTGAAGGGGCATTCATTACATTGCGAGCAGTTGTGCATGTGCCTGATGGGGCATTCATTACATTCTTAGCAGTTGTGCATGTGCCTGATGGGGCATTCATTACATTCTTAGCAGTTTTGCATGTGCCTGATGGGGCATTCATTACATTCTTAGCAGTTTTGCATGTGCCTGATGGGGCATTCATTACATTCTTAGCAGTTATGCATGTGCCTGATGGGGCATTCATTACATTCTTAGCAGTTGTGCATGTGCCTGATGGGGCATTCATTACATTCTTAGCAGTTTTGCATGTGCCTGATGGGGCATTCATTACATTCTTAGCAGTTGTGCATGTGTCTGAAGGGGCAGTCATTATATTGCGAGCAATTGTGCATGTGCCTGATGGGGCATTCATTACATTCTGAGCAGTTGTGCATGTGTCTGATGGGGCATTCATTACATTCTGAGCAGTTGTGCATGTGTCTGAAGGGGCAGTCATTACATTGCGAGCAGTTGTGCATGTGCCTGATGGGGCATTCATTACATTCTTAGCAGTTTTGCATGTGCCTGATGGGGCATTCATTACATTCTTAGCAGTTTTGCATGTGCCTGATGGGGCATTCATTACATTCTTAGCAGTTGTGCATGTGCCTGATGGGGCATTCATTACATTCTTAGCAGTTTTGCATGTGTCTGATGGGGCATTCATTACATTCTTAGCAGTTGTGCATGTTTCTGATGGGGCATTCATTACATTCTGAACAGTTGTGCATGTGTCTGATGGGGCATTCATTACATTCTTAGCAGTTGTGCATGTGTCTGATGGGGCATTCATTACATTCTTAGCAGTTGTGCATGTGTCTGATGGGGCATTCATTACATTCTGAGCAGTTGTGCAGTTGTGCATGTGTCTGATGGGGCATTCATTACATTCTGAGCAGTTGTGCATGTGTCTGATGGGGCATTCATTACATTCTGAGCAGTTGTGCAGTTGTGTATGTGTCTGATGGGGCATTCATTACATTCTGAGCAGTTGTGCAGTTGTGCATGTGTCTGATGGGGCATTACTTACATTCTTAGCAGTTGTGCATGTGCCTGATGGGGCATTCATTACATTCTTAGCAGTTGTGCATGTGTCTGATGGGGCATTCATTACATTCTGAACAGTTGTGCATGTGTCTGATGGGGCATTCATTACATTCTTAGCAGTTGTGCATGTGCCTGATGGGGCATTCATTACATTCTTAGCAGTTTTGCATGTGCCTGATGGGGCATTCATTACATTCTTAGCAGTTTTGCATGTGCCTGATGGGGCATTCATTACATTCTTAGCAGTTTTGCATGTGCCTGATGGGGCATTCATTACATTCTTAGCAGTTGTGCATGTGCATGATGGGGCATTCATTACATTCTTAGCAGTTTTGCATGTGCCTGATGGGGCATTCATTACATTCTTAGCAGTTGTGCATGTGTCTGAAGGGGCAGTCATTACATTGCGAGCAGTTGTGCATGTGCCTGATGGGGCATTCATTACATTCTGAGCAGTTGTGCATGTGCCTGATGGGGCATTCATTACATTCTGAGCAGTTGTGCATGTGTCTGAAGGGGCAGTCATTACATTGCGAGCAGTTGTGCATGTGCCTGATGGGGCATTCATTACATTCTTAGCAGTTTTGCATGTGCCTGATGGGGCATTCATTACATTCTTAGCAGTTTTGCATGTGCCTGATGGGGCATTCATTACATTCTTAGCAGTTTTGCATGTGCCTGATGGGGCAATCATTACATTCTTAGCAGTTGTGCATGTGCCTGATGGGGCATTCATTACATTCTTAGCAGTTTTGCATGTGCCTGATGGGGCATTCATTACATTCTTAGCAGTTGTGCATGTGCCTGATGGGGCATTCATTACATTCTGAACAGTTGTGCATGTGCCTGATGGGGCATTCATTACATTCTTAGCAGTTGTGCATGTGCCTGATGGGGCATTCATTACATTCTTAGCAGTTGTGCATGTTTCTGATGGGGCATTCATTACATTCTGAGCAGTTGTGCAGTTGTGCATGTGTCTGATGGGGCATTCATTACATTCTGAGCAGTTGTGCATGTGTCTGATGGGGCATTCATTACATTCTGAGCAGTTGTGCAGTTGTGCATGTGTCTGATGGGGCATTCATTACATTCTGAGCAGTTGTGCAGTTGTGCATGTGTCTGAAGGGGCATTCATTGCATTGATTACAAGTGGTACACACATAACGGTAGTACAGGGCAAGATAGGATGCATTTCGTGATATGGTGTGACAGGTGATGGGGTACTCATCGGGACAACAGACATATTGTTATTAGGCATTGTGCATATCAAGGTAGCAGTGTCTATGGATGTTGGGCACATAGCGTGGTCATATTGGTGGGCTATAATGCCATTTAACAGGGCATGCATCAAAATGGAAGTTGCATCTGGTGTTTGTTCGGCGCACAAATGAAATGGCTGGGCAGAGGGGGTACAGTATGGGATGCAGCGCACATTCTGGTGGGGTTAAGACTGGAATACGTGGTCGAGCTGCTGGTTCCCAGGCAATGGGGGTTGTGTGTTTGGGGGGTGGAGCGGACTTTGAAGAGGGTTGGTTACCCGTGGGATCTGTGGGCTCCGTAGGTTTGGGGTTGCTTTGTTTGCTGGGGGCTTGGAGTGCACCTCTGTGCCAGTGTAATGTTTCTAAGCGAATCATAGTGTGGGCAGGTCGGACGAAAGGCCAAGAATGTTGTTGTGGTGTGGCACAGTGAGTGGGGGTGGATGAGCTCAGCAAGTGTGGCAGTAGGTGAGCTCTTTGTGGCGCAGTCTGGAGGTTTGGTGTGCAGGGTGTAGGACAGTCAGGGTTGCTAGGGGGTGGGGAGTATGCTCATATATAGCTCTACAACACTTACCTGTGTCGGGTACCATAGTCTGGCCGCCACATGGTAGCAGAGAGCTGGTTGGCAGTAACGCAGTGCAGGCGCGTGGTGTTAGTGTTAGGGCATCCAGGACCAGACAGGCTCCAACAGGCAGCAGCCTTGCTCCAGTGCCTTTCTTCGTTGTGCCTGCTCTCAGGGCCTACCGGCTCTGGTGGTCGGAGGCTGATAGGCTGTCTGCCAGCCAATCATGAATCGATGTAGGCTTCTGAGAGGCACTGGTGGGTGTCTCTTGCCAACGATACGGCGGCGGCCATCTTATCCTTTTGTTAGTGCAGCCTTACGGAAAGTGGTGCTATGGTTGCAGGGGGGTGTAAAGTCAAACCTAGGCAGGACCAAGTGGGTAATAATTGATTCATCAGAGAACCTGTGTTCACTTCAAGCTCACTCTAGAACAGTGAAACCTTGCCTTCCAAGAAGAGAAATGTACTTCACGACAAGATTTGTAAACTTGAGAAGGCAACAGAAAGACAGAGTATCCGCGTGTCACATAAGGGGCTAGCAACTACAGACTCTTCACTTTTCTTTAAAGAGACGTTTTCTCTTTCTCCTGAAGAATAGCATCCCTCAGCCTCTTCTTCGATCCTGCCCTGATACTTGACAAGATGTGGTAGTCCCATGTATGTCATTATGTTTACTAATGAAGGGAGCTCCTGGCAGGAAGGGGAGTCCTTGTCCCGAAAGGGGCAGTCTCTCCCATTGAGGTGCCACTTACCTCGATCCCTAGGGAGGATGTTGTGGAGCGGGGCCACCTCCCAAGCCTCACGGGGGGGGTGGGAGGGCAGCGGGTGTCCCTTGGGGAGAAGGGATGAATTCCCTGGATTTGTCACATCTACTCTTCATCCTTTTGGTATGTACCAATGTATTCCATGCAGTAAATAGGAAATGTAGTCTTAAACCAGTATGCTCCCTACATTTTAACACACATTACTTGTAATTACCCTCTAAGTAGACTGTAAACAATTGAGCAGGCAGAGAACTGGTCAGACTAGGTTTCACATGGAAGGTGTTTATGGTTGCCTGTCACTGGGCAGTGTAGAACTTTATAAGCAACAGGTTGAGGGATAATGAGCTCATCAAGGTGTCGATCTGGAAAAATGAATACCTTTCATTTAGGACGGCAGATGTATTTTGATGGCCGAAGGCCAACCGTCTTATGCACAGAATAATAGAAATACAGATTGCTATACTTTACCAACGAGCGGCCATTTTAAATGTAGCAAGAATCGCCATTTTGCTTGTTAACCATTGCTCATTGCTTTCTGTCTAAACTGCTTTGCAGCTTGCAATTCTTGCGAATTCTGCTTACTCTGCTCAACTGTTAACATTGTTGTCTGAATATGAAAGGGCAAGGTCGCGGGACTGAGGAGTTCGTTGAAAACTCCTCATGAGTAGCCCAGAAAGGAATGCCCACGCTCCCTCTCTGTAGCCTTGAAGGAAAGCCGCAGGGCATTTAATCATTTCACAGCTGAAAGCCAGTCTCGTACTATGGTAGAATATGTTAGAATAAAGCAGCTAAAGGCTTGAATTATGCTCTTCTTACAGCCCCCCTTCACTAAACCCTTTAGAGCGTGTCGGCTCCCAGGACACGAATAGCACCTCATAGATAGCAAAGCTTGGAATGTAACTCTTCCCCCGTATGTAGCTCGCTTCCAAGAACAGAAGCACTGTGTTCTGATCAACAACTAGAAGATGCCTCCGCACTTACAAAATTGCATATTGCTACTAGAATAGATATTTGAAGGTGTCATATTTGTCGCGAGTGTCCATCATCACCCCAAGTTCAGAGAAACGCAAAAAGGGGGGTGTTAAACATGTCACAACTGGTTGTATGATATGTATTTTGTATATATGTAACTGATGTACGTAATGCGCTCTCTTGCGTCCCTCGAGGTCTAGAGATACACGTCAAGGGGCGTGAGACCTGAGTTGGCCAACTGAGACTATTTGCTTTGCAATAAACCCTAGCATTGGGATTACAACCTCGTGTCTGGCGTATCTTTCGTGTGTGGTGATTGCCTTGTTTCCATAACACGAGGGACGCCTAGGGGCCCCTTTCAAAGGGGTTGGGGAGGCTTTAATCTCCATCGTGCACCCATTACCAAGTAACTGGCGGACCATGCTCGTATCTCCTTTTGAATTTCTATTAACTGACAATTTAAATCTCAGGAAGACAGTACATTTTGTTGCACTGAATAACATACACGATTTGCAATGGCCTAGGTTATAGTTTATATACCGTGCCAGTCACCACCATACACCGTACAGAGAGAGGCCTATTGCGTCCTTGCCAAGCCTTGATCTGTGAGTGACTGGAAAGGGGCAACACAGGAGGATAAAGGACAAAGGTTGCAAAAGGTTGGCATTTTGAGATCTTGCATGCCTGTAGATGTAGAGTCAGTGTAGAACGACCAAAGCAAAGCGATTATCAGAAAAGGACCAATGCTTAATCATCATGTTCACAAGTGTATACATTTGTGGGCAGTTTCTAGTACTTCCCGAGGTGCACTGAACTTAGAGATGGACTTCAGATGCGCTCCAATCTACTCTTGAACCATGGAGGCTTGTTTGTCCACTGTGTTTGACACAGAGGATGATTCTAAAGTCAAGGAAACGGGACAGATTCTCTTCGGAGTATGTACCGAGGCCCTGATTCTCAACGAGGCACAGTGAGCATCCTAAACAGCGGGCTTCACTACGCCTTTTCCTGACGCCCAGACGTGGGCCTGGGCATCAGCTGTGGTGCACTGTCTGCAATCTGCCTGTTTCTGGCGATAACAGGTGGTTTGCAAGTTTCACCAGCATTTTCGTTGAATTGCATGGAAATCGCAATTTAACGAAAGTGCTGCCGAGAGCAGGCCAGCGGGGGACTGATAGAACTGAATCCCTGGCTATCAGTTTGCAACTTGGGGGGCTGTGGATTGTAATTAGGATTTATTTATGGGTTTGATTTTTCCTTTTTCAAACCAAAACAAACATGTATATATATATATAGTCACATAATATAAGGTGTTATATGGTGTGTTCCACACACCATGCACAGTGTGTGGACACACTTAACACTGTAATCCGTATCACACCTCCACAACAGCGACACAGACTGCCACCAAAGAGGTACGGTATCTGTGGACTAATTTAAGCCTATCACATACATGCCAACTGTCCCAATTTAGGCGAGAGACTCCTGATTTTCGGATGAAAAATATTGCTTTTTTCTACTTACTCCTGCCTAAAATAATTAAATCCCCAATTCAATCCTTTGGGAAAATTCCTGTCGCCTGCTTTTTGTCACAAAACCTCCCTCTCGGGTGCTCGAGAATGTTGGCATGTATGCTGTCACTATTGTGTAGGAGTGCCACCAGAACCGCTATGCAAAGGAACCTTTTCCGAAAATGCCGGTTGCTAGGTTGGTTTCCAGCCAATCCTAGCAACCGGCGGACAGGTTCCCAGGGTGGTGCTTTTTCCATGAACTCGGTAAAATACACCTACTTCAGAATAGGTGTTAAGTACCGGAAATATCTTAAACCCTTTATACGACTTTTTCTGTACTTAACACCTCGTTGAGAATCGGGCCCTAGGGCCTGATTCAGAGGTACGTGTTACCATGGAAAAGTATTGTGTCCGAGTTGACAGATAGTTGTCCATGAAGACTTGTATCCTGAAGTAAAACGGGAGTGGCAGCAATAAACTAAGGCCACCACTCCTGCAAAGCTGTGATTTATGTCATGGCAACAGCCTTGCCAGCCACCTCACTTGTAAGGGGCTGGCAAGGACTGTATTCAGAGGCCAGAACACCCTTAGTGCACCAGCCAAAAGTGGCATTCATTAACGCTACCCTAGGGGGTACTGTAGAGATATCGCGGGACCCGAAGTCTCGCGAGATCTCGCGCCAACACGGAAGTGCTGGTTGAGGAGAGCGCGAAGCGCCAAAAGCCGGAGCAGAGGGCACGGAGCAGGTTGTGCTCCTGGTGCTCCTCTCATGGGACTAAATCACTGCCACTTGAGACATTATTTTGTTCACTGCAGCCAGCATTGTAGAGGGCCAGTTGCCCCAAGACTTATGGACTGTTGAGTGCGTGTTCTTATTAGAGCTGATACTGGAGTCGCAATAAAAGGGTCGAATCAGCCATACCAAGGTTTTCCTGCGCATTATTATACTACAGAATTGGCGACGAGGATCAAGACCCGAACCCACACGGCGCCATGCAAGGAGCAACTCCACCACCACCGTTCCTTCAAACGCCAGGTAGGCCTGCCATCCCATGGCCACAATGGCAACCCCTATTCACTACATATCTGGAGGCATTAGGGGGCGCAGGGTACACAGCGGCAAGTCACAGAGCCATGTTATTGAATGCATTAGGCATTGAGGGCCAACGCATGTTTGCAAGCCTTACGCCCGAACTAGCGGCCGATGAAAATGACGATGTGTATGAGGAGGCGGTTAGGAGAATCATCAACCGATTTGCCAGCAAGGAGAATACCGTCCTGCACAGAATAAGGTTTTACAGCCACAAACAGGAAGCATCCAAACCAATGGACGACTATGTGACCAAACTACGCGAATTAGCTGCACTGTGCAATTTCGGAAATAACGCTAAAGGACTGATCTGCGATATGCTAACAGTACATACCAACAGCAGGAAAGTACAGGACAAGTTCATTTTAGGAAAGGAGTTAATGCTGGAAAAGGCCATTTAGATCGCGAGGGCAGTTGAAGAGACAGCAGGAAGAAGGAAAGAATACACAGGCAGACTCAGCCCTACAGAGGTACAGGCCATAGCTTTCCGGACCAAGAAAGAGAAACCAGTCGCTGATACAAGAGACGGGAAATGGGGAAGGAAAGAACCATTGAAATGCTACAGATGCACCAGCACCAAACACTTAGCCTATGACAGAGAATGTCCTGCAAGAGACAAACAGTGCTCAGTGTGAAAGAAAGCATTTTTCAATTGTGTGCAGATGGTGAAAGATCAGCAACGTCAATGCAGAGTACAATGCAGAGAGGGAATCCTCCTCCTATGAAGAAGGGAGGCCCACAGGGCTAATGGTGAACAGCCTACGAGCCAGGAGAGAAGAGCCCCACTGTGCCATCAAAATAGACGATAGTCATGGCGGACTCAGGCATCTTGCCCCTTCGCACCTATAAAGAGATGATGGGCACCGAAACAGTCAAAGTCCTCAGCACCCGCCACAAGCCCACAGTGTTCGGAGGTGCATCCACCGACCTACTAGGTTACATCAAGGGGAAAGTGGAGTTTAAAGGGAGAGAAACCAGTACAAGAATATACTTCAGTCAAGAAGGCCCGGCAGTGCTAGGTTGGGACGATAAGGCCAAGCTCAAAATCAAGCTCGACTCGAGCACAGAGGACCAGGTGCTGACAGTAAGTACAAGAGGAGCGCCGGTTGTCAGGGAAGACTTTCCAAAGCTGTTCTCGGAAGGGCCGGGAAGAATTAAAGGCTTTGTTCATAAAGTACTACTCAAGGCGAATGCAGTCCCGGTCAAGCACAAAGTAAGGCCAGTACCAGCGACCACCAGAGACACACTCAGAAAGCAACTCGACAGAATGGTGAAGGAAGGCACCATCGAGGAAGTCGAGGCATCAGAGTGGTTGAGCCCTGTCGTCCTCATTAAAATACAAAATTCACAAGACTTAAGGGTATGCATCGATCTTCGCAGTTTCAACCTAGAAGTTATTTCAGACAGCTACCCCCTGCCAAGCATTAATGAGCTAATCCTCATAATGAAAGAAGCCAGAGTGTTCTCCAAGTTAGACATCAGGGACGCGTATCATCAAATCCTGTTGCACAAAGACTCCAAGCTGCGGACTGCATTCATCACCCCGTTTGGCACCTACCAGTTCACGAAGATGCCCTTCAGCCTCTCATCTGTGGCCTCAGCGTTCTGTTTGGTAGCGGCCCCGCACGTGCAGCACAACTCCCCCAAAATGAGAGTAAGTAAAAAGTGGACACACCCCAGACAGGAATGAGACCAGGACCATGTGTGTGTGAAGTTAGGTATATGTTTATCTAAGTAAAATAAGGCAAGTGAAGAACTCTGCAAGATCCGAGAGCGCTCTGTCTGAAACATGAAACAGCACAGTTTTACTACAAAATGATGTCATCAGCGACAGGGGGGCCTAGGGGGCCCATAGACAGATGGGATTGGACACTAGAGACTGGACCATATATGATCTGTGGGGTTGCTGTTCCAGGATTGGCAGTGTCACGATGATGGCTTGTAGGTCAGCTGGACTCATCGGGGTGGAGCGCAGGGTTGGATGATGTCTGCGGTGATACATTGTCCCCATGATAGCTTTTGCCCTTGTGGCCACACATGCCCATTCATTAATCAGATATTGCCCTATTGGTCCTGCACATCGTTATTCTAACATCACAAGAGAAAAACACATTACTCTAGGCGCTCTCACCTCACCATCATGAGAGTACTGCACAGTGAAAGGACAGCCTTATGGGTTTAGGTGGCTTACTGGGGGGCACATTTCAGGGATGCCTCCATAACTCTAGTGAGGGACACATTTATAGTTTGTTAGTACAAGAGTAAATATACTGCCACTATGGTCAGTTGGGGTTGGGGTGAACTGAGGTACTACCTGGTCAGAGGGCGCATAGCTGGTACATCAAACAGAGCTGAGGGCAAGGGGGCTGGGGGCACAAATTTACAAGCTAGGGGTCTGCTGGCACCACAGTACATTTACAGAGACATGTGGTTTTTTCCATGTGTGAGCAGAGGCCCAGTTCAGCTGCGGGGCAGTGAGGCAACGAGGAAGGCAATAGATACAGTGTTTGAAGTGTGGCTGTTACATGCAGACTTCTGTGGGAACAGGCCTGGTGCTGCAGAGACAGGGTGGGGGGAAGGAAGAGGTGGGTTGGGTTGGCTTTCCGTGGGGGGACTCAGGGGGTGAGAGGTTCAGGCCTGCAGCCTGGTGTTTCTGAGATGCTCATTGAGAGTATAACAAAATGAAGTCAGTAACCAAACAAGATGGAGGCTATGCTCTGACTCGCGGCAAAGGTATCGGAGAGGAGGGCTATTTCTCGTGTGTGCGACGCACGTGTATAAGTTGGCCTGAGGCAGCCCAATTACCCCGGCCGGTGGTGCGTCTGCTAAAGGCCAAGTATAGGTGTGAGCATGCGCAGGCCGGAATGGGTAAGAGGGTGTCGGATGGACCCTTCCTTCCATGCATTCCCGCCTTTTGTTACTTAAGTAATGAATATTTGATCTCCTTTAATCTTCTACGTTCATCTGCTTCCAACACCGCTTCATCCCATGCCGGTGTGCCTTTTCGTGGCATCCATGCCCTACAAACTGCCCTTAAGCTCTCCCCAGCCCTTGCATATTCATCAGGGGTGCAGGCCATGTAGATACACCCCATCTCCCTCTAGATCCACCCAGACCTAGTCATAGTATTGCAGTGATCAGGGCTCTTTAATTGTTGTGTAATATAGATTGTCAACAATGTCCCCTGAATAATATATAGGTTGCATCCTGTATTTGGGCTCAGTATCCTCTCCTGTTTGCACTTGTGCCTCTTGCCTCATTTGCACTTTTACCTTTGTTATTGACCATTGTCACCATCACCATAGCCCCATTTGGTACAGCGTTTGTGCAGCACTGAAGACCTAACTGGCACACACAAAAAATCAAAAGAAAAAAAAACAATGATGGGTATCAGCAATTTAACAGTCATTCCCAGCCATGATGGCACCCATGAGAACAGGTTGTCGAACCACGTGCTTGGCTGTACACCTCCTTATCCTTGCATCTGTTCCCCGAGGCTGTGGACTGCTGCTATCACATGGGACAGCGACCCATTGTCTGCGTCGGCCGATGGTACGAATGTACAGCATGCGCTCCCAATTTTTTGGCAAACACCTCCATCCATTACTGTTGACAGGTACAAGACATACCTGTTCTGCATTGTCATTAGCCGCAGGGCGCTAAGTTCCACCCTGATGATGTTGAACCCCTCTTCTGTGTCATTGGCCAATTGGAGTAGCTCCTAGCAGGTTATCTGGAGCCATTTTGCATTGGCTCTCGCTTGGATGCTTGAGATCACGGAGGCAAGAATGTTTCTGCTGAATTGAAGAGTTTGACCTTGTCTGCAACCTGGGCTAACTGTTCAGACAATGACTTAGAGATGTAGTTTGACGATCTGCGCTTGCGAGTCAGTGTGCTGCTCAATTGGTCACTGGCAAGGACATACATTGGGGATTCACCTGCTGTTGGCAGGGGCTCTGATTGTTCTGTTGCCAATACTTTTCTCCCCCCTTGGATGTTGCTTTCTGGGATCACCATCAGCGCGGAAGGCAGTGTTTCCAGGGTGCATGTTACCATCCATGACAGTGGAAGGTGCAAGTACGCCTGTTTGCCACAAACCCAGTAAGTGTCCATCAGTGCAGCTGTGCCTTTTTTCATGTCAGGAATCACGAGAGTCTTACTGCAGTTTTTGTTTGCATCCAGCTGTGTCTTTCCTTCTCCTTGGAAGCATAGTTTGTATATTGCCTCCTTTTGCACCCTGAAGGGTTCTTCCAGGGCTGTGACCCATGTTAGTTTTGCTACATGCTGTGTCCAGATCGGGGCGCACGTTCGTTCTACCCATTTGAGCTTTTCATTGGACAGTCCTCGCAGCGCATCTGCTTTGCACAGTATCTGTTCTTCCTGCTTTTTATTGTCCAAAAACAAAGTTTCAGTGATCAACAAAAAGGGTTCTTTAATGCAAATGACTCCTTGTGGCTTGTGGTAACAGGTCATTTCATTCTGCAGCATTTGTAAAGAAACTGTGTGTGCCTGAAAGGTGTTCTTTATTCTACACAGGGCCAGATGTATGCAACATTTTGCATCTGCGATAGGAGATTCCTGGGGTAGCAATACTTTTGGAGTGCCTGAGGCATGAGGTATCAAGGAGCACACATAGCAGCTCTCATTTGTTGTCTGCTTAGCTGTTGTGCTCATGTCAGCATACCATTTGTTGGACTGGTGCGAGTGTTGGGGATCTTCTATAGTATCTAATACCAGTCCATAATACTAGCGATAACAGGCGGATTGTAAGTCTTGCCAGCATTTTCGTTAAATTGCATGGAAATCGCAACTTAACAAAAGTGCTGCCAAGAGCAGGCCAGCGGGGGGCTGATAGAAATGAATCCCTGGCTATCAGTTTGCAACTTGGGGGGGCTGTGGATTGTATTATAATTAGGGTTCCCTGGCTGATTTCTACTATAAAAACCCAGAACATTTCCTCAGCTATACCCCGGACAATGCTACTCCTTCAGGATCCAGGGACCCTCAGCCCCCTAGTAAGAAACCCCGGTTTGAGACTCCAACTCATGGCCTGATTTCAGACCCTTTCTACATACAACCTTACCACCAGTATGGTGAGGATTCACAACAGTATGATGAGGATCCAGATTTGGTAATGTTGGATGACCAAATGGGGGTAGATTATTATGGAGATGACGAGGGCCAGGATGGGGAGGAGGATGACGTCGCAGAGGTCTACAGGATAGACTCTCCTGTTCGCAAAGAACCTCAGGTTACCGACTCTCCGGTAGATAACCAGCCCCTTCTAAATGAGGTCTTGGGTAGAGCTGCAGAGCACTTCCGCATAGACACTCAGGGGGCGCAGGAAGAGAGGGACTTTGCAGAAGAGCTGGTGGTAGACAAGAGACCCATTACTCAAGCCATTCCAATTCTCAAGTCCATCCAACTGAGAATTGATCCTTCCCTTCTCACCCCTAATCTCACCAGGGCTGTAAACCCCAGAATTGAGGAAATGTTCAGGGCCACCCAGTCAGACCCACTTTACATAAGGGGTCAATTTAAGCCCAACTTCTTGGTAATTACAAACACCAGAAAAAGAGCGGGGACTCCTCTATTTTCATCTGAGGCCCCCCAGACAAGGAGAGCAAAAGAATTTATGGGTTAGGAAGGAAGGTGGCCTCCACTTTCGCTCACCAGGCAAGGATCGCCAATACCACCACTCTGCTGGCAAGCTATAATTGCCACCAGTGAGAGCAGGTAGCTGCTCTCATTGACTCTGCACCGGAACCACTAAAGGGTCAGTTGGCCCAGATCGCGTCGGAGGGTAGAGCCGTGTCCGGTTGCATCCTGAAAACAACCTCTGACGCCACAGATAATGCAGGCCAAAATTCGCAGAGGGGCTCCAATTATGCGCAGGGACATGGTACATCATGGGGTGGCAACCAGCAGACTACCCAAAGTTACGGCAGAGGTAGAGGAGCCATGGTAGAGGTAGAGGCAGCCCCAGCAGAGGCAGTACACCTCCCGCAAAGCAGTGACATTCCGCTCAGGGTCCCTTCCCACGCATCCCCAGTAGGGGGCCGCATTTCCAACTTCACCCAAGCATGGGAAGGGATCACATCAGACAGATGGGTGGGTGCTGTCCACAGTGTCCGCAGGATACTACATCAAACTGCTAGAGCGCCCCCGAAACCACCCTCCACGACAAAAAATACATTCCCTGGACCACCAGAAGATCCTCCTCGAGGAAATCGTCAATCTTCTCGCAAAGGACATGATAGAACTCGTCCCGGGCAACCAGATAAACAAGGGTATCTATTCAACTTACTTCCTTGTGCCAAAAAAAGATTTAACAATGCGCCCAGTATTAGACTTAAACCCGGCAAACAAGTATGTCAAGCCTCAATAATTTTGCATGACTACTCTCCAAGAGGTAATCCCCCTCCTAAAAATGGGGGATTACATGGCAACATTGGACATGAAAGATGCCTATTTTCATATTTCCATGTTCCCAGCACAGAAGATTCTTGCGCTTCAAGGTGGACAGTCAGTACTACCAGTTCAAGGTGCTGCCCTTCGTATAGCCTCGGCTCCAAGGGTATTCACCAAGGTACTGGCGGTGGCGGTGGCACACCTATGCAGGGAGGCAATCCCAGTGTACCCTTACCTGGACGACTGGCTCATCATGGGGGAGACCCCAGTAATTTGCAGTTCAAACATTCAAAGAACGATCGACCTCCTCTTCCAATTGTGTTTCTCTGTCAACGAGAAAAAATCAAGCCTGGTGCCAAGCACCTCCAAACAATTCCTAGGAGCTGTCCTAAACACTCAAGAGGGGTTGGCCTTTCCATCAGAGGAAAGAATTTGGAATCTACTACTGCAAATTCCTCTATATCAGCCCGGTCGCCAGATAAGGGTGCGCAAAGCGATGAGTTTGCTAGGCATAATGGCGTCATGTATTTATTTACATGGTCCCCCACGCGCGCCTGAGCATGCGACCCATGCAGAATGGTTGGCGAAACAGTGGTCTCAGGCAAGTGGTCAGTGGGACGATCTAGTGGTCATTTCGCCAACACTTGTACAAAGTCTTCACTGGTGGACAAGAGAGAACCTGTCAAAGGGGAAACCCTTTTACGATCCAGAGGTACAAGCTGTAGTTACTACAGATGCGTCCCTGTCAGGGTGGGGAGCACACCTCCTCCACCACACAGCTCAGGGTCTCTGGTCTCACCCAGTGGCCAAGAATTATATCAATCTGCTAGAGCTTCTGGCAGTCTTCAGAGCGCTTCGAGCGTTCAACCCCACCTGTTGAACCTGTCAGTACAGATCCTAACAGACAGTACGACAGCGATGTTTTCCATAAACAAACAGGGAGGGACTCGTTCGCCAAATCGGTCCAGGATTGCCCAGAAAATGTGGACATGGGCACTCAGACGGAACATTTACCTGTCATCTCAACATGTTCCAGGGGATCTCAATTCACTAGCAGACGCTTTAAGCAGAGATCCCCTCCCAGAAGAACACAAATGGTGTCTACACAGAGAAGTCATAGAAGACATCTTCTCACAGTGGGGTTTCGCCACTATAGACCTCTTCGCCACAAGCGAAAACAGGCAATACCCAGGATTCGCATCCAGGTTCCCTCAGCCAGACTCCAAGGGGAACGCCCTTTGGATGAACTGATCAGAGATGTTTGCCTACGCTTTTCCACCAACCCCTCTCATGAGGAAGGTGGTCAACAAGATGCACAGGGAATCGATGACGCTCATCCTAGTTGCTCCCATGTGGGCGAGGCAACCGTGGTTCCCACACTTAAGCAGACTAGCAGTGTGCAAACCCATCAAACTCCTGTGCACACAGTCTTATGTACGCACCTACACACGTCGGCTCATTTCGCAGCTGAGGCCATTACATGGATCAGATCTTTCCTTAACGGTAGAACTATGAGGGTCTTCTCACCCACAGCTACAGCAGACCCCATGCCCATCACTTGTGGTGTACCACAGGGCTCCTGCGTCCCCTTCACCCTGTACAATATATTTACCAAGCCCCTTTTTGATGATCTGGATCATCTCGGTATCACCTACACAAACTATGCAGATGATACCCAGATCCTCCTTCCGCTTTCTGGAGATTATGACAAGGATTTGGCCTTGGTGAATAGAGTGTACATCATCATCCAGGCATGGATGGCCACACATGGACTATGCCTGAATGATGATAAAACTGAACTCATTATCCTAGGTACTACCGCTAGCCTAAAGAAACTGGGCCCTGCCTACTGCTCTTTTACGATTGATGGCAACAATATTAAAGTGGGACAAGAGGTCAAAACCCTAGGCTTCTACCTGGACTCCACCTTCTCCCTCAATAGACAGGTGAACTCCCTAGCCTCATCCACGGCCTACACGTGTAAGCTGATCCGCGCAGCCAAACCCTTTCTGTTAGACACCAGTTGCTTGACCCTCGCCAGAGCACTAATACTGTCCTGTCTGGATTATTGCAATGCTCTCTATCTTGGGTCTTCTAAAGCCATCAGCAATAAACTTCAAACTCTCCAGAACAATGCTCTTAGAGCAGCTTTGAGCATCTCCAGTAGAGAGCATATGACAGCATACTGCCAACAGAACAATTGGCTCCCCATCTTGGATAAAATTCTTTAAAAAAACTGCCTCACTCACCCACAAATCCCTCAACAACGCTGCCCCTATTTACCTGACTGACAGATTTCATAGACAGTCCTCCCTGAGACCTACAAGAACAGCTTATAAAGACTGCCTCTCTGTTCCCAATTTCCAACGCTCTACCATAGGGGGGAACAGCTTCCCAGTGAAAGCAGCTAAACTGTGGAACTCCCTACTGCCCACTCTTAGAATGGACATGCATTATCAGAACTTCCGATCCAAGTTCATTCTATGGCTGAAAACGTAGGCCCACTAAATTCATCCAGGTGCATAGTCTCTATACTCCTGTCATTTGTAAATATTGTACAGCCCACTGTGTGTACCAATTACTGTTTATCTGCATATATGTATATATCCTGCTTTACTTCTAATATGCGTATGTACATAATGTTTGCCTGTTGTAACTAAGCTTCGCAATCTCATGCAAATGCTGCGCACCGTTACCCGAGGGTATGACTGCGCATTACAAATAATAAACAAACAAACCTACTGTCCCAGCACCAAGGTCAAACAGTGCATCCTCAACCCAGCTCAATGAATTTGGCAGCATGGCTCCTGAAGTCATAGAGTTTGGACATCTCAACTTAACACAGAGATGTATGGACATCCTAAGGAATCTAGGAAACCAAACACGAGGTACTGTTATTTTGATAAATGGAAGAGATTCGTTATCTGGTGCCAGAATAAACAAATCAACCCGGTTGATTGCACTCCTTCCAATATCGTCACCTACATGCTCCACATGCTGGATGCAGGGTTGGTATTTAATTCACTCAAGGTACACCTGGCGGTGCTGTCAGCCTACACCACCTCCCATAACAAGGTTTTGTGATGGAAGGTACCAGTGGTTAAAGCCTTCATGGAAGGGGCAAAGAGCCTCCATCCTCCAATTTCTAACCCACCACCAGGGTGGGACCTTAATGTGGTGCTTGCTAAACTCATGGGCCCACCCTCTGAACCCATGCATAAAGCCAGTCTCAAACCCCTGACCTATAAAACGGCCTTCTTAGTAGCCATTACATCCATAAGAAGGATCAGTGAAATTCAGGCTCTGTCAGTGCAGGATCCTTTCTTTACTGTTCATAAGGATAAACTGATTCTACGAACACACCCTAGGTTCTCACCTAAGTTCATTTCAAAATCCCACGTTAACCAGTCCATTGGGCTTCCGGCCTTCTTCCAAGAACCCAAAAGCTCTGCTGAGGTGAAACTACACACTCTAGATGTGCGAAGAGCGGTCCTCTACTACGTAGACAAGACCAGGCCGCTAAGAAAAACAGACCAACTGTTTGTCTCCGTAGCTACAGGCAGAGAGGGAGATCGCGTCTCTAAAGGTGCCATCTCGAAGTGGATAGTCAATTGTATCCAGCTATGTTACTCTCTTTCTGAAAGAACTCTGCCTTTTACGCCAAGAGCCCACTCTACTAGAGGCACTGGGGCCACCCTGGCTTTCATTGCAAATGTACCCCTTGACACGATTTGCAAAGCAGCTACATGGAGCTCTTTTCCCACTTTTACTCAGCACTGCTGCATTGACACTCATTCCAAGACAGATACTCAAGTGTGACAAGCGGTTTTAAGACATTTATTTGCTCATGACCCTTCTCACATCCCACCTCCTTCTTCTAACACTGCTCGCTAATCTATGCAAAGCATGTGATCTAAGCAGATTCCACAAGCCTCAGAAGGGATACATTACTCACCGTAATCGTATTTCTGATGCTTGTATCTGCTTAGATTCACATGTGCCCGCCCTTCCTCTCCCCTGAGAGAAGGTGCATGGATGCTTCTAGTCTTATCTTTCTATCTATCTGCTTGGATAATCTGTACTCACGCTACTCCTCAAGCTACCTCATGTCAGAAAAAATACAATCTGAGGGTCCTACACGCGTGAGGGATCATGGGTACAGTAGACGTCACACTAGGGATAGTATTACTGACACGCCCTGTGTTGACGCCCATTTTCGAGTTTCGAAAAACAAACTGTAATACTCCACAGCTTCCACTAGATGTCAGCCTATGCACAGCATGTGAATCTAAGCAGATACAAGCATCAGAAATACAATTACGGTGATTAATGTATCCCATATATATATATATATATATATATATATATATATATATATATATATATATACAGTCAGATAATATACGGTGTGTTCCACACACCATGCACAGTGTGTGGACACACTTAACACTGTAATCCGTATCACACCTCCACAACAGCGACACAGACTCCCACCAAAGAGGTACGGTATCTGTGGACTAATTTAAGCTTATCGCATACTTGCCAACTGTCCCAATTTAGGCGAGAGACTCCCGATTTTCGGATTAAAAATATTGCTTTTTTCTACTTACTCCAGCCTAAAATTATTAAATCCCCAATGCAATCCTTTGAGAAAATTCCTGTCGCCTGCTTTTTGTCACAAAATCTCCCTCTCAGGTGCTCGAGAATGTTGGCATGTATGCTATCACTATTGTGTAGGAGTGCCACCAGAACCGCCCTCCAAAGGAACCTTTTCCGAAAATGCAAGTTGCTAGGTTGGTTTCCAGCCAATCCTAGCAACCGGCGCACAGGTTCCCAAAGTGGTGCTTTTTCCATGAACTCAGTAAAATACACCTACTTCAGAATAGGTGTTAAGTACCGGAAATATCGTAAACCCTTTATACGACTTTTTCTGTATTTAACACCTCGTTGAGAATCTGATTCAGAGGTACGTGTTATCATGGAAAAGTATTGTGTCCAAGTTGACAGATAGTTGTCCATGAAGACTTGTATCCTGAAGTAAAACGGGAGTGGCGGCAATAAACTAAGTCCACCACTCCTGCAAAGCTGTGATTTACGTCATGGCAACAGCCTTGCCAGCCACCTCACATGTAAGGGGCTGGCAAGGACTGTATTCAGAGGCCAGAACACCCTTAGTGCACCCTTAGTGCACCAGCCAAAAGTGGCATTCATTAATGTTACCCTAGGAGGTGCTGTAGAGATATCGCGGGACCCGAAGTCTTGCGAGATCTCGCGCCAACACGGAAGTGCTGGTTGAGGAGAGCGCGAAGAGCCAGAAGCCGAATCAGAGGGCACGGAGCAGGTTGTGCTCCTGGTGCTCCTCTCATGGGACTAAATCACTGCCACTTGAGACATTATTTTGTTCACTGCAGCCAGCATTGTAGAGGGCCAGTTGCCCCAAGACTTATGGACTGTTGAGTGCGTGTTCTTATTAGAGCTGATACTGGAGTCGCAATAAAAGGGTCGAATCAGCCATACCAAGGTTTTCCTGCGCATTATTATACTACAGAATTGGCGACGAGGATCAAGACCCGAACCCACACGGCGCCATGCAAGGAGCAACTCCACCACCACCGTTCCTTCAAACGCCAGGTAGGCCTGCCATCCCATGGCCACAATGGCAACCCCTATTCATTATGTATCTGGAGGCATTAGGGGGTGCACGGTACACGGCGGCAAGGCGCAGAGCCATGTTATTGAATGCATTAGGCGTTGAGGGCCAACGTGTGTTTGCAAGCCTTACTCCCGAACTAGCAGCCGATGAAAATGACGATGTCTATAAGGAGGCGGTTAGGAGAATCATCAAACGATTTGCCAGCAAGGAGAATACCGTCCTGCACAGAATAAGGTTTTACAGCCGCAAACAGGAAGCATCCAAACCAATGGACGACTATGTGACCAAACTACGCGAATTAGCTGCACTGTGCAATTTCGGAAATAACGCTGAAGGACTGATCTGCGATATGCTAACAGTACATACCAACAGCAGGAAAGTACAGGACAAGTTCATTTTAGAAAAGGAGTTAATGCTAGAAAAGGCCATTGAGATCGCGAGGGCAGTTGAAGAGACAGCAGGAAGAAGGAAGGAATATGCAGGCGGACCCAGAGGTACAGGCCATAGCTTTCCAGACCAAGAAAGAGAAACCAGTCACTGATACAAGAGACGGGAAGTGGGGAAGGAAAGAACCATTGAAATTCTACAGATGCACCAGCACAAACCACTTAGCATATGACAGAGAATGTCCTGCAAGAGACAAACAGTGCTCAGTGTGAAAGAAAGCATTTTTCAATTGTGTGCAGATGGTGAAAGATCAGCAACGTCAATGCAGAGTACAATGCAGAGAGGGAATCCTCCTCCTATGAAGAAGGGAGGCCCACAGGGCTAATGGTGAACAGCCTACGAGCCAGGAGAGAAGAGCCCCACTGTGCCATCAAAATAGACGATAGTCATGGCGGACTCAGGCTCGGACTTAACCATCTTGCCCCTTCGCACCTACAAAGAGATGATGGCCACCGGAACAGTCAAAGTCCTCAGCACCCGCCACAAGCCCACAGTGCTCGGAGGTGCATCCATCGACCTACTAGGTTACATCAAGGGGAAACTGGAGTTTAAAGGGAGAGAAACCACTATAAGAATATACTTCAGTCAAGGCCCAGCCGTCCTAGGTTTGGACGATCAGGCCAAGCTCAAAATTAAGCTCGACCCGAGCACAGAGGACCAGGTGTTGACAGTTAGTACAAGTGGAGCGCCAGTTGTCAGGGAAGACTTTCCAAAGCTGTTCTCGGAAGGGCCGGGAAGAATTAAAGGCTTTGTTCATAAAGTACTACTCAAGGCGAATGCAGTCCCGGTCAAGCACAAAGTAAGGCCAGTACCAGCGACCGCCAGAGACACACTCAGAAAGCAACTCGACAGAATGGTGAAGGAAGGCACCATCGAGGAAGTCAAGGCATCAGAGTGGTTGAGCCCTGTCGTCCTCATTAAAATACAAAATTCACAAGACTTAAGGGTATGCATCGATCTTCGCAGTTTCAACCTAGAAGTTATTTCAGACAGCTACCCCCTGCCAAGCATTAATGAGCTAATCCTCATAATGAAAGAAGCCAGAGTGTTCTCCAAGTTAGACATCAGGGACGCGTATCATCAAATCCTGTTGCACAAAGACTCCAAACCGCTGACTGCATTCATCACCCCGTTTGGCACCTACCAGTTCACGAAGATGCCCTTCAGCCTCTCATCTGTGGCCTCAGCGTTCTGTTTGGTAGCGGCCCCGCACGTGCAGCACAACTCCCCCAAAATGAGAGTCAGTAAAAAGTGGACACACCCCAGACAGGAATGAGACCAGGACCATGTGTGTGTGAAGTTAGGTATATGTTTATCTAAGTAAAATAAGGCAAGTGAAGAACTCTGCAAGATCCGAGAGCGCTCTGTCTGAAACATGAAACAGCACAGTTTTACTACAAAATGGTGTCATCAGCGACAGGGGGGCCTAGGGGGCCCATAGACAGATGGGATTGGACACTAGAGACTGGACCATATATGATCTGTGGGGTTGCTGTTCCAGGATTGGCAGTGTCACGATGATGGCTTGTAGGTCAGCTGGACTCATCGGGGTGGAGCGCAGGGTTGGATGATGTCTGCGGTGATACATTGTCCCCATGATAGCTTTTGCCCTTGTGGCCACACATGCCCATTCATTAATCAGATATTGCCCTATTGGTCCTGCACATCGTTATTCTAACATCACAAGAGAAAAACACATTACTCTAGGCGCTCTCACCTCAGGGCGGGGGGAAGGAGGAGGCGGGGCAGGGCAAGTTGGGTTGGCTTTCCATGTGCGAGCCCAAGGGGTGAGAGGTGCAGGTCTGCAGCCTCGTGTTTCTGAGATGCTCATTGCTAGTATAACAAAATGGAGTTGGTAACCAAACAAGATGATGGCTATGCTCTGACTCGCGGCAAAGGTATAGGAGAGCAGGGCTATTTCTTGTGTGTGTGGCGCACATGTCTAAATTGGCCTGAGGCAGCCCAATTACCCTGGCCGTTGGTGCGTCTGCTAAATGCTAAGTATAGGTGTGCACACGCGGGGGCCGGAATGTTTGGGAGGGGGGTCGGATGGACCCTTCCTTCCATACAGTTTCAACGAATGATGGATGCGCTACTCCGAGACATAAAAAATGTGTCCTATTTCAAGGAGGATATCCTGGTGTATGCCGCGGATGAGCATACGCATGATGCCACCCTGAAGAAGGTTCTCACCAAGCTGCAAGAGGCTGGAGTCAAGCTAAGGTATGAAAAGTGCGTATTGAGAGCACGCAAAGTGGAATACTTAGGGTACAAGATTTCATCACAAGGCATAAGCCCCAAACAAAACCTGCTGTGAGCAATAATCAAAGCTCCAGAGCCAACAAACAAGGATGAAGTGAGGTCATTTCTAGGATTAGCAGAATATTATGCCAAATTTATCCCCAGGTTTTCGGATATTTCGACGCCACTGCGAGATTTACTTAATAAAGGGACTGAATTCCCATGGCTAGAAGCCCAGAAAAAGGCAGTAGAAAGTATCAAACAGCACATTGTGGAAGCACCGTACCTGCAACCTTTCAATACAGATTGGTGTACAGTTACCACCACGGATGCCAGCGCGTGTGGATTAGGAGCCGTCCTCACCCAAAGGAAAGGAGACGCAGAACATGTAGTGGCATTCGCCTTTAAAGCCCTATCTACGGCTGAGAAAAATTACTCCACAGTTGAGAAAGAGATGCTGGCGTGTGCATGGGCGGTTGAACATTTCAGGACGTACGCGTGGGGCACAAAATTTAAACTGGTCACCGACCATAAGCCTTGCATTCATATGCTCAGTCCAGGAGGTCTAAAAGTGTTGACACCCCAGTTTGCACGCATCGCGGCCAAACTGCAGGAATACACCTTTGTGATTTATCACATAGAAGGATGGAAAAATGCATAGGCGGACTGCATGTCAAGGTTACCCGAAGACAAAGACAAAGCCAGCACCTTCCTGCAGGAGGAATGCATAGTAGCGTCCATCCAAGACCTCAAGGCCCCAGACTACCTGGAACTAAGTGAGAGACATTGGAATTAAGAAGACAGGAAAGACCCCACCATGGTGAGAATCAGAGAATGGATCAGGAATGGATGGCCAGATGAAAGGTCAGTGCCAGAAGGCATGAGGCCATACTGGAAAGAAGCAGAAGAAGTTTCAGAGGCGGATGGGCTGATGATGAAAAATGACCAAGTGATACCACCGACGGGGATGTGAAACATAATTCTGTGCAGAGCCCACCTAGGGCATCTATGGAACACTATGATGCAGCAGAGAGTGAGAGAAGCGCACTGGTGGCCCTCCATGGATCAGAACATTTGCACAATGATCGAGAGATGCCACGAGTGTCTCAACAGTGATAAACGCTTGAAGATCAGGAAAGCTCAGATGATTCCCACGGAGATCCCCGAAGGAGTATGGTCGAAAGGGGGACTGGCTTTATTGGACCGCTGGAGGCAATGACGCCTGAGCATCAGTACGGTATAGTACTGGTGGACTACTTGTCAAAGTGGGTAGAAGCAGAGTTCGTCCCCAATATCACAACTGCCACCGCGATAGAAGTCCTCATATCCATTTTTCAGAGGGAGGGTCTCCCCAGTGAGTTAGTAACAGACCACAGAGTACAGTTGGTGTCAAGGGATATGGAGTCATTCCTGCACAAAAACAACATTCATCAAATGAAAGCAGCGCTGTACCATCCCCAAACCAATGGACTTGTGGAGAGAGTCAACAGGTTCATTAAGGGAGCCATCCAACTGGCGACCGCTTCAGGGATGGATCCCCCCAAAACTGTCAAAGAGGCCATTGTGGCCCATGGGCTAACGCCCAACGGGATCACCCAAATCTCCCCATTTTGCATGGTGAGAGGGAGGAGAACAGCGTCTACA